>NC_084836.1:82600252-83225252 GCF_033115175.1 Lepus europaeus
GTTTTTTTTTTTTTTTTTTTTTTTTTTTTTTTTTTTTTTTTAGGATACTGGAGAAAACAGGTGGATCACATCTCTGCCCACCTGAGGTCTTATGCTCAGAACAACCCTGAATTCCGGGCCTTGATTGCAGAACCCAGGATGGGAAAGGTGGGTAAGCCGAGACTTGGCCGCCGGGGCTTCCGTGAGCTCAGGCTGTGGCTGCCGCCTGACACCGCCCCTTGCTTGGCTCCTTTTCCTCCATTGCCTTCTTCCCACATTTCCTTACTCTTCTTCCCTGTGAGTTCTTCCCCAGTAAATCATTTGCACACGAGAATTGTCTCTGGGTCTCCTTCTGAGGCACCTGACCCAGGACAATAAGGTTGTGAATGTCTCGTGCATAGGTGTCACGTGTTGTGGAAATTCTGATGAGTAGAGCTCAAAGCCCAGAACAGTTCCATCCATCCAAATTGTGCATTTACTTCATACACTGTTGATATGTAACACAACAGCATTCATGAGAGTTACCATTTAAGGGTGTACTCAATATCATCACTGTAGTTCTCATAACAACACTACACAGAAGGAGTATTTTTTTAAATGGCCACAGATTCTTTGATAGTCCTCTCCACAAATAGAGGAAATTATGTCCCCTTTCCTTGAATCTGGGTGAGCTTGTGACTGGCTGAGTATATGTTGAAAGTGATGCTAAAGGACTTCCAAGACTTGGTCACATAAGGTTATGTGGCTTCCTCTTGCTTGACATGCTCACCTCCTTGTTGGAGCCCAGCCACCCTTTGTGAGAAGCCCAAGCCACCATGGCCACAGGTGCACCAGTCTGTTGCCCCACAGGAAGCCAGTCCCCGAGTCATCCCAGCTCAGGAGCCAAATGAGTGACCTCACTTTGGATCATTCTAGCCCCTCCCCCCACCAAGTCCTGCCACCTGTAGCCATTGGGGTCTTCCCAGCTGAGACCTCAACTTGGGGAGTAGAGACAAACTGTCTGTACTCTGTCCTGACTGAATCCATGAGCATAATAAAGTGGCTGTTTAATGCCAGTACAATCTAGGTGCTTTTTCACATTGTAACAGATAATCAGAACAGCCTTATCTGACACCCAGGAAAACTGGGGCTCAGATAGGTTTGGTATCCTGCCCAAGATGACACTGCTGGGTCGCAGGAGATTCAGGATTTGGAACCCAAGCCCTCTGCCCACCCTTTGGCACCACACCACCATTATCGAGATAACTCTGCAAGAGGACCTATCCTCTGTTTGTCACAAGATTAGAAGGAGCCTTTTAAAATCAGACCATCCACTCCATAAACCAACATTAAAACCATCTCCTTTTCTTGATACTCCTTACTGTTAGTTTATAAATTCCTTGACCTAATCGGGAGGTCTACACACTGTAGCCTGAGGTACAAACCTGACCTGCTGCCTGATTTCATAAGAAAAGCTTTATTAGGCCACAGCTGTACCCATTCGCTTATTTATTTTCTGTGGCTGCTTTGTGCTGCAATAGCAATCCTAAGCATTTGTGACAGAGAACATATGGCCCACAAGACCTAAACATTTTCTATCTGACTTTCACTGAAAACATTTATTTCCCCTTGGCTGAATCTAAATCCCTCCCCCTACTTACAAAGGAAGCTGCTCAACTGTGACACTTATCCCCAAAGTGCCGAGACCTTCACCCTACCCACCCAGCAGGATACCTTTTCCAAATTGTGCTGGGTTCCAGCCATGTGGTTTGATTAGAGTGTGTCTCTTGAACAAAGTATAAATTTAGAACTTGCCTTCTTATCTAGTCCAATAGCCTCTGCCCCCTGATTAGAATATTTAGTTCATTTATATTTAATGGAGTTGTATCTGGGTTTGGATCTGTCATTTTGCTCTTTGTTTTATACTTATCAAGTTTTTTTTCCCTCTGTTTCTCTTTTCATAACTTCTTTTGTGTCAGTTAAATATTTGATTAAATTTGTAGTTTAACTTCTCAGAATTCCTAGGCTATGTTCAGTCAATGAGTCCCATATCCATGGTTGTGAATTATCTTTAAAACTCTTTTAAAAGCTTATCTCTGCTACTGTCCATGAAGATGGTTGTGAAGTCAGCATCAGACTGAATTATATTCAAGTCTCAAACAAGGTAAGTGAATTTTCAGCAAGTACTCATTTGATAATTATTGATGGAACCAGTAAATTATGACATACAATTTATCGAAATGCCTCTATAGAAGTCTCAAAAGGAGAAGTTTCAAACATTAAGCAGCTTGACTGCAGGTCAAGTAATTTCATAGTAAATTCATACATAATTGAGCTAAACCTCAGAGAAGTCAGATTTCAGGTACAGATACGATAAGAACAGGAATTACCAGCCACCCTTGGTCCTGTGGTTCTCAGGTTTGTTCATACTCTATGGATGGCATGTCTGTGACATAACTGATTTGGGGAAAGACTGACAAAAATGTCTGCTGATATGTACTTTGACCTGCTTGTTTTATTTAAAATAAACCAAACTTTGTGGCCATGTCTCTCTTTATGCTGCTTCTAATATGATGGTTGGGGCATTGCCACTGAGCCTGCAAGTGTGTGACAGACTTTAGGTTAGCGGCTTTAGTTGCATTGCACAAGTCAGAAGATATAGATGAATAATTAATGCATTGAGAAGATGGGCAAAGAAGGCAAAGAAGAGGAGAGGAACTAACATTGATTAGTCCCTGGCCTGTGCCCTGCAGGGAACCAGTGGTGTTAGCAATATTAGGAGAGAAACATGGGCCCCGCCTGACTCGGGAGGAGGCCGAGAGTATCAGACGGGCTAATGCACATCAAAGTGCTTTGAAACCAGGTAAAACAGTAAATGCTGTGTTCGTGGTGGTGTAGCTAGAGCAGAGCTTGGGTCAGGGAGGTTCTTCAGGGGCGGGGAAGGAGGGAAATGGGGTAGCAGGGGAAGGGACTAAAAGAACAGGTAGTCAGAAGTAAAAGTGAGGGACCAGCGTCATGGTGCAGAGGGTTTAGCCATGGCCTGCAACACCAGCATCCCATGTGGGCGCACCAGTTCATGTCCTGGCTGCTCCACTTCCCATCCAGCTCCCTGCTAATGCACCTGGGAAAGTAGCAGAAGGTGGCCCAAGTGCTTGGGGCCCTACTACCCACGTGGGAGGCCCCAATGGAGTTCCTTGCTCCTGGCTTCATCCTAGCCAAGACCCGGCTATTGCAGCTGTTTGGGGAGTGAACCAACAGATGGAAGATTGATCTCTCTCTGTCTCTTCCTCTCTCTCTATAACTGTGCCTTTCAAATAAATAAATAATTCTTAAAACACACATACATACACACCCAACATCAATGAAAGTAAAATCTGACTTAGCTTGACCCACAGAGTACGCTGGGACATGAATCACGCCACAAAGTTGTCCCAGATTGAGGCAAAGATGGGAGGGGCATAACCTCTAGGGCAAGGCAGTGCCCATCTTCCAGGGACACCTCCCTGGAAGGCAGCGTCAGCTCTGAGCTCTCAGCAGCGGCCTCAGCAGCTATATGGGTCTCCTGGCTGGTTAGAGGGAACGGGGCAGGCCACCCAGAGCCTCTGCAAGACACCCACCCTATCAAGCAGAAGTGGGAGAGTTGCCGCAGGTCGGGATGTCTTCTCTGAGCCCGCAGGCTGTAGTGCTCAGGGAGCAGCAGTGCTTCCTTGCCACACGAGAGAGCTGGGCAGGATGCTGGGCTGAGGAATGGGCAGGTGGCCGCAGACTTCCATGTCTGGCCTTCGTGTCCAGCCTCATTCCGTAGACACCCACGTGACCTCATTTGTATTTTCATAACATCCTTTTGAGGTGTAGGTCAGACTGTTTCCACATTGTAAGTGAAGAAGCTGAAGTTCAAGAGCAGTAGCTTGCTTCTTCCAAGGTCACTGAGCTGGAGGGTGACAGAGTGTGGCCCCACAGTAATCCCAAGGCTCTGGAGGGATTTCAGTGGGGATGGAGCACATTTCCATAGAAATGGTCTGAAGCCTACCCCACCACCTTACCTGCCCCCGGTGCTGTGGTGCAGTGGGTAAAGCCATCCCCTGCAAGGCCAGCATCCCATATGAGTGCTGGTTTGGGTCCTAGCTGCTCCACTTCCGATCCAGCTCCCTGCTAATGCTCCTGGGAAAGCAGTGGAAGATGGCCCAGGTGCTTGGGTCCCTGTACCCAGGTGGGAGACCTGGATGAAGTTCTGGGCTCCTGGCTTCGGCCTAAACAAGCCACAGCCATTGCCGTTACTTGAGGAGTGCCACAGCAGACGGAAGATATTCTCTCTCTCTCTCTCTCTCTCTCTAACTCTGCCTTTCAAATAAATAAATAGGCCCGGCACCGTGGCTTAACAGCCTAATCCTCCGCCTTGCGGCCCCGGCACCCTGGGTTCTAGTCCCGGTTGGGGCGCCGAATTCTATCCCAGTTGCCCTCTTCCCGTCCAGCTCTCTGCTGTGGCCCGGGAGTGCAGTGGAGGATGGACCAAGTCCTTGGTCCCTGCACCAGCATGGGAGACCAGGAGAAGCACCTGGCTCCTGGCTTCGGATCAGCGAGATGTGCCGGCTGCAGCGGCCATTGGAGGGTGAACCAACGGCAAAAGGAAGACCTTTCTCTCTGTCTCTCTCTCACTATCCACTCTGCCTGTCAATAAATAAATAAATAAATAAATCTTTAAAAGAAAATAAAAAAAGGTGGGGGAGCACATGACTGTTTTTGTTGGGCCACAGCGGCCTCGTCATTCACAGCGCTTGAATTTCTCCATTGGCCAGAACCTGTATGTCAACAAGGCGGTGAATTTCAGCGACCACTTCCTGAGCAGTGTCACCGAGGGTGGTGACAGGCTGTACGGCAGCAGATCCAGCTTGGGTGAGTTGTAACCTTCCGGGGCTTTTAAAATGTGCCGTCCCAGTCACGCATCGTGCTTCGTGTTGCAACCGTTTTATTTCCCTGGCTGAGGTCAGGCGGGACTTGGGAGGCCCACACAGGACATGGGGAGCTGCATCTGGAGGCTGAAGTCCCCTCTGCTTCCTTCTCACCCGAGCTCTGGCTCCTGGATGCAGGGGTGGCTCCGGGCGTCCCGCCCGCCAGGCTCAAAGCTGAGCCAGATCAAAATGTCTCTGACCTCTGGAGGAGCAGGGCGCAGTAGGGAGGAGCTCCTTGCAGGTGGCAGGGGCTGGGGGCAGGGGCAGCTCACTTTGGTCCTGGACTCTGTCGTTTCAGTGAGTGACTACAGCCAGAGCGCCTCAGATAGCACTGAGAAAATCAAGAGGGCAAGGAGCTTCAAGACCAGAACATTCCCTGAAAAGAGGCGGCAGCTTACGGTAGGTGCCAGGTCCCTCGTAGCTGTCGTCTTCAACCTGTCATTTTAATGTCTCGTTTTCACCTTAAATGGAAGAATCATTTCTCGTGTCCTGTTACTTTTTTTTTGTAAGAGCATATTTCTGTTTTATGGAGGGAGGATCCTTTAAAATATCTCAAGATTTTGAATTGGAATTATTTTAAAGCTCAGCAGTTTGCCAAATCATCTGTTTCCTCTTGGGTCAGTTTTGTCTGCTCATTTTTTCATGTGTTTTTTAAAAAAATTTATTTATTTGTTTTATTTATTTGAGAGAGAGAGAGAGAGAGAATGTGTCTCCCATGCACTGGCTCATCCTCCAAATGCCCTCAGTAGTTAGGGCTCGGCCAGGCTAAACTAAACCCAGGTCTCTCGTGTGGGTGTCAGGGATCCAACTACGTAAAGCCGTCGTCGTCTGCTGTGTCCCAGGGTGCACACTAGCAGGAAGGCCATGAATGGGAGCAGAAGCAGGACTTGAATCCAGGCACTGGGATGTGGGATATGGGTGTCCCAAGAGGTGTCTTAACAGTTGTGCCAGATGCCAGCCCTGCTTTCTTGTTTCTGGTTTGCTTTCAACTACATGATGGTCCTTGGTTGTCTGGTCATTTGACAAATGAAGGTCTGGTTGGATTAGCACAGGGGCTAGCATGGGTACCCAGCACGGTTGTGTGGGCTGCAGTCCCTCTGTAGGCCTTGGGCAGGGGGCAGGAGAAAGTCTTGGGATCCCCTGTATTGCCAGTGTCATAGGGCTTGTTGTTTGTTTTGACAGGCAGAGTTAGAGAGAAAGGTCTTCCTTCTGTTGGTTCACCCCCCAAATGGACGCCACGGCCAGTGTGCTGCGCCGATCCAAAGCCAGGAGCCAGGTGCTTCCTCCTGGGCTCCCAAGCAGGTGCAGGGCCCAAGCACTTAGGCCATCCTCCACTGCCTTCCCGGGCCACAGCTTGTTTGTTTTTTAAGATTTATTTATTTGAAAGTCAGAGTTACACAGAGACAAAAGGAGAGGCAGAGAGAGAGGACTTCCATCTGCTGGTTCACTCCCCAACTGGCTGCAATGGCCAGAGCTGTGCCGATACAAAGCCAGGAGCCAGGAGCTTCTTTCGAGTCTTCCACATGGGTACAGGGGCCCAAACACTTGTGCCATCTTCCACTGCTTTCCCAGGCTATAGCAGGGAGCTGGATGGAAAGTAGAGCAGCCGGTTCTCAAACCGACACCCACAGGGGATGCCGGTGCTGCAGGTGAGCTTTACCCGCTATACCACAGCGCTGGCCCCAACCAGGCGCAGTTCTAGGTATTGAAAATAAAACATGGACGGCCGGCGCTGCGGCTCACTTGGCTAATCCTCTGTCTGCGGCACCGGCACCCGGGTTCTAGTCCCAGTTGGGGTGCCAGATTCTGTCCCGGTTGCTCCTCTTCCAGTCCAGCTCTCTGCTGTGGCCCGGGAAGGCAGTAGAGGATGGCCCAAGTGTTTGGGCCCTGCATCTGCATGGGAGACCAGGAGGAAGCACCTGGCTCCTGGCTTTGGATCTGCTCAGCTCCGGCTGTTGCAGCCAGTTGGGGAGTGAACCAGCGGATGGAAGACCTCTCTCTCTCTCTCTCTCTCTCTCTCTCTCTAACTCTGCCTGTCAAAAAAAGAAAAAAAAAAGAAAAGAAAAATAAAGAAAGAAAAGAAAACATGGACAAAAGACGTAAAGATCTTGGACTGAATGAAGCTGACATTCACATTTTAGTACATTTTCCCATAAGGAATGGAATTCAGTATAAACAGGGACACTCCCCAAGATCTCTCCTGGGGACTTACTGATTAGAGTAACTTGTTCCAAGCCAGTGATCAGAGATGGAGGCTTAGTGGGCTGGGGAGACGCAGCCAGGATCCAATATCTTTCTTCTTTCATCTTCCTCTCTCCCTTCTTCCCTCACTCCCTTCCATTTCTTTTTTTTTTTCCCTTTTCTTTTTTCTTTTTCTTCAACTTTTTTTTTTATTTGAAGGCAGAGTTACAGAGAGAGAGGGAGGGTCAGAGAGAAAGGTCTTCCTTTTTCCACTGGTTCACCCCCCAAGTGGCCGCTACGGCCAGCGTGCTGTGCCAATCCGAAGCCAGGAGCCAGGTGCTTCCTCCTGGTCTCCCATGTGGGTGCAGGGCCCAAGCACTTGGGCCATCCTCCACTGCACTCCTGGGCCACAGCAGAGAGCTGGACTAGAAGAGGGGCAACCGGGACAGAACCAGCGCCCCAACTGGGACTAGAATCCGGGGTGCCGGCAACGCAGGCGGAGGATTAGCCTATTGAGCCGCAGTGCCAGCCGCTGCACCCATCTTAAGCCAGGAGCCAGGAGCCTCCTCTGGGTCTTCCCACGTGGGTGCAGGGGCCCAAGGACTTGGGCCATCTTTTACTGCTTTCCCAGGTCATAGCAGAGAGCTGGATTGGAAGTGGAGCAGCCGGATCTTGAACTGGCGCCCATGTGGGAATGCTGGCACTGCAGGCAGCGGCTTTACCTGCTACACCACAGTGCTGGCCCCTCAGATCTGGATTTAGGGCTCCCTTACTGCCTCCTTGGGTTTATTACCTTGCTAGAATGACTCACAGAACCCAGGGAAGCATTGTAGAATGCTTCCTCACCTGTTAGCAAGGATACACAGGTTCACCAAATGGAGAGATGCATGGGACAGAGCATTGGGAGGGGCACGCAGCTCTGACCCTTCTCCAGCTACACCCCCTCCAGGCACCTCCAGGTGTTCAGCTGTCCAGAAGTTCCCAGAATACAATCCTTGTGGAGTTTCATGGAAGATCCATAAGCAGAGGATTAGCCTAGTGAGGCGCGGCGCCGGCCCAAGACTAATCTTTCATCTACTGGTTCACTCCCTAAATGGCCACAACAGCCCTAACTGGGCCAGGCTGAAGCCATGAATCTGGAACTCCATCCAGGTCTCCCATATGGGTGCAGGTGCACTTGGACCATCCTCTGCTGCTTTCCCAGGCCATTAGCAGGGAGCTATATTGGAAATGGAGTGGCTGGGCTGGAACCAGTGCCCATGTGGGATGCTGGCATTGCAGGTGGTGGTTTAACCCCCTGTGCTACACTGATGGCCCCCAACATCATCTTCTGAGGGGCTCAGAGTCCTTATTTTACCTTGTCATCCTCAGGACTCCCCAGAGAGCCACTGAAGGGTAGGTGGGCCTGGGACCACCTGACAGTGAGGCCTGGGATCCAGTGGTACAGACACCAGATGTCTCCTGCTCTCCATGCTGCTTCCCTCACTTCCAGCCTTTGAAAGGAAGCTTTAAGGCCAGCGCCATGGCTTAACAGGCTAATCCTCCACCTAGCGGCACCAGCACACCGGGTTCTAGTCCCGGTTGGGGTGCTGGATTCTGTCCCGTTTGCCCCTCTTCCAGGCCAGCTCTCTGCTATGGCCCGGGAAGGCAGTGGAGGATGGCCCAAGTCCTTGGGTCTTGCACCCCATGGGAGACCAGGAGAAACACCTGGCTCCTGCCTTCAGATCAGCACAGTGCGCCGGTCGCAGCGCACTGGCCGCGGCGGCCATTGGAGGGTGAACCAATGGCAAAGGAGGACCTTTCTCTCTCTCTCACTGTCTACTCTGCCTGTCAAAAAAAAAAAAAAAAAAAAAAAAAAAGGAAGCTTTAAAGTGGGTTTTTACAGCATTTTGAAAATGTGAAAGGTAAATCCTTCAGATTTCTGATGATAAGTGAGATTTTTTTTTTTTTCCTAAACCAGGGGTTGATCTTATGAATTCACTCATTCCTCAGGTGAACACCTGGGCTCTGCTGTGATCTTGAGGCTGACCTGGAACAGTGTGCAATGTGGACTTTAGGATGTGCTTGGTTACATTTCCTAGACATTTTCAAAAACTAGTGTGGAGTTTCTGGGTTTTTGTGATTTTGTGAAGTTTCTCATTGCATCCTTGTCCTTCATAAACTAAGACGGTGTCAATGTGGGGTCCTTGTCCAAGGCGAGGATTTGGAAACCAGCGAGATGGACATTGGATGTGGACGTTTATGCTGCTGGCTGTTAAAGACCGTGCTCACATCCTCACACCTACACATCCCCAAGCTCACCAGTCCCGTGGCTCAGAGATGAGCCGGTGATGAGGCTGCTAACCTTGAGGGGGAAGCATTTGCCTGAGTGTTGGGACTGAAGTGGCAGAAATGACCATGTTCTGTGACCCTGCAGCCTGAAGACAGGTTCCTGCTGACAGAAGTGGGACCCAGAGGGGAAGGAAGAGTGTCTGTGATCGAACAGCTGCTGGATGAAGTAAGTGTGGCCACAACACGTCTGCAGCGGTCAGGCCGGGGCCCCACCTGCATCTCTTTGTTCACTGTTGTGAAACCCTGCTGCCTTTTAGTTAAAAACAGAGTGCAGTGAATGGCTTATCAAAAGCTTCCCATTAATTGCTTCTTGGTTTTTTTTAGTTGTAATTGATATGAGAGGCAGAGAGAGAGAGAGAGAACACTCCTATCTGCTGGTTCATTTCCTAAATGTCTGGACTAAGCCAGGCTGAAGCTAGGAGCCAGGAACTCAATCTAGGTCTCTTGTATGGGTGGCAGGGACCCAGCTACTTACGCAATCATTGCTGCCTCCCAGGGTCTACATTAGCAGGAAGCTGGGGCCCAGAGCCAGAGCCAGGTGTTGAATCCAGGTGCTCAGATGTGGGATGTAGGTGTTTTAACCAGCATCTTAAGCTCTATGCTAAACACCCACACTACTCTTTTCTGTAGCAAAGAAGATAAGCAGACATGCACATATGAGCCCACATAATATGTATGAGGCTGGATAGAGTTCCTGGGTCATGAGAACATGAGACCTTTAGGCTGGGCTTCCTAAAGAAGCAAGGTTGTCAGGTATCTGCCTCTCCTGATGTGGGGAACGAGGTTTTATCACCCAGGTCACTTGGCAGCTCTGGCTCTTATAAGTTGGGTTTGAGCTTCCTGCTTTACATCTCCTTTGATTGTTTTTTAAAGATGTATTTTATTTGAGAGACAGTTTTGACACAGAGAAAACAGAGATAGAGCAAGAGAGAAAGAGAGATTTTCCATTTTTGGGTTCATTCCCCAGATGCTCACAATAGCTGGGGCTGAACCAGGCTGAAGCCAGTTGCCTAGAATTCAATCTGCGTTCCCACGCGGGTGACAGGGACTCAGTACTTGAAGAACCATCTGCTGCCTCTCAAGCACTTTAGCAAGAAACAGGGTTTGAAACAGTAGCTAAGACTCAGCTGGGCATTCTTATAAGGGATATGGGCTTCCCACATAGTAGATTAACTCATTGCATAATACCCTCCTTGGATCTTAACTCAATTGAACTTCATCATCTCCTTAAGAGGATGTTTGTTGCACTCAGTAGGGCGGTGGCTGGTCACTGTGGGGCGCAGAGTTCCGTGGCGAGTTTGTCTTTTTGCATGTGCTGTAGGGAGCAGATCCCAACTGCAGTGACGATGAAGGCAGACCCGCCATCGCTGTGGCTGTTGTGAATAAGCACCATGAAGCAGTCCCGGTCCTCGTGCAGAGAGGAGCAGACGTGGACCAGCAGTGGGGACCGTGAGTGGAACACACTGAAGGCAGAGCCGGGGCAGTGTGTGGCAGCCACCTACAGCTCAGGGGGCTCTGCGGCAACACTCAGCCTGCACACACTGGACTCTACTCATGCTGAACTACTTTAGAGCCATGTTAACTACTTCAGTCTTTTTAATTTTTTTTAAAGATGTATTTATGTGATAGAGTTACAGAGAGAGGGGGAGAGAGAGAGAGAGGGAGAGAGAGAGAGAATCTTCCATCTGCTGGTTCACTCCCCGAATGGCTGCAATGACTGGGGCTGAGCCAATCAGGAGCCAGGAGCTTCTTCCAGGTCTCCCACACAGGTGCAGGGGCCCAAGCACTTAAGCCATCTTCTGCTGCTTTCCCAGGTCATAAGCAGAGCGCTGGATTGGAAGAGGGGCAGCTGGGACATGAACCCATGCCCATACAGGATGCCGGCGCTGCAGGCAAAGCCTTGGCCTACTACACCACAGCTCTGGCAACTATTTCAGTCTCAATAAAAGGAATAATGGCTCTGTCTTCCAAAGCTTGGCAACAACATTTTAAAAGTTGACTATAAGTTGCCTAAGTTAGTAGCTTTTATGAATGATGATACATTTTGTTAAATCACTGATTTAAACTTTTGTGTGGCCACAGATCCCTGGCCCTTGAGGTGTTAAGCCCTTTTCATCATGTCTGCTCTGTTGAGAACAATGCTGAGATAGTCCCTAGTGATTTCCCCTCGGAAGTATCTCCATGGAGTGAACACAGGGTCTTCAGATGCTAACAGCCCTGGGGAGAAGGCTGCTACATCTGAGTTCACCTCCTGACCTCAGGCTCTGATGTCCCCACCTGTGAACAGGATGACGAGGCATCACGTCACGGTGGGTGCTTCTGCTGCTTTCCCAGTCTTGGCGCAGCACTTCCTCGTGACACCTTCCAGCCTTATGAGGCTCTTGTTCTCTATTTGCTTTTCTTTTTTCTTTTTTCTTTTTTTTTTTTTGACAAGCAGAGTTAGACAGTGAGAGAGAGAGACAGAGAGAAAGGTCTTCCTTCTGTTGGTTCACCACCCAAATGGCCGCCACGGTCGGCCTGCGCCGATCTGAAGCCAGGAGCTAGGTGCTTCCTCCTGGTCTCCCATGCGGGTGCAGGGCCCCAAGCACTTGGGCCATCCTCCACTGCACTCCCGGGCCACAGCAGAGAGCTGGACTGGAAGAGGAGCAACCGTGACAAAATCCCGCACCCTAATTGGGACTAGAATCCGGGGTGCCGGCAACGCAGGTGCAAGATTAGCCAAGTGAGCCGTGGCGCCAGCTTCTTTTTTTTCTTTTTAAAGATTTATTTGGAAGGCAGAGTTACAGAGAGGCAGAGAGAGAGAGAGAGAGAGAGAGAGAGAGAGAGAGAGAGAAGCCTTCCATTCACTGGTTCACTCCCCAAATGGCTGCAATGGTCAGAGCTTGGCCAATCCGAAACCAGAAGCCAGATCTTCCGGGTCTCCCACATGGGTGCAGGGGCCTGAGCTCCTGGGCCATCCTCCACTGCTCTCCCAGACCATAGCAGAGAGCTGGATTGGAAGTAGAGCATCTGGGACTCGAACCAGTGCCCATATGGGATGCTGGCACTGCAGGCAGTGGCCTTACCCATCATTCCACCGTGCTGGCCCCTATTTTCTTTAAAGATTTATTTATTTGAAAGAGCTACAGGAAGAGAGGAAAAGACAGAGAGAAAGAGTCTTCTATCTGCTGGCTCACTCCCCAGATGACCCCAACAGTTGAGGCTGGGCCAGACCAAAGCCAGGAGCCAAGAGCTTCTTCGTGGTCTCCTATGTGGGTGCCAGGGACACATGCACTTGGGCCATCTTCGGCTGCTTTTCCCAGGCCATTAGCAGGGAGCTGGATGAGAAGTGGAGCAGCCAGGACTCAAACCAGCACCCATATGGGATGCCAGTGCCACAGGCGGAGGCTTAGCCCACTGCAGCACAGTGCAGGCCCTGACAATATCAATTCTTACTGAGACGAGGTCTGGTTCAGCAAGCCGTGCTGCTGTGTGTACCAAGCCTCCAAGGGACTTCTGTTCTCTATTTCAACCTTTTCTCTAGTGTTTCTCTCCACTGTATACCCCTGTTAATATTTCTATGTGTATTTTAAAAAGCTCCTACCCAGTAGGACAGCTATATCAATAGACACTACCTCTCTTTTAGCTTTGCTTTATAGTAGAATATTGGCTGTTAGTGTAAAGCTTTGATGGCTGCAATTTACTTTTTCAAGTTTTCTTGGGGTCTATATTCATCATGTTGTGTCAATTTCTTCATTTATGCACAGTTGTGTTACCATTATTAGTAATAAAAACAGTGCTACTTCATTGTGTGTTAAGGTATACTCTGTTTTTAGAATACAAAGCATTTAAGTATAATGCTTTGTGGTGGTGATCATTGCCACTCTGCTGTTCTGATCATTCTATTACTATATTTAGTTCCTTTTAGGATAATCGTCCTAACTATAAACCATATGCCTAAACTTCTCTGACTTTCATCTTTCCACAGTATTTCTTGGCTGCCTCATACACCAAAGATATTAGTGGTCCTGACCTTTCCCTGTCCCTCTCCTTCCCCCTTCACCTCACAACTTCTGTTAGTGTGTGCTTAGTTATCACAGGCTGACCACAGGTAATTCACTTGTGTTAACATAATGTAGACTTCCATTCTTTTTCTATAGGTTGATTCTAACAGTTGAAAAGCACCAAAGGGCAATTACATTATAATAGCTACATAAATATTTTTTATTGCAGAACCAAATGGTGTGCTGTGATTACATGTTCCTTTTTTGTGTGTTCAAGGTTGTTAGCCCCAGGCCACTCAAATGGAATTTTCTTGGTAGTAATGTCAAATAGATTCTTCTCCTATCCCATAAATTATTCAAAATAATGTCACATTTATTTTCTTTTATAAGGCCTAAGTAAATTGTTGTTTTTTGTCTTTGGGTTTCCTAGACTTGCTGATTCCCTTTGTTTTTCCTGTTTTGAAAAAGAATATGCCTTCACCATATCCATAAATCCATCTGGCTTCTTGTCTTCATTGCTGTTCTTTTTAGAGCTATTCTTCTTGGAGTACATATCTATTCACATTCAGTGATTATCAGATTTAATGATTATCATGAAATTTGTTTTCATTGGAATCTACCTGTAGTTCTTGTTCAATTTTTTCTCCCTTCTTGGCTTTGACTTTTGTCAGGCATTGAGTATCGCCTTGAGTAGCTTCTTCAGAAAGGGTATGTCACAATAAACTTTCTGATTCTTTGAATGCCTAAAAATGACTTTCTTTTGCCTTCAAATTTGATTAATAATTTTACTGGTACTAGTTTCTGTGTTTGAGATCATTTTTTCCCAAGTTTTAGAAAGCCTCACTCTTGATTTTGAGTGTTCAGCATAGCCCATTTAAATTCTACAGAACATTTGTGCATTTGTGACCTATTTGTTGGTTGTAATTTCTAGGGAACATTTACCCTTGATGCTATAGAATTTTTTTTTTTTGATGCTGTGGAATTTTGTTTAGATGAGCTGTTTTTCATTCTCCCAGTTGGCCCTTCCAGTATTAAAGTCATGTGTTGGGGGCGAATGTTTGGCATTGTCATTAGGCTGCCATCTGGGGCACCTACATCTCATATCTGAGTGCCTGAGTCCCAACTCTGCTCCAGATTCCAGCTTCCGACTGAGGCAAGTAGTTGGGTTCCTGCCACTTATTTGGGAGATACTTGGATTCTGGATTCCTGACTTCCACATTTTGGGAGTGAACCATTGGATAGGAGGTTTCTCTCTCTCTCTCTCTCTCTCTCTCTCTCTCTCTCTCTCTCTCTCTCTGCCTTTCAAATATATAAAAATAAATAATTTTTAAAAATTTTAAAGTTACATCTTTCTTCACCTCAGGAAAAATTTCTGTTGTCCCTTTGGTATACCAATTAGGTTTGTGACTCATTTTAAGTGTCTTGTGTTGTGTATCTTGGCTTGTCTGTTGGGTGCTGCATTCTTTGCTGTCCACTTATATCTGAAGTGAGGAGTGGACTGGGTGAGTGGAATCTCTGGACCCAGTGGGGAATGTCAGCTGAGGGGCTGCCCCACACCAGATCCCCGTGAGTTCCTCACACTAAAAACCGAGCGTGTTCGTAGACTTTTCACCTTCTATCTAGTACCACTGCTCACCCGCCTTCACGGTATTCCTCCAAAGGAATGGGCAGAGAGGGGAGACTTGAGGTTTTCCCAGGTTAGCTAAATAGATCAGTGAATAAAATCAAGGCCCTGTGATCACCTCTCTCACTTATCCAGGAATTTTTTTCCCTCCTCAAACAGGCTCCGAAATACAGCTCTCCATGAAGCAGCTTTGCTTGGCCTGGCAGGAAGGGAGAGCATCGCCACATTGCTGGGGTATGTTCCCTGGCCTCTGGTGGACCCTTCTGAGGGCCACAGCTACGTCCCACTGGCCTGTAATGATCCTGGAGGGGCCCCGGTTCCTGAGCTGCTGTTCCTGTGAATGAACACCACGTTCCCACCATGGTTCCTGGGGCACCTTTCCTGAAATGAAAATGTTGCCTCCATGAGACATGGTTGGATGTGTAGGACTCTGGTGCAGCAAAGGGTTCCAGTGGCCAGGACTGGCAGTTGAACATTTAGAAATGACAGAGTCCCTTAAAAGTCTCAGGATAGAGCCATGCCTGATAATTAAAGTCTCAGGAGGCTTCTTGGAGACAGGTTTGGGAGGTGGGACCAGGAGGGGGTCACGCTGGCCTCTGCAGCAGGAAGAGTCAGGCCCTGCAGGTCATGTGTCCAAGTCCCTCATCACACTTCCATTTCTCCATTTCCTTTGCAGATGCAACGCAAGCATCCAAAAGAAGAACACAAGAGGCCAGACTGCATATGACCTGGCTCTGGAAACTGGGGATGCCCTCGTCACCTCACTCTTTGCTGCTAAGTTTGGCCAAGGGCTCAAGGACCACATGACCGAACGCAGGAAACTCAGCCTGGATGACCATTAGACCCGAGGGCTCCATGGCCGCCTTTATTCATTTCTTTCTGAAGTGTCTCCCTGAGGTTAGGATTGAGGTTGCAAGGAGTTCAAGAGATTCATTTTTTTTTTAAATTATATGACAGCATAAGCCACTGGTGCCACATGGGCAGCTCCTAATATTCTGTGAATTGTGAAGAGCTTCGTGTATATTTGCTAATGCTTTATTGATGGATTTGGGGGAATTTGGTATTGTTTTTATTTTTCAATAGATAATAATCACATGATTCAAAGGTAAAATGCATCAAGTACTGTGCCGTGAAGTGTCCTTCCCATCTGTGTCCCATGGCCACCACTGCCTCCCAAGAGGTACCAGTGACAACAGTGTCAACTGTATCTTTCCAGGGATGGCACAGGAGCAGGTTCACATATCCATGTATGTTACCTGTGCATGTACACATACAGCGTATATAAAATACAAATGTGCAAAGCACATTCTTTCCCCTTCTGACAAATAGTACCATACCACGTACTTCTGTATCTCTTTTTGTTAGTGGCTCCAACTTAGCACAGAAAGAATGAGCTTATTTAAATTTTTTTGTATGTTGAACTCATCAATATTCCCATTATCCTGGCTTGATTTTGGTTGATAAATCAGCCTTGAATAAACTTGCAGGAATGTGTAATTTTGACTTATTCCTTCTTTCATAGTTACCTCAGTCTTGGGTGGTAATGGTGGTGGAGTCCATAATAGAGTATTGATTTAGAATAACTAATCCAGCACAGTAACTAGTAGACCTTGTTGAGGTGCTTACTACTTACCACTCAGTACCCGTGTTTATTTCCCCAGACTACATCCTGGCTGTAGGTTGGACAGGGGTGCGGAGTCCTTGGGACACAAGCCTCCCATGGGGCTAGACAGGCGTTGGCACTGGCTTCCTTCCAGGTCACCTCCTCAGCAGTGTGTGTGGGTGATGGTGTCCAGAGACACCAGAGAGCATGACCCACTGGCTTGCTGTCTGGTGATTTTCCCGTGATGGTTCAGCTTACCTGAACTACCTTGCCCACGATTCTCTTCCCTTACGGTTCCCTTCAGGGTTGGCCCAGAGTCACTGCATGAGGTTCAGGGAGAAGAGAAGCAGCGGCACCTTCCTCAGACAGTGGATGTGGGCACCAACTCCACTGCAGCTCACAGCCCACAGTCTGGATTGACAGTCTGGGAGATGGAGGTGTGGAGCACAAGGCTGTATTCCTCAGGGAGCAGGAATGCATGCGTTCCAGAAACAATGCCCTCGAGACTCTTGGGAGACATTTTCATGAAAACCAGGCACTCGTTTTGGCTAGCTGACCAGAGGGATGGCTAAATCTGCTCCTGAGGTAGATACTTCCACACTTAATGGGTTAATAAATATTCATTTAAAGGATTTCATGTGACTTAGTTGTGAGCCATAAATAAGGGCCCTGGTTGTCAGAACCAGTTGTCATACTTGTTTGTTTCCAAAGAGAATTTATTTTAGGAAACTTAAGGAAACAATTGACATGCTTTTGCTGCCATTTAGGGTTTACTGAATGTTTAATCTTTTCCCTTTTTTAAAACATTTATTTATTTATTTGAAAGACAGGGTTAGAGAGAGAGAGAGAGAGAAAATTTTCCATCCATGGTTCACTCCCCAAATGGCCACAGTGGCTAGGGCTGAGCTGATCCGAAGCCAGGAGCCAGGAGAGCCAGGAGCTTCTTTTGGGTCTCCCACATGGGTGCATGGGCCCAAGGGCTTGGGCCATCTTCTATGCTTTCCTAAGCCATTAGCAGGGAGCCAGATTCGAAGTGGGGCAGCCAGGACTTGAACTGGTTCCTATATGGGATGCTAGCACTGCAGGTGGCAGCTTTACCCGCTACAGCACAGCGCTGGCACCATATTTAATCTTTTCTATATTGATAGTTTTAATCCTCAGATATTTTTATAGCACCACAAAAGTAATACATGGCCGCAGATTTTGTTTTGCATTGCTGTTCTATTCGTCCACATTTATAGGATTTGGATAATTTTTTTTTTAATTTCAAGTAAAATTCACATATTACAAAAAAATCACCATTTGTGGGCTGGCATTATGGCTCAGCGGGTTAAAGCTGTGGCGTGCAGCACTGGCATCCCATGTAGGCACCAGCTGAAGCCCTGGCTGCTCCACTTCAGATACAGCTCCTGCTAATGTGCCTGGGAAGGCAAATGGATAGGCCCCTGCCACTCACTTGGGAGACCCAGAGGAAGCTCCTGGCTCCTGGCTCCAGCCTAGCCTAGTCCTGACTGTTGTGGTCATTTGGGGAGTGATCCAGTGGATGGAAGACCTCTCTCTCTCTGAAACTCTGCCTTTCAAATAAATAATCCTTTTTTTAAAAAAAAATTAACTTATTTTTAAAGTATACAGTTCAGTGGTTTTTTTAGCACATTTATAATGTTTTGCAACCATTATTACTTTGTAGTCCTAGAACATTTTTATCACCTCAAACCAATCCAGTACCCATTAAGCACTCACCTTCTTCTTCTTCTGTCCTCCTAGCCCCTGGCAACCACTAACATGTGTCTTCATGAAATATCAATGGAATGTGGTTTTCCTCTTCATTCCATAAATGTGTCATATCATACAGTGTTGGTTTTCTTAAGCTGAATTAGGGACATACCATGTACCACCATTTAATACACTGATGGATTTGGTTTGCTGGTATCTTGTTGAGGATTTTTCCATCTGTTTCCACAAGGGATGTTGGTCTATAGTTGTATATTGTCAGGCTTGGCTATCAAGGTGATTACTAGCCTCACAGAATGAATGAGAAAGTGTTCTTTTCTCATCCACATTTTAGAAGAGTTCAAAAAGTTTTATTTTTCTTTAACTGTTTGGTAGAGCTTGCCAGTGAAGCCATTTGGTCCAGTGTTCTTCTTTGTTGGGAACCTGTTGATTACTGGTGCAATCTCCTTACGGTTGTAAGGTCTAGTTCAGATTTTCTACTTTTTCATGTTCAATTTTGGTGTTTTTACATTTCCAGCAATTTGTCCATTTCATCTATGCTACCTAATGTGCTGACCTGCAGTTAATCATGGTATACTCTTTTAATCCTTTTAACTTCTATAATGTTGGTAGTAATGACCAGCCCCCTTTAGTTTCTGATTTCAGTCGTTTGTTTCCTCTCTTTATCCTGGCTACTGAGAAAGATTTGTCAATTTTATAGATCTTTTCAAAGAACCAACTTTGGTTTCATTACTTTGTTTGTATAATTTCCACTCTAATCTTTATTACTTTTTTCCTTCTTCCTTTATGTTGAGCTTGCTTTTCATTTTGTAGTTTCTCAAGGCCATAGGTTAGGTTCCTTTTTTGAGAATTTTCTTCTTTTTTAGTGTAGGAATTTATAGCTATGAACCTCTGGGCATTGCTTTTGTTGAATCCCATTAAGTTTTGGCATGTTGCATTTATCTCTAAGCATTTTTTTTTTATTTAGTGAAGAATCATTGATTTACTTTCAATTAAAATTATTATTTTTTAATTTTGGTGTGGAGGAGAGCTCCCCTCTGCTGACTGACTACCTAAAAGACCACAACAGCCAGAGCTGGGCCAGACAGAGGAGCTGAGACTCTCACATGGATGGCTGGAACCCAATTACTTGAGCCACTACTGCTGCCTCCCAGGATCTGCATTTGCAAGAAGCTGGAGTCAGGAGTTGGGGTTTGAACCCATGGACTCAGATGTGGCACATGGGCATCTTAACTGCTAGGCCAACACCTGCATTAAATTAGTTTTGATCTTTATACTTCTAAACTGGAATCAACCAGAAGGCAAGGATATAAGGGAAATACTTTTCCAATACTAATGTAAACTCAAATTTGGGGTTCTTTTTCGAGTTCCAAAAAGTTTGGTTCTTAAGTTTTTGCCAGATTATTCATTGCTTTGGTGGAGGGGTAAAATTTAAGACTTCCCTATTCTGACATTTTTGGGGGCATCACTCCTGGGGGCAGGGGCTCCGTTTTATCCTATTAATAGCAATCAGAAGCATGTCACTTCTCAAGTCACAAAAATGGGCATAGAACTGGAGACATTCTTCTCTAATTTTTTTTAAAATTAATTTATTTGAAAGTCAGAGTTACACAGAGAGAAGAGAGGAAGAGAGAGAGAGAGACAGAGAGAGAGACAGAGAGAGAGGGAGGGAGGGAAGTCTTCCATCCGCCGGTTCACTCCCCAACTGACTGCAAGGCCGGAGCTGCACCGATCTGAAGCCAGGAGCCTAGAGCTTCTTCCGGGTCTCCCACACAGGTGCAAGGCCCCAAGGAATTGGGCCATCTTCTACTGCTTTCCCAGGCTACAGCAGAGAGCTGGATCACAAGTGGAGCAGCCGGGTCTCGAACCAGCACCCCTATGGGATGTTGGCACTTCAGGCCAGGGTGTTAACCTACTGCACCACAGTGGCAGCCTCTCTTGTCTAATTTTTAATATAGAAGTTCTTTAGTGAACTAGGTGTTGAATACTATCGAAGAAACATTAATAATATGTGAAAAAATACTAGGCCCTAAAGTTAAAAAGAAATCTTAGCCTCAAATAAAAGACCAGATTTTACGTGTGAACGGCATATAAAGGACTCTCATTAGACTAGATGTTCAGCCTCACGTATATGCAGGATTATCATCTCCCTTAGTGAGGCCATTTTTTGGATCCTGAGAACAAATTATACTGGGATGTACGGTATGCGTTTGTTCTCACAGCGATAAATCATCGGTGAAATTGTATCCTCGTCTAAAGAGGAATTCACTGTGTCAGGACTTGAAAATGACACACACCTGTGATTTATGAGCACTTGGGTGAAAAACAAACCACATTTCCAGACCAGTTTTGGAATAATCTTGCATAAGATTTATATCCAAAATACCCAACTGAGTTTTAAAAATCCCGTTTCTTAGCTATTTGGTGGGAGAAAACTGCCTTTGAAATTGTGGAAGATAAAAACCTCACAATTTGAATGAATAGATTTTACAATTGCGTTTCTGTGTCACTTTGGGGAAAAATTATGGTGAATAATCACCCCTCCACACACGCACAATGATTTAGTGAATTTGGATAAAGTATTTTCTATGTCACTTTAAAAGAAAAGTAGTACCACATGACATTTCAAGACCCCAAATGATATTTCAGTCAAATTTGGGGGATTTTTCTGTGCCATTCTGGAACACAAAAATTTGCATGGGACTTATATCCAAAGAAACCTACATTGAAAGAAAAACTGTCATGGGGCTAATGTGCAAAAAACTGTACTTTGTAGTGGATTTGGATTTAAAATATAATATTTGGGGGCCATTTTGGAAGAAAATGTGGCACAAGATTGGCATCTAGGGGCTGGTGCTGTGGCTCACTTGGTTAATCCTCCGCCTGTGGCGCCAGTATCCCATATGGGTGCTGGGTTCTAGTCCCGGTTGCTCCTCTTCTAGTCCAGCTCTCTGCTGTGGCCCAGGGGGGCAGTGGAGGATGGCCCAAGTGCTTGGGCCCCTGCACCGGCATGGGAGACCAGGAGGAAGCACCTGGCTCCTGGCTTCAGATTGGCACAGCGCTGGCCATGGCGGCCATTTGGGGGGTGAACCAATGGAAGAAATTCCTTTCTCTCTCTCTAACTACCTGTCAAAAAAAAAAAAAAAAGATTGGCATCTAATAAATCTTACAGTGTTGCTAAGTTTTAAAAAACATTTTCCAACCATTTGCACAAAGAATAATCTGGCAAAAGACTTATCAAAAAAAAATCACAATTTATGGAAATTTGGGTAAGATATCACATTTTTAGGTTACTCTGGAAGAAAATTCTAGAATAGAAATTTTGTCCTAAAACTAGTTGAGCCAATTTAATTGGAAAATCACTTTTCCAGAGCAACTAGTAAGTTTAGGTGTAAAAATCAATGTTTTAAAGTAAACTTGGGGGGCTGGTGCTGTGGCACAGGTTAATCCTTCGCCTGCGGTGCCAGCATCCCATTTGGGCACTGGTTCAAGACCCAGCTGCTCCTTTTCCAGTCAAGCTCTCTGCTGTGGCCTGGGAAAGCAGTAGAAGATGGCTTAAGTCCTTGGGCCCCTGCACCTGCGTGGGAGACCCGAAGTTCCTGGCTCCTGGCTTTGGATTGGTGCAGCTCCGACCATTGCAGTCATCTGGGGAGTGAACAAACGGATGGAAGACCTGTCTCTCTGCCTCTGCCTCTCTCTCTTTCAAATAAATAACTAAATCTTAAAAAAAAAAAAAAAGTGGATGAAAATTTTGTATTTCCTGGGATGTTTGGGAGAAAATTTGACGGTGGGGCTGTAGTAAAAAGTCCACTGATTACCAGACTGCTGTAGCTTTAATAGTTTTGAAATTGAGAAGTCTAAGTCCCCCATGTTTGTCCTCCTAGAAATGTTCTATTATTAATCTAAAACTCAAGCATATTGGACACTGTTCTAAAACTGTTCATCCGGCCCCTCCTCCAACTTTGGAGATTCTGTTACGTAAGTACATAATGATGGTTCTTATTCTGTTTTTTTTTGTTTGTTTGTTTGTTTCTTATTCTGTTATGACAGCATTTTGTTTTATTTCTCTACTGAACATTTTTTTTTGTTAAAATTTGAAATTACTACTGCGCTGAACTTATACAAATCATTTTATATGTGAGCATGCACTGCTATTGGACAAATTCCATTTAGTGAGATTGTTGGCTCCATGGGAGTGAATTCTTAATTTTGGTAGGCATCACCCCCATCTGAAGACTTGTGTCAGTTTATGTTTCCCAGGACTAGTGCCTAATTGTGCCTGTTTCCATGGTCTACAAGCGTTTTCAAATTTTATACTTTCTGCTAATCTGACAGCTGCCAATGTTATCTGTGTGGTTGTCATTTTTACCTCTACTGATGTTAAAGATATTCAAATGAAGAAATGCTGTCATGACTGTTTGAAAATTCTAAGTATTTTCTGTATTTTTAACTTTCTATCCAGAAATATAATGCATTATCTGAAAGATAGTGTCCCCCCAGTCTCTTCTCCCAGACTGTCTTCTGCTTTGGCCGAAAATGTGGGTTGCCTTCCAGAATTTATTTTCGTGTAAACAAATTTGACTCTCTTTCAGGGTGACGTTGAGATTTTGAGCCATGGTTAGAACAGTCAGTTCCACGATGTAAAGGTGCTGCAGTAATCTATTGCTGTGCAACAGTCCTAAAATTCAAGACTTAAAAGACAATTTTATTATCATCATCCCTCATAGTCCTATTGGTCCACCACGCAAAGCTGAATGGTTCACTTGAGGCCCCTCACATAGTTGAAGATGTTGGCTGAAGTTTCAGTCTTTGAAGGCAGGACAGGACATCCACAATGGCTCTCTCACACCACTGGAGCTAATGTTCACTGTGGGCTAGCTCAGCTGCGGCTCATGACCACAGCGTCTCCATCAATTCCATAGCAGAGCAGCAAGGTTTGAAGCGTAGAAGCAAGTCTCCTATCACTTCCATTATAACTCTCTGGAATTCTAAAATCCAGCAATTCAGTTGAGAACATGCTACCAGCCCAGCACTGCCCCAGCGGGAGTGATTCTCCAGTTTTTGTGTCTGCACTCTGAACTATTTTTCTTTTTTCATGAGAAATAGCCTATGTTTGCCTGCCTTCCCACCCATGAAAAGTAGGGGCTTCTCTTTTTAGACCAAGCTGTTGCTTCTATTACAAATGCTATGGGTTTCCAACACTCCTTATTGAAGTTCATTCCCTAAGACAAATCACATTCACAAAAGATCTTCAAGATGAATGCTTCCCTGGTATGGTTGTCAAGATGCTATGGAAAATATTCTGAAAATTCACAGAAACCATTTTAAATAGTCTAGAAGCTTCATACTTAAATCTTACAGAAGTCTTAAAAATAAGTCTTTTTTTTTTTTTTTTTTTTTTTGACAGGCAGAGTGGACAGTGAGAGAGAGAGACAGAGAGAAAGGTCTTCCTTTGCCATTGGTTCACCCTCCAATGGCCGCCGCGGCCGTTGCGCTGCGGCAGGCGCACCACACTGATCCGATGGCAGGAGCCAGGTGCTTCTCCTGGTCTCCCATGGGGTGCAGGGCCCAAGCACTTGGGCCATCCTCCACTGCACTCCTGGGCCATAGCAGAGAGCTGGCCTGGAAGAGGGGCAACCGGGACAGAATCTGGTGCCCCGACCGGGACTAGAACCCGGTGTGCCGGTGCTGCAAGGTGGAGGATTAGCCTGTTGAGCCGCGGTGCCGGCTAAAAATAAGTCTTATAGTTACACCTTAAAGGTCACTTATTCTGAGCAAAACCACTCTGGATGGGAACACAATGGAGAATTAAGGTTAGGAATCTTTAAATATGGTTAAACAATTTAGCCTGATGGGAGAACTAAGGTTTGTGGGTAGGGGACCTTCGATCAGTTAATGAATGGCTGGTGTGAGGTGGGTCCTGAGGTGAACGCACGACTTACAGTCCAAATCTCTTGATACAGTAGGGCTGATCTGGGAGCAGGGCTTCAGGGATCTTCATTATCAGAGGACTGAGGAAGACACATGGTTAAAGATTGTTACAGTAGGCCGGCGCCGTGGCTCAACAGGCTAATCCTCCGCCTGGCGGCGCCGGCACACCGGGTTCTAGTCCCGGTTGGGGAGCCGGATTCTGTCCTGGTTGCCCCTCTTCCAGGCCAGCTCTCTGCTATGGCCCGGGAAGGCAGTGGAAGATGGCCAAGTGCTTGGGCCCTGCACCCCATGGGAGACCAGAAGCACCTGGCTCCTGCCTTCAGATCAGCATGGTGCGCTGGCCGCAGCGTGCCAACCGCAGCGGCCATTGGAGGGTGAACCAACGGCAAAGGAAGACCTTTCTCTCTGTCACTCTCTCTCTCTCTCACTGTCCACTCTGCCTGTCAAAAAAAAAAAAAAAAGATTGTTACAGTTAATGCAGTGTGAGTGAGGTTGTACTGCTGTGGGTGGGTGAGGGCCATCATGTACTCAGTGGTCTTACACAGGTATGACTGAGCTCCAAGGCTCTGAGACTATAGATTGCTTGGTCACAGCTGACAGACCAAGCTCTGGGACTGGAGTGCTGGGAACAGTGTATTAGTAAGGATCCCAAGGCAGGAGGCCCGGACACCCAAGTCCAAGAAGAGCAATAAAAGTAGTTAGGGGATGATTTAGCAAAGGCCAACAACAGAGCTAGAAGGAGAAGCAAGAAAGGGAGCTGTCACAGAAGCCAAGGAAGAGTGGAGTTGCAGACGACACTAGACTAGAGGAAGCCATATTTTCTGGGAGGTTCCCTTCCCTCAAAAGAAATCACTGAATTACAGCTCCTGGATTCTCTCCCCGACACAAAGGACCGGACTCTCCAATAAATACATGAAGACTCGATTCTTACATCTTCCAAGGAAATGAATTCTTGTGGAATACTAGACAGTATCACTCCTTCTTCCGTATCTTTACAGGTAAGTGAGAGAGATACACAGCCAAGGTTACAGATCTGTAAAGGGGGAAAGTTTATTATAACAAAAGGCCACAAAACATGGAGAAGACAGTGTGTGGAAAGTGAACTAGGTCAGATGTCCTTTGACCACTTACAGAATGCAATCTTCTATTCCATTTCATGTCTCACGGAAGTGTGAACACGTTGACAGCTGGTCCTCACCACCATCTTCACTTTCCAAGAGAGTGCAGAGGACCAGCAGGCTGCCCTGAATAGGCCTCAGAGTCAGGGTGGAGTGCTGGTTTGTGGCGGACAGCCTTCATCTTCCGCTGTCTGCTGGTTTGTGGTGGACAGCCTTCATCTTCCGCTGTCTGCTGAGGTCAGACTTCTGGCTAAAGCCTTGCCCGCACGTCTTGCACACGTGAGGCTTCTCCCCCTTGTGTGTCAGCTGATGTGAGGTGAGGTGTGACTTCTGGGTAAAGCTTTGGCCACACTCCCCGCCCCCACAAGGCTTCTCTTCTGAGTGTGCTCGCTTATGCGTGATTAAAGCTGACTTATTGCCAAAGCCGAGTCCGCACTGCCTGCACGTGTAAGGCTTCTCCCTCGAGTGTTTCCTCTTGTGCCTGATGAGCCCCGCCTGGTGACTGAAGCCTCGCCCGCACTCCCGGCACACGTACGGCTTCTCCCCTGAGTGTGTCCTCTGGTGTGCGAGGAGGTTGGACTTCTGGCTGAAGCCTCGCCCACACTCCTGGCACACCATGGGCCTCTCCCCTGAGTGTGTCCTCTGGTGTCGGATGAGGTTGGACTGCTGGCTGAAGCCTCGGCCACAGTCCTGACACACGATGGGCTTCTCCCCTGAGTGTGTGTTCTGGTGTCTGTTGAGGTGTGACTTCAGGCTGAAGCCTCGCCCACACACCCCGCACACGTACGGCTTCTCCCCTGTGTGCGTCCTCCTGTGTGAGATGAGGGTTGAATTCTGGCTAAAGCTGTGCCCGCACACTCCACACACATAGGGCTTCTCCTTTGAGTGTGTCCTCTGGTGGTTGACAAGGGTTGTCCTTTGCCTAAAGCAACGGCCGCACTCCTTGCAGGCGTAGGGCTTCTCGCCCGAGTGCGTCCTCTGGTGGGAGATGAGGTTTGACCTGTCACTGAAGCCCAGGCCGCAGTCACTGCACACAATGGTCTTCTCCTCCAAGTGCGTCCTCTGGTGTCGGACAACAGCCGACTTCTGGCTGAAGCCTTTGCCACACTCCCGGCACACGTACGGCTTCTCCCCTGAGTGTGTCCTCTGGTGGATGATGAGGTTGGACTTCTGACTGAAGCCTCGCCCACACTCAGTGCACATATAAGGCTTCTCACCAGAGTGCGTCCTCTCATGTATGATGAGTGTTGACTTCCGGTTAAAGCCGCGCCCGCACTCCCTGCACACAATGGGCTTCTCCCCTGAGTGGGCCTTCTGGTGTCTGGCCAGGCTCTTTTTCAGACTGAAGCCCTTCTCACACACCCTGCACACGTACGGCTTCTCCCCTGAGTGTATCCTCTGGTGACTAAGCAGGTTTGCCAGCTTGCTGAAGCCCAGCCCGCACTCCCCGCAGTTGACCGTTCCAAATCCTAAGACTTCTATCCTCTTCAACAATTTGGCTGTGTCCTCAGGGTTTCCCGTCTGAGCTGGGCTGGCCTCTGTCTCCTCCGTTCTGATGCCATTCGGGGAGCTGCCTGGCTGCCTTTGCAGTGGCCTGGAGAGTGCTCCCAGAGCCCTCTTCCGTGTCCTTCCCAACAAAGGCCGGGGGCAATCTCTCTCCCGACCTGCTCTGTCGCTCCAGGAGCCTCCATCAGAAGCCTGCTGCTGCTGCTTCTCCTGTTCCCCGGGGTCCGGTTCCCCTGGCTCAGTGTGGCTTTCTGCACACAAGCATGTGAAGATCCAAGGGGGAGGACTACACAGTGTGTGCTGCACGGGGAGTTTCTGAGTGGAGCAATCTGGAGGGCAGAGAGGACCAAGGTGGAGCTCTGGTTTTGTTCCCGCTGCAGAGAGAAAAGTCTGGAGTCACAACGGAGCCTTCAGGGGCAGCCTGAGCAACTCGGCCTAGTTTGATGGCGAGACTCAACTTCCTGTTCTTCAAAATGCTCCAAACTTCAGTGCTTCCCAACCAAGACTCCCTTTACGTGTCCCTACCGTGACCTACCTTCCATCCCACCGTTATGTCTTACATCTGCTACCAGATGATCCACTCAAAGACCTATGCCTCAGTCTATAAAAGCAATACAGGGAGTTTCAAGTGTGGCTTAGGACCGATATGCCACATATGCAATGGTCTCTACAAAATTACCACTACAGTTACTTCTAACGCACAGCTTCACACACGCAAGCCAGGTCCACACGGATTTGTTCTGCAACAGAAAGATACCTAGCCCTAGGACCAATGTGGCAATGTCCTATATCCCTGCCCTTTGAGACACAGACTAAAAGAGCAGTCATTCAGACAGGAAGGAGAACAGCCAGTGCAGGGAGCAGTACAGGGGAGTGGATAGAGGGAAAGAGTGTGTGAAACACCCAAGTGTGCAGTCTTTGCACTCAGTGACAAATATCTATTAGATTACACTGTGCCAGGATTTCTACAAGGCCCCAGGCTATCAGCAATGGACGACACACAGTCTAGGCCCCCACTGACAAAAGATGCTCCTTCTGGGCCCTGTTAATTTCTATACTTAGGGCCGGGGCCACGGCTCACTTGGCTAATCCTCCACCTGCGGTGCCAGCACCCGGGGTTCTAGTCCATATTGGGCCACCAGATTCTGTCCCGGTTGTTCCTCTTCCAGTCTAGCTCTCTGCTGTGGCCTGGGAAGGCGGTGGAGGATGGCCCAGGTGCTTGGGCCCTGCACCGTGTGGGAGACCAGGAGGAAGCACCTGGCTCCTGGCTTCGGATCCGTGCAGTGCGCTGGCCGTAGCAGCCATTTGGGGGGGCAAACCAACGGAAAAGGAAGACCTTTCTCTCTGTCTCTCCCTCTCACTAATTCTGCCTGTCAAAAAAAAAAAAAAATACATTGCCTTTAAAAAAAAATTTCTATACTTAGTGTAAATAAAGATTGCCTCAGAAATCCATGTAAAGGAGAAACTTTCAACGTACGGCACCTCCTGTGCAGGAGATGACAACACTGAATGGACTGCTTCCTCACAACTGGCTCTACGTAGCGGAAGGTAATCCGCGCTCAAACAATTTCAGAAACTGGACATGACCTTGCTGGATTTACTTGAACACTCTTTACTTGGTCAAAGAACAGTAACTGATTTTGTATTTCCATTTCTGGCCAGCAACTACCTTGAGCTTTTGGTAACTCTGTAGTTTGTTGGAATTTTTATGTTTAATCTATTGCTTGTTACTTTCTCTTGAATATGTTGAGAAGGGAAGCAAATGCTGGGGTTTTGCCTTGGGTTAAATGCATATATATTAGGTCACAGAGACATGGTAAGCAAGTCTCCCAGCAGCAGGCACTGATTCTGTTCTGGGTAAGCATGCCACTGTGATTTTGATACAGGTAATCATTCCACTTACCCTTATGGGAACCAAGGTTTCTATTATTATGTATGCTTAGAACAGTCCTAACAGCTGTGCCTGTATATAAAGTGGCAGTTTTACTTATAAAAAACCTAATTCAGAATTACAGCCACCCCTTCCAGGACATTTGAACACAGTTACATCTACATGGGGTGACAGAAGAAAAACAGAAATATTTGGTATTTTGAATATGTACCTTTTTCTATTTTTTCATCTACTTGAAAGAGTGATAGAAAGCAGAGAGAGATCTTCCACTCACTGCTTCATTCCCCAAATGCCTGCAAGAGCCAGAGTTGAGTCAGGTCAAAGCCAGGAGCCTGGAACTCCCATCTGGGTCTCCCACATGGGTGGCAGGGACTCAAGCACTTGAACTATCATCTGCTGCCTCCCAGGATGCACTAGCAGGAATTTGGATTGGAACCTCAGGAATCAGGATTAAACCAGCACTCAGAAATGGGCTGCATAGTGTGCCACAGTGGGTTAAGCTGCTACCTTTGATGTTGGCATTCCATATAAGCACCAGTTTGAGTCTCAGCTGCTCCTCTTCCTATCCAGCTCCCTGCTAATATGCCTGGGAAAGCAGTGGAAGATGGCCCAAGTATTTGGGCCCCTGCACCCATGTTGGGGGCCTGGAATGAGTTCCAGGCTCCTGACTCCTGGCTTTGGCCTGGCCCAGCCCTGGCCATTGTGGCCAACTGGGGAGTAAACCAGCAGAAAGAAGATCTCTATATCTGTGTCTTTCCCTCTCTTTCTCTCTCTGTAACTGCCGTTCAAATAAATAAAGTCTTAAACATAAAAATTTAAAAATAAGCATATGGGAGGCAGGAGTCCATTGTACCACAAGGCCTACCCCAGTAAAGCGCTTTCAGTCTTCAGGTATTCCCATCCTGAGAGGTTTACAGAGATAAATGAGCACCAATACAGATTTAACACTTGAAAACTCAAGAATATCCAAGTTAAAACCAAAATCAAATTTCCATTGATGATAACACCCTGGTTTCTGAAGGAAATCTTGCCTGTTGCAGCTCGAGTTCTAGCTCAACAGAAAACAGTTAAGCCGTGAGTTAAGTTGCAGCCTCGGATATTAGGTTACGCTCTAAGAATGAGAGGCATTTAGAGCTGATAAACTATACAAAGAACTTTATTAGCTGGCATCTAACTACAGAGGTGAGAATGAAAACTTTAAAATACAGTAAAACTTAGAAATCAGACAAATGCCTTCTCCTTGATTTTGTCATGGTAATAAATATAACATTACATAACGGTGATATAAATCATGGTTCTCTTTCCCAAAAAAATTTTAATTAAACTTCAAGACTGATATACTGATTTTTAAAGATCCAATAAGCTAATATTGTATTCAAAAATGTTAGATTAGGAAAATGTAGAGATGTGTCCAATTAATATCTTATAATTTATAGACAGTGCTGGAAACTGTGATTCTATACTTACTTTACTCAAAATAAATTCCAGAAATAACATATTTTTCAGGCAATTTTTACTTTCAACACTGATTATATTGCTTTTTAGTTTCCAAGATTTCTGTAAGAAAATCATTATCAGAATTAGTATTTTTGTTTAAAAATTGTCCTTGAGTGGACTTTGACCTAAAGATTAAGGTATCACTTGAGGCATCGGCGTCTCATTTCAGAGTGCCTGAGCTGCAAGTCTCAGCGCTGCTCCTGATACCAGCTTTCTGCCAATGTACACTCCGGGAGGCACAATAATGGCTCAAGTACCTGAGTCCCTGACACCCACATGGGAGACCTGGGTTGAATTTCTGGCTCCTGGCCCAGCCCTGTACAACCCTGTCTTGGATATTTTTTCATTTAAAAGTGCTTTATTTAATATATACGTTGTTGCTTCAGTAACATGAACTCACACCAACAGCCCTAAAACTCATGTGGCAGACATTTAGGGAGCAAACTGAAAGAGGGAGACTTCTCTCTCCCTCCATCTTTCTGCCTCTCAAATAAATAAAAAATTTAAAAATAAAAAAAAAATTCCTAATAAAAACACAAAAAGCAAAACAATATAGCCTTCATGCAGGAACTTTACTGTATTCTTGTCTAAACTAAAGCAATCAATCTTATATTAAATTTATTATTTCAGAGACTGAAAAGTAAAACTTCACTGTCCATCAGCGCTGTATAATATGCATGGCTAACCACAGGTACAATTGTATTTCATTATCAAGAAAGAGAAAGCTGAAACCTGATAAGAAAAGTGGCAATTAAAGGGGAACTATGACTTGGTACATAATCTCTCTCCTCCATATGAAAAATAATTTATTTTTGTCTTTGGTAAGCTCTACTTAGACATCAAAGCTTTATTTTTACCTTACCACACATATCTATTTTCAATCCTCAAGATTTTCATTCTTAGGAGAGTGTTCTGCTCACCTGGACAGGTGGCCAGTGGACATCTTCTGTCCTCTCTCCAGGTCTCTTTCCCTTGTTCCAGCTGAGTGATGAGTTTTGGTTTAGAAAACGGAATTCCTGCTCACAGAAAAAGAAATAAGGTGACTGCAGGGCATGAGCTCAAGGATCCAGTCAAGAGTTCAGAGCCAAACTGGGCGGTACCAGGACCAGAGAGGAGTGGGCTCTGAGCAATGGAAGGGCTGAGTAGGGAAGGCGAACTTGGGTGAATGCCAACTGCTTCTCCAGCAGGCCAGGTGAGTGAACACTCGTCTCCTTTAAAAGCAGTCAGCAAGTGAACTAAGGCAGAAAGCTGCAGTCTAGGGGAAAAAGGCATAAAATGGAGAGTAACCCCCACCCCACTCCGACAGAGACATGCACACATACACCTCCCACTGTCAACTCTATAAAATCAGACCTTCCCTGGGGAAACAGAACAAAATGTCTTTGCTTTTGAGTCCAGCAAAAAAGCCAAGTCAGGGGGTCAGTGTTAGGTTGCAGTAGGTCAAGCCACCATTTGAGACACCAGCATCTCATGTCAGAGTGCTTGTTTGAGTCCTGGCTATTCCACTTCCAGTCCAGCTCCCTGGATGATGTTCCAGGTTCCTGGTTTCAGCCTGGCCCAGCCCCAGATACTGCAGTCATTTGGGGAGTGAAACAGCACATGGAAAATCTGTGTGTGTGTGTGACTCAGTCTTATAAATAAATAAATAAATAAATTTTTTTAAAGCCAACTCAGAAACCAAAATGGCTGCTTCACGCATGACCTACAATTCCCAGCAGTAAGCATGTGAAAGGTAAGAGCCCAGGCTCACCCAGGGAGACCAGGTTGCTGTAGTTCTCCAGCATCACCTCTCTGTACAGAGTCCTCTGAGCAGGACTCAGCAGGCTCCACTCCTCTTGGGTGAAATCCACAGCCACATCTTTGAAAGCCATGTGTGCCTGCAACACAAAACACAGCCCTGGGAGAGAAGGCGACCAGAAGGCTGCCTGGGGAAGCAGGTGATACATCTAGACTTTGCCTTTGACCGTGACCCTGGTGCCATGTGTTCCAAGACCTTCAAACCTGCTTCTATCCAGCCAGCAGCATTTGTGAACCCATATGCTCAAAGTCCTAGGTGGGCTGTTTGGGGTATAAATGCAAAAATTAAAAAATCAGGAACTTCAAATCTAGGCAGACAGACAAGCCAAACAACATAAAAATTAAAAGCACAGCGGCCACTGAGTTTAAGAATTTAAAAGATCAAATAGCCTAGCCAGCCATATTAGTGTTGATGTGTATGAGTGACTGAAGTTCATACAATCCAACAACGGTAAAGACAATACAACTTGGTGCTCCCTGTAAACTGCACAGCCCCTCAGCCTTCTCGGACTGACAGACTCAAGCAGGGAGAGATGAAGTATGTGAATCATAGTGCCTGCATTCGAGGCCCACCTCTGCTGCCAACTGCTGTCTGTTCCCTCAACTGTGAAACAGAACAGAAGACTTCCTGCCCACTTGCCCTAAACATTCCCCACTCATCATCTTGCCCAGTTTTGTTGTATTTTTCCCCCCTAATCTCCCTTAGCATTATTTCAAAATGAAGGCCACACTGAGACAAACATATTAGGAAAGATTTCCCAAGATAGGGCCTGGGAACTTGGTTTTGAGGAATGGGAAGGTTAAGAGAAGAAGTGCCAGGTATTTTCCAGATCAGACATTTGGGGAAAGGACTTAGGGAATTACGAGCAGAGGAAGTGGAAATGTGGCAGGAGGACCACAGAGGAGGGATCAAAGGCGCTTCTACTGGTATAATACAGACAGGTCAAGGGAAGCAGGTCGTAAAGTTCTTAAATTTTTACTATGGCAAAATATACAGGACAAAAAATTACTATTTTCATGCTCCAAGACTTTTTCATCATCTCAAACTCTGTAACCATTACACACTACCTTCCCATTCTCTACTCCCCTCACACTTGGTAATGACTGTTTTTCTCTATAAATTTGGCTATCCTATATAACTAAACTAAATCCTTTGCTGTCTAGCTTATTGCAAGGAGCATAATGTCTTCAAGATGCATCCATGTCCTTTCTTCTTAAGTTCAAATTTTCCACTGTCCATACATTTTGTTTATTTATTTATCTTCCCATGGGTATTTGGTTTGCTTCTAGCTTCTGGTTATTGTGAACAATTCTTCTATGCACATTGGCGTACAAATAGTTGTTTCTCTGCTTTTAATTCTTTAGGGTATATACCCTGAAGTGTAACTACTGAGTCAAATGATAATTCTATATTCAAGATTTTCAAGAACCACCATACTGTTTTCCACTGCAGTAGAACCAGTTTGCATTCCCACCAGCAGCACATTTCCACATTCTCATCAACAATTGCTTCCTGTTCTTTTGTTAACAGCCATACTACTGGATGTAAGTACAGTGGTACCTCATTCACACTTTCCTCATATTAACATTGCTGAGCATCTTTTCATGTGCTTACTGGCCATTTGTCTGTCTTTTAGAAAAAGATGACACATTTAAATGTTTCTTCAGTTTTTAACTTTTTTTTCCCCTGTTATTCAATTGTAGATGTTCTGTATATATTCTGGATGTTAATTCCTTAGCAGATATACATTTCCAACTATATTTTCTGCCTTTGATAAATAAAAGTTATACATTTTGATGAAATCCAATTTCTCTATTCTGCTGTTATTGTTTCCTGTGCTTTGGTGTCATTTCAAGAAAGTATCATCAAGTTATGTTGTAAAGATGTTTCCCGGGGCCGGCGCTGTGGCACAGCAGGTTAAAGCCCTGGCCTGAAGCACGTGCATCCCATATGGGCACTGGTTCTAGTCCTGGCTGCTCCTCTTCTGATCCAGCTCTCTGCTATGGCCTGGGAAAGCAGTAAAAGATGGCCCAAGTCCTGTGGCCCCTGCACCCATGTGGGAGACCCGGAGGAAGTTCCTGGCTTTGGATTGGTACAGCTTCAGCCGTTGCGGCCATCTGGAGAGTGAACCAGCAGATGGAAGACACCTCTCTCTCTCTGCCTCTCCTTCTCTTTCTGTGTAACTCTTAAAAAAAAAAAAAAAAAGATGTTTCTCTGTGTTTGCTTCTAAGAGTTTTGTAATTTTCATCTTTACATTTAAGTGTTTGATTAATTTCCAGCTAATTTTTGTATCTGGTTCTAGGTAAGGGTTCAACTACATTCTTCTGCATATAGATATGTGGGTTTCTCAATAACGTTTGTTAAATATACAGTTTCTGCAAAGAATGGTCTTAAACTCTTGTTAAAAATCATTAGACCATGGCCGGCACCGTGGCTCAACAGGCTAATCCTCTGCCTTGTGGCGCCGGCACACCGGGTTCTAGTCCCGGTCGGGGCACCGATCCTGTCCCGGTTACCCCTCTTCCAGGCCAGCTCTCTGCTGTGGCCAGGGAGTGCAGTGGAGGATGGCCCAAGTGCTTGGGCTCTGCACCCCATGGGAGACCAGGATAAGCACCTGGCTCCTGCCATTGGAACAGCGCGGTGCGCCGGCCGCAGCGCGCTACCGCGGCGGCCATTGGAGGGTGAACCAACGGCAAAAGGAAGACCTTTCTCTCTGTCTCTCTCTCACTGTCCACTCTGCCTGTCAAAAAAAAAAAAAAAAATCATTAGACCAGGCCGGTGCTGTGGTGTAGCGGGTAAAACTACCGCCTGCAGTGCTGGCATCCCATGTGGGCACCAGTTTGAGTCCTGGCTGCTCCACTTCCGATCCAGCTCCCTGCTATGGCCTGGGAAAGCAGTGGAAGATGGCCCAAGTCCTTGGGCCCCTGCACCCACGTGGGAGACCTGAAGAAGCTCCTGGCTTAGATCGGTGCAGCTCCGGCTGAGGTGGCCAATTGTGGGGGTGAACCAGCAGATGGAAGACCTCTCTCTCTCTCTCTGCCTCTGCGTCTCCCTCTCACTCTCTTCCTCTCCCTCCCTCTCTCTCTGTGTAATTCTTTCAAATAAGTAAATAAATCTTTTTAAAAATCATTACACCATATATACAGGGGTTTATTTCTGTGTTTTCTATTCTATTCCATTGGTCTGTTAAGTATTTTTTTGTCAACACCACAGTTTGGATTACTGTTGTTTTGCAAGGATATTCTGAAATCAGAAATGGTTAAGTCCTCTAACTTTGTTCTTTTTCATGATTGTTTTGAGTATTCAGAGTCCCTTCAGATTCTACATAAACTTCAGGATCAATTTTTCTACTTCCACAAACAAAAAAAGATCATAGAGATTTTGACAAAGATAACACTGGACAGTTTGGGTACTACTGCCATTTTAACATTTTTAAGTTTTCAAATCCATAAATATTTGCTATCTTTCCACTTACTTATATCTTCTTTAATTTCCTTCGGAAATGTTTTATAGTTTTCAATGGACAAATCTTTAATCACCTTGGTTAATTCCCAAGTATTTTATTCTTTCTTTCTTTTTTTGACAGAGTGGACAGTGAGAGAGAAAGGTCTTCCTTTGCTGTTGGTTCACCCTCCAATGGCCGCTGCAGCTGGCGCGCTGCTGCCAGCGCACCGCGCTGATCCGAAGGCAGGAGCCAGGTGCTTCTCCTGGTCTCCCATGGGGTGCAAGGCCCAAGCACTTGGGCCATCCACCACTGCACTCCCTGGCCACAGCAGAGAGCTGGCCTGGAAGAGGGGCAACCGGGACAGAATCCGGCACCCCAACCGGGACTAGAACCCGGTGTGCCGGTGCCGCAAGGCGGAGGATTAGCCAATTGAGCCGCAGCGCTGGCCCCAAGTATTTTATTCTACTTGATGATATTTTTCCCTCCAAAGAAGTTTTTTATTTAAGGAATAAAAATTTCGTAAGCACAAATTTAGGAATATAGTTATTCTTCCCACCATACCCACCCATACTCTCATTCCTCCTCCTCCTCCCTCTCCCCTTGCCAGTCTCATTCACCATTAAGAATCATTTTCAATTAACTTTATACACAGAAGATCAACTCTATATTAAGCAAAGATTTCAACATTTTGCACACACACACACACACACAAGTGAGAACTAGTTTTACAGTTAACTCTCAATACAACTAACTGAGAACAGAGGTCTTGCATGGAGACTGCACAGTGACTCCTATTGTTAATTTAACAGTTAACACTTTTACATATGTCATCAGTGACCACCTGAGGCTCTTGACATGCACTGCCTAGGCTATGGAAGCCTTTTGAGTCCACAAACTCCGTCAATATTTGGACAAAGCAAAGTCGAAGTTCTCTCCTCCCTTTGGAGAAAAGTGCATCCTTCTTCAATGGCCATTTCTTTCCACTGGGGTCTCACTCACAGAGATCCTTCATATAGAACATTTTTGCTACAGTGTCTTAGCTTTTCATGCCTGAAATGCTCTCATGGGTTTTTCAGGCAGATCAGGATGCCTTAAGGGCTGATTCTGAGATCAGAGTGCTACTTAAAGTGATTATCATTCTATGAGTGTGCTGTGTGGACTACTTCCCATATTAGAACATTCTCTCCTTTATAACTCTATCTAATATTATTACCAGGCACTTGATCCTATTTTTATGATCATTTTAACACTTAATCCTATCTATATGTTCATTTTAACACTTAATATTTGGGGCCAGTGCTGTGGCACAGCAGGTTAATTCCCTGGCTTGAAGCGCTGGCATCCCATATGGGCGCCAGTTCGAGACCCAGGTGTTCCACTTCCCATCCAGCTCTCTGCTGTGGCCTGGGAAAGCCATAGAAGATGGCCCAAGTGCTTGGGCCCCTGCCCTCATGTGGAAGACCCAGAAGAAGCTCCTGGTTTCAGATTGGCACAGCTCCGGCCGTTGCGGCCAATTGGGGAGTGAACCAGCGGATGGAAGACCTCTCTCTCTCTCTCTCTGCCTCTGCCTTTCCTTCTCTCTCTGTGTAACTCCAACTTTCAAGTAAATAAGTAAATCTTTTTTAAAAAAAAAAACTCCATCTTAGCACTTTGCCTGTATCCCCTAATTTTTGGTATGCTGTTTTCATTTATCTCCAAGCATTTTCTAATTTCTCTTGAGATTCCTTCTTTATCCATTGATTGAGAGTATGTTAATTTCCACATATCTGTGATTTTCAATTTTCCTTCTATTACTAGTTTCTAAGTTCATCTTGGGGTAGAAGATATTTTATGTATCTTGAAAAAAAAAATGATACTTGATTTGTGGCCTAACATACAATCCACCCTGGAAAATGTCCCATGTGCACTTGAGAAGAATGTATATTCTTTGTTGAGCAGCATGTTCTGTATATGTCTGTTAGATCTAGTTGGTTTATTGTGTTCAAGTCCTCTATTTATCTCCTGTTTTGTCATTCTATATATTATGGAGAGTAGGGTACTGAAATCTCCAAGTAATATTGTAGAACTCTCTCTCCCTTCAGTTCTATTCATTTTGCTTCATATGTTTTGTTGATCTGATATTAGGTGTGTGTATATAACTTTATATATTTTGCTGTATTGAATCTTTTATCAATGTGTAATTTCTTCAGGGCCAGCACTGTGGCATACCAGGTAAGGTCACAACCTGTAGCACTGGCATCCCACATAGGCTCTAGTTCAAGTCCTGGCTGCTCCACTTCTGATCCAGCTCCCTGCTAATGTGCCTGGGAAGGCAATAGTGTACACCCACATCGGAGAGCCAGAAGAAGCCCCAGGCTGCTGGCTTCAGATTGGCCCAGCTCTGGCCACTGCCGTCATTTGGGGAGTGAACCTGCAGATGGAAGACCTCTCTCTCTCTCTCTCTGCCTAACTCTTTCAAATAAAATCTTTAAATAAATAAATATATATATTTAATTTCTTCCGTTTCTCTTGCATCCCTTTTAAGTTGATACTTCTTGATATTAGTACAGTTCCTCCCCCCTAATCCATTGCCCTCCACACTTTTTTTTTTTTTTAAGGCAGAGTGGACAGAGAGAGAGAGACAGACAGACAGAGAGAAAGGTATTCCTTTTGCAGTTGGTTCACCTTCTAATGGCTGCCGCGGCCAGCGTACCGCGCTGATCCGAAGGCAGGAGCCAGGTGCTTCTCCTGGTCTCCCGTGGGGTACAGGGCCCAAGGACCTGGGCCATCCTCCACTGCACTCCCTGGCCACAGCAGAGAGCTGGCCTGGAAGAGGGGCAACCGGGACAGAATCCGGCGCCCCAACCAGGACTAGAACCTGGTGTGCCGGCGCCACAGGCAGAGGATTAGTCTATTGAGCCGCAGCGCCGGCCTGACAAGAAAATTTCTACCATTTTTGTTTTGTTTTCTATGCCTTGAAGCTTTTTTTTTTTTTAAAGATTTATTTTTATTTTATTTGAAAGGCAGAGTTACAGAGAGGTAGAAACAAAGAGAGACAGAGAACTCTTCCATTTGCTGCTTCACTCCACAAATGGTCGCAACAACCAGGGCTGGACCAGGCAGAGGCCAGAAGCCAGGAGCTTCTTTGGGTCTCCTACGTGGGTGTAGGCATCCAAGCACTTGGCCCATCCTCTGCTGCTTTCCCAGGCATTAGCAGGGAGCTGGATAGGAAATGGAGCAACTGGAACTTGAATCGGTGCCCCTATGGGATGCAGACTGAGGCTTTAACCTGCTGCGCCACACCATCAGCCCCCTTGTAGATTTTTTGTCATTCATTTCTCATATTACTGTCATTTGCTTTTAGTTAATTTTCCTAGTGCAACTTTTGAATTCCCTTCTCATTTCCTTTTCTATATAATCTACAACAATTCTCTTTCTGCTTACCATGGAGACTGCATTTGGCATTCTAATATGTCTATATTAACATTCTAATATGTCTGCTACAGCTAAATTGTTTTGTGTTGTTCAATTCCTCTATTTCTATTTACTCTAATTTGAACTTATTACCAGCTTAACTTCAATAACATACAAAAACTCTGTTCCTGAACAGCTCACTTCTGTCTCTATTGAGTTACTAATGTCACAGCATTACATCTTTATGCAGTATGTGGTAAAAAAATAAATAAATAAATAAAAGAGAAAAGACTATTTTTATAACAGTCTCCTAAGTGAAGTACAAAACAAAAAGTCAAGTTAACAACCAAAGTCTCAATAAGAGTAGTTCATCTTCATATTTTCATTTACCAGAGAACCTTATTTCTTTATATGGCTTTAAGTAACTGTCTAGTGTCCTTTCATTTCAACTGAAGAATCTTAGTATTTCTGCACAGCGCGTATAGTTGTAATGATTTCCATCAGCTTTTGATTATCTGAGAATGTCTTCATTTTGCTCTCAGTATTGAAGGGGAAGTTTTGCCAAATAGAGGATTCTTGCTTGAATTTTAAAAATATTTTTATGTTTTTAAGAGGTGGAGAGAGAGAGAGAGATACCAATTTCCCATCTGCTGGTTCACTCACCAAATGCATGCAACAGCTGGGGCTGGACCAGGCTGAAGCCAGGAGCCAAGAACTCAACCAAGTCTCCCACATAGGTGGCAGGGACTCAACTATCTGAACTATCACCTGCTACCTCCCAGTGTGTGCATTAGCAGGAAACTGGAATTAAGAGCAGAGCCAGGACTTGAACACGGGCACTCCAACACAGGATGTGGGCCTCCAAGTGGCTTCTTGATCACTAGGCCAAATACCCACCTCTTTTTTTTGTTTCTTTGTTTTTTCTTCTTCTTTAGCACTTTGATTATTTCAACCCACTTACTTCTGACCTCTGAGAAATCTGCTGGTAAATTTATTGAGGATCCTTTGTATATCCTAAGTTGATTTTCTCTTGTTGCTTTCTAAATTGTATGCTGCCTTTGGCTTTTGATGCTTTGAGTATAATCTGTCTCAGGGTATTCTCTGCACTTACTGGATGTTTACTTTCAAGTCTCTCATCACATCTAGGAAGTCTGGGGCCATAAGCTTTTCAAATAATCTCCCTGTCCCTTTCTCCTTCTCTTCTGGGAATCCTGCAGTGTGTATGCTGCTCCACTTGGTGGTGTACCATAGGTCCCTTAAGTTCTGTTCAATCTTTTTCTCCATGATTCTTGAGAATTTCAACTGTCCTGTCTTCAGATTTGTTGATCCTCCTATTTGCTCAAATCTGCTTCTGAATTCCTTTAATGAAATCTTCATTTCAGTTACTGTGTATTTCAGCTCCAGAATTCTTTTTTTGATTTCTTTTCAGGTGTTTTATCTCTTTACTGATATTTCCATTTTGTTCTTTTCACATCTTCCTTTTGCATCTTTAAGACAGGTGTTTTAGGGGCTGGCACTGTGGCGTAGTGGGTTAAGCCATATGGGCACCAGTTCAATTTCCGGCTGCTCCCCATCCAGCTCCCTGCTAATGTGCCTAGGAAAGCAGCGGAAGATGGTCCAAGTGCTTGGACCCCTGTGCCCACATGGGAGACCTGAAGAAGCTCCTGGCTTCTGTCTGGCCCAGCTCTGGCTGTTGCAGCCATCTGGAGAGTAAACCGGCAGATGAAACACTGATCTCTCTTTTTCTCTTCCTCTCTCTCTCTCTATAACTCTGCCTTTTGAATAAAACAAATAAATCTTTAAAAAAAAATGTTTCAAAGTCTCTCTCTAGTAAGTCCACCACCTAAACTTCCTCAGGGATGTTTTCTATGAGTTTTTCCCATTGAATGGGTCATATTTTCCTGTTTCTTTTTATGCCTTGTGATATTTTTGCTAACAATTGGACATGGTAATACTGGAAGTCAGATTCTTCCCCTTCCCAAGGTTTGCTGGGAGTTTGTTGTTGTTGTTCTGTTTTATTTCTTTATTTTAATTGATGGAGAGTGGCACCATACCTGAGGTGTAAACTTAAGGTCTTCTCAGGTGTATTCCGAACCTCTATCTTTCTATGGGTATGTGTAGTGACTTTCTAAATTCTCTTTTATGCAGTAGCTTTTGAGGGAAAGAAATTGGAAAAAGAATGGGTGGCAGGGGACAGGCTCTGGCTCTTTCAATCCCTGGAAGCTGCTTCAGGCCATGGGGTCTGCAACAACAGTGAGTGGACCACTGCTGTGGTCAGGAAAAGCAATCAAAACACAGATCCTAGATATTTGGAGTAAAACATAGAGCCTCAGTATGTGTTGCCTACTTCGGCTCCCACACACCATGGTGCAGGGCCATTTGCACGCCTGGCTGCTGTGAGGCTAGGAGGACAGGGATAGGCAGCCATGGCTGCTCTCAGTGCATAAGTCAGCTGTGATTTCTCTTCCACATCTTCTTCTGGATGCTGCAAACCTGTAGCTAAACTCCAGTTCCAAAACAGGTGCCTCTGACAGACTCTGCCAGGACAATTACTGTGGTTCTTCCTCTTCTGTTATCGCGATGTCACTCTCAGCTAGCAGAATTCTTGAAGCTAAACAAAGGGATGTGGATTCTGCCCAATGCTACAGAATTGTTTCCAATGTAGAATTAACTAACGGAATGACTGACTCACGAGTTGAGCAAAGAGTGATACAGAGGCAGACTGCAGATAGAGTGAGTCCCAACTCCAGAGCTGGAGCTGGACTCTGCTAGATACCACCAAGGCAAGAGAAGGGATTGTGTCCATCCTGTGACAGCCAGTGCAGAGAGGGGAACTCTCAAATATATGAAGGAACTTTCTTGCATGTTTCAACCCAACTTAGTGCAGCCAGGCTGAGCTCTATAATTCACAGAGGGCAAAAGAACACTCGGCTGATGTGGGTAAACTCAAAGAACTGTGAGAAATGGTAACATGGTTAATCTTCTAAGCCACTTGGTTTTAGGGTGGTTTGTTGTGCAGAAGCCGGGGATCAGAACTGTTTCATATGCTATGCTTTCCTCTCTGGCTTTCTTAATGACAGAAGCACCTTCCCTACCATCCATGGGGTCACCAAGTCACCATGACTACTTCCCTACCGGCCATATCTAATCAGTTCCCCAGGCCCACTGATTCCACCTCTAGACTCTCCCAGTCCCTCCGCACCCCAACATCAGTGTGGAACTGATAATGGCCAAAGCTTCCTGGCAGGGACTCTGCAGACCATGTGCCCACTTCACGGTCAGATGTCGGGGCCAGTGGCCCTGGCCCGACATGAGATGCAGCAGGCTGAGGCTGTCCCTTATCTAATCCTGTTTCCAAGACTTTTCGTCCCATATTCCTGCAGGCAGGATGTGACTTCTGATGAAGGTTTATGATGTTCTTTGCTCTATCTGCAGAGCTTGTACCCTGATCATTGCTACTTTGTAAACTTGCTCTGTTCCTGTGCTATGCATGATTACACACAATGAATGTTATCTGTATGGGGCCTGGGGTATATATCCTTGTGTTTCTTGGTGCTCGCTGCTGGAGACTGAAGGGTTTCCTTAGGGAGACTGCCTCCAGTCCCTCATCGCCGGGCCCCCTACTTTGGCTTGGAACGCGATGAGGCAATAAACGTGGTGATGAATTGACAGTGCTGCGTGTCTCCGTGTGGTTTGTCGGGTGGCCTCCAACAGCCAGCCTAACCCATCGCTCCCAGAATGAGCTCTCCACACACAAGCTTCTTTGTTCAGAAAATATTTATTAAGTTCCAGCTGTGCGATAGGTACTATTTTGAACACTGGGGATACAGAAATGAACAAGGACAAAAACACCTGCCCTCACTGACATGAAAGGCGAGGGGAGGAAGACAGACATCTCCAGCAACAGAAGAGCCAGTGCAAAGGCCCTGATGCACAAGGGTCAGACAGTTCATTGCAACCAGTGTGGCACGACTGAGACAGAGTGGTGCAGCTGAGGTCTAACTGTGCATGTGGGAGACCACACCTAGCTCGGTAGGATACTAGTTTTGACATTGGGCAGTATGAAAAGTCACTGGAGGGTTTTGAGCAAATGCATAACATGATTTTCTTTACATTTTAAAGTATTACCCTGGTTGCTGTATTGATATACATTAGGATGACATGGGAAGAAGCAAGAGACCATTCAAAGTCTATGACCACCCAGGAGGGAAGGTGGCCTGGACCATGATGGAAGCAGCAGGAGCTGAGACTGTGAGAGTCCAGATTTGCTTATCAGGGATGGTGGTAACAGCAGGGAAGAGACTGAGGATGACTTCAAAGTTTTGAGCCTGAGCAATCTGTTGTCTTTTAGAGCTAAACTTGAAACAGTTCTCTACAGTAATAGAGAAGTATTACTACCTACTGCTTTCATGTTTCTCGTATTAGAGATCAGAGTGTATTGGTGGACACATTAGGTATGGGATACCCCCGACATAGCCAAGTGGAAATGTGACACAGACAGCAGAGGTCTGCAATGTGAAGTTGAAGTTGGGGTCTTGGCTAAACCTCAGAGAGCTGACATTCAAAGTCACAAGTAGACAGGACTACCCAGGAGAGAGAGCGACTGGAGAAGACACAAAGTCTTGGAACTGAACTGGAGCCTTCCATAGTGCAGGTTTGGGGGGAAGAGGAGCCCCCAAAGTAGACACAGGAAGAGTAGCCTACAGAGAGGAGAAAACTAGGGAAATCTGGAAGCCAAGAGCAACTGGGAGGAAGATACTTTAAGAAAAAGGAAATGAAAAAAAAAAAAAAAAAGGAAGCAAGGATGTAAAATATTGCTGAGAAATGACTATGACATGCAGCCACTGGGAGAACAATGGTGATCTTGACAAGGGGCCAGCACTGTGACATAGCAGGCTAAGCCTCCACCTGTGGCGCCGGTATCCCATATGGGTGCTGGTTCATGTTCCAGCTGCTTCTCTTCCCATCCAGCTCTCTGCTTATGGCCTGGGAAAGCAGTAGAAGATGACCCAAATGCTTAGGCCCTGCACTCACCCACATACAGAAGACCCAAAAGAAGCTCCTGGCTCTTGGGCTTCAGATCCACCCAGCTCAGGCCATTGCAGCCACTTAGGGAGTAAACAAGCAGACAGAAGACCTTTCTCTCTGTCTCTCGCTCTCTCTGTAACTCTACCTCTCAAATAAATAAATAAGTAAAATCTTTAAAAAAATTTTTTTTTGGTGAGTAGAACTGAATTTGGCCTTTATTGGACAGAAGGGCAGAAATGAAGACAGCAAACACAGGAAATTCTTTAAAGAAGTTAGCTCTAAACTGTAATAAAGACCCAGGGCGAGAAGGTGAGGGAAAATCGGGAAGCTGAGGGAGTAAAGGAATACAGACAAAGGCAAGGAGATGGGAGCAAGGAGGATGCACAGGTGGAATGAAGGATCCAACAGCCAATCAAATGCACAAAGGGAAAGTAAGTGTGGAAAGATCAACGAGACAAGGAAAACTCAGTGGTCCAGCTTGGATGAAGTGGAAGTTACAGCTGTTAACACAGATCAGCAAGGTCAAAAGACGCAGAAGACAGAGGGAGAGTCGAGGGAAACCATGATGCTGAATTCCAGATACTTCTCCCTCTCCTATCTCCTACCAGGGCTGTTTGGACGGGGTTTAAAAAAAAAAAAAAAACCTATTGGGGCCAGCACTGTGGCACAGCGGGTTAAGGCCCTGGCCTGAAGCATCGGCATCCCATATGGGTGCCAGTTCTAATCCTGGCTGCTCCTCTTCTGATCCAGCTCTCTGCTATGGCCTGGAAGAGCAGCAGAGGATGGCCAAGTCCCTGGGTGCCTACACCCACGTGGGAAACCCAGAAGAAGCTCCTGGCTCCTGGCTTCATATAGGCTCAGCTCTGGCCATTTCAGCCATCTAGGGAGTGAACCAGTGGATGGAAGACCTCTCTCTCTGTCTCTACCTCTCTCTGTGACTCTTTCAAATAAATAAATAAATCTTTAAAAAAAAAAAAAGCTATTTTTAGACAATCGGGGAAACTAAATATGAACTGGGTATTAATGGGTTCTTAATTTTGATGCTATAACAATGAAATCATAGAAACCTTAAAACAAAAAGCCCCTGCTGAAGCATCTGCAAGTGGACCAATGTAACTGGATTTGAAGAGTAAAGAGTGAGGGCACTGGAAGTGAAGAACAGAGGGGTGTCCACTCCACAGCACCTGAGACAAGGAATGCAAAAGCAAGGATGGGGGTGTAACGAGTGAGGTCTGAGAATATTTTCTGGGAAAAACGTCCCCCTTTGGGTAGGGGTGGGAGGTGGGCGGGGGGCGTGGTGTGTGTGTATGAAGCAGCTTGGTCACTGATTCTCAGAGGGGCCATTACAGGACACAGGTGTCACCCTTGGGCAAAGCAAACACACCCATGGTTCAGAATGCAAAAGATAACTGGTACCCACCTGCAGCTGGGTTCTCAGGAGCCCACACGTCCTCCCTGCCCACAGCAAGCAGGGAGAGGCCTCGGGGAGGTAGGACAAGAATTTAAAAAGTTCCGGAAAGTCACTGGTAATCCGCAAGCTGCAGCAAAGCAGTGCCTCCTTTTCCTTAAAGGCATCAGAATGGACCAGCCTTAGAGGAAAGCCGTGGGCAGCTGCCTGGGAATGGAGCTGGGTGGAGGCTGAGAACACAGCCTGGCCGACAGGCCCAGGAGGTGGTCCTCCCCGTGCCCGCATGAATAAGGAGACGCACTGAGAATACAGCGGAGACTGCTCCAGGCACTGGATGAGATCTACCTTCTTCTCTCCTTACAATAACCCAATGAAGTGGATTTTACAGCCCAGGAAAGTCAGCTTCTTTACCAAAGTGACACAGCCTGGAGAAGATCGAGCCGGGGACCCCACGCTCTCACACAGCAGGGGTGACAGCAGACCTCTGTGGGCTGCAGGGTTCTCTCTGGGAGATGAATCGTAGCTGGTCACATGCTGCTAACTGTCCCATCTGGTGATGGCTCTACAGAGTCTGCTTCCGGCTGTGTGAAACGTATCCACAGTAATAAAAAATCTGAACTAGAACTGATAAACTCCAAAGCTTGGTCACACCAGGGACATGGGATCTCGTGACTCTTGTACTCAAACACAGTCCTTTGGAACTTTAAAAACTTACACAGTTCTTTGTTTTGCTTTTATTCTTTTTCGCTGGAGGAAGCCCCAGCTCAACCACCTCCTCCAAGGCCTGCAGCCATGGGCGACGAACTTGAACCCTAAGATTGCACCAACACTGCACCCCACACCGGTTCAAACCGGGCGTGTTTGGCCAAGCCAGCCTGCTCCGCACCCCGCCCCAGCAAAGCGGGACCAGCTCCCAACCAACCAAAACCCCAAGGTCCCAGGGACGGTCCCCACCCCACTACTGTACCCCACCCCACTACGGACCCTCAAACGCGAGTGCATGAACGACCCTCTCCTAATGCTGCCATTTCGGCCAAGGCCGAGCCTGTCTCCAGCCATAAGACCTCCAGGACTTAAGGCCCAAGCCCGGCACCTATACACCAGCCCAGTTTCACGGCTGAGCTCGGCTCATCTCGTCGGAGATGCGCGCCCACACCCCAAAAAGAAGAAATCCGGGGGAGCCTGGCCTGAGCCACGCCAGCACGTCCCACCACCACCACCCCCTCCCCGGCGCCATCAGCACCGAGCCCGGGCTCAGCCCACTGACCAACCTTTCCAGACTTTCCTTTCCGCGCAGAAGAGGGCACGGTTGCAGCAAGGATCCCACGGGGGCCTCATTCACCAGCGCCACCAAACAACAAGGGGTCACTCGAGCCACCAGCTGGGGAACCTCTTCCAGCCGGGCGCCAGGACCACACTACCCACACTCCTCGGACGGCGCAGGGACCACATTTCCCAAGATGCTCAGCGCCACAACAGCGCCCTGGCCTCGTACGCTCCGGGCACTTGCAGAATGGCCGAGAATGTGGCACCTCGATGACCTTTTTTTTTTTTTCTTAAAATCACGTTCATAAAACACGCAGGGGCTCCAGGGTGAAGCTGCTGGCCCGGCTGTGACCCTCTCTGGCAACGCCTCTGCCTCGAGGACTACACTCCCCAGTGACCCCTGCGGTAACTTTCGCATCGGCCCACCCGTCGGCGCACGGAAATGACGTAGAGGGGCGTGATCTTCTAATCGGCCGCTGCGATTGGGCACGACGTGCGGTTACCTGACAGAAGGTCTTACCTGGTGGGTCGCTCTCGCTGCGCTATGTGGTTTACTGGGTTCCAGCCGCAGAATTGGGAACCTGCGCGCCATATTCCATGAGCCCCGGGCAGGCGTGGTCTCATTCGATACGTGTAGCTTTTAAACTTAAAGCTGTGGAGAAGCCGAGCTGACGCGCTCAGCCACGTGGGCAGGGGCCCTGAGACCTTTATTCGTCTTACTGGAATCCGTGAAGTTGCGGGCAAACGTCCATCTCCTGGAGAACAGGAGCCTCACTCTTGGGCCAGAGCACGAGGCCGAGTCGCTGTCGGCCGGACTCCCTGGGTCTTCGTTCCTGATCCTGGTTGAGGAGGGGTGCGCTGGTGCCATAAGGACTGCCCGATCTGACGCGCTATTGGGCTTTTCCACCCGGGCACGCTCGCCTTCCTCGGATACGCCTTGTGAAACTTCAGCCCTCTCTAGGAAGACCAACACAAAGGACCATGGGGGCCGGGGAGAGAGGAAACTACTTAAATTTGTGTTTAATTCATGGGGAATGAATGCATTTATCTCTCTTGCCCTGATATTTCATCGTGCATCGTGAGTTCTGTCCTGACCGAGAGGTGCCCAGTCTCACGTGGCTCCATCCCTCGCTGCCCCATCCTTCATTCAATCTTTCATTAACAAATGAGCGGCGAATACAGCGCAGGTTCTGAGAAACAATGCAGGGACGCCCGTGTTGCTTGCTGGCAGGAAAGAGACCAGGGAAGACTTCCAGGATGATGGGCTGCCTGAGCTGCCCCAGGGAAGCAGGCAAGATGAGGAGCTGGAGAAACATCAGTGGGAAGAGAGCGGCCTCTAAATATCAGGCTCACAGTCAAAAGCCGGACGCAGACATCTGACCTGCTTTCCCAAGGCAACCCTCCTGCTGCCTCACTTGGAGCCGTGGACCAGGGTAGCCACCGTGAGCAGGACTGTGTTAACCATAAGAGGCTTTGATGGTGTTCAGGGATGAGGCTGTGCCTTCCAAATAGGAGCTGTGAAGGCCGTGGAGTCCAGCTCAGAAAGAGGCCTAACAGGGAACTGACGCTGGAGACCTGGCGCGGTCTGGTTTTACTGCACGTTGCTGGCTTCTCCTACAGCTGAAAGTCTGACTCACTGAGCAGCTTAAACCCCTCATGCAGAAAAGGCAGTGCACGGAACAGTTCCCAGGTCTGGCTGGCTTTCACCTTAGGATTGGACTTGTAAACAAATACATGCTTTTTCACTTTCCCCAAGGAAAGTCTGGGTTTATTATCTTTTAATCAAATGTATTTCCATCCTCCGAGTGAGGAGCTTACTGAATGCGCTGTGTCAGTAAAGTGAGGCACCCTCCCTTACTCATCATGCTTTTCACTGCTTGAGGTTTTTTTTTTTGTTTTTTTTTTTTTTAATTTATTTGACAGGTGGAGTTATAGACAGTGAGAGAGAGAGACAGAGAGAAAGGTCTTCCTTCCATTGGTTCACCCCCCAAATGGCCGCTACAGCTGGCACTGTGCCAATCCGAAGCCAGGAGCTGGGTGCTTCTTCTTGGTCTCCCATGCAGAGAGCTGGACTGGAAGAGGAGCAACCAGGACTAGAACCCGGTGCCCATATGGGATGCCAGCACCGCAGGCGGAGGATTAACCAAGTGAGCCACAGCCCCTACTGCTGGAGTTTGATCTCTGAGGCCCTTTGTGCTCTTGTTTTCTCAACCCAATTTAACTCTTGAGTTCCAAAATGACACCTTGAGGCCATAACATACAGTCACTCTCTCAGTGTCTTTACCTAGGATCGGAAGTTACACTTTTCCAAGTCAAAACTCCCCATGCAGTGGAAACTGTCCGTGGGGAGCCGCAGGATCTGCTGGATTCCTGTACAGGTGAGGGGAAGCTTCGTGCGGGTGACACAGCAGTCAACAGGTGAGAAGGAAGGAGGCATCACTGAGCTGCTGTTTTCTTACTGTTTAGACTTCCTGGACCTGTATCAGTCTGTTCAGGCTTCTGTAACAAAATCCCATAGATTAGGTGGGTTTTTTAAAAATTTATTTATTTATTATTTGAAAGGCAGAGTTACAGAGAGGCAGAGAGAGAGAGAGAGAGAGAGGGTCTGCTATCCACTGGCTTGCTTTCCAGATGGCTGCAATGGCTGGAAGTGTGCCGATCCAAAGCCAGAAGCAAGGAGCTTCCTCCGAGTCTTCCACACGGGTGCAGGGGCCCAAGCACTTGGGCCATCCTCCACTGCTTTCCCAGGCCATAGCTGAGAGCTGGATCGGAAGTGGGTCAGCCGAGACTTGAACCAGCACCCATATAGATGCTGGCATTGCAGGCGGTGGCTTTACCTGCTAAGCCACAGCACTGGCCCCTAGATTAGGTGTTTAAATGACAGAAATGCATTTTCTCACAGTTGTGGAACCTGGAACTTAGGAATCAGGCTGGTATCATGGTCAGGGTCCAGTGAGAGCCCTCCTGCTTGCAGGTGGCTACCTCCTTGCTGTGTCCTCTCGGTGGTGAGGGAGGTATTGAGGTCTCTGGTAGCTCTTATAAAGGTGCTAATTCATCCCAGCATGAGAACCTCATACTCATGACCAGTCCAAGGCTAATTAGCTCTCCTGAGCCCCATCTCCAATACCTTCACACCGGAGCTGAGGTTTCTACATATGAACTGTGGGGCAGCCACAGTTGAGGTCATTGCACCCTTTCTGTCCTCCAGACTTCCTCCGTCTGCGAGAGGGGTTTCTGGTATCGCTTGTCACATTCCTCTTCTGAGAAAGCTGCCCTGTCTCACTGGGCTTGCCGTCTCCAGCGTATGTAGTCTCTGTTCATGCACATCGTCATGTTTACCTGGTGGTTGTTAGAGGGCCCTTTCCCGTGTCGCACCTGTGGTCTGGAAGCCCGCTCTGACAGCATGGGCTTGAAATACCTGGTCCCAGTTGGTTCTGATCATGGGCGAGTTACTTGCCCTCTTGAAGTTGATTAAGATCATGGTTTTTCAATGTACTAGTCAATGAGTCTTGAAAAATGCAGATACCCAGAAAACCCAAAGCCCTCTATGGATGCACAACATCTATCTGGAAGGTGCCTGTGTGCCCCCTCCCAGCCAAGCATCATCCCCAACACTAAAAAGGCAGTCACTAGATTGATTCCTGTTCTAGAATTTGAAAACGACCAATCAACAAAAAACCTTTAGCACCATCAATTTCAAACTGCTTAAAACCAAAGACAAAGCAAATCCTCAAGAGTAGACAGGGGACATACAGGCTTTATATACAAAGAACAGCAGTGAAAGTTAAAGCTGACTTCTCCTTGTAAGCCATGGAGGTCAAAACAGAATGCAAGAACATCTTTTAAAGCACTAAAGGAGGCCGGCGCCATGGCTCACTAGGCTAATCCTCTGCCTGCGGCGCTGGCACCCCGGATTCTAGTCCCGGTTGGGGCGCCGGTTCTGTCCCAGTTGCCCCTCTTCCAGTCCAGCTCTCTGTTGTGGCCCAGGAAGGCAGTGGAGGATGGCCCAGGTCCTTGGGCCCTGCACCCACATGGGAGACCAAGAGGAAGCACCTGGCTCCTGGCTTCGGATTGGCACAGCGTCGGCCACAACGTGCCAGCTGTGGTGGCCAACTTGGGGGTGGGGGAACCAATGGAAAAAGGAAGACCTTTCTCTCTGTCTCTCTCACTGTCTAACTCTACCTGTCAAAAAAAAAAAAAAAAAAAAGCACTAAAGGGAAATTCACCAACTCAATATCCAGCAAAAATAATCATTCACAAATGAAGAAAAAATAAAGACATTTCCTGATAAACCAACACTATAGTTCATTGCCATCAAACCTGTGCTATAAAACATACCAAAAATATTCTTATGGCAACAGGAAACATTAGTTTCATGCAAGATGAAAGTTCAGATATGCAGAAAGGAATGAAAAGTATATAAAATATTTTTTTTTAACTTCCTTATAATACCACTGAGTCTTTAAAGCGAATGCTGTTGAGGTCAACATTGTGGTGCAGCAGGTTAAGCCACCACTTGCATTGTGGGCATCCTGTATTGATGTGCTGGCTGCTCCACTTCCAATCCCACCGCCAGCTAATGAGCCTGGGAAGGCAGAGGATAGCCCTAGTGGTTGGGTCCCTGCCACCCATGTGGGAGACCAGAATGGAGTTCCTGGCTCCTGGTTTCAGCCTGGCCCAGACCTGGCTGTTGCAGCCATTTGGGGAGTGAACCAATGAATGAAAGATTTCTCTCGCGCTCGCTCGTGCTCTCTCTCTCTCTTTCTTCTCTCTCTCCTCCTCCCTCTCCCTTTCTGTCACTCTGCATTTCAAATAAATAAATAGTTAATGCTATTAAGATGGAGTTCATAATGAATGTAAAAGCTACAGCTATGACATGTGCCAAGATAGCGTGGTTTCTTGTCTCCTCACAGGTCACATCAGTGCAATTTCACTCTCCCATTTCGTTCACTGAATTAGCGCAGCTTCCCATCATTAGTGGGAGGCACTGGCCAGAGAATTCCAGCTCCTTCCCTTTTGAGATTTAACCGGTTGTGTGCCCGTGGACAAGATATTTGTCCTCTTTGTGCCTCAGTTTTCCCATGTGTAATATGTGGGTTTGAACTAGTCATTTCTAAGATACTTTCCAGGAATGAATATCTATGGTTCACTCATCTTTGGCTTAAAACCCTCAGCCTGGCGCTGGTTCTCCATGCAGCTTCAGCCCTTTGAACAGAAGGGGGCGCCCTAAACGCAGCGATCTCTTCGCTTTCCGGGCAGCCCTGTTGGCAATCCAGCCAGAAAATAGGGTGGCAGGCCAGCTTCTCAAGACAGTTGTCCAGAGGCCAGCATTTTCTCTTCACCATATGAGTAGCTAAGGCCTCAAAGCAGCCTTTTCTTTTCTTTTTTTTTTTTTAAGAATTTTTTTTTTTTTTATTTGAAAGGCACAATTACAGGGAGAGGAGGAGAGACAGAGAGAGAGAGAAATCTTCCAACCATTGTTTTACTCCCCAAATGGCTGCAATGGCTAGAGTTAGGCCAGGCCAAAGCTAGAAGCTTGGAGCTTCTTCTGGGCCTCCCACGTGGGTGCAGGGGCCCAAGCAATTGGGCCATCTTCCACTGCTTTCTCAGGCAGGGAACTAAATCAGAAGTGGAGCAGCCAGGACTCGAACTGGTGCCCATGTGGGATGCCAGCATCACAGGTGGTGGCTTAATCCACTGTGCCACAATGCTGGTCCCACCTTGGAATTAACTTTACCACTGAAATACTATGTGTGTTTCTGATTTTGTATGTTCAAGTGAGAGAATGTTTTTATCTTAAAGAATTGATATATGAATCCCAGAAAATAACCGAGTAAGGGTGTTGTCTGGCTTCCTTCTCCACTTCCATGAGAAGTAAGCAGAAACCAGAGATGTTCCACGTTCTCTTTTGATCAAAGAAGGTTGCATTTGACTGCATCAGGGTTTTCAGCCTGAGCATATATTGAATTGTGTTTGGGTTATAGACTGAATCCTAGGCTGATGTTGGTAATGTGCGTCCAGCAACTGCAGCATGAATGATTGTGTTTCTCTTCAGTCTTCTAACTTTGGAGTGAAATGGATAGGTGACTCCTCTTAGGTTTCACTCTAGCCAACCATCTTCAGAGGCAAGAGAGAATTTCTAGTAGCCCAGAGAGCATCTTTGTGCACATGAGAAAGAAAATGTCCCTTTCCTTAAGGCACTTTACTGCCTTTTGCCTGCAGTTTTTCATAATAGATATCCAGGTCTAAAATGTGACTACATCTCCTAGTTTTGTTCAGTGCACACCCCACTCAACCATATCAAACAGCCTTCCTAAGAGGTCTTCCATCTGCTGGTTCACTTCTCAGATGGCTGCAATAGCCAGAGCTGTGCCAATCCGAGGCCAGGAGCCAGGAGCTTCTTCTGGGTCTCCTATGCGGGTGCAGGGGCCCAAGGACTTAGGCCATCTTCTACTGCTTTCCCAGGCCTTAGCAGAGAGCTGGATCAGAGGTGGAGCAGCCCGGACTTGAACTGGCCCCCATATGGGATGCCGACACTGCAGGTGGTGACTTTACCTGCTATGCCATAACACCAGCCCCAATAAATCTTTAAAAAACAAATAATAAACCTGTAGCAAGTCCTAGGGGTGAGTTCCTTCTTGGGTCAGCTAATATCTAGATGGCCACCACTATGACAACAATAAAGCAAGCAAATAAAATTGCAAAAACACCCAGAAAACTCCCCAGTCTCATCAGGCATCAAGCCATCTTTCTCAGCTACCAGATTAGCTTTCCTGATTTTGTCACATTTGTTGAATGAGTCTTGGCTCCATTGTTTTGGAATTAAAGTGGCTGTGCAATGTCTGATTCAGGGGCAAAGTCTTGTCTCCTATATGGGAGAAAGCAAGACCCATCCATATTGCTTTCCTGGTGCTCCCGATCCATTCTCCAATGGAAGGCAGATGTCTTTGCTTGAATGACCATCGGGCACCTTAAGCTCATCCCATTCTCTCCCTTCTCACACCTCCTGCTCTGCTGGTCTCTGAGTGCTTCATGACTTTGCTCTTAGCTACACAAATGATTAACCACCCTTTGAGAGTCTTTCCCTCCTCCCACCAGCCCCTTTACCTGTTCTGTGTCCTTAGATCTGTTGGATTTTCTCGGTTCCCATTGCCCCTGGCTGTGAATGTGACTTTGGCCCTTGCCCCTTCACCCTAAGACTAATGCCTCAGCTTCTCAGCTGGCGTTTTGACCTTTGCCCACTCTCCTAACCTCTTTTTAATTTCCTGCACTTCAATAATGAAAACAGAACTGCAGCCACTTCCCTGAACTGCCTGTTGACCTCTTGTGGCTTCTTGCTGCGTCCAGGATCAAAACTCAGCTGTTGGGGCCTGCACTGTGGTGCAGCGGGTTAACACCTTGGCCTGCAGTGCCAGCATCCCATATGGGCACCAGTTCAAGACACGGCTGCTCCTCTTCCAATCCAGCTTTCTGCTATGGCCTGGGAAAGCAGTGGAAAACGGCTCAAGTCCCTGGGCCCCTGCATCCACTTGGGAGACCCGGAAGAAGCTCCTGGCTCCTGGCTTTGGATTGGTGCAGCTCCAGCCATTGCAGCCAATTGGGGAGTGAACCAGCGATGGAAGACCTCTCTCTCTCTGCCTCTCCTTCTCTCTCTGTGTAACTCTGACTTTCAAATAAATAAACAAATCTTTAAAAAAATAAATTTGGTTAAAAAAGAAAAAAACTCAGCTGTTGCCCAACTTGGCCTTAGTTTGACTCACCATTCACAGTCCTCCGGGCTTCCCTTCTCTGCTCACGGTATTGCCACCACTCATGCAACTTAGCATTCTGTCAACATGCTGTGCTTCCACCCCCTCCCCCTCCTGTACTCTGTGGACGGCGTATCACCACCTCCTGCCCCTGGGACACTGTTCGTCCTTCAGACATCAGCTCAAGTGTCATCTCCTCTCTGAAGCCTCCCCACGCTCACCTCCTCCCCTTCAGCTGACTAGCAGCACATTTTACAAAGTCCCGTCTAAATAGTTTAGCATCATGTGTTGCCCGTGGTGTCCCCTCGCAAAGGAGGTGCTGAGTCTCAGTTTCTCCTAACACACTCAGAGCTGCCCCTCTGTAAGTAACAAGGATGGATTTGAACTTTAAAAGGAAAGATAATGGTAATAGGCAAGATGTGCCCAGGAGCTTTTGGGACAACTCTCAGTGAGCTTTAGGGACAGAGCAGATGACTGTGGTTGACCTGGTGGCCCTCTGGTTGTTAGAAAACTCAGGCGGTTACAACTCCATATTTTCGCCAGAGTGTTTCCTTCTGAGGTGCACTTGATATTCTAGGGATTTACTGAACTGGGGGTTTACAAAATGAAGCCAAAGGATCTGTGCTGTTGACTGCAAAGTGAGCATCTTTAGAAAAACAGGTGCTAAGAAAAGAATTACTTAGCCAGGGAGGTGAAAGACCCAGGTTCTCAAATTGATTTATGGCCTCCAGCAAGGGATCAGGCATTAATTGCTTATGTTTTTTTATATCTTCTTCCAATTTACTGTTCAAAATTGTTATGGAAGTGAGTTGTCTTGCTTATATATTTTGAGTTCCTTAGAATTCAAGTTTCTACTGAAAGTGAAAGATGAATCGGTCCCATTATTTTGCATACTTAAATCCACTGATGCAAAAGTAGTTTTCGAGGGGATGGCTAAGAAACAAATTTTTTCAGAACCTTTTTTATAAGAAGCAAAAGATCATCTTAGATGATAACTATTTAAATAAATTAATTTTTAAACTGAGACAGATGCTTCCCACAAGCATTCACTTATAGTAGAGGAGAACATGCTCGAATGTGGTGACAGCTGACAGCCACTTACTGGTGCCCATGGTGACCTGCTCAGCTGGCCTGCTAGAATGAAAAGCGGGGATCTAGGCCGGCACCGTGGCTCAACAGGCTAATCCTCCGCCTTGCGGCGCCAGCACACCGGGTTCTAGTCCCGGTCGGGGCACTGATCCTGTCCCGGTTGCCCCTCTTCCAGGCCAGCTCTCTGCTGTGGCCAGGGAGTGCAGTGGAAGATGGCCCAAGTCCTTGGGCCCTGCACCCCATGGGAGACCAGGAGAAGCACCTGGCTCCTGCCATTGGATCAGCGCGGTGCGCCGGCCGCAGCGTGCTACCGCGGCGGCCATTGGAGGGTGAACCAACGGCAAAAGGAAGACCTTTCTCTCTGTCTCTCTCTCACTGTCCACTCTGCCTGTCAAAAAAAAAAAAAGCGGGGATCCGGCTCCTGCACCTGCAGTGCTCACAGTCTCAGAGGGGAGGTGGAGGTAAACAAACATCACAAGCTCACGTATTAAGTACAGGAAGGTCTTTAGCACTCTGTTGATGCACAAAGTTCAGACAGTTTTCTGGTGATGCTGACATGCACATCACAAAAGGAAACATAAACTGGCTCTGAGTGTGGCAAAAAAAAAAGGTACACAGTGATTGCCTCTTGTCTAATCAAGCAATTGCTTGTGTAAGTAGGTAAGAGTCCAAAAGGGGGCTTCCAGAGTCTTCTGGTTGGCCCTGTCCCTTTATGCCACCCATGTGGGACATCCAGATGGAGTTCCTGGCTCCTGGCTTTGGCCTACTCAGCCTTAGCTACTGCAGCCATTTCGGGGGATGAACCAGGGCATAGGAGATCTCCCACCACCACCACCTTTCTGACTGACTCTCTGCATTTCAAATAAATAAATAAATCTTTTTAAAAAGAGAGATTCTCAGTTAACATGTATGATGGTGTGTAATGATGCATTTTCTTATTTATTTATTTGAGAGGCAGAGTTACAGACAGAGAGGGAGAGACAGAGAGAGACATCTTCCATCTGCTGGGTCACTTCCCAAATGGCTGCAACAGCCAGAGCTGGGCCGATCTGAAGCCAAGAGCCAGGAGCTTCTTCCAGGTCTCCCACATGGGTGCAGGGTCCCAAGCACTTGGACCGTCTTTCTCTGCTTTCCCAGGTAATGAGCAGAAAGCTGGATCAGAAGTTGAGAGCCGGGACTCAGACCAGTGCCTATATGGGATGCTGGCATCACAGGCAGCATCTATGCCGTACTATGCAGCGCCAGCCCCATGATGCACCTTCTTTCCAATAATCCTGAACACCCATGCACTCTGCAGGAGGCACTGGCATGCCCATTAGGATATTTCCAGTGTTTAGCAGTCAAACCTCTTCTTCGGAGTGGGGATGGGGGGCTCACACATTGTCTAGCACACTGTAGTCCGGGTTGGTGCATGTTTCCAGTGTCTTTGCAAGTGGAGGACAGGGTAAGTGAATGTGGCTAAGGAAGCCACATCTGTCCATTTCCATCCTAGGAAAGCGATTTCAACAACTTGAGCAACCCCAAGACTTCCAGGTGGTTTGGTGGGTTTCAGAATCCCCACCATGCTTTTGGACTATTCAAGGGCCAAGAGGCTCAAACTAAAGCTGCCTATACCCGGGAATCCTTTCTGGGAGTTGATTGGTTGCTGTTCTCTGGAAGGTCACAAAGTCTTACGGGTTGCTGAAGGGGTCTGTTGGATAGCAAAGACCAGAGTCATGTAGGAGACCTTGCTCAGTCCTTTCCAAACACCGTGGAGCTCTTACGTTGGGAGTCCTTAGTCTTGTGAGGTCTAATGGCCTTCCTCTTATAACTAAATAGTGGCTAAATCTCTCACTCTTCAGAAATAAAGTTCACAGATAATGTGACCTACCTACACATATATAAGTGAAAATATATATACATATCTTATATACATTATATACAAGCATGTCACATACATATATGTGCATTTTTACATTTGCACACATTCCAAACTATAATGAAGCCAGAGAAAAGTAAATTATGAAGAAATAATATGCAATAAATATTTCAATATATAACTGCTCTAGCTTGACTAGAAAACATAAGAAACATATTAGAAAACATAAAAAGGAGCAAATGTTTTCACTTATGCATAGAAGTTAGCTAGTTACACCTACTGAAAAAGAATAAGTGAGTTTGAAAGTAAGTGAGAAGTGCAGAATGCATTCTAGTGAGAACTACAGAGAAATAAAGGGAAATGTTTAAGGTTAGAGAGAGTGGAATAAAAGTTTCAGGTAAGATGGACCAGACTTATTTGTATATGATAGGAGAAAAACAGGGGAAGAGTCAGTACAAGCAGGAGTAACCCATTAGGACAAACACACTTCTGGAGTAGCAATTGCTGGGTGCTCTGTGAGGACAGGTATTAGACTTGAAGGAGGGAATGAGAACATTTCATGGAGGGGCAGAGAGGTGAAGACTGAAGTTCTCAGGGGCTGGTACAGGTGGAAAGCCAGGACAATGCCTGTTCTGAAGACCCAAGGGGAGGAGCAACTAATGGAGCTCAGTGGCCATTGAGCTAAAGGAGACAGGTTCTCTCTACTGCCATGGGAGCTAGGGCCTTGCATGGGGGAGCTTGGTCACTTCTGACCCAGTCTGGTGGGAAAGAGACCAGGGTGGTGAGTACCCTCCCTTCCTCTCCAGTCTCCCCTCCATGCTTCACGCTGGCAATGCCCAACAGAAGCCCACGGGCAAAGACAGTGGAAACAGGTGAGCAGGATCAGAGGTAATCCTTTATTTGGCAGGACTACCTTGCACATCACTGGAGATCTAGGAGCCCTGCTGCATCCCAGCTGTGCTTCCATGGCCTTCTGGGCCCCCTGTGGGAATGGTACCCTATTGCAGGTTACTGCATTACCTCCTCAAATTGTCTAGACTCTTCTAGGTCTTTGGAAAAATAATTGAATGACAGTCATCTGAAACCCGAGTCTAAGTATCAGTGGAAAGGTCTGATGGTGGAATCACTTTAAAGATTTTCTTGCTAGTCACAGCAAAGTGGCTAGATTGGTTGGTTGTCTATTCCTACATAGCCAGTTCCAGCAAACCTTGGGGACTTAACACAATGGGAGTCACTTCTGATTTCTCAGAGTTTCAGACAGGGCACAACGGGGATGGTTTGTCAGACTCTCAAAGGCTGGCACCAGAATCATCTGAAAGCAGGTGGTCGATGAGGATGAAACTGAGGCTGCTGGCTGGAGCACCCACACGTTCCTTCTGCAGGGCCCCAAGCTTCCTGGTGAGGTGCTCGATGGGTTCTGAGGGCAGTAATGGAAATAGGAGGAAGCTGAATGACCTGGTCCCAAAGTGTCAGGCCATCACTTCCAGCATGTTCTACTCATTAGAAGTATGTCACTGGGTTCAGCCCACACTCAAGGGCAGGGGCCAAGGAGAAGAGAGACACCTTTAGAGAAGAATTTCAAAGAATTTATGGACATGTTTCAAAAGCAGCACATTGACCTTCCAGAAGACTTGATTCTTGCCCTCTGTAAATACTGGATGGAGAGGGGGATGGTATTCTGAGAGTCATTTTGTCTTTTCTTCCAATCTCACACTTACTGTGTTAGGCACCTGGGCTATTGGATACAGGCCAAGTGACAGCACCCTGTCCAAAACACCACCCCATGTCCTGTGGGGAAACTCAGAAGACAGATGTGGGTAAGCCCATCTCAGTCTTCCCCAGGGACCTAGACTGACTGCATGTACTCAATACCTGCAACTTCCTACTTCTCATTCATTCATTCATTCTATTTGTTTTTTGTTTGTTTGTTTGTTTGTTTTGTTTTGTTTTTGACAGGCAGAGTGGATAGTGAGAGAGAGAGACAGAGAGAAAGGTCTTCCTTTTTGCCATTGGTTCACCCTCCAACGGCTGCTGCGGCCGGTGCATTGTACTGATCCGAAGCCAGGAGCCAGGTGCTTCTCCTGGTCTCCAATGCAGGTGCAGGGCCCAAGGACTTGGATCATCCTCCACTGCCTTCCCGGGCCATAGCAGAGAGCTGGCCTGGAAGAGGGGCAACCGGGATAGAATCCGGCACCCCAACCAGGACTAGAACCCGGTGTGCTGGCGCCGCAAGGCGGAGGATTAGCCTGTTAAGCCACGGCGCTGGCCCATTCATTCTATCTGAAAGGCAGGGAGACACACTGAAACAGAGAGCTCCCATCTCCTTGTTCACTCCCCAAATGCCTCCAGCAGTTGGGACTGTGCCAAGCCAAAGTCAGAAGCCAGAAACTCAATCCAGGTCTCCCACAGGGGTGGCAAGGACCCAACTTCCTGAGCAATCTCCACCACCTCCCAGAGTGTGCATCAGCAGGAAGCTGGAACCCAGGAGCAGAGTCAGGATTTGAACATAGGCACCCTGATATGGGATGCATCTGAACTGTGAGGCCAAACTCCGGTCCCCACTTCTTTTCTTCCCAGTATCTCACAGGAGCCCCGCTGTCAGCTGTGAGCCTGTGGTGTACTGCGTTAGGTTGGCGGAGTGCTAGGGGTGGCAGGAACATGTGGTCAAGGTCATTCTCCACTGAAGCCCCCCATGGTGAGGGTTACATACTCTTTCTGGGGTAGAGAACCTTTTGTCTGCCAAGGGCAATTTGGATATTGATTAGCATCATTCGTGGGCCATACAAAATTATCATCTTAAAAATTAGCCTGCTATAAAGATTTATTGAATTTCAAGTTCCACCTGTGGATGCCTTGGCAGGGCCAGACAAATGATTATGTGGTAACAGGCTGGACGTTGCTCAGACTGCCATGGCCCAGACTCGATCCCTGCTGGAAGATCACTGTTCCATGGTCACAAGGGTGCTGTGGGCACGAGTCCCTTTGCAAGCATCTGGATCCCACCCTGGTATACCCTGTGTACCAAAGAAGATTGTGTGATGAGAGGTTTGAATTCATCACTCAGGTGACACCTAATTAATCACCTACTGTGTGCCAAGCCCTATCTTCTTTATTCTGCACAACTTTCCTGACACGTGTGGTTTGTGATCCCTATTTTTCTGATGAGGATATTGAAACCTGGAAATGAAACTCTGGAGAGTGTCCTACAGAGAGAGATGAAAGAAAATCCCATTGTGTTTTTCCCATCTATCCTTGCTCATACACCCCATCTGACCCCAAAGATGTGTGTGTGTGTGTGTGTGTGTCCAGGCTGGGGTGGGGGGTTTTCCCACATACCAAGCACTTCTCTACCAGAAACCAGCTGGGTATCCTCTAATCTAAATCGTTTCTGATGCTAACTGCCTGGAGATCCATCTGGTCCCACAGGTTATGGGCTGAGTCCCACAAAGCCACCCTGCCTTCCAATGCAGCCACGAGTAGTAAGTCATCACAGACACCTCTGACCAACCACTCAGATCTGGATTTTTTTTAAAGATTTATTTATTTATTTGAAAGTCAGAGTTACACAGAGAAAGAGAGGCAGAGAGAGAGAGAGAGAGGTCTTCCATCTGCTGGTTCACTCCCCAGATGACCACAATGGCCAGAGCTGCGTCCATCTTAAGCCAGGAGCCAGGAGCCTCCTCTGGGTCTTCCCACGCGGGTGCAGGGACCCAAGGACTTGGGCCATCTTTTACTGCTTTCCCAGGTCATAGCAGAGAGCTGGATTGGAAATGGAGCAGTCGGATCTTGAACTGGCGCCCATGTGGGAATGCTGGCACTGCAGGCAGCGGCTTTACCTGCTACACCACAGTGCTGGCCCCTCAGATCTGGATTTAGGGCTTCCTTACTGCCTCCTTGGGTTTATTACTTTGCTAGAATGACTCACAGAACCCAGGGAAGCATTGTTAGCACCTGTTAGCAAGGATACACAGGAGCCAGCGCCGTGGCTCAACAGGCTAATCCTCTGCCTTGCAACGCCGGCACACCGGGTTCTAGTCCCGGTCGGGGCACCGGAGAAGCACCTGGCTCCTGCCATTGGATCAGCGCGGTGTGCCGGCCGCAGTGCACTGGTTACAGTGGCCATTGGAAGGTGAACCAACGGCAAAGGAAGACCTTTCTCTCTGTTTCTCTCTCTTTCACTATCCACTCTGACTGTCAAAAAAAAAAAAAAAAAGGATACACAGGATCACCAAATAGAGAGATGCATGGGACGGGGCGTTGGGAGGGGCACGCAGCTCTGACCCTTCTCCAGCTACACCCCCTCCAGGCACCTCCAGGTGTTCAGCTGTCCAGAAGTTCCCAGAATACAATCCTTGTGGAATTTCATGGAAGATCTATCACGTGGACTTGATTGATTAAATCCCTAGCTGTTGGTGACCAACTCGACCTCCAGTCTTTTCCCAGTGATAGGGGGGCGGGGCTAAGAGCCTCAACCCTCTAATCACAAGGGTAATGCCCCTGGCCAGCAGCCCCATCCTGAGGTGCTCCAGGAACTCTCCAACATCACCTCTCTAGAACAAAAGCTTCACTTATCACCCAGGAAATTCCAAAGGATTTGGGAGCTCCGTTTCCTCCAGATCTCGGCTCAAAGGTCAAACACTAGAACAAAAGATACTCCTGGTGCCGCTCTCCACAAGGTTTTCAGGACCTCTGTGCCAGGTACCAGGAGGTAGAAACCAAATATTTATTTCTTAGCATATCATATCGTACTCTTCCCTAACAAAAATTGAGGTACCATCTAAAGAAAGCCAAGGCTTCTCCCATATCAACGTCGGGGACAGAGCCCTCCTCGTAAGTGTGTATGGAGCATCCACACCCACCGACTGCACTCCCTACAGAGTGAAATCTGCTCAGTAGGCAGCCCTGGATACATAGTCCAAAGCCCCAGTCAGCACTCCATCTTCCACCTGTGCCCAGGGAGCAGCTCTTCCATACAGTACAACAAATCCTTAGCAGCCATAGAGCCCTTTTCATACATGGGCTAAGAAAGTTGCCAGTTCAAGTCTGGCTGCTGTGCTTCCTGTCCGGCTCCCTGCTAATGTACCTGAGAAAGTAGTGGAAGATGGCCCAAGTGCTTGTGTCTCTGCCAACCATGTGGGAAACCAGGGTGGAGTTCCTGTCTCCTGGCTTCAGCCTGGACCAGCCTTGGCCACTGGGCCATTTGAGGGAGTGAACCAGCAAGTGGAAGATCTCTGTCTGTCTCTCTGACTTTGAAATAAGTAAGTAAACAAACAAACAAATAATTAAATAACTCCTTATTACGCTACCACTTGCAATGCTAGCATCCCATATTGGAGTGCCAGTTCCAGTCCAGGCTGCTCCACTTCCTATCCAGCTTTCTGCTGAGGCACCTGGGAAGGCAGTGGATGATGGCTCAAGTACTTGGGCCCCTGCCACATGAGATGGACCTCCAGGCTCCTTGCTTTGGCCCCTCCCAACTCTGGCCATTGTGGCCATTTGAGGAGTGAACCAGAGAATGGAAAATCTCTCTCTGCCTTCCTCCCCCCGCTCATATTTCAAATAAATACATCTTTTTTCTAGAAAGTGCTGAAGGTGACTTCCTAGTAATTTGGACTGAGCTTGGGTTCAAATGCAGGTCTCTTGAGTATTTTATTATTTTATTTCCACCTTAGTTTTATTAAGATATACTTGACAAATTAAATTGTATATATTTATGGTGTTCAAAGTGATGTTTTGTATGTCCAGTGCTGTGGCGTAGCGGGTAAATCCGCCGCCTGCAGTGCTGGCATCCCATATGGGCACTGGTTCAAGTCCTGTCTGCTCCACTTCTGATCCAGCTCTCTGCTATGGCCTGGGAAAGCAGCACAAGATAGCCCAAGTCCTTGGGTCCCTGATCCTGCATGGGAGACAGGGGGTAAGCTCCTGGCTTCGGATTGGCGCAGCTCTGACCATTGTGGCCAATTGGGGGAGTGAACAATCATATGGAAGACCTCTCTCTCTCTCTCTCTCTGCCTATCCTTCTCTCTGTGTGTGACTCTGACTTTCAAATAAATAATAAATCTTTTTTTTTTTAAAGTAATGTTTTGGGGCCAGCACTGTGACATAGTGGGTAAAGCCACTGCCTGCAATGCCAGCATCCCATATGGGTGCCGGTTAGATCCTGGCTGCTCCACTTCCGATCCACCTCTCTGCTGTGGCCTGGGAAAGCAGTAGAAGATGGCCCAAGTGCTTGGGCCCCTGCATCCACAAAGGGAGACCCAGAAGAAACTCCTGATTCCTGGCATTGGATTGGCCCAGCTCCAGTCGTTGTGGCTATTTGGGGGAATGACCCAGTGGATGGAAGACCTCTCTCTTTCTGCCTCTGCCTCTCTGTACCTTTTGCCTTTCAAGTAAATCTTAAAAAAAAAAATGATGTTTTGATCCATGTATGCTTGGTGTGATGATTAAATCAAGCAAAGTAATATCCATACCCTCACAGGCTTAGTTTTTTGAGGTGAGAACCTTTAGGACTTATTTTGTTAGCAATTTACAAATTTGCAACGCATCATTATTAACTCCAGAACTTGCTCAACCTGCCAGCCAACACTTGGTTCCCTGTTTCCAGGGTCTCCCCATCTCTCCCCACCTCTACCCAGCCCCTGGAAACCATCTTTCTACTCCTTGTTTCTCTAAGTTTGACTTCAGTAGGTTCCTCATAAAAGTGAGATCACGCAGCATTTGTCTTTCTGCTCCTGGCTTATTTCATTTAGCATAATGTCTTTTAATTGAGTGTTTTATGTCTTACACTATCTGCCTTTTATCTTTACTCATGCCCTGAGGAAGGCATTCAGACATAGAAACTAAGGAATAGGTATTATTTTAATGTTTTTAATTAAGCCTTGTTATAGGCACTCAAAACTACTACTGCAGCACAATGAGATCACTTGCTCTAATTACAGCAGACTGAGGATTGGGAGGATTTTAACCACAACAACCAGGGTTGGTCCAGGCTGAAAGCAGGAACCTGGAGCTCCATCCAGGTCTCCCACGTGGGTGCAGGAGCCCAGGGACTTGGGCCATCTTCCACTGCTTTCCCAGGAGCATAGCAGGGAAGCAGAAGGGAAGTGGACTTGACCCAGCGGTGCTCATATGGGATGTGGGTGTTGCAGGTACCAGCTGAACCTGCTGCTCCACAATGCCAGCCCTGAATCTTTTAAAATTAAAAAAAGAGAAACATTGAAATAGCTACTCGCACAAATAGTTGTACATAAATATTTATAGCAGCACTGTTCACAATAGCCAAAAGGTAGAATCAACCCAAATGTACATCAACTGATGAATGGATAAACAAAATGTGACACATTCATGCAATGGAATATTATTTATATATTAAAAGGAATGAAGCACTAACACATGCTACCAAATGAATGGGCTACAAATCAAGCAAAACCATGGATTGTATAATTCTCTTTACAGTTACTATCTATAGAAACAGAAAGCAGATTGGTGGTTGCCAGGGGCTGTGGGGAGGGGAAATGGAGAGTGACTGATTAATGGATATATCTTTGGGTTTTTACCCAGGGGTGAAGAAAATGCTTTGTAACTTGATAGGCATGATGGTCGTATAACATTGAGCCATGGTCAATGCCACTGAATTATACTGGCTGATTTTCTGTGATTTTGATTTCACCACAGTAAAAAAGTGAAGGAGCTGTAAAAAATGAAAGCTGCCAACCAGGGCTGCAGTAATCTGGTGGCTTGTTTGAGCCTGGAGGACTCAGTTCCAGGATGCCTAGTTCAGGAACCATCTTGGCAAGAGCCTCAGTTCATTGCCACATCCACCTCCTCACAGGGCCCCTTGGATGTACTGAGGGCAAGTTAGCTGTGTTCTCCCAGAGACAGAGAATGGAGCAAAAAGAAAGCCAGAATGCCTTTCTCCGTCTATGCCAAAAATCCTAACACTGTCAACTCCACCATATCTTTACATTACAAACAAGGCACCAAGTCCAGCCAGCCAGCCAGAGGAGCGTTAGGCACATAGTTTGAAAGGAGGAGTGTGACAGTGTTTGTGAAAACATTTGGAGGTCACTACATTCCTTTTTTTTTTTTTTTTTTTGAGGCTGGAACACTTTTTTTATTATTTTTTTCTTGGAACATGTGATTAAAATGTTTATTTTGGTGCAAAAAGATTTTGAAATCATGCATTAATTTTTAAAAACTTTTATTTAATAAATATAAATTTTGAAAGTACAACTTTTGGATTCTAGCGGTTTTTCCCCCCATAACCACCCTCCCACCCACAAATCATCCCATCTCCTACTCCCTCTCCCATCCCATTCTTCATTAAGATTAATTTTTAATTATCTTTATATACAGAAGATCAACTTAGTATATACTAAGTAAAGATTTCAACAGATTGCACCCCCACAGACACACAAAGTATAAAGTACTGTTTGAATACTAGTTTTACCATTAATTCTCATAGTACAACACATTAAGGACAGAGGTCCTACATGAGGAGTAAGTGCACAGTGACTCCCGTTGTTGATTTAACAATTGACACTCTTATTTATGACGTCACTAATCACCGAAGACTCTTGCCATGAGCTGCCAAGGCTATGGAAGCCTCTTGAGTTCACAGACACTGACCTTATTTAGACAAGACCATAATCAAAATCGAAGTTCTCTCCTCCCTTCAGAGGAAGGTACCTCCTTCTTTGATGGCCCGTTCTTTCCATGGGGATCTCACTCACAGAGATCTTTCATTTAGGTCATTTTTTTGCCACAGTGTCTTGGCTTTCCATGCCTGAAAAACTCTCATGGGCTTTTTAGCCAGATCCAAATGCCTTAAGGGTTGACTCTGAGGCCAGAGTGCTCTTTAGAGCATGTGCCATTCTGTGAGTCTGCTGTGTATCCCGCTTCCCATGTTTGATTGTTCTCTCCTATTTAATTCTATCAGTTATTATTAGCAGACACTGGTCTTGTTTATGTGATCCCTTTAACACTTAATCCTATCTTTATGATCAATTATCAACTTAAACTGATCACTTTAACTAGTAAGATGGCATTAGTACCTGCCAACTTAATGGAATTTGGAATCTCATGGCACGTTTCTAGCTCTACCATTAGGGGTAAGTCTGAGTGAGCATGTGCTGAACTGTACATCTCCTCCCTTTCTTATCCCCACTCTTATTTTTAACAGGGATCAATTTTCACTTAAATATTAACACCTAAGAATAACTGTGTTACTTAAAGAGTTCAACCAATGGTATTAAGTAGAAAAAGAAAATACTAAAAAGAATAAAATAGTAAGCTATTCCTCGATAGTCAGGACAAGAGCTGATCAAGTCATTGTTTCTCATAGTGTCAGTTTCACTTCTACAGGTTTCCTTTTAGATGTTCAGTTAGTTGTCACAGATCAGGGAGAACATGTGATATTTGTCCCTTTGGGACTGGCTTATTTCACTCAGCATGATGTTTTCCAGATTCCTCCACTTTGTTGCAAATGACCGGATTTCATTTTTTTTTTTTTACCGCTGTATAGTATTCTATAGAGTACATATTTCATAATTTCTTTATCCAGTCTTTTGTTGATGGACATTTAGGTTGATTCCATGTCTTAACTATTGTGAATTGAGCTGCAATAAACATTGAGGTGCAGATAGCTCTTTTTTTTTTTTTTTTTTTTTTGCCAATTTAATTTACCTTGGGTAAATTCCAAGGAGTGGGATGGCTGGGTCATGTGGTAGGGCTATATTCAGGTTTCTGAGTAATCTTCAAACTGTCTTCCATAGTGGCTTTACCAGTTTGCATTCCCACCAACAATGGATTAGTGTGCCTTTTCCCCCACCTCCTCGCCAGCATCTGGTATTAGTTGATTTCTGTATGTTAGCCATTCTAACCTGGGTGAGGTGAAACCTCATTGTGGTTTTGATTTGCATTTCCCTGATGGCTAGTGATCCTGAACATTTTTTTATGTGTCTGTTGGCCATTTGGATTTCCTCTTTTGAAAAATGTCTGTTTAGGTCCTTGGCCTATCTCTTAAGTGGGTTGTTTGTTTTGTTGTTATGGAGTTTCTTGATCTCTTTGTAGATTCTGGTTATTAATCCTTTATCAGTTGCATAATTTGCAAATATTTTTTCCCATTCTATCAGTTAACTCTTCACTTTCCTTACTGTTTCTTTTGCATTACAGAAACTTCTCAATTTGATGTAATCCCAATTGTTAATTCTGGCTTTGACTGCCTGTGCCTCTGGTGTCTTTTCCAAGAAGTCTTTGCCTATGCCTATATCTTGCAGGGTTTCTCTGATGTTCTCTAATAATTTGATGGTGTCGGGTTGTAGATTTAGATCTTTCATCCATGTTGAGTGGATTTTTGTGTAAGGTGTAAGGAAGGGGTCTTGCTTCATACTTCTGCATGTGGAAATCCAGTTTTCCCAGCACCATTTGTTGAATAGACTGTTCTTGCTCCAGGAATTGGTTATATTTGATCCATAATCAAATATAAGTTGGTTGTAGATGTTTGGATTGATTTCTGATGTTTCTATTCTGTTCAATTGGTCTATCCATCTGTTTTTGTACTAGCACCAGGATGTTTTGATTATAACTGCCCTGTAGTATGTCTTGAAATCTGGTATTGTGGTGCCTCCAGCTTTGTTTTTGTTGTACAAGATTGCTTTAGCTATTTGAGGTCTCCTGTGCCTCCATATGAATTTCAGCACAATTTTTTCCAGATCTGAGAAAAATGTCTTTGGTATTTTGATTGGTATCACATTGAATCTATAAATTGCTTTTGGGAGAATGGACATTTTGATGATATTGATTCTTCCAATCCATGAACATGGAAGGTTTTTCCATTTTTTGATATCCTCCTCTATTTCTTTCTTTAAGATTTTGTAATTCTCATCATAGAGATCTTTGACATCCTTCATTAAATTTATTCCAAGGTATTTGATTGTTTTTGTAGCTATTATGAATGGGATTGATCTTAGAAGTTCTTTCTCAGCTGTGGCATTGTCTGTGTATACAAAGGCTGTTGATTTTTGTGCATTGATTTTTATATCCTGCTACTTTTTCAAACTCTTCTATGAGTTCCAATAGTCTCTTAATAGAGTTCTTTGGATCCCCTAAATAAAGAATCATATCATCTGCAAGGAGGGATAGTTTGACTTCTTCCTTCCCAATTTGTATCCCTTTAATTTATTTTTCTTGCCTAATGGCTCTGGTTAAAACTTCCAGTACTATATTGAATCGCAATGGTGAGAATGGGCATCCCTGTCTGGTGCCGGATCTTAGTGGAAATGCTTCTAAATTTTCCCCATTCAATAGGATGCTGGCCGTGGGTTTTTCATAAATTGCCTTGATTGTGTTGAGGAATGTTCCTTCTATACCCAGTTTGCTTAGAGTTTTCATCATGAAAGGGTGTTGTATTTTACCAAATGCTTTCTCTGCATCTATTGAGATAATCATATGGTTTTCTTCTGCAGTTTGTTAATGTGGTGTATCACATTGATTGATTTGCAGATGTTGAACCATCCCTGCATACCAGGGATAAATCCCACTTGGTCTGGGTGGATGATCTTTCTGGTGTGTTGTCGAATTCTATTTGCCAGAATTTTATTGAGGATTTTTGCGTCTATGTTCATAAGGGAAATTGGTCTGTAATTCTCTTTCTCTGCTGCATGTTTTTCAGGTTTAGGAATTAAGGTGATGCTGGCTTCATAGAAAGAATTTGGGAGGATTCCCTCTCTTTCAATTGTTTTGAATAGTTTGAGAATATTGGAGTTAGTTCTTACTACATTCCTTTTTAGCATGTTGTTGAGTTTAAAGTATTTTGGTAAAGATTTTTGCATCGGTGTTCATGAGGGATATTTGTAGTCTTCTTGTGATCTCTTTACCTTTGATATCTGGATACCGTTGACCTCATGAAATGAGCTGCATATTGTTCTTTACTTTTCTATTTTTTGAAAATAGAGTTTGTGTAAGATTGGGTCATCCCATTCATTTTCATTCCATTGACGGAATTCACCAGGGAATTCCTCAGAGGAATTACAGAGAATTCATCTGGGCCTGAGCTTCTCTTTGTGGGAAGTTTTTTAAATTACTGATTCTAATTAATAAAATTACTAATTATGACTGATTTAATATACTCAGATTTTTATATGACTTTGTGAATCAGTTTTGTCACTTCTTGTTAGGAATTTTTTCATCATCTCCTTCCTTTACAGTCCTTTTGATTTCTGTTGGGCCTGTAGTGATATTTCCTCAATTTTTATTTGGGGAGTTTATATATATATTTTAAAGATTCTATTTATTTTTATTTGAAAGTCAGAGTTACACAGAGAGAGAAGGAGAGGCAGAGAGAGAAAGAGGTGTCTTCCATCTGCTGGTTCACTCCCCAGATGGCTGCAATGCCAGAGCTGTGCCAATCCTAGGCCAGGAGCCAGGAGTTTCTTCTGGGTATCCCACACGCGTGTTGGGGCCCAAGGACTTGGGCCATCTTCTACTTCTTTCCCAGGCTGTAGCAGAGAGCAGGATCAGAAGTGGAACAGCCGAGATTCGAACTGGCCCCCATATGGGATGCCAGCACTGCAGGCGGTGGCTTGACTCACTACGCTATAGCGCCAGCCTCCTGGCTGTATTCTTACTTGAAGGAAGACAAGAACCTGGACTAAGACTTAGCGGATGGAAGATCTCTCTCTCTCTCTCTCTCTCTCTCTCTCTCTCTCTCTCTATCTCTCTCTATCTCTTTCTCTGCCTCTCCTCTCTCTGTGTAACTGTGACTTTCAAATAAATAAATAAACCTTTTTTTAAAAAAAGTATATTTGCAGGGCCGGCGCTGTGGCATAGTGGGTAAAGCCGCTGCCTTCAGTGCTGGCATCCCATATGGGCGCTGGTTTGAGTCCTAGCTGCTCCACTTCCAATCCAGCTCTCTGCTATGGCCTGGGAAAGCAGTAGAAGATGGCCTAAGTCCTTGGGCCCCTGCACCCACATGGGAGACCTAGAGGAAGCTCCTGGCTCCTGGCTTCGGATTGGCACAGCTCTGGCTATTGCAGCCAATTGGGGAGTGAACCAGCAGACAGAAGACCTCTCTGTCTCTCTCTGTCTCTCTCTCTCTACCTCTACCTCTTTTCTCTCTGTGTGACTCTGCCTTTAAAATAAATAAATAAATCTAGAAAGAAGACTTTAAAAAAAGTATATTTGCTTTCCTGCCTACTTCTCTATAATGTAAGTCCTTGGAGGCCAGGGGTCCTATACAACTTACTTGTTTTAGACTCTCTGGTACCTGCCCCCCCCCCAAAATTGCTAAATTATAAGACTGTAAACTAGAAATTTTGCTGTTATATATTTTTAAAAATCCTAATTTATTTCAGTGCATTTGATACTGTAAGTAAAAGCAAGTCAGTTGGAGTCCCTCAGACAAAAACAGGCTACAACAAAAAGTATAAACTGTACGAGAAAGCTGGGGACATGATGTTATTCGGAAGTCATTTTGCAGATGTTTGGCCTCTCCTCCTTCTCTTCACAGTGTTTGTGTTGGCCCTGGGTGAGCACTCGCCCTCAACGTGCCCTGGAGACTTTGCTGCCCTCCTCTTAAAATGCCAAGCGCAGGCTCAGAGAGCTGTGAAGGATGGGCTCGAATCCGTGGGTTGGTAACCCGTTCCTGTGGCCAGGAGCGGAGCCCGACTTTGGTATCACGCAGAGCATGCAGGATCAACAAATGTCCCATCCAGGTCAGTGAATTCAGGGCCTCTGGGCTGAGTCATGTGGGACGAGTGCCTCCAGAGACCCCTAGTAGGTGACAAAGACAGTCGGTGACAAAGCTCTTAGGATCCCCAACCCCTTGATAGGAGTAGAACCCAACCTCTTGAGACCAGTAGCAAGCAGAGCCAGGATTCAAACCCAGATGTGCCCAGCTCCCAGGACTATGCGGAGCAGGGCTAGGCTAAGAAATGATACCACCACCGAGCCACCATGGATGGTCACGTGCAGCCAAAGGGACAAGGTAGCAGCCTGAGGCTCCACGGGGCCCAAAACATGTTTTGCTTGGCCCTTGCTGTACTTTTGTTCATTTGTTGTTGTAGTAGGAAAATAACACAGAACCTAGAGTGGGACCCATCAGCTCCCTGCAAGTGACAGTTCAGTGGTATTAAGTCCAGGCACAAGGTTGTGCAACCACCTCCAGAACTGTTTTCATCTTGCAAAACCGAAACTCTGTTCCCTAAAGGACAACTCCCCCTTTCTTCCCGACCACTCACCACCCTCCCCCCTGGCCATCACCACTCAACTCTGCCTCAGTGAAAGAGGTTTTCATAATTATGATTATGATTTTCAATTAGTTACTGACATGAAAAAAATCAGGAAATGCCACCACTCCAAATTCCGGACTTCTCTTGACAAAGCAAAAGACCTGGCAAAGCTGAGCAGTGATTCTCACAAGGTGACGGTAGGCTGCAGTGGTGGGGGCTGCTCTGCAGAAGGGACAAGGATTCTCCCACCCACCTCAGCCCTCACCGCCTGCTATTACCTGACCCAGGGAGACTCGGATTTGTGACTCCCTGCTGGGACGTTCAGTCCTACCCTCAACTTGTCTATATGTCCGGATTTTGGGTCAATGTCTCACCCCAACTCAGCCTCACACGTCTCTGGCAGTGCCCCCTCAGACCCTGTGAAAACTCTGAGAAAATCTGGGTACCCCGCCTCACTTCTCTGGGGACCCTGTCTCACTTCTCTGGGCGCCCTGCTCTGAACAGGAGCCCCAAAGTTTTAGCCAAGCAAATAGTGAAAGGGCCTTCTTCCTGCAAACCTTAAGAAGTCAGCCAAGAATCTGGGTGTGACCAGGGAGTGACATCTTGGGCCCCAAAGATGTCAGGGAGAGCTGCCTGAGGCCCTGGAGGGGGCCAACCAGGTGCACAACTCAAGTCCCTGGTGCTGTGTTTTGTGGGCACCTGTGCTTTTAAGTAAACGGCAGCAGCTTGTGATGAGAGTCAAGTGTGCTAGAGAAGGTGCTGGTATAACCTTTCTCCTGCTGCCACACTGTTCAGAACAAATACAGGGAGGGTTATCCTGGTGACTAATGCCCTTGACAACGCCCTCTGTGACTGAGCCCCGCCAGCGGGCCACTCCCCTGAATTGTGGCCAGGAGCCGGGAACTTTGGCTGAGGACATGAGGACATGAGGACTGAACCTGGGGCCTTGTGGGTCGGGGAGACTGACGGGATCCTCTGCTGTGCTTCCTCCCAGACCCACTGGTCAATCACCCAGTATCTCACTGTCAGGAAGGCAGACACACAGGTCTTGGGGATGAACCCAGAGAGAGGAGGGGAGAGGGAGACAGAGATCGTCTATCCGCTTCACTCCCAACAGGCTGCAACAGCCAGGGCTGGGCCAGGCCAAAGCCAGGAGCTAGGTGCTCCTCCCACATGGGTGCAGGGGCCCAAGCACTCGGGCCATCTTCTGCTGCCTTCCCAAGTGCATTTGTAGGGAGTTGGATCAGAAGCGAAGCAGCCAGGACTTTTCCTGGCACCAAATGAGTGGCAGCTTTACCTGCTACGCCACAATACCAGCCCCTTGGCGCCACTGTTTACAGCAGAAAGCAAATGCCGAGAGGCCAAAGCAGCAGCCAGAGGCACACAGTGGTGCAAAGCAGAGGCAGGCACAGCTCTCCGCCCCAGTTCCCAGGTCTCCGTGCCAGTGAGGAGCCAGCAAATCTGTGAGGGATGAGTGAGCACATCCAGACTTCTGGACCACTGACCACCTCACTGCTACCCCTCCTGAGGCAAAAAATCTTCCTCACTCATCTTTGAGGTTAACATCTTTGTAAAATGCATTACGGTTTTCCTGTACTCTTTCTTTTACTTTTTTTCTTCCCCACTGCCATATTTTATTTTAGCAATTTTGACAGAAATCTTTCTAAAATAGAGGCCATGTTTCCTTGTACCTTTTTTTAAAGAGAAGATTTTTAAACATACTTTATTAGGGAGATATTAAAATTTTTATAATATTGGTTGGCACATAATAATTGCACATATTTATGGGATACAATGTGATTTTTTAAAAAGATTTATTTATTTGAAAGGCAGAGTTACAGAGAGGCAGAGGCAGAGAGAGAGAGAGAGAGAGATCTTCCATCTGCTGGTTCACTCCCCAAATGGCTGCAATGACCAGGGCTGGGCCAAGCCAAAGTCAGGAGCCAGGAGCTTCTCCCAGGGCTCCCACGTGGGTGCAGGGGCCCAATGACTTGGGCCATCTTCCGCTGCTTTCCCAGGCACATTATCAGGGAACTGGATCAGAAAATGAACAGTTGGGACTTGAGCCGACCTCCATATGGGATGCCAGCATCGCAGGCAGAGGCTTAATCTGCTGCACCCCACCACACACGTCCCCAGTGTGATGTTGTGACACAGTATACCTGTGCTGAAAAAGAAAGAAAAAAGAATAAGATTTTTTGCAATAACAAACTGTGTAACATTATAAACGCACCTTTCTAGGGCTGGTGTTGTGGCACAGTAAGTTCAGACACTGCCTGCCACACTGGCATCTTACGTAGGAACACCGGTTCTAGTTCCGGCTACTCTGCCTCTGATCCAGCTCTGGGCTGATGTGTGTGGGAAAGCCAGGGAAGCTGGCCCAAGTGTTTGGACCCCGGCCATGCATGTGGGAGACCCTACGGGGCTCTGGGCTCTGGCTCTGGAGTGGCCCAACCCCACCCATTGCGATCATTCGGGAAGTGAACCAGGGACCAGAAGATCTCTGTCTCTCTTTCTCTATCACTCTGCCTCTAAAATAAATAAATGAACCTTTTAAAAAAATGCTACCCAAGACCTGACATATTTATTAGTAGAAGAACCTGAATAAAGGAGCATTGTGCTACAACCAGTTCACCCCAGCAGAGGGACTGGCAGGGAGAAGTAAGCTCTGGGGTAGCTGGCCACAAGCAGGTCAGGGCAGGGGGAGCCGCAGGAGCCATCTCTCTGTTGGCACATCCCACCTCCAAATGGAACAGATCCTTTTCAGTACTCAGCATGTCCCATGCAAAGATCTCTAGCTGTATTTACTTACTCAACATAGCAAACATGTAAATGGCACTCACCCATGAGTTAACATGAACTCATTTAAATCATGGTAACAACCCTCGCAGGCAGTGAGCAACCCCACTTTACAGGTGAGGAGACTGAGGCACAAGGAGGTTAAATACAGTCATGTGTCTCTTAATGATGGCAATATATTCTGTAAAATGCATCACTAAGCAATTTCACTTGTGTGGACATCATAGAGCTCCCCTGTCCAACCCAGCTAATGCAGGTGTACCGCTCCATGCGGCCTTTACGTGCAGTTAATGGATGCAGTAAACAGGAGCTGCGTGAGGCTCACACCACATACCGTTTTACTGATAAGTAGAGGGAGTACACGCTAAAATAATAATACTGTAGCGTAGTGGGTTAAGGCACTGCGTGCAGTGACAGCATCCCATGTGGACACCCAGTGGAGTCCCAACAGCTCCACTGCTGATCCAGCTCCCTGCTAATGCGCCTGGAAAGGCAGCGGAGGATGGCCCAAGTGCTTGGGCCCCTGCATCCAGACGAGAAACCCAGAAGCTCCTGACTCCTGGCTTCAGCGGTGCCCAGGCCTGGCTGTTGCAGCCATTTTTGGAGTGAACCAGTGGATGGAAGACTTCTCTCTCTCTCTGCCTCTGCCTCTCTCTCTTTGTAACTCTACCTTTCAAATAAATAAATCTTAAAATAATAATAATACAAACATAGTATATACTAAATACTAAATGAATCAATAACTCAGTTGCATATGGTTATTAGCAAGTATTCTGATCTGTGTGTAACTGTGTATGCCACACTTCCACCCGGTGGGCAGCACAGTGGGTCATTCCTGTGACTTGACCAAGATCTCCCAGCTGCTGAGCAGCAGAGCACTTGGGTCAATGAGGGAGGCCAGCCTGGCAGGTGGACCGATGCCCAGGGTGGGATGAGGGGCAGCGGAAGTTCAGCTTGCAGCAACGGAGAGGTGCTGACACCCAAACCTTCAGGGAGCCATCCTTGGGGCCCCAGAAAGGATGGGCATCCGCATTTGGGACATCTCTGTCCCTGGTGGGGACCCCACAGCAGGGCAAGAGCTTTGAAGCAGCCTTGACACTCAGATCTCCCATATCTGCTGGCCCAGACCAGAGAAGGCATCAGTCCGTGTGGTTTCCCACACACTGAGTACAGAGTGACAGTCTTCACTCCCCACCCAGACCCCCTCCTCAGCTCCCACCAGATGAACCATTGAGTGGCAGCCCCTAACCCCAGAAGCTGGAGTCTCTGGCTCCCAAGTCTCAGTACTGGCTCTACCACCTGCTGACTGGAAGACCTGGGCCTGCGACTTCTCTGAGCCCAAGTTTCTTTATTTGTAAATGGTGGGAAAGAGCTGAGGCTGTCTGGACTTAAAGTGCTGAATACACAAGAAATGCTCGTTAAATTTTAGCCAACTTGGGGTTGGCTGTGTAGCACAGTGGGGTAAGCCACTGCCTGGGATGCCAGCATTGCAGATGAGTGCCAGTTCTAGTCCCAGCTGTTCCACTTCTGATCCAGCTCCCTGCTAATGCACCTGGGAAAGCAGTGGAAGGTGGCCCAAGTGCTTAGGCCCCTGCACCCATGAGGGAGACCCAGATGGAGTTCTGGATTTCTGGCTTTGGCATGGCCCAGTGCTGGCTGTTGTCATCTGGGGAACGAACCAGCGGATAGAAGATCCTCTCTCTCTCTCCTTCTGTAACTCTGACTTTCAAATTCAATAAATAAATCTTTAGGAAAAACTCGAGTTAATAGCAAGACATACCTTATTTTTTTTCCTGAATTTATCTAAAAATTTAATGAAATATCAACTTTTAATTAGGCAAGCTGATTCTCAAGTTCATGTGAGGTGGGCATTGTGATGCAGTGGGGTAACTCATGTTTGGGATGCCCACATCACATATCAGAGTCCCTGGGATTGAGTCCCACCTCCTCTTCCAATTAGGCCCCCTGTTATCCCTCTCTGCCTTTCCCCCTCTCTCTGTCGCTTTGCCTTTCAAATAAATAAAAGTAAAGTTAAACTTCATATGAAAAGTAAAACATGAAAGACTATTGAAGAAAGTTCCATAGAATGCTAACAAGGGGCAGGTGTTTGGCCTAGTGGTTAAGATGCCTGTGTCCCTTATCAGAGCGCCTGGGTTGGATACCTGGCTCCACTCCTGATCCGTTTCCTCCTAATGGATAATTACACTTTCCACAAAATTTCTGAAGCACCCTCATCCTGCCTGAGGCCAGTACATAGACAAGGTTCAGTGAGGAAAAACTGTATCGTAGAGTTTGGCAAAGGAAAATAACCTCTCTGTGAATGTATGGTCCCTGCTAGCATTTTTCTTCCTTAACCTGAGAATTATTCATGTGGCTAAATTTGGGGTTCTCTTCTCCTTTGAGGATACTGTAGAAACCAGTTGGGTGGTGTCTGTTCACTCCAGATCTTATGCCTAGAACAGCTCTCAATCCGAGATCGTGTTCACTGAACCCAAAACTGGAAAGAGAAAGAAGACAGCAGGAGGACACAGGGGATTAGAACAAGAGTCAAAACATCACCATGGCAAGAGGGCTGCCAAGCCTGCTGTCCCAGATGGTGGGGGTTGCTATCTTCCCCTGGATTTGCTCAATCTCAATCCCAGCACTGTTTAAATCTTAATGAGAAAGAGCAGAATAGCAAAGCAAACAAATTTAGGGAGTCCCCACCCCCACCAGTGTTCCCTGGATAGATTGGTCCAGGCACCCAGCCAAGTAAAACAGAGATGATTCAAGAATCATCACATGACCAAGACCTGCCACCACGCAGCTCAGAGGTTTGCAGGTTGTTTGCAGGCAGAGGTAGAGAACCAGAGCTCAGGGCCCTCAACCTGCAGCTCTGCCTCCACGCGATGTGCCCTCATAAGTGCTGTGGGGCAGGTGCACTCCCCGGGGGAACTAGCAGGCACGCTCAACAAGAAGCCAGAAAATGGGAAAAGCATGAGGACTGATGTGAGCGAGCCCTCCTCCTCCTAAGTCAAGGGCACAGAGCCAGGTAGGCACAGACATCACCTACTTCCGGGGTTCCTGAGATGGATGTCTTTGGTCTTGTTCACGGGGTGGAAATTGCACAGCAAGAACAGGGATTCTCAGGCTCACCCACCACATGGGGTCCAACTTGGGGCTTTTGGCATGGATGCTGTTTTCCCAGCCAGTGAGAGGGACTGCAGAAAAGGAAGCATTGTCTTATTTATTTATTTTTAGAAGGAGTTAAATGAGCATAAGAGGACTCTTGTGTTTCTTCATATCTGTAATCCTTATGTCTGCATTTCTGGGAAGCTGGAAAACCACACTAGAGAAATCGTTGGCAGTGTGGCAACTGCTGTGGATTGGATGGTGTCCCCTGAAAAAGATACGCTGATGTCTTTGTTAAAATTTGTTTTATTTATTTGAAAGGAAGAGAGAGAGAGAGAGAGAGAGAGAGAGAGAACAGAGAGAGAGAGATCCTCCATGTGCTGCTTCACTCCCCAAATGGCTGCAAAAATCGGGGCTGGTCCAGGCTGAAACCAGGAACCAGGAACTTCATCCAGGTCTCCCACATTAATGGCAGGGGCCCAAGCACCTGGGCCACCACCTGCTGCCTTCCTAGGCCATTACCAGGCAGCTGGATGGGAGGTGGAGCAGCTGGGACTTGAACCAGTGGTCCAATATAGGATGCTGGAGTTATAGAGGGGGGCTTTAACCTGCTATACCACAGTGCCGGCCCCAGACATGTTGAGCTCTTAATCCTCGTGACTTTGTTTGGAAATAAGGCCTTTGCCCATTTAACCAAGTTGACACAGGATCCCTGGTATCCTTTTAAAAGGGAAAACTTGGCCACAGACACAGACAGAGGCAGCAGAAGACGTACAGGGAGAAGGGCTGTGGAAGACGTGAGTACTGGAGCTGTGAGCGGAGGAAAGACAGGATTCCAGGCACTGGAAGGAGGCTGGGGATGGAGCTTCCCCAGTGATTTCAGAGGTTCTTGCCCTGCCAACACTTTGTTCTTGGACTTCTGGGCTCCAGAACTGTGAGAGACTACATTTCTGTTGTTTAAAGCCATCCCAGTTGTGATCATTTGTCATGGAAGCCATAGGACACTTAGTACAATTGTGTCTGTAGGTGCTGTGACTCTCATGGATGGAATTTATCTTTTAAAGAATTGCATCTGGGGGCCGGCACTGTGGCATAGCAGGTTAGCCTGCAGCACCAGCATCCCATATGGGTGCTGGTTTTTGTCCCAGCTGCTCCACTTCTGATCTAGCTCCCTGCTAATGGCCTAGGAAAAGCAATGGAAGATGGCCCAGGTACTGCTACCAGCATGGAAGACCTAGATGGAGTTCCTGGTTCCTGGCTTCTGTCCGGTCCAGTCCCAGCCTCTGCAGCCATTTAGGGAGTGAACCAGCAGATGGAAGATCTCTCTCTCTCTCTTTCAAATAAATTTGACAGACAGAGTTACAGAGAGAGGGAGAGACAGAGAGAAAGTTTTGCTATCTGCTGGTTCACTCCCCAAATGGCCACATGGGCAGGAGCTGAGCCAATCTGAAGCCAGGAGCCAGGAGTTTTTTCCAGTTCTCCTATACAGGTGTAAGGGCCCAAGGACTTGGGCCATCTTCCACTGCTTTCCCAGGCCATAGCAGAGAGCTGGATTGGAAGAGGAGCAGCCAGGACTAGACCCGGCGCCCATATGGGATGCCAGCACCTCAGGTGGAGGCTTTGCCCACTATGCCACAGTGCCAGCCCCAATAATAAATAAGTTTTTTTTTAAGTGTTGCATCTGTACTAAATACTCAGACTTATTTTCTTGTCATGATTCTATAAACAATATAGTGTAGCAACTATTTGCATAGCAAACTGTTTCAGTTGTATTAGTTGACATTGTATGAGTATGTTCAGTAATCTAGAGAGGATTTAAGTACATGAGAGGGTATGTGGAGGTTATACACACACTACACTACTTATGTGAATAAGCATTACCTAGCAAAGACTCGCTGCCTGCTGCTCACAGAGGCCAATACTACAGACCAGCATTTGAGGAGAGAAAGACCAGCAAGTCAGCTAGGAGAGGAAAGGTAGTTTCGAATCTGTCTCCCCCAGCTGGGGGAGGGGAAGGGTTGGGGAAGACAGCCCAGTATGCAGAAGGGCTGGGAAGGTGATTCTTGATTGGGAGAGCTTTGAAGCAGAACATTTCCAGGGAGGTGGGTGAGGTGGGTGTCAGCAGGATCATCCGAGTCAAGGGACCAGTGGCTCCGGTGCTGATGTTGTGTTTGTGTTCCAGTCCCCTGGGTCCTGCGGTAAGGAACCCCTGGATCCCCTTCCCCCCGCAGCACATTCTCAGGTTACATGACTCCCGGACTTGGCTCGGCAGCATCTGCAATACCATGTGACATCCAGTGAGTGGCAGAGTCAACCCGGTCTGAGCTGCTTTTGCAGGTGTGTAGGGAACTTCCGTGTCTGTGGGTTTTGGTGTCCCAGAGGTCCCGGATGCAATCTCCTATGTGTACCTAGGGAGGACTGCACAGCAGTGAGGAAGATGCACATTCACTGTGGTTTGCTGTAAAATGGGATGTGTCCACAGACCATCTTCAGACTCTGAGGGTTTCACAAGGTGAATTTATTTCCCAAGAACATCTAGGACACACCAGGGAGGCAGACCCACGCGTACAAATCCCACCTCCGCGATTTATTATCCATCACCTTGGCAAGCTCCTGAATCTCTCCGAAGCTTTCTTCTTCCTTAAAAGGAGGCTAATGAAGGCTTCTTCCTAGGGCAGTTTGAAGATTAAACAAGATAATGCTTTATAAGGTGTCTGTGTGGGCCTCACACAGGTGTTCATTCCTCTCTCTACAGACATGGAAGGATGCTGCCTTCCAGCAGACAAGCTGGGTGTTAGCTGAAAGCCTTCGACCTAATGTCTACTCAGCATAACAAATGTTAGCAAGAGCAGTAGACTCTGTCAGGGGCCTGTCCGGATTCCCTCAAGTCCCTGGAGCTGTTTTGGCCACACTCCCTGCGGTGGTGTGTTTCCCAAGAACTCACACCTGACACTCTTCTTCGGAGGTCTGGCCTCAGGCTGCTGGACCTGTGTTTTTCTACACCCAGGTTGCTAGAAGTGCCTGTAAGTATATACCTTGCACCCAGGGCGGCCCATGACCAAGGCCCAAAGGACTTAGGGGGATGGACAGCCGAGTTCCTTAGCCTGGGAAACTGAGGCATAGCTTACGCTTCTGAGTTCCCCTACGGGATCAAGCTGAAGCCACAGGACTTTGCCAGGAGTTGCAGGCTCACTTAGCCCTTCCCCATTCCCATATCAGTCTTCTGAGCATGTTCTTAAGCCGAAGTCAAGTCCTCAACTCAGAGTCTGCTTCCAGGGCACCTGACCCACGACAAGGAGTTTCTGATCATCTCATACAGGGATGTCACGTGATGCTGAAGTTGTGAGGGGTGGACTGGAAAGAACCCACAGATTGGTGGTTGAGATAATTCACTCTGTGACAGGTCTAATAATCATATTGGTAACCACTTAATCACATGCTTAATGTCTGCATTATGAGCAATGCTGATCCTTAAAGCCAACCCATAAGAGAGGTCATTTTATCCTTGTTGCATTTCTTTAAATGGGCACAGATGCTTTGATTCTCCTCCCATGGAGAAGTGAGATCTGTGTCCCTTCCCTTGAATCCACTACTGGAGAAGCCTGCTCGATTTTTAAGAATTGGACCCCTAACTGCCAAAACAACACCAGGTAAGAATATCCTTTCCCAGGTAAGAATAACCCACAGTGGGAGCACTGTGGAGCCATGGGCTAAAGCTCTGGCCTGCAGTGCCGGCATCTCATATGGGCGCTGGTTTGAATCCTGGCTGCAACACTGATGATCCAGCTCTCTGTTATACCCTGGGAAAGCAGCAGAAGATGGCCCAAATCCTTGGACCCCTGCACCCACATGGGAGACCTAGGAGAAGCTGCTGGCTCCTGGCTCCATATCGGCTTAGCTCCAGCCATTGCAGCCATTTGGAGAGTGAACCAGCAGATGGAAGACATCTCACTCTTGGTCTCTACCTCTAACTCTGTCTTTCAAATAAATAAAATAAATCTTTAATGAAAAAAAGAATATCCCACCTTGTGTGTTGATTACATTCAAATTTCATTTCTAGTAGATGGGATATAGCTGGATCTTGCCTTTATTTTATTTTTTAAAAGATTTTTATTTGTTTATTAGAGAGAGAGGGAGAGACAGAGAGAAAGATCTTCTATCCACTGGTTCACTCCCCAAATGGCTCAATGGCTGGAGCTGGGCCAATCCGAAGCCAGGAGCCAGGAGTTTCTTCCAAGTCTCCCACATGGCCAACCACTTGGACCATCTTCTACTGCTTTCCCAGGCCATAAGCAGAGAGCTGGATTGAAGAGGAGCAGCCAGGACACAAACTGGCTCTCATATGGGATTCTGGCAACACAGACAGAGGCTTAGCCTGCTATGCCACAGTGCCAACCACCTGCTTTTATATTTAGTCTGATTATCCCTGCCAATTGGTTGATGCATTTAGTCCATTTATATTTAATATAATTGTTAATACAGTTGATTGGAGTTTACCATTTTGTTGTATGGTTTTTATTTGTTTCTTTTGCTTTTTCTCTTCAGTTTTACTTTTCTTACATCCTTTTTTTTTTTTTTTTTTGATTTATTTATTTGTAAGTCAGAGTTACACAGAGAGAGAAGGAGAGGCAGAGAGAGAGAGGTCTTCTATCCGCTGGCTCACTCTCCAGATGGCGACAGCAGCTGGAGCTGCACCGATCCGAAGCCAGGAGCCAGGAGCCTCCTCCAAGTCTCCCACGCGGGTGCAGGGGCCCGAGGACCTGGACCATTCTGTACTGCTTTTCCAGGCCATAGCAGAGAGCTGGATCAGAAGTGGAGCAGCCAGGACCTGAACCAGCGCCCACAAGGGACACCAGCACTGCAGACGGCGGTTTCACCCGCTATGCCACAGCGCCAGCCCAGGTTTATTTATTTATTTATTTTAAAGATTTATTTGAAAGTCAGAGTTACACAGAGAGAGAAGGAGAGGCAGAGAGAGAGGTCTTCCATCCACTGGTTCACTCCTCAATTAGCCTCAACAGCCGGAGCTGCACTGGTCCGAAGCCAGGAGACAGGAGCTTCTTCCCGGTCTCCCACGTGGGTGGAGGGGCCCAAGGACTTGGGCCATCTTCTACTGCTTTCCCAGGCCATAGCAGAGAGCTGGATTAGAAGTGGAGCAGCCAGGACTCAAACCAGTGCCCATATGGGAGCCGGTGCTGCAGGTGGCAGCTTTACCCTCTATGCCACAGCACTGGCCCCACATTCTTTTGATTTAATAAGCTAGTTGATTCAACTTAGAATTTAGAACCTCAGATTTCCTAGGCATTTGCTCCAGTCAGTGCGCTCCAAACTCAGAATCATGAAATCTCTTTATTTTTATGTGTTTTCTCTGCTATCCATGATGATGTTTATGAAATCAACATTAGGCTGCACTTACCCAAAGGCCAAGCAAAGTAAGTGAAATCCTCAGAAGCTATTTTTTAATATTATTTATTTCAAAGGCCAGGTGAGAGAGAGAGAGATCTTCTATCTGTTTGGTTCACTTTCCAGATAGCCACAACAGCCAGGCCATGGGAAAAAATCAGGAGACTGGAACTCCCCTCAGGTCTCCTGCATGGGTGGCAGAGGTACAAATACTGGACCATCTTCCATTGCCCTCCCAGGCACGTTAGCAGAGAGCTAGAGGGACGTGGAGGAGCCAGGATTCAAAATGGTGCCCAGATGGGATGCCAGTCTTGCAGGCAGCTTAACCCACTATGCCACAATGCTGGACTTGAAATTCTCAGAAGTTATGCATTTGGAAGTTGACTGGAAGAATAATTATGAGCTATTATTAGAGATGCTTCCATATAACATATCTAAGGACAAATTATTTAGCTTAAGATTTTATTTTATTTAGGCCGGTGCCGCAGCTCAATAGGCTAATCCTCCGCCTGCGGTGCCAGCATCCCCAGGTTCTAGTCTCAGTCGGGGCACTAGATTCTGTCCAGATTGCTCCTCTTCCAGTCCAGCTCTCTGTTGTGGCCCGGGAGTGCAGTGGAGGATGGCCCAAGTGCTTGGGCCCCTGCACCCGCATGGGAGACCAGGAGAAGCACCTGGCTCCTGGCTTCGGATCAGCGCAGTGCGCTGGTCACAGTGCACCGGCCGCAGTGGCCATTGGGGAGTGAACCAACGGAAAAGGCAGACCTTTCTCTCTCTCTCTCTCTCTCTCTCTCTCACTGTCCACTCTGCCTGTCAAAAATTTTTTTTAAAAAATGATTTTATTTTAATTTATTATTTTTTTGACAGGCAGAGTTAGACAGTGAGAGAGAAAGGTCTTCCTCCTGGTCTCCCACACAGGTGCAGGGCCCAAGCACTTGGGCCATCCTCCACTGCCCTCCCGGGCCACAGCAGAGAGCTGGACTAGAAGAGGAGCAACGGGGACAGAATCCAGTACCCCAACCGGGACTAGAACCTGGAGTGCTGGTGCCGCATGCGGAGGATTAGCCTAGTGAGCCATGGCGCCGGCTAGCTTAAGATTTTAAAAAGTTGGGGCTGAACTTTAGTGATGCCAACTGGCCGGCAAGAAAAACATTCAATAAGAACATATTTTTCAAGTTTCCTGGTGCTCCCTACAGTCAGGTATCTCTTCTGTGATACATCTTATTTTTTGAAAGACTAACAGAAATGTTTCCTGATATTCCTTTGACTTACTTGTCTTTATATAATATAAGCTGGGGCCAGCGCTGTGGTGCAGCAGGTTAACACCCTGGCCTGAAGTGCCAGCATCCCATATGGGCGCCGGTTCGAGTCCCGGCTGCTCCTCTTCCAATCCAGCTCTCTGCTATGGCTTGGGAAAGCAGTACAGGATGGCCCAAGTCCTTGGGCCCCTGCACCCACATGGGAGACCCGGAAGAAGCTCCTGGCTTCTGGCTTCAGATTGGTGCAGCTCCAGCTGTTGCGGCCAACTGGGGAGTAAACCAGCATATGGAAGACCTCTCTCTCTCTACCTCTCTCTGTAACTCTGTCTTTCAAATAAATAAAATAAATCTTAAAAAAAAAAAAAAAAACCAGCTGTGAGATTAAATGTTCTACAGATTGGTCTGATTATTTCTCTCAAAAAAATAAAATAAAATAAGCCAAACTTGTGGCCAGGTTTGGTGGCTGGGGCAGTGACACAAACCTGTGTCTAACAAATATGGATTGATTAATATTTGCAGCCTTTGTTTTATTGGACAAAAAAAAAAAAAATGCAGCTAGGTGACTGAGTAAACACGAGAAAGAAGACAATAAAAGGAACCACGACTGCTGTTGGATTCCTGGCTGTTCCCAGCAAGGTGCTCCATCTGTACGAGGATAGACTCGGGGACCCGCACCGGAGGCTGAGGACATCCAATGAGAAGATGAATGTGAAGGCTCTTCGGAAACCACGAATGCAGTCAGTGCTCCCACTTCAGTGAGGTTGCGCAGAGCAGAGCCTGAGATAATGAACCAGGTGCACGTGTTAGACATAGGGGTGGACAAAGAGAAGAGGGCAAGCTCACTGCCTTCCTTTCCCATTTGCCTTTGGGAGCAGGGAGCAGAAATGACTGGGGCCGGCATTGTGGTGCAGTGGGTTAAACCGCCACCTGCAATGCCAGCATCCCATATGAGTGCTAGTTTGAGCCCCAGCTACTCCACTGCCAATCCAGCTCCCTGCTAACGCACCTAGGAAGGCAGCGGAAGATGGCCCAAGCACTTGAGCCCCTGCCACCCACGTGGGAGACCCGGATGGAGTTCCTGTCTCTGTCTCTCTCTACAACTCTGCCCTTCCAGTAAATAAATACATCTTTAAAAAGAAGAGACTCACTCAGCTGTTATTTCTCAGGACATTACATGGCAGGCAGAGCTCTGGGATATGGTGACAAACACACAGAAAAAGAAGCCAAGGGCCCTGACTTCATGGAACTCACGTTCTTGTGGATTTCATTACTGCTGGGTCTCCTTCAGTGCCTCCTGGGGTGGGCCTGGGGCTGGGGCTTACAGATTAAAGTATCTGGTGAGTGTGGGTCACGGTGTGGGTCCAGCACTGTCTTCTGAGAGGCTCAGACCTGTGTCTTCATTCTCATGATTTGCAGGGAGCCGACAAGGAGCAGGTATTTTTCTGCCTTATGCACAGGGAAATGGCGGCCTCATGCACACCTCAGAGCCACCGTGGTGACCCCGTGGCAGAAACTGCACTAAAATTAATGTTGCCTGTTCTCTGGACTGCATCCTTCAACCTTCCAGCAACCCATGTGTGAAATAAAGGGGAATTTGGAGTTAAGCTGATGGTTAGGTCATCAAGCTCCCATGACACTCCAGGCTCCTGGCGATGAGTGCTTGAGGTCACTGCTCGGTCCACTCACTTCCCTGCCTGCAGGGGAGCCCAGGGCTGGGGTCAGGCTGGCCTCAGACACTTGAAGAAGTGATGCACAGACAGGATGACAGAGAGAGATGTTATGTGTGCCCTGTAACCTTTTTTTTTTTTTTTTTAAGACTGATTAAGAGGCAGAATCACAGAGAGAGGGAGAGCGAGAGAATCTTCCATCTGCTGTTTCACTCCCCAGATGGCTGCAACAGCCAAAACTGCGCCGATCCAACGCCAGGAGCCAGGAGCTTCTTCTGGGTCTCTCATGTGAGTGAGGGGCCCAAGCACTTGGGCCGTTTTCCACTGCTTTCCCAGGAGCATGAGCAGGGAGCTGGATCAGAAGTGGAGCAGCTGGGACACAAGCTGGTGCCCATATGGAATGCTGGCAACGCAGGCAGAGGCTTAGCCTACCATGCCACAGTGCCAGCCCTGCACCTGGGATTTTATAGTGAAATTATTTGGGGGACCAGTGTTGTGGCACAGTGGGTTAAGCTGTCACACCTGCAACACTGACATCCCATATGAGTGCCAGCTTGTGTCCCAGCTACTCCACTTCGAATCCAGCTTCCTGCTAATGCACCTTGGAACGTAGCAGATGATGACCAAAGGACATGGACTCCCGGCACCCTTGAGGGAGACTCAGATGCAGTTCCCGGCTTCAGCTTGGCCCTCAGCCCTGGTTGTTATAGCCATTTGGGGAGTGAGCCAGCAGATCGAAAATCTCTCTCTCTCTCTCTCTCTCTCTCTCTCTCTCTCTCTCTCTCTTGTTCTCCCTTTCATTTTGTCCCTCTGCCTTTCAAATACATAAAATATGTCTTTAAAAAAAGAATCATTCTGGGCCATTTCAATCTTGGTAAGAGTTTTAATAAAAGGCTTCTCATTTCCAAATCCAGGTAAAACAAAATAATTAACTGTTGCTTTGCCAAGTTGAGAGCCTTTGTAAATTACAATATAGTTTGCTAACTCGAGGTTTATTGGGTTCTTAAGACCCTCAACTCTATAGCCTCTGGGGTGTTAAGAAACTTTTTCATGCTGATGCGAACTGTTGAGATCAACACTAAGAGAGGAAAGCCTCAGGTGGAATACACCCATGAAGTTCTCACAGAAAGAAAGTATCGCAGGGGAGCAATCTGGCTCGTCACATGCTCTCTGCTGCCTTGGGTTCCCATCTGGAAAACAGGATAGAGATGGACCAGGTCACACTGCATGGTTTTGCTACTCACTGTCCCAGTCTCAGTGCAGTTCTCTCCTAGCCTTATGATTCTACGCTTCTCTGGCAACTTTGAAAATCTGCGGTGGAGGGCAGGTGCTACAGCTCAGCAGATTAAAGCCATGGCCTGCAGTGCCAGCATCCCATAAGGACGCCAATTCCAGTCCCAGCTGCTCTACTTCCAACTCAGCTCCCTGCTAATGCTCTGGGAAAGCAGTGGAGGATGGCCCACATGCTTGGGCCCCTGTACACACATAGGAGACCTGGAAGAAGCTCCTGGCTCCTGGCTTTGGCCCGGCCCAGCCCCCAGCCATTGCAGTCATTTGAGGAGTAAGCCAGTGGATGGAAGATCTCTCTGTGTCTCTCCTTTTTCTGTAAACTCTGCCTCTCAAGTAAATAAATAAAAATCTTAAAAAAAAGCCGGCGCTGCGGCTCACTAGGCTAATCCTCCGCCTTGCGGCGCCGGCACACCGGGTTCTAGTCCCGGTTGGGGCACCGATCCTGTCCCGGTTGCCCCTCTTCCAGGCCAGCTCTCTGCTGTGGCCAGGGAGTGCAGTGGAGGATAGCCCAAGTGCTTGGGCCCTGCACCCGCATGGGAGACCAGGAAAAAGCACCTGGCTCCTGGCTTCGGATCAGCAAGATGAGCCGGCCGCGGTGGCCATTGGAGGGTGAACCAACGGCAAAAGGAAGACCTTTCTCTCTGTCTCTCTCTCACTATCCACTCTGCCTGTCAAAAAAAAAAAAAAAGAAAAGAAAAGAAAAGAAACTGTGTGGTAGAAAGTCTTTCAGTATGAGTTGGTTAGGTTTCAGTTGAATAACTGCTTATAGGGGTAGGCATTTGGCACAGTGGTTGAGACAGTGCTTGGGTGCCCATTTCAGGGTGCCCAGGTTCAGGTTCAGGTTCCTGCTAACACACACTCTGCGAGGCAGTAGGTGCCCCAGTCACCCACACAGGAGGCCCAGGTGGCGTTCTGGGCCTACTCCTGGCTGTTATGGGCATCTGGGGAGTAAAGCTGTGGATGGAAGATCTCTATCATCTATCTCTATATAGCTCTATCATCTCTAGCTCTTTTCTCTATCTCTGTCTCTATATCTCTAGCATCTCTTTCTACCTGTCTGCCACTCTGTCTTTCAAATAAGTAAAAATTAAAAAAATAACTGCTTATATCCTGCTAAGTTGTTGAACCAAAAATAGCACCCAACACTTCTGCCTCCTGAATTCTTCCTAAGACAACACACTGGGGGTGCCCCTAGGAAAAGGACCGATGTCTGGACAATAAATGCCCTTCTTCACCCTCAGTCTCTCACTCAGCCCCGTAGCCAGGTGAGGAAGATGCACCCCCAGACGGCTTCCCAGAAACTCAGCTGTGGAGATTGGTTCCTTCCAGATTCCAGATGTCCTAACCCACGAGACGCTGAGTCCTGCAGGGACAATCTGGGCTGTGTCTGCATTCCCTGGGAATCTTGTGTTTAAAATAAATTAACTTGAAAGGCAGAATGATAGAGGCAGAAGGAGAGAGAGAGAGAGAGAGAGGGAGAGAGAGAGAGAGATCTTAGCCATTGGTTCACTCTTCCAAATGGCCACAAAAGGCTGGGTCAGGCTAAAGCCAACAGCCAGGAACTCCATCCGGGTCTCCCATGTTGGTGGTAGGGGCCCAAGTACTCAGGCCATCCTCTGCGACCTTCCCAGGAGCATTAGCAGGGAGCTGGATCAGAAGTGGAGAGGCCAGGATTCCAACTGGCGCTCTGATACGGGATGTGGGTGTTGCCGACGGTGGCTTCACCTGCTGTGCCACAATGCTGGTCCCTCCCCTGGAATCTTTTTTTCCTTTTTTAATTAATTAACTTATTTGAAAAGCAGAGTAGGACACAGAGAGTGAATCTTCCATCAGCTGGTTCATTCCCCAAACGGCCTTCTTCATCCTCTTTGCCACGGGAAGGAGTCGTTTCCACCTCCCACAGTTCTTTCTCTAGAGCCTCGCCTGCCCTGTACCTTCCCAGGCAGCCTGGGGAACGTGGTTGACTCGGAGTTTGACAGAGGGAAGACAAAGAAATACCATATTAATAAGAAAAAAATGCAAAGATTTCAATATTTTCTCTATTTTTGCATCAAATTAAGCCTAGTTCCATTTTCCCACAAATTTTTTGAAGTTTCCTCATAGTATTCACAGTTTTACTACAACCTTCCTCTCTGAACCTTGTTCTTTGGCTTCATCTCTTTGCTAGGTGAGCTTTTGGCCTTAACATTGAACTCATCAATATCCCCGATGATTGTGGTCCACTCGGCAGGGTAGCAGCCCCAAGGCCCGGGCACTGGCCCCATCCGTTCACCCTGGCCTGCTGAGAACAGCCCCCGGGTTACAGGAGAAGTCAGATCCCATTACTGTGTCTCGGCGCCTTTCTGGGTGATCTCCCACAGTAAGCTGGGTGGAAAGAGCTGGAGGAGGTGGCAGACTCGCCGCAGCTCTGCCTGAGGCCAGCACTCATGAACCACTTCAAACGAGCTGGTTTGTGAGTGTTCCCATGCGGAGTGTGGGAGGCAGGGGGCAGCTTCGCTCTGTGTGGGCCTTGAATTCCCAGAGGGCCTGTCTCTTCCCTTCCCACCTGTCCTCTGCTCTCCGAGACCACAAGTGCAAACCCACCCCACCTCCCCCAGCCAAGGGCCACCAAAGGCTGGGGCCACAATGAAGGGCAAGGAAACTTGTGGGAGTTCCAGGGGGTCCTCACTCAGAAAGGAGGCTTCTGTGGGGTGGGCGCTGTGGTGCAGTGGGCTGAGCTGCTGCTTGGGATGCCTGTGTCCCATAATCAGAGTGTGCATTCAAGCCCCACCTACTCTGCTTCCAATCCAGCTCCCTGCTCACACATCTAGGAAGGCAGCAGAAGATGGCCCAAGTGCTTGAGCCCCTGCCACCCACATGAGAGACCTGGAAGGAGTTCCAGGCTCCTGGCTTCAACCTGGACCAGCCCTGACTGTTGGTGCTATTTGGGGAGTGAACCAGCAGATGCAAATCTGTCTGTCTGTCTCCCCCTCTGTTGCTCTGCCTTTCCATGAAAAATAAATAAGCATTTTAAAAATCAAAAGAGGATCGGTGAGGGCATTTAAACCCATCCATCCACAGGTCAGAGCAATGGGCACTAAAGCCATAGCATAATTCCGAGAACTCAGGGCAGCGGGCACCAAACTTATTCTGGAAGAGGTCAAATCGTAAACTCCTGAGGCTTTGTGGAGTGCATGGTCTCTGTTGCAACCTCTCAGCTCTGTCACAGTAGCACAACAGGATCCATAGACACCAGGGAGCAAGTCTGTGTTCCAATAAAACTTTATTTATAAAGCAGGCTGTCATTTGCTGACCCCTGATTCAAGAGATGGTGGTTTATAAAGAGGGCTCACCGCTGCCGTCCCCTGCTGTGGAGAAAAACTATTTTCCCATGCGTTCATTTTGCAGGTACTGACACCGCACCAGTATGTTCCAGATGTTTGCAAGAGCGTTGTAATACTGATGCACTGAGTCATCCCAATGACCCCAGAAGTCAAGTACAGAGGCCCCTGACTGAGGATAGTTTGGCTTCCCAATTTTGAACTTCACGATGATGCAAAAGCCATGCACACGCAGTAGGAAACGTGCTTCGAATTCTGAATTTTGATCTTTCCCCAGGCTCGTGCCACTCGGTCCAATCTCTCCTGTGGTGCTGGACTGCGGCAGGGGTCTCAGCTCCCAGGTAGCCCCGGGAGGTCCCAGCGTGGGTGGAAAACACCTGACGCTCTACAGTAGGGGGCGCTGCTGAGCTGGGACATTCTGCAGCTTCGTGCAGGCAATGCATTTGCAAATTAAGATATTTTCAACTCAGGATGGACTTATTGGGAAGCAACCTCATTGTAAGTTCAGGAGCGTCTGCACTGCTGTCCTCCTTGGTTTGGGTACAGAGCGGCTGAGAAACTTGCCGAAGGTCACCCAGCAGTAACTAACTAGGATTTGAACACAAGCAGCTTGCGCTCTTGCACCCTGAGCTTCGTAGAGACCAGTTGCCCTTCTTTGAATGAACATCCACTGTGCACCCTGCAACTTAGTTAGCATGGTGGGCCATGTGTCATCCTCAAGGAGCTCCATCCCTGCAGGGCAGGGTTAGTGCCAATTAGTGAGTGTACCTGCGGGAAAGCATGAGACAAGGTGATGCATTTTCATAAAGGCCACCTAACCATCCACTCCCCCTCTGTCAAACATAGCACCTATCTAGCCATCTGTAGCACTCATCCGTCCATCCATCTGTTCATTCATCCACCCATCCATCCACCAAAGTCCGCAGTGCACTATCTCCAGACCCTGTCACACAAGTCTCCTTTGAGTAGCTAATGGCCTTTGGAGAGATGGTTTTTTTGTCTTGCAGGTCGCTGTGTGTGCTGGAGATTTTCAGAGAAGGTGACATCACTGGGGAGTGAAAATAATCCAGAAGCCTTCGCAGGCACAGAAGGACAGGAGAAGAGGCTGAGGGCTTGGAGACTGGGGTTGGACCGTTCAGGTTCAAAGCCATCATTCGCTGGCTTTGAGGGGTCAATCTCCCGCTCTGCTGATCTGCAAGACCAGGTGAGGTAAGTTACACAAAGATGATCACAAGTTTTCTACAAAAAGGACCACAAACTCTCACTCTTCCTGTACTCCTGCAGTCACCCTTTGCAATGTGATTTTTCAGCTCTCTCCATCCACAGGTGGGGCCTGTTTTCCTACTCCTGCACCTGGGCTGCCCTTGTGACTTTGTTTGGCCAACAGAATGTGGCAAAGTGATATGACAGTTTTCAGGTAGACCTCCATAGCCTTGACCCTCATTATCCCGCTCTCTGCTCTTCACCTGTCTTGAGTTCACAATCCCTACCCCTCTCCCCCATTGCCATGTAAATAAGCCCAGGCTGGCCTGCTGGAGCGTGAGAGTCCTCATTGCCAGGGCAGGCATTTGGCCGAGGGGTTAAGACACAGATTAGGACACCTACACCCCCCACGAGAGGACCTGGGCTCAGTGCCTGGCTCCGGCTCCTGACTCCCGCTCCCTGCTAATGCAGACCCTGGGAGGCAGTGCTGACAGCTCGGGTAGTTGGGTCCCTCCCATTCATGCGAGAGATCTGGATGGAGTTCCTGGCTCCTGGCTTTGACTGTCTGGGCACTGAGGGCATTTGAGGAGTGAACCAACAGGTGAACATTCTGTCTCTCTCCTCAAAAGAGAAAAATTCTTACGGCCCCCACGAACAGCCAGCCAACTCCCAGAAGCTGAGGTGTCCCCTCATCACAGACACATGAAGGAACCCAGCCGAAATCAAAAGAACCATCCAGTTGAGCCCACCCCGCCCCCAAATCAAGGACAGAATCATAAATAAATAATAGGTGGTTGTTTTAAAAGCCACCAAGGTTTTATGCGGCTTGATGCAAAGTTATTGTGGTGGTGGGTAAGTGATACAGCAGGGTGGTACAACTCTCATACTCACGGAGCTGTAGAGGGAATTAACTAAGATGGTCTATGTGAAGGTGTTTAATTCAGTTCCTGACATGAGGCAACACCCATGAATCTTAACTCTTGTTCTTTGACGTTCCCCTGTGGAGATCAAAACTAAAATCTCAGCCAAATGAATTGTTCCAGAAACGGACTCCACCTGAACAGCCAACTAGCTGCTTGTGAACCATATGTGGCCCCACCTACGGAAGGCTGGGCCCTGCCTAAAATTTGTAGCAAAAACCTTTCTGAAGTTATGTAATGAACGGGCACCCAAGAAGGAGTTGAGAAGGGATGCGTGAGGTTCGGTGGCCATATGGTCATGTTGGACTCACTTCCCCAGTGTGGGGGCCCTGACAGAGACAGCACGGCCTCTTCATGTCCAAAGAGAGACTTGATGCGCCCAGCTTCCTGGAGCACGAGGCAGCCCTCCTCCAGAAAACACTGGGCTGGCACGCAACTGGACGCGAGGTGCGAGCAGATGGCCTCTGGAGACCAGTCCTAACGCCCACTGCGGAGCAGCTTGCGCCTACTGTGTCTTGCAGGATCTGTGGTGCTGCTTGTCTCTGAAATTCCAATTCAGCCGTGATTAACAGATTTGGCCCCAAAACAACAGGTTATACGTGCAAGGATTTTTTTTTTTTTTTTTTTTTTTTGCTGCCTTGTTTGTAGTGGCAAAAACCTGGAAAATGCCAGATACCCACCAGTAAGGGGCTGCTCAAAGACACTGTGGTACTTTTATGTCTATGAACTATTACGCAGCTCTGTTGAAAGGTAAATTAAGGGCCCGTGCTGTGGCTTAACAGGCTAATCCTCCGCCTTGCGGCGCCGGCACACCAGGTTCTAGTCCCGGTCGGGGCGCCGGATTCTATCCCGGTTGCCCCTCTTCCAGGCCAGCTCTCTGCTATGGCCCGGGGAAGGCAGTGGAGGATGGCCCAAGTCCTTGAGCCCTGCATCCGCACGGGAGACCAGGAGAAGCACCTGGCTCCTGGCTTCGGATCAGTGAGATGCGCTGGCCGCAGCGGCCATTGGAGGGTGAAGCAACGGCAAAAAGGAAGACCTCTCTCTCTCACTATCCACTCTGCCTGTCAAAAAAAATTAAGTTAGAATTATAAAAAAAAAAAAGAAAAGAAAAGAAAAGAAAGGTAAATTAAGGAGGTGGCTGTTTGGTGGTTAAGATGACCCTTGGGATGCCCATATATCAGAGAGCCTGGGTTCAAGTCCTGGCTCTGTTTCTGATCCAGCTTCCTGCTATCTTCTCCCTGAGAAGCAGCCGGTAATGTTCTGGGTAGTTGAGTCCCAGCCCCATACATAGGAGACCTGGATTGAATTCTTGGCTCCTGGCTTCAGGCCGGCCCAGTGCCTGCTATTGCAGGCGCCTGGGGAGTGAACCAGCAGATGGAGGATCCCTTTCTGTTTGCCTCTCTTTCCAATAAATAAATAAAATTTTGAAAAAGCAAAGTGAATTTATGTCTTCTGAATTAGAGGGATGTCAACGAGTATTGCTAAAAGAGAAAATTGGGGCAAGTGGGTGCTGTAGTGGTTAAGCTGTCCCTTGGTACACCACATCCCACATTGGAGAACCTGGTTCAAGTCCAGGCTACTCTGCTTCTTAGCCAACCGCCTGCTAATGTGCACTGTGAGAGGCAGCAGACGACGGCTCAAGTCTTGGGGCTCCTGACCCCGACACGGGGAGACTGGAATTGAGTTCTGAGACCCTCACTTCAATCTGACCCAGGCCCGGCTGTTGTAGGCATTTAGGGAGCAAAAGCAGATGAAAGATCTCTCTTTGTCTGTCTCTCAAATAGAATAAAAATAAATTAATAACTTCTAACAATAGTCCCTCACTTTTAAATAAAACATTGATACAAAGTACGTTCTCTGATCATAAGAAAATTAAACTAGAAATTAGCAACAGGAATTCCCCCAAAGACACAGAAATTAAATAATTCATGTCTAAGTAACCCATGGGTCAAAAAGGAAGTCACAAGAGAAATTAGAAAATATTTTAAATTCAATATTAAATAGTAAAAGACTTTCAGCTAATCTGTTTGCTTTCCCTTTGTAGTTGTCTGTAACTTGCCCTCTGCCGCGTGCCTCCGCACCCCTCCCACTGATGCTGGGCTGAGACATGTGACGCTTTGGTAAAGCAAAGGGGGCAGAGTGACAAGGGGCCAAGGCCTTGCGTGTCTCTGCTCTGTGGTTCCCTCTCCATTGCCATGGAACGAGCACTCCCCTGGGGCCTGCTGCAGTCTTGCTCTGGGACCCAGAGGGAACGGGTGCCGGCAGACACAGATTGAATTGAAGGGGCCCACCCAGGCCCTGCCAATCTGCAGACACACAAGAAACACTTAGCACTGTAGACCCAAGCTGTCTGTTGGTGGAAGAACAGAAAACACGTTCCAGTGGGTGGCAATGTGTTGTGCCAGAAAGCACTGTCCAGTTTATTATTAGCTACTGGTGTTAATATCTACTGCGCCTAGTTTATAAATCAGCTGCATCATAGGTACGTGTGTATAGGAAAAGATACACAAGGACACATTAAAAAGAACTATGTGGAAGGGCCCAGTGTTGTGGCACTGCAGGTTAAGCTGCTGTCTGCAATGCAGCGCATCCCATATGAGCACCAGTTCGAGTCCCAGCTGCTCTACTTCCAATCCGGCTCCCTGCAAATGCACCTGGGAAGGAAACAGATGGCCCAAGAGCTTGGGCCCCTACCACCCATGTGGGAGACTCAGATGAAGTTCCCGGTTCCTGGCTTCTGCCTGGACCAACCCCAGCCATTGCAGCCATTTAGCAAGTGAAATAGCGGCTGGAAGATCTGTGTCTCTCCCTCTTTCTGTAGCTCTGCCTTTCACATAACTAAATAAATCTTTTTAAAAAGGTAAATTCATTTTGATGCAAGACAATTTTAAATCCATGCATACTTTTTCATCATATGCATTTTCCACAAACCTTTTGAACACCCCCTTGTATGCACAGATTTCATTCTTAATAAGCTTAATAAGCTTAGCTGTTAATTCTATTTTCCAAGAACTTTTTGAAGTATACTTGTATAAAGGGTTCTGTACTAGCCACAGTTTCAGACACCTGAGGGCATCCTGCTACATTTCCCCTTCGGATAAGGGGTTCTGTTGTACTTGCAGCCTAAAACATCCTGCCCGGTTCACCTTGCATAGCCTGCCAGCACCTCACCCCCACCTTTTTTTTTTTTTTTTTTTTTTTTGACAGGCAGAGTGGACAGTGAGAGAGAGACAGAGAGAAAGGTCTTCCTTTTGCCGTTGGTTCACCCTCCAATGGCTGCCGCGGTAGCGTGCTGCGGCCGGCGCACCGCGCTGATCCGGTGGCAGGAGCCAGGTGCTTCTCCTGGTCTCCCATGGGGTGCAGGGCCCAAACACTTGGGCCATCCTCCACTGCACTCCCTGGCCACAGCAGAGAGCTGGCCTGGAAGAGGGGCAACCGGGACAGGATCGGTGCCCCGACCGGGACTAGAACCCGGCTGTGCTGGCGCCGCAAGGCGGAGGATTAGCCTATTGAGCCGCGGCGCCGGCCAACCCCCACCTTTTTTTTAAGATTTATTTATTTATTTGAAAGTCAGAGTTACATACAGAAAGAGAGGCGGAAAAAGAGAGAGAGAGAGAGTCTTCCATCGCTGGTTCACTCCGCAGTTGGCTTTACCGGCTGGAGCTGTGCTGATCTGAACCCAGGAGCCAGGAGCTTCTTCCAGGTCTCCCACCCGGGTGCAGGGGCCCAAGGACTTGGGCCATCTCCCACTGCTTTCCCAGGTTATAGCAGAGAGCTGGATGGGAAGTGGAGCAGCTGGGACTCGAACTGGCGCCCATATGGGATGCCGGCACTGCAGGCAGTGGCTTTACCCGCTGCACCACAGCACTGGCCCCAGTACCTCATCCTTTTCATGTGCACCTTCTCAAGCCCTAGGGAGTCTCTGGCTGGCTTAGGGGAAAACTGACTTTTCTCAAACATTCAGTTACACTTGGGCTCCTCCACGGGGTTAGCTTTGGAGCATAAAAATCTGTTTTTCTGTCCAAAGAAAGGCAAGAAAAAGAACAAGCACCAGTATCACACACACACACACACACACAGAGCATTCGTGAGAACAGAATGGAGGTCAACACGGAGTCAGCTTCTACCTGGAGAGGAGTCCTCCTGCTTTTTGGAGAACAGGTCCGTTCCCAAAGGCTGGAATGCATTCCAGCAAAAGAGGTGGGTGTGACCCAACCTTGAGGGGACAGCTGCCCTGGGGTGCTTTGAGGCTGGATGCTGGAATCTGGGGGCTGGGAACTGGGAGATAAAGTGCATTCCCTGCTCTAGCCTGGGGCCCTCAACCTTAACCTAGGCTGGGAAGCTTTCAGGAATCCCTATATCCAGGCTACAGCCCAGACCAGCTCCATGAGACTCTGGGGGTTGAGCCCAGCACTGTAGCTTTGGTGCCGCTAAGGCTGGGAATCCCACAGTCCCAGCCCCACCCCACTCAGCCAGAGTTCTGTCCACTCCCAGGGTAACCACTTTGTGGGTGCCCAGCTGCTGCTAGGCCCTGTGCTTGGTACTTTGCATATTGTCTGACTTCCTCTTCTGCCAGAATTGACTTATTGGGGCCAATGCTGAGGCACAAAGGGCTAACCTGCATCCCGCATGCCACGCGGCACCCAGTATTAGAGCACATGTTCAAGTCCTGGCTGCTCCACTTCCCATCCAGCTCCCTGCTAATGTGCCTGGGAGTTCATTTGTCAAATTCCTGAACGAAAAAGCATTCTCACTACCAAAAGAGGAGGAAACTAGAAAAATGGCTTACTTAGTATTTTAATGAGGCGAGCCACACTTAGGTAAATGGACATTCAGATTCCCCTAGTGGGCCATTCCTTCACAGGAGGTTGAGGCCAGCGTGCTGCATTGACTACAAGGTCGTGATTCACGGGATCCTGAGTCACGGTTTCTCAGTTTCCTGGCTCAAGGAGGCCTAATGAGATGGCCAGCAGTGTTGTCAGTTCAGGACTTGTTGTCATAAACGGAGGAATCAAGTTCTGAAATCTAAATGATTATCTGAATGCTTTTCTTTTCCCCAACTCACTCCTCACATGAAGACTCAGTCATTTTGGTATCTGGGTTACTGGCTCACCAGAAGCCAAGATAAACAAGAATGTTTTAGTAATTAGAATGTTATCCAATTGGATATTGTTTATTGTAAACATTGGGGAATGAGGTTAATAAGTAGATTTTTTTTCAAAGATTTATTTATTTGAAAGATAGATAGAGGCAGGGAGAGAAAGAGAGAGGGGGGGGGGGATATTTTCCATCCACTGGTTCACTCTGCAAATGCCCTCAACAGCCAGGGCTAGGCCAGGCCAAAACTAGGGGCCAGGAACTCCATCTGGTCTTCCACGTGGGTGGCAGGAACCCAAGAACCTAGGCCATGATCCGCTGCTTCCGCTATGCATTGGCAGGAAGCTGCATCAGGATTACAGGGTACCAGGGCTCAAACCAGGCACTGATGTGGGTGTCCCAAGTGGCAGCTTAACCTGCTGTGCCACTGCACCTGCCCCTGTATCCCTTTCACATTGATCAGTGGATTATGAACATAAAGGTTTATTTCTAAGCTCTCAATTCTACTCTATTCTATTGTTCCACGCTGTCTGTCCTTATGTCCTCCCCACACTACCTTGAAAACCAGATGTGCTCTGGAGTTTCATGTGGAACCTCACAAGTTGTTTATCCAACATTAAAAGAAGTAGATGTTTTAAGTATGATAAACTGGGTCTAATGGTTGAAAAAGATGCTTCAGTCCTAAATCAGAGTGCCTGGGTTGCATGCCTGGCTCTGGCTCCTGACCCCAGCTTCCTGCTCATGCAGACCCTGGGAAGAAGTGATGGTTCAAACACTTGTGCTCCTGCCACCAAGGGGCGAGACCCAGTGTGAGTTCTTGGATCCCAGCTTTGGCACAGGCCAGCCCCTCAAGTGCAGAGGAACTCTCTCTCTTTCCCTTTCCTCTCCAATGCACAGAAGAATTCGAGGACAAGACACAGATAAAGGTTAGCAGAGGAATAATATTAGCAAAGTGAAAGTATACACTCAAGAGGGAGTATGGGCATGCTCTAGAGTGAGCTGCAACCCACAAGGTTCGGGGTCATCCCTTCATGTAGTCTGCAGGCACGGCGGGTAAGGCTTTGGGCAAGATTTTCCAAGAAAGGATAGAGATTCCCAGTAACTTGGTGACTGACCATCTTCTGTTCTTCCGGGGAAGTCTTAAAAGTGTCATGGCATCAGGTGCATGATGGGAGTGGGGAGTGTCAGCCATGGCGGTTGTAGTATAATGATGTTACGACGTTATGAAAGTTAAAGGTGATCATGGGGATGCAGGCATCAGCCATAATGGATATTTTCCGGAGGGTCTGGTTCTGGACTGTGGTTTTACTACAGTAGCAATTTGGGGTTGCTGGCCTGGGAGGAGTGTTAGAGGGTGTGGTGACATATTTCCCCCAGCTATTGCCTTCACTGTAATTCCCAGCATGGATTGCTCTAGGACCCCACACCTGGGGCCTCTTGCCTAGTGCACAACCAGCCAATCACTGACACCAGGATCGTGAGGAAAGTAGCTGTTTATGACTGCAAAGTGCAGAGCGAGAACTGGCAGTTTAAGGGATTAAGGGTGAGAAACCTTACAGACTAAAGTTGGGGTTGAGGGGTCCACGATCCACTCTGTGCAGGTCTCTGGCTGGCCCACCGCACCCATGGTCTTCCTTCGATGGGTCAGCAATAGAGCAGGTCATCCTGCTCTTTGAGGAATTTTGATGATGGTGAAGTGGCCTCTGGGGGCTAGAGGCAGATGGTTGTAACTTTGTTTGCTCAGGGCCTGGGCTTCTAGTTAAAACAAGAACAAAACAAAACCATGAAGAGGGGCCTAACATCCAGATGTTATCTATCCAGGAGATCAGTGAACTCAGGAGTCCTGTGAGCTGGGCCCCACTCCCTCCATGCAGTCAGTGACTCCTCACTCAGAGGTTAATTTGTGATCATCAGAGCAGGGCAAAGAAACATCAAGCTGAGGCAGGGAGACAGACTAGGGCCTGAGGATACCCTACAGCAAAGGCATTGTATAGGGGCGTGGTTTCAGAATGAGGTGTCCTCCAACTTCCGGACAACCATCTTGGGCGATAGAGCCAATGATGAGTTTTCTATAGTGGCCCTGGCTGGTGACTTCTACTTGGTGGCCCACCTGAAGACCCAGTATTCAGCACCTGTGCAGCCTGCATGCGGACTGAGCTCAGCCATGGTCAGCAGGACACTGGTGAGCATGTGGGAAGCAGAGACTTGATAAGCATGTGCTGCCAGGGCTTTGTGCTTCTAGAACGTTCCTTCCTAGAACCAGCCACCATACAATGAGGCAGTGCAAGCTGCCACGTGGAGAAGACTGCCTGAGAACTGAGAGCTCTGGCCGGCAGCCAAAGCTGAGCCCCCAGGTATCAGCGGTGTCCTGGCTCTCCCAAGTTGTCATCATATAGAGAGAATCACACAGAAAACTCACAGAATTCCAAGAGGAAATAAACAAGTAGTTTTTGCCACTAGATTTTGTGATGGTTTTGAAATGAGGGAAATAGACTAGAAAATTAGATAGGAGTAGATGAGCTGGAATATTTTTCTCATAATTTCTGCCAGCCTGGAACTCTTAACTCTGCCCCTTACCTGTCAATCCAGTGCACCTACTTTCCCATGATGCACCTCATCCAGGACCATAAAGGAGGAGATGCCACTATGGCCATGTGGAAGCTAAAACTCCATGAACTCCCAAAAGCCTCCTGAATGCTAAGCCACGCCCTGACTCCACCCTGTCTGCAAACCCAATTAGGGCACTGTCCTGTGAGTGTCACACGTGGGAATGGCGTGGCCGCTGGCCTCCTCCCACACTCTCTCCTCATAGGCAACTCTCTGGCCCACTCACAGAGGCTGTCTCTCCGTGTGGGGTCGCCCACACTCACGTGTGACTGTATATTCACTCCCTGCTCACACCTGGGCACTGCATTTGTGCCTCCACTTTGAATTTTTAAAAATTTTATTTATGTATTTGAAAGGCAAAATTTGAATTTATTTATTTATTTGAAAGGCAAAATTAGAGAGGGAGAGGCAGAGAGAGAGAGAGAGAGAGAGAGAGATCTCCTTTATCCAATAGCTTACTCCCCAAATGGCTGCAACGGCCAGGCCTGGCTGAAGCCAGGACCAGGGAAATCCATACAGGTCTCCCACGTGGGTACATAAGTCCAAGCACTTGGGCCATCTTCCGCGGCTTTCCTGGGCACATTAGCAGGGAGCTGGATCAGAAGTGGAGCAGCTGGGACCTGTGCCCATATGGGATGGCAGCATAGCAGGCGGCAGCTTGTGTGTGTTAGAAACGATTCCATGCAACTCCTGATCTCATCAAGTTCTTGACAGCCGCTAATGAGAAAGTCACGAAAGCAGGTGACATTTTACCTTTCCTCCTTCAAAATTGGAAATATTTCCTACAATATTCTCATGGACAGATGTAATAATCGTGAGAATGTAACTGGAATTTGGAGCTAAAAGAATTCAAGTCACGTGGAGGGAAGCTCTAAGCCACAACGTGGGCTACCGGGGAGTGGTCAGAGGCCAACAGCCCCAGACAGACGTGCCCATGTTCCTGGCCCAACCCCACCGGCTACTCCTGGCAGCATGGGAGTCCTTGGCAGGCAGCTCCATCCCTGCCTGGGATCAGACACCGTGGGCAGTGTGTGGTGAGCACCAGAACCTGCTCATGTGTCCACCACTTAACAGGACCACTGGGCACGCACAGACCCCATGGTGCACAGGCTCAAGCGGACTCTATGAGGGGGCTGAGAGTTAAATTTCCTGGGATTTTGCAAGCTATCATTAAAAGCATGTTTATATAAATTTATAATTAATCATATTAAAATAAAGATGGGGTGTTTGTGGTCAAGATGCCACTTGGGATGCTGGAGATCCTGGGTTCTGATCTCAGCTCTGTTTCCAGTCCAGCTTCTGCTGATGGGCACCCTGGGAAGCAGCAAGTGGTGGTGCCAGTGCTTAGGTCCCTGCCACCCATGTGGGAGACCTGGACTGAGCTCCCAGCTCCTGGCATTGGCATTCAGGGAGTGAACCAGCAGGTGGAAGATCCACTCTGCCTTTTAAAAAAATTTTTTTTTTTTAAGATTTACTTATTTACTTGAAAGTCAGAGTTACACAGAGAGAGGAGAGGCAGAGAGAGAGAGGTCTTCCATCCACTGGTTCACTCCCCAGATGGCTGCAACGGCCAGAGCTGGGCCAATCTGAAGCCAGGAGCCAGGAGCTTCTTCCTGGTCTCCCACGTGGGTGCAGGGGCCCAAGGACTTGGGCCATTTTCCACTGCTTTCCCGGGCCACAGCAGAGAGCTGGACAGGAAGTGGAGTGGCCGGGTCTCGAACGGGCACCCATATGGGATGCCAGCGCTTCAGGCCAGGGCATTAACCCGCTGTGCCACAGCGCCAGCCCCCACTCTGCCTTTCAAATAAATAAACTCACAAACACAAAATTACTCAAAATACTCCAAACTCACCATGTGATTATTTCACTACTTGTTACTATTACCTGTGCTACCAAGGTAATATTCATGTATTTTTCCCTTCTGTTGTATCTGGGTGAGGGACATACTGTATAAGGGTGGCTGCTGTGCTTAGCTTTCCAATTCTTGGTTCAGTGACATCACCTTGCTAACTTGAAACAGCCAGAGTAAGAATATCTACACCATGGAAAGCAGCAAATGGCTACAAATCAGAGCTTGATTTAATGCTCTCTCCCCGCAGTGGTCAAACCTACTAGCACGCCATTGGCTGTGTTGGCTGCAGGCAAGTATCCGTGAGCTCCAGCTGTCCCAGGGGCTGGGGGGACTCACACCCGGCTGGTGCCAGGCCCACTGGGAAGCTGTGCTGCACAGATTACTTGTTGGGTCTTCTGAGTTTCTAGGTGACTTCTGTCCCCATGCTCTGGCTAGGGGCCCTCTTGACCACACCTCCTATCAGCAGCAAAGCTGCAGGGAAAGCCAGACCAGCCTTTGCCCTCATCGAGCCCCCTTCCAGCTTCTTACCTGAGCAGTCACCAGTCTCCTTCTCTCACAGAATCCAAGCTTCATCCCAGTCTTTGGTTACTTTGGCAGGGTTCTGCTGGTTCAGGGGAACCTGCACACAATGTTGTAAGAGTCTGAGACAAGCAGAGAGAAGGGGTTGGTGCCGTGAGAAACATCTAATTTGTGAAAAACAGAAACAGTCTACACACAGGTCTGGAAAACGAGAAACAAGAGGCGTGACGGAGGCCTCTCAGCCCACTGAGCTCCTGGTGCTCAGCTCACTTCCGGCTCCCGCATCCAGGCCCATGGAGCCCTGCCTCTGTGCAGCCCTGGGGGCTGGCGGCGAGCCGAGCACGGACTCCCTCAGCCTCTCCCCGGGTTCAGCCAGAGCGGGAAAGCCTGCAGGCGCTGCCACCAGACCATCATGCTCTGAACGGGGGGCCCTCCATCTGTCATTTTCTTGGCCTTGTTGGGGCTATCACTACAAATCTGTGAGGGAGGCGTTACCCAGCCACCTCCAGCTGGGGCAGCTGCAGTAGGAGAATCTTTTAGGAAGTTTGGCTTTTTTTCCTCCTCATGAACACCTGTTTCTCAGAGCCAAGTATGAGAGCCCAGATGGAGGGTTTCATGAACTCATGGCTGTTCCCAGTACTGAGGTTCACGATTTGTTACCCCAACTTCCTGCTCATCACCCAGCACTGGAGCTGATCTGGGTGCCGATCTTTGGCTTTTTGAATTTAATGCCCACTTTTGTGGAAGGAAAAAAAAAGACAAACAAACAAGCTCCCCTACTTGAAACAACCACAAATTCACAGAGACATGGAAATCTGCAAATATTTTTCCTCACCCCGGCCACCTTCCTTGCATGTGGAGAAATCACTTTTTTTTTTTTTGACAGGCAGAGTGGACAGTGAGAGAGAGAGACAGAGAGAAAGGTCTTCCTTTTGCCGTTGGTTCACCCTCCAATGGCCGGCGCGGCCAGCGCGCTGTAGCCGGCACACCACGCTGATCCGAAGGCAGGAGCCAGGTGCTTCTCCTGGTCTCCCATGGGGTGAAGGGCCCAAGCACTTGGGCCATCTTCCACTGCACTCCTGGGCCACAGCAGAGAACTGGCCTGGAAGAGGGGCAACCGGGACAGAATCCGGAACCCCGACCGGGACTAGAACCTGGTGTGCCGCAGGCGGAGGATTAGCCTATTGAGCCGCAGCGCCGGCCGTTTTTTTTTTTTAAAGATTTATTCGAAAGACAGAGTTACAGAGAGAGGTAGAGACAGAGAGAGAGGTCTTCTACCTGCTGGTTCACTCCCCAGATGGCCGCAACTGCCAGAGCTGTGCCAATCCGCAGCAAGGAGCCAGGCGCTGCTTCTGCACCACATGGGTGCAGGGGCCCAAGGACTTGGGCCATCTTTTCCTGCTTTCCCAGGCCATAGCAGAGAGATGAACTGGAAGAGGAGCAGCCGGGACTAGAACCAGTACCCATACTGGATGCCCGCGCTTCAGGCCAGGGCGTTAACCCGCTGTGCCACAGTGCTAGCCTGAGGGTGGGGGTGGGGAGGAAGGCCAGATCAAAACCAACGGATACCCGCCCTAACGCCCAAACAGGGACCGTCAGCTTCCTCTTGCTGAAGAGACCAGAACAGGCCTGTTGGTCACCTGCCCAGTTAGCCCTGCCTTGCAAAGGACCACAGGATGCAACAACCTGTACTGTGGGACACTCTGCAGGAAAACCGGCCTGGTGCCCGTCATGCCCAGGGGCAGGAGACTCACCAACTGCCCAGGTGAGCCCTGCCTGACCACTGACCCAAATGAACCAGCTTGGAGGTGTTTCTGAGACAATTCAGGGAGCCCGACTACGATCCCCAAAATGTGCCCGTGTTGTTGAGGAGCAGTAATGGGCACTGTGGTTATGTAAAACCCACGTTTGTTAGAAACACCTCCTTAGCAAGCAGTGATGAGATGGCCTGATATCTGGGATTTACTTGCAAAGAAACAGGAGGATAAATGAAGCAAATGTGGCAAAATCTGGGTTACTGGTGAGTATGGGGGGTGGGGCTTTGTTACAAAGTCTCTGTGTGCGACTGAAACTCTCATAATTAAGGAATGGGAAACAATGGCTTGAAGCCACCCCTTAGCAGCCACAGAAGTCTGTGCTCACATGTTGGTTTCGTTTTGTCAACATCAACCTTTAAAAGGTAGAAACTCTTGGGGAGGAAGGAAGAAAAAGTCCTCACATGAATGGAACTGAGTCCAAGCTGTTTCCCCAGGAGACTGAACAACTCCCAGCTGTCCCAACAGCAGGGCTCCAGGCAGTCCCCCAGACAAAGGAGCCAGGCTGGCTGCGCGCACAGCCCCAGAACAGAGGCTCTTCACTTGCGGGCCGAGGGTTCCGTTTTCCTTGGATTCTCAAAGTGATCCCAGAAAGCTCAGAACCACTGCTCCTAATCAAACAGGGTCTGAAAGCAGACTGAGCAGACCGAGGCCACTGGCTGTCACACAGAAAGATTTTTATTGGCGAACATCTGATTATTTTAGAAAATGTTCTTGCTTGATCAAAAACAAACAAACAAACGGCTTGATAGTCCATCTCCAACACCCAGCACACACCCTGAAGACAAGACAGGCTCCGTCCATGGCAACTCTGGCAGCCTCTGTCCTGGGTATGAGAAGGGCCAGGGAAGGCAAGCTAAGTGGCAGGCAGCTCAACCGCTCCCATCCCAAACCAACTACGGAGGCCAAAGCCCCTGCAGGGAGATGCTAATAAGTAGAACAGGTAAAGTCACGTGTAGATAGCAACGTTTAGTCTGTATTTCCCAACTGTGCCCAACATGAGCAAGCGACAACAGCCTGCAGTGCCCGGGACCCCCTCCTGGATTTGAGGTCAGGGTAGGGTCCCTTCCTGTGAGCACCGCATCGCCTGCCATCACCCCGGGATGGTGCAGCGCTTCCTGGGCACTGTGTCAGTTTTCAACCGTGCCCCCATTTCCTCGTCCTTTAAGTCAGGCAGCCAGGGTCTCTGCCGGGAGCTTCAGTCCGGGGCTCTCATGCCTACAAGCTGTCCGGGGGCAGGAGGACGGCGGCAGGAGGCAGCACTCAGCTTTAGTTGACCAAGGGTCCGACGCGTTGGCTCAGGGCTGCTCTTGGAAGGGCTGGAGAGTGACCCTGGCTCAGGGCTGCTCACTCCTGGCCTCTCGGGCCCCAGTGGAGAGGTGAGAGGGCTCCCACCCGATCACATCGGGGCGACCCCGGTCTGCGTAGACGCGGCCTCTCGCTGCACACACACCTCTGCGTGAGCCGGCTTCCCGTCAGCGCCGCAGCCTCAGGAAGAATGCGTGTTTACACTCTGTGCTCTCCAGAGGGTAGTATTTATCATAAAAATCTAAAACATATTCTTCAGTCTTAAAGCCAAACTTCTGGTAGAGCAGCATAGCAGGGTTGCTTGCTGAGACGTGAAGGGTTACATCCTTGCCCATGCAGGTCTGCCAAGAGAGTGGGAAAGCACGAAAATGAGAAGGCCTCAGGGAAGACGAGGAGGCGAAGAAGCCTGTCTGAGTGTGGGCAGTCAGTTATGGAAACCAGAGAAATCAGGGACCGAGGCGACCACAACGCTGCGCACGGCTGGAAAGCAAGCAGCACTGTGCCACGGATCCAAACGTCCTCAAGACCAGAGAAGCTCGGCGTGGGTGATGAGCCTGGGGTCACACTTCACTGTCAACTTCACTACTGGTTTATAATCACGTTTAACTGTCAAACATATCGATACCAGCACTATGACAACCTTGAAGAAACCGAGAACAAGATAAGCTCTGCTTTTTTCAACCAGATGTTATCATGTACCCTCCTCAAATGTGTAAAAATCCCCTCCCAAGGCCTGCTAGAAAAGATGCTAAACTCTCTACACAGATATGAAACATAATTTAATGATAAAATCTGAGGACCAGGGTGGGCACTTGGCCAAGGGGTTAGGATGCTCGTTAAGACACCCGCATCCCACATCACAGGGCCTGGGTTCAAATGCTGGCTCTGCTCCCAGCGCCAGTGCTCTGCTCATGCAGCCCCTGAGAGGCAGCAGTGACGGCTCCATTAGTCGGGTCCCTGCCATGTGGGAGACCCGAGCCGTTTCCAGCCCCTGGCTTTGCCCTGGCTCAGTCACAGCCACTGCAGCCATTAAGGGAGTGAATCAGCAGATGAGAACTGTTTCTCTCTCCCTCTCAAACAAACAAATTTATTTATTTATTGTTTTATCTGACAGAGTTAGATAGTGAGAGAGAGAGAGAGACAAGAGAGAAAGGTCTTCCTTCCGTTGGTTCACCCCCCAAATAGCTGCTATGGCCTGAGCTATGCTGATCTGAAGCCAGGAGCCAGGTGCTTCCTCCAGGTCTCCCATGTGGGTGCAGGGGCCCAAGCACTCCTGGTCTCCCATGCAGGTACAGGGCCAAAACACTTGGGCCATCCTCCACTGTCTTCCCGGGCCATAGCAAAGAGCTGGACTAGAAGAGCAGCAACCAGGACTAGAACCTGGCATCCATATGGGATGCTGGCGCCGCAGGCGGAGGATTAACCAAGTGAGACACAGTGCCAGCCCCCAAGCTCTTTTTTTTTTTTTTTGGACAGGCAGAGTGGACAGTGAGAGAGAGAGACAGAGAGAAAGGTCTTCCTTTACCGTTGGTTCACCCTCCAATGGCCGCTGCGGCCGGCGCACCGCGCTGATCCGAAGCCAGGATCCAGGTGCCTCTCCTGGTCTCCCATGCGGGTGCAGAGCCCAAGCACTTGGGCCACCCTCCTCTGCACTCCCAGGCCACAGCAGTGAGCTGGCCTGGAAGAGGGGCAACCGGGACAGAATCCGGCGCCCCAACTGGAACTAGAACCCGGTGTGCTGGCGCTGCAGGCGGAGGATTAGCCTATTGAGCCACGGCACCGGCCTCCCCTAAGCTCTTAAATTCTTTTATCAGTTACACAGAACAAGGTACATAAATTAAAAACTCTATGGGGTCAAGGCGTAGCGGCTAAAGCCACCAGCTGCAGTGCCAGCATCCCATATGGGTGCCGGTTCGACACCTGGCTGCTCCACTTCTGATCCAGCTCTCTGCTGTGGTCTGGGAAAACACTAGAAGATGGCCCAAGTCCTTGGGTCTCTGGACCTGCAAGGGAAGTCCTAGAGGAAGTTCCTGGCTCCTGGCTTCAGATCGGCGCACCTCCGGCCGCTGCGGCAAATTGGGGAGCAGACCAGAGGATGGAAGATTCCTCTCTCTCTATGTGACTCAGACTTTCAAATAAACAAATAAATATTAAAAAAAAAAAAAAAAAAAAAAAAAAAAGAACTTGTTTACTATGATGATTTTTGGGAGGCAGAGAGAGAGAGAACACACGCTCTCCTGCTCATGGATCAATCCCCAAATGCCCCCTACGGCTGGCATCTGAAGCCAGGAGCCAAGAATTCAATGTAGGCCTCCCACATGAGTGGCAGGAACCCAATGACCTGAGCCATCGCTGTTGTTTCCCAGGGTTTGCATCAGCAGTAAACTAGAATAGGGAGCCAGAGCCAGGAACTGAACTCAGGCACTCCATAGGAGGATGTGAGCGTCCTAACTGATGCACTGACCACCAGGCCAAACACTTCCACGGAGAACTTGCTTTGAAATGAGACACAGTGAAGCTGAGTCCTTGAGATTTAGAAATCACGGTCCCCGAAAGCTTCTATTTAAGTACTCTGCCAAAGGCCGCCTGACTGCTACCTTCTCTTCTCTGCTTAACTCACACACTGTGCATCCAAAGGCATCTTTAAGAGGAGACAGCATGGGCCGGTGCCGTGGCTCACTTGGTTAATCCTCTGCCTGTGGCACTGGCATCCCATATGGGCGCCGGGTTCTAGTCCAGGTTGCTCCTCTTCCAGTCCAGCTCTCTGCTGTGGCCCGGGAGGGCAGTGCAGGATGGCCCAAATGCTTGGGCCCCTGTACCCCCATGGGAGACCAGGAAGAAGCACCTGGTTCCTGGCTTTCGACTGGCGCAGCGCCGGTCATAGCAGCCATTTGGGGAGTGAATCAACGGAAGGAAGATCTTCCTGTCTCTCTCTTTCTCTGTCTTTAACTCTACCTGTCAAATAAATAAATAAATAAAAGAGGAGACAGCATACTGTTATACCAGTGACAAGAGCATGTGCATGTACAGAGCAAATTCTGCGTGGTGATGTTAGTGTTCTTCAGACTGCAAATACACCTGGCCAACCACAGCCAACTCCAGGTACTAACTCTAAAGAATTAAGAACTTCTCTATTATTGCTTTTTAATTTGAGAGAAAGAAGAAAGAGAGAGGGAGGGAGGGAGGGAGGGAGGGAGGGAAAGAGGGAGAGAGGAAGGAAGGAAGGAAGGAAGGAAGGAAGGAAGGAAGGAAAGAAGGAAGGAAGGAAGGAAGGAAAGAAGGAAAGAAGGAAGGAAACAGAGCGAGCTCTTACCCATTGGTTCACTCCCTAAATGTCCACAATGGCCAGGATATGAAGCTGGGAGCTGAGCAGTCAATCCAGCCCTCTAACGCAAGCACCTTGTGTTTGGGAGCTGGGGTGTATGGCCTGGCTGGGGCACACAGCAGCCACACACAACGAATGAGTGACTCCACACACCCTGCAAACCCAGCACCGACGGACTGCACCAGGCCGTGAGTTAGGCACCAAGGATGCACACACGTTCAATGTGCTGCACCTGCCCTCAGGCCCTCAGCAGAATAGGAAAGGCAGAAGAAGGTCAGCAGGGTGGAGAGCAATTCGGTGGGGGCAGAGAAAGGAGCATGTACTGGAAATAACGGAGCCAGTCTCCAGTGACAACAGCAGCAAGGGCAGCCCACGCTAAGGGCCCAGGGAGTGACCACAAAGTCAGTGCCTAAGCAGGGAGGGAAGCAACTTCTAGCAAGGTGGTTCTCAAGGTTCCTGCTAACATTCGGGAACAAGCGAGCGACTTCCATTATGAACTGGAAAAACAACATCTCATAAGGGATTTCATTTGTGTAACCCACAGCCCGCCATACTACATGGCTTTTAAATAAAAGTCATCAGAAAAATTCTGGAGAAAACAATCTTTGCATGTGTTCTGATGTTAGTACATAAACACATGGTCTTTTCTTCAATATTCAATATCAGAATCAATCTTAGGGTTCATAACAGCTTGTATAGTGGTATTAAGATGGAAAGCGATCAGCAGTATAGAATATGTACTGCTTATTGATGTCCTTGAGCTAAAATGTTCGGAGATACTTAAAAACAGAAACCCTAGTTCGGGGGTGGGCATTTGGCCTGGCAGTTAAGATACCAGCTGGATGCCCGCTGGGACGCCCCCATGTCACAGTGCCTGGGTTCTGGTCCTCTCCCAATTCCAGCTTCCTATTCATGCTCACCCTGGGAGGAGGCAGGTGACACCTCAAGTAGCTGGGTCAGGCAGTCATCAGACCCGGACGGAATTCCTGGCTCCCTGCTCTGGCCTAGCCCTGTCTGGTGCAGGTATCTGGGGAGTGAACCAGCTCATGGGAGCTTGCTGCGTCTGCTATCTTTCTACCTCTCAAATAAATAAGTAAATAAAAAATGTTAAAACATCATAGTTCCCCTTCCATTTCTCAGAGCTGCGTCAGCGCTGACTCCAGGAGCAGCAGCGATCACACCCCGGACAGCACACGTGCTCGGGCCTCACTTCTGTACTCTGTCATTCTGTTCACAACACATGTTCTTTTAAACCTGAGTCGGAGTAGTAATCTCACTACGGAGTCAGAGGTTTTTGTCTGTGTCCTTTAACAACCTCCCGAGGGGTGATGATCAGTTTCCAGGCAGCCCATTCCACTGGGCCAGCCTCATTCCTCCTCCATGTCTCTCGGGGGAGCCCGGAGGCAAGGTGGCAGATGACGAACAGAGACACCTTACCTGAATCAGATGATAGATCATGAACGTGGCGATCCCTGCTCGTCTCCACTCGGGATGGACAAACAGAAATGAAATGTACGCCTCGTTGTATTTCACATCAGGAACCATGAAGCCAAAGGCAATGATGACTTTCTTATAAAGGACAACTACGCTGAAGTCTGGATACTGCAGGCACTCAGACAGGTCAATGCCTAAAGAAGAGAAAGCAGCAGCGACTCAAGGGCCGGGCCGTCCAGAGCTGACGAACGGTACACAGTTCAGTCTGTACTGACAGCTACACCTGCATGCTAAAGCAAGCCCAGAATGGGAAGCAAAGAAATTACCATAGAGACCACACAGTCAGATCATAAAAATAAAGATGCGTTTTAGAAAACACCAGAATGAACACAGTCCTTTCCAAGTACATTTGTTAAGAAGAGAGGGGGCCGGGGTGGGGGCGGGAGTGGAGAGCACAGCCTCGGGGCTCAGTGTCTGCAGCACATAAGGCGACCTGGCAGACTGGGGTAAAGGTCCCGCCTCGCCCACCACATGCACCTCTTCCCGACTATCAGACAATGGGACAGGCGGTGTGATGAGACCTTATCTCCCATCTGGAAAACCTGCAGGTACTGCCTTCAGGTTTCAAAGCAGACCCAGAAAGCATGTCTGTACGTTCAGCGGCTAGCATGTGTCACTGTAACTGGCTTTGGCCTTCAGAGGCCATTTTGTTAGGACTGATAAAATGACAAAACCTACTGAGTTTACTTTTGACTCTCAAAGGCTATGATTGGGGTATGTGGCTTTTAAAAAATACCCTTTGGCTGTATTAACATTCTCGAAGGAACAGTTACACAAAGCATAAGGAATCTTTAAGCCAAAAGCAAAAGTGTCCAGACTCGCCCAAGCTACCAGTCTGTGTATCTTTGATAGACATTACCTGGTATCTAAACATATGTAGAAGCAAAACAGGACGAATCTTTTATTCTGGAAGCAGAGACAAACAGGGAAGAGAAACAAACAAAAACACTGTTTATTACTTTAATTGCTGTCTTCTTTTTGATCTTAGGAAAGCAAGAAGTATTTATGGTTTAGTATTTCTGTGTTAGTAGAAACAAACTATATGCATCAAGGCCTTAGGGTCACGTGGCACACACTAATTTAAAAATGACTGAGATGTACTGTACAGAAACGGATCTGCCTGGTTTAGGAGGGGGAACATACCGGGCCAGAAAAACTCCTGACACATAGAGTTGATGGTTGGGATGTGATTTGGCCGGACGTAGCAGTAATCAAGAGGTGCGTCGGGCTCAGGTGTCCAGTGAGGGTCACTCCTGTGCAGGTGGGAACGGATCTGTGACAGGAGCTGTAGTTTGGGTGGTCTTGTTTCGTAATCACGCCTGCAGTACCACAGAAGATAAACAAACTCAAGTAAATAAAAATACTCGGTCTTATTCCTGGTTACTTACCTTACATAAACTCTTTGATCTGCTTCAAACCTTACGCTAATTTGCACTGTTTTATTTGGTGGCTCGTTGATTACAGCTGTACCTGTCCTGTATGAAATCTAACGTTCACTCTATTAACAATCACCAGGCACACTGCCAGGTGCTGGTCTTAATGCATTCCGCGAGGAAACGAATAGTACCCAGGTTCACTTGGAGTACAGCTTGCACATGGATGCGCCTCCAGGGCTATGGGAGGCCTCGGGCGGCAACACCGACCTTGCTGGGCAGTGGGGAGCACCAGAGGCAAAGGAGGGTCAGGGGGATTACAAAGCTATAGGGGAAGTGTGGCACAAGAAAGACAGCGCGTTCTCTCAGTCATGGTGCCCGGCACCACGAGGGGCCTCTCCAGCAGCTCAGCTGCCACTTCCCGGCCCGGACAACACGCCGCCCAGATATGGGCTCAGCTGAGCATCTCTCTCACATTGTCAGTGCAGTTTCTAAAAGGCATATAACTAACATTTAAGATGAAATGATCATTATCATGTGCACAAAGAAACTGAACAGTTAACTCAGCTTTGCTGTTTACATTTCTTTCAAAGGACCATGGTTTATGCAAAAGAGTACAATTGAAACGAGCAAAGGATGCGACCTGACACGGAGCACAGAGCTTGCCAATCCTGCTCGGTTTTTGGACTTTTTCACTCTGACTGGAGAACAGGGGGCACAAACCACAAACATCATCCCCTGAGACACTGGACATCACACTTCTTTTCTGTTTACCTGATATAAGGCTTCAAGATCCGGGAAGTATAAGGGCTGACAATACTTTGGTCCACAGCCATATCTTCTGATCCCACCAAACGATACAAAAACTTGGTGGTCTGGTGCCGGAATCCTTTCCTGGATGGTAAGGAGGTCTACGAGAAAGAAACACTGGATGTATTAAAAACATCATTCAGAGGACTGGTTAATTTCTGTATAGCATTAGTAACTGATATTTTTATGTGTCTGCAAGGTCTTTAGGTCTTTAAAAATTTTTTTTCATCTATTTGAAAGTCAGAATTAGAGAGAGACACAGAGAGAGCTCTTCCATCCACTGGTTCACTCCCCAGATAATCACAGCAGCCAAGACTGGGCTAGGCCAAAGCTGGGAGCCAAGAGCTTCTTCCTGGTCTCCCACGTGGGTGCAGAGGCCCAAGCACTTGGGCCGTCCTCTGCTGCTTTCCCAGGCCATTAGCAGGGAGCTGGATCAGAAGAGGAGCAGCTGGGACTCGAATCAGTGCCCACACGGGATGCTGGCGTCACAGGTGGTGGTTTTACCCGTTTAGCCACAACGCTGGCTTAAGTAAATCTTTTTTTGCATGACTTATTTGGAAAGCTCAAGTATCAATACAAACCTTTGTAGGCACCTTTGTGTAAAACCAGATATGAAAAACTAACCCAAGCTGTAATAGTCTGAAACCAGATTTTTAAACATTTTCTATTTACACATTTTAAGTCACTCAAGTCAGTGAAACACAGGACTCAACACTGGATCTGCAGCTTCTGTAGGCTTCATTTCTTGTGTACTAAGCCTTCAATCCACTTACTCAATACTGAAGCAGGCAACACACACTCAGACATGGGCCACACATTACATGGTCACTCTATTACCCAAGCAGCCACAGGGAGCAACTGTGCCATGTCTCTTTTCCACAGGGAAACAAGGAATGAAGTACAGCATCAGCCCTACAACAGCTCCCAGCAGTAGAGCATCTACAAGCCCCTGTCCCCGGGGAGGGAGGACTAACGCACCAGTGGGCTTCACGCACTTTGTCCTGCACCCCCGGAGCAAGCCTGGAGGTGAGCTGTTCTTAACACGTGCCGCTCCAGGGCCTTCGGTCATGTAGAAACAGATCACGGGCAATTAGGGTTGTACAGCAAAGACTCAGGTGGAAGATTAAAAGGCACACTTATAAAGTGGTTTGCCAAAGGTTGGATGAAGTTTAGAAACTAAAGTTGTTTTTGTAGATTCAGTTTGCTCTTAGTCTAGAAAATAAGTATGTTGAAAGAAAGCTGCCTTCCTTTATAATTTGCCTGCTCTGTAGACTGCTTCCTTCAACCTTCCAGCAACCCTTATTTGAAATGAAGGTGAGGGGCCGGCACTGTGCTGTAGTGGGTAAAACCGCTGCCTGCAGTGCCGGTATCCCATATGGGGGCCGGTTCTAGTCTCGGCTGCTCCTCTTTCGATCCAGCTCTCTGCTACGGCCTGGGAAAGCAGTAGAAGTTAGCCCAAGTCCTTGGGCCCCTGCACCCACTTGGAAGAAGCTCCTGGCTTCAGATCAGCACAGCCCTGGCCATTGCAGGCATCTGGGGAATGAACCAAGGGATGGAAGATCTCTCCCTCTCTCTCTGCAACTCTGCCTTTCAAGTAAATAAAAATAAATAAATCTAGAATACTCAAGAACTATTGGACAACTACAAAAGGTGTAACATGCATTATAGGAATACAGGAAGATGCATGAAGCCTGTGCTTATAGAATGGACTGAAATTATGTTTTTGCAAAAATTAAAGAAAAAAAGAAGGAAGGTAGGGGATTGAGGGAGGGAAAGAAATAAGGAGGGAAGTATGGTTATCTTCTTAGAATGACATCTATGAAATACATGACATCTGTCCTCTTTATATTAATAAAAAGTTTTAAAAAGAATGTGGGAAGAAATAACAAATATTTGAAGCAACAGTGACAGAGAACTGTGCCCAGGCAGCGTCAAGCACCAAACTCCAGCACCAGGGAGCTCTCAGAACACCGGGAAGGATAAAGGCCAACAAGCACTCAGGATGTCTCTGAACGAGCAGAGCTCTCAAGCAAGACAGACAAGAGCCAAAAATAGTTCAAGTTCAAAAGCTTCCAGGAGGTGAGACTATAAAACAAAAAACAAAAAACTGCAAAGAAACAAGAGTTTGGGACTCTCAGGAGCAATGCTTAATGTAAAGTGATATAGGAATTGTAATTTCCAAACAGTAGAGGAAACAACAGGCTTAGTTTTATATACAACTACACTATGCCATCACTGAAATGTGAGTGAAATGAAGAGATTCTCAGGCAAACACGTACTCAAAATTAACAAGAAAACATCATCCCCCTAAATCCGTATCCATTTACTTTTACTTTAATTGACAGGCAGAGAATGAGAGAGACAGAGACAGAGACAGAGACAGAGACAGAGAGAGAAACAGAGAGAGCCTCCATTGATTTGTTCAGTCCCTAAAAACCTGCCACAGCCAAGGCTGGGCCAGGTCAAAGCTGGAACCCAGGAATGCAATCTAGGTCTCCCATAGCGGTGGATAGAGACCTAACTGCTTGAGCTGTCATCTGGTGCCTCCTGGGGTGCACACCAGCAGGAAGCCGGATTGGAAGCAGAGGAGCAAGCAAGGTCTTAACCACTGTGCCAAATGTTTGCCCCAAGAAGGTCTGAATTTTAGCAACTGTTAAAGGAAGTAGTTCTGCAATGGGAAGTAAGAATGAATAAACAATGTAGTGGGGTCTTCTGTCACTTAAATACGCAACACAGCTTAGTCTAGCAGTTAAGAGAAAAGACAGATGGGAGCAGATAGGTACTCTTTTCTTTGGGGAAAAGATTACGTGGCAATAGTAAAAAATTAATAAATATAAGTTACTTAAGACATAAAAAGAGGCCGGCGCCGTGGCTTAACAGGCTAATCCTCCGCCTTGCGGCGCCGGCACACCGGGTTCTAGTCCCGGTTGGGGCGCCGGATTCTATCCCAGTTGCCCCTCTTCCAGGCCAGCTCTCTGCTATGGCCCCGGAAGGCAGTGAAGGATGGCCCAAGTGCTTGGGCCCTGCACCCCATGGGAGACCAGGAGAAGCACCTGGCTCCTGCCTTCGGATCAGCGAGATGCGCCGGCCGCAGCAGCCATTGGAGGGTGAACCAACGGCAAAAAGGAAGACCTTCCTCTCTGTCTCTCTCTCTCACTATCCACTCTGTCTTTTTTTTTTTTTGGACAGGCAGAGTGGACAGTGAGAGAGAGAGAGAGAAAGGTCTTCTTTTTTGCCGTTGGTTCACCCTCCAATGGCTGCTGCGGCCGGCGCATCTCGCTGATCCGAAGGCAGGAGCCAGGTGCTTCTCCTGGTCTCCCATGGGGTGCAGGGCCCAAGCACTTGGGCCATCCTTCACTGCCTTCCGGGGCCATAGCAGAGAGCTGGCCTGGAAGAGGGGCAACTGGGATAGAATCCGGCGCCTCAACCGGGACTAGAACCCGGTGTGCCGGCGCCGCAAGGCGGAGGATTAGCCTGTTAAGCCACGGCGCTGGCAAAATTTTACTTATTTATTGAAAGACAGGCAGACAGACTGAAAGAGAGGCAGCAGCAGAGAAAGAGAGTGAGCATGAGAGAGAGAGAGAGAGAGGTCACTCTCCTATCCATTGGTTTACTCCCCAAATACCCATAAACAGCCAGGGATGGGCCGGGCTGAAGCTGGGAGTCAGGAACTCAATCCAGGTCTCCCAGTAGGTGTAGGAACCCAACTACTAGAGCCATCACTTGCTCCTACTAGGCTGTGCATTAGGGGGAAGCTGGAATTGACAGCAGAGGTGGGGCCTGAATCCAAGCACTCCAACATAGAATGTAGGTATCTTAAACATCATCTTCTTTGCTATGCCAACAGCCAGCCACTAATTTTCTTTAAAGAATCAACAGATACAGGGGCTGGCGCCGTGGCTCACTTGGTTAATCCTCTGCCTGCGGCGTTGGCATCCCATATGGGCGCCGGGTTCTAGTCCTGGTTGCTCCTCTTCCAGTCCAGCTCTCTGCTGTGGCCCGGGAAGGCAGTGGAGGATGGCCCAAGTGCTTGGGCCCTGCACCTGTGTGGGAGACCAGGAAGAAGCACCTGGCTCCTGGCTTCGGATTGGCGTTAGCTCCGGCCGTAGCAACCATTTCGGGGGGTGAACCAACGGAACGAAGACCTTTCTCTCTCTCTCACTGTCTAACTCTTCAAATAAATTTTTAAAAAATTAAAAAAAAAGAAAAAGAATCAACAGATACAGACTATTTTCTCTGACCTTAATACAATCTGACTAGAAACAAAATCAATTGTCAAAAGGTAGCTTAAATTTTTCATAATCTGAAAAGCAAAAAATAGCACTAAATAACTCTTGGATTAAAGGTGAAGTCATGAGAAAAATTACCAAATGCTAAATTCTGGCAAGTAATAGACTCACACCATTTCAAAAGTCACAAGTCATAGCTAAAACAGTAAGCACAGGGAAATTTGTAACTACGAATACATTTATCAGAAAGCAAAAAGAATATGGATTTATTTATTTATTTAAGATTATTCATTTAATTGAAAGACAGAGCTACAGAAAGGCAGAGGCAGAGAGAGGTCTTCCATCTGCTGGTTCACTCATCAGATGGCTGCAATAGCCTGAGCTGAGCCGATCTGAAGCCAGGAGCCAGGAACTTTTTCCAGGTCTCCCACATGGGCATAGGGTCCCCAGGACTTGGGCCATCTTCCACTGATTTCCCAGGCCACACCAGAGAGCTGGATCAGAAGTGGAGCAATTGGGACTCAAACTGGCACCCACATGCGATGCCAGCACTGCAAGCGGCAGCTTTACCTGCTACTCCACAGTGCCAGCCCCAAAAACATGCATTTAAAATTGCATTTACAGGGGTCAGTGCTGTGGCAAGGTAGTTAATCATCCGCCTATAGCGCCAGCATCCCATATGGACTCTGGTTCTAGTCCCGGTTGCTCCTCTTCCAATCTGGCTCTCTGCTGTGGCCTGGGAAAGCAGTGGAGGATGGCCCAAGTGCTTGGGCCCCTGTACCTGCATGGGAGGCCTGGAAGATCCTGGCTCCTTCGGATCGGTTCAGCTCTGGCTGCTGTGGCCATCTGGAGAGTGAACCAGCCGATGGAAGACCTTTCTGTCTCTGTCTCTATCTGTATCTCTACCTCTCAAATAAATAAATAAAATTTAAAAAAAAAATGCATTTACAGCTGCTCCTCTATGGAACTGCATTAAAATCATTCAAGAAGTCTTGGTTAAAATGGGGATTAGGCATAAGCACACAATTTTACTGCCTTCTAAACCCCACTAAAATTATAGGAACAAACTAACAGGAAGAGAGAGAGAGAATCAGAACAGAAAGTTCAGGAGAAGAAGCAACAGTGACTGTGGCACCCAAGTCCCCAGCCGCCCTGAGTTAAGGCGAGAGCCAGCCTCAACCTACACTGTAGCATGGGAAGCAGACGAGCTGCGGGTCCCCTCAGCTGGCGGGCGCTGGCTGCCCTCCCCAGGAGTCTCAGGGCCAGCCTCTGCAGAAGGCTCAGGAACTAAGGGGCTCTGGAGCGGGTGCAGTGCCTGAGGTGTGAGTGCACACAGGCAGATGGCTAAGGTTCCTTTTCCCCCACAGGGCAACCAGGTCCTGAGGCTGGAAGAGTTCCCTCGGGGAGTCAGACCCACCCGCAAGGGGATGCCCAGAGGCAGGGACTGGGTGCCCTCTGCTGAGGACTCAGATAATGTGGCTGTGCACCGGATCCCAGGTTCCACCCATCCCCCTCAGAACTTGAAAGCGCTGCACCTTGGTCCACGGGCTTCCAGGGTGGGGTTAAGTTGGTTTTCCACTTAACCCAGTGCTGGCCTGGGATTTTCAAGTCAAGGCCTTTTCAGACATGTAGTCTCAAATTTTACCTGCCAGGTAGCCTTTCTCAGGAAGCTGTTAAGGATGGGCTTCCGGACCACGGGAGAACAGGAGATTGTACACACAAGAGGGGAGATCCTGGGGCCACCGCTAAGTTTCATACACAGGGGCAGTACAGCCTGGACAGGGACAACTCAAGTGACAATGAGGCTGTCATCACTCAGTTCTGTGGCCGTCAACCACTTTTCAAACCTAAGGAGTCAAGGCCCACAGTCATCTCTGGCTGTGCTCAGCTTGTACCAGCCATGTGCTGTGAGCCTCCTGTATACGGCCCCTTCACACCCGCTCCCTGGATCAGCGGAAGACGATCACTCTGTAGATGACTGCTCCGACCTCCGGCAAACTGGACAGAAGCCAAGCTCAGGCAGGAAACACAGAGGCCCTCCCAGCTCTGCTCAGATTCCTGCAGCATTCCAAGGCGCACACGACAGCCCTGTCTGATGCTCATGCTGGGGAGGGGCCCAGGTCTTCTTCATGACCTTGAACGCTCACTTCCACACGTGGGGCTCACAGGAGCTGAAGCCAGGGGGTCTGGAAGTGCAGTCACTCCCTTGTTATACACAGGGAATTGGCTACAGGGCCCTCCTTCCCTCTGAAGACCAAAATTCACGGATGCTCCGGTCCCTTATATGACACGGCACAGTAACTGTATAGTACTACGCGGCTCCTTCCATATACTTTAGGTGATGTCTAGATTCCTTACAGTGCCTCATACACTGTAAATGCTATGTGAATAGTAGCACTGGATTGTTTAGGGAAGAAGGACAAGCAAGAAAGTCTGCACGTGTTCAGTACAGACACAACTTTCTATTTCTCAAATATTTCCAGCCTGTGACTGGCTCAATCTGTGGCTATAGAGCCCACAGAGACGGGACCACAAGCTGCGTGTCAGAGAACAGCGGAGACCTATCGTCAGGGCCTGCACGGCAGGGCGGAATTTGCTGCACGTCCTTCTCTCAGCTTTCGCTGTTGTGTGATCCTTGGTGTTCCTTGGTTTTTAGACACCAAGTCTAGCCTCTGCCTCCATCTCCACACGCGGGTCTGTCTCTGCGTCTCTTCTCTTCAGAAAGGTATCAGTCAGACGGGAATACGGGATCATACCACATAACAGGACTATCTATCTTAGCTCATACTGTAAGGCATGTATGTCACATTCATTGGCCCCAGGGGCTGGGAAGTCAACAAATCCTTAGGGGTGGGGAAAGCACATTTCAATTCACAAAGTGACCCAGAAGACTGTCCACCTCACCTCCTCCCAGAAGCCTTCAGCTAACAGTGGCGATTTCCTTACACAGCTAGACTTGGGCTTGCCACTCAGCTTTTTTGTTTTATCTTTGTTTTCTTTAATGAAAAGCATACTGTTTAGGGATACACATGTTTGAAAAGCAGAGTAATTCATACTACAAGCCAGAGCATGGCTCCCTCTGGGAAGAGCTGAACACGTACATGAGCACTTCTAAGGAGTCAGTCGCACTATACCTTAACCCAGAAGATGAACACACCGGCATTCACATATAACCCTATGTCTGAGCCTGCTTCTACTGGTGTGACACACTTCACAGGTAAAAACATAGAACACAAAGATTAAAAAACAAATCCACAAGAATACACCAGAGATAAACAGGGCTGTAACAAAAGCACACGAATAAGCAGCAAACGACGCAGAAGAAATCCAAAGTCTAAGGCTGGGGCCAGCGCTATGGCATAGTGGGTAAAGACACCGCCTGCAGTGCCGGTATCCCATGTGGGTGCCAGTTTGAGCGCTGGCTGACGCACTTCTGACCCAGCTTCCTGCTAATGTGTCTGGGAAAACAGCAGAGGATGGCCCAAATCCTTAGACCCCTGCACCCACATGGGAGACCTGGCAGAGGCTCCTGGCTCCTGCTTTCAGATCGGTCCAGCTCCACTGAGGCCATCTGAGGAGCAAACAAGCAGATGGACGATCTCTGTGTCTCTGTCTCTGTCTCCGTCTCTCTCTGTGGCTCTGCCTTTCAGATAAAATAAATAAATCTTTAAAACAAAACTAATGTCTAAGGCTGTGCGGGAAGACAGCCCGGGGTCAGGGCGATTTGTGAAACACGGCCACAAGCAGGTCTCAGTAAGAGACGTCGAGTGCTGGCATCCAGAGTAGGCAGGAGGGTGATGGCCCGAGAGGCTCAGTACTTCCCTCCCCAGGCAGAAGACTGGACTGTCTGGAGAGGGAGAGATTTACCCACTGAGGCGCGAGCTCCAGGCCCCTTCCCAGTTGGCTCCTAGAATGCAGGCAAACAGGTTAACGCTTTCCAGGAAAGGAGTTGAAAAAAGAAATGAAGAGGATCTACCTAGAGTAGAGGTCTTGGCAAATCAGCCCACAGGCCAAATCGCGCTCAGTATCCCTTGCTAGGAATCAAGTTTCACAGAACAGGGCCATACCCATCATAACCACAGAGCTGAGGGGGCTGCTCTGTGGTGTTCACCATCTCGTCCTGCCCATCTCTGGCCTACAGAGCCCAGTATCCATACAGGGCAGGTCTAAAGAGAGGACAGAGGGAACAGAAGACAGGAAGCCGAGAACACCTTCCAGAACTCAGGAGTTTCGGATTCAAAGGGCCCATGCTCTAACTGCCCAGCCCCACAACGGAAGAGAAGTCCCACACAGGGTACACGGTTGAGTAATCTCAGAACGCTGTGATGAGAGGAGCCCCCGGCAGCTGCCAGAGAAGACGGCAAAATGTGCAGACTCTAGTCAGCAGTTCACAGACGGACAAACAACCAGAAAACATGGAAAATGTTCAGCCTCGCCCGTAATCGAAGAAATGCAAATAAAAACCACCCAATTAGCAAAACTCAAAAAGGCTGGTTAGTAGCGAGTGCTCACGAAGACCTCTCTCACTCCTACTGGGGGAGGGCTTATGCTGACGATTCTGGAGTGAAATTACTTGTTCCTGGGAGCAGTCTCAGAACCTGGGGTGCATGGAACAGCCTTTGAGCACTGCTGACCCCACACTGATGGCTTGGCTGCTATTTCCCCATTTTGTGCCCTAACTACACAAGTGTTCACACACCTGCAGATAACAACCCAACAATGTCTGGTCGCTGTATGGCCTCAATAAATCTGTCAATCAAAATCACGACACCAATCAGGTACAGGTGCCTTCAGAGACGGGGACGTACAAAGAAAAGGTCTAGGTTAGGTCATAAATGCCCATGGAAAAGAAACACCCAGACATCTCAAGGGATATTTGTATTTTCCTCCCTCCCCAGATTACTCACGAGGTGAGATGTCACAGCACAGCTGTTCACTGCTGCCTGCCTCCTCCCCTCCAGCCACAGCAGTTTCACAGCACGTGCGCACTCACCTGGTATCGGTCGAGGATTCTGAAGTCCTGACAGGTGGTCCGGTACGTGGCTTGTCCAGTTGGGAGCCGGGACACGCCTCCTTCTTTGGCTCCATAAATCCCATCCACCAACAGGAGAGCAGCATTAACAACTTGATCCAAGTCAAAGAGTGGTAAGCCCCTATCCCTTTTGGCTTGTCTGACAATCAGTTTCCGCTTGAGCCTCCGAGCTTCGGGAGTCATAGCGACTGCGCTGGGACAGGCTTCCAGTCTCCGGAGCAGCAGCTTCTCCTCGTAGATGCTCACGGGCGTGTACTTGGGGCCTCTGGGCTTCGAGTCCTTCTCCAGCTGCGGCTTCCGCTTCTCCCGAGCCCGCGTCTGCAAGGATGTGTTTGACTCCGTGTCTTCGCTGTCCAGGTCCATCCTATCCGGCTTCTCCTCCTCACTCTCCACCTCCTGTTTTATCTGCTCCAGGCCTCTGACCTTCCTCCTGCCCATGGGCCCCGCAGAGGCAGACCCCGCAGGGGGTGGGACGTACTCCATCCCAGGGTCTATGACGCCATCCCCTTCCATCTCATCATCATCTGTGCAAAGTACAGAACAGTGCCGTCAAGACACTCAGCCCACGAGGCGAAACCTCTCATGCTTTGTCACGAACCCCGACACACACACAACAGAAGACGTAGGCCTGGGAAGTCTTACCGTGAAACAAGGCTTGCGGTGGCATCACATCGGGAATCAGATCTGCTTCTGACAACAAGCTGGGCGTTGCAGAGTGAGAGGCGGGCGTGCCGGGGGCCGAGAAATCCAGAGAGGGGGAAGGAGACGGGCTGGTCAGAGGGGTGCGGTCAGAGGAGCTCAAGGAGGAAAAGTCTATCACTTCTCCCTTCTCGAGAATCACGTCCGGCCTGCGGCCCCGGCTAATGAATTTGACAGGCGTGGAAGACGTGCTCCTGTCCAGGAAGCCGGCCGCCTCCTTCTGGGCTCTTCTGATATCTTTGGCTTCCTGAGTCCGCGACCTCTTCTCCTTTAATTCCATGGCAGATTCCACAGGATTCCGACTGGCTCGTTTTCTAAGTCCCTCCACAGTAATGATGGGATCTAAGGTGGGTTTTGAGGCTGGCAGAAAACAATAAACATCAAAAGGACGACTCAACTTCTCTTTGCTAATCTCTTATTGTGTTCAGGAGAGAGAAATGTTCAATGAATGTCCTAAAGCACAGACTTAGCTGTCTCCTAAAGACAAAGAAGTTGTGCGTATTTAGACAACTCAACACGGCCTCTTCCCGACTTCTACAGTGGTGGCCACTGCAGGCTGATGTTCAGCCAGAGTATGGGGTCGTGGGCACTCTGGCGACCTTTTAATAAGGTACACCTCTTACTGCAGCTCTCCAGAGGGGAGCTTGGCAATACTGCTCAAAACTGCCAGCAAAGACACCCTCTGACCCAGCAACTGTAGCACATCTCGCACAGGGACGCAAATCTGTACAGCTGACACACTGTTTAGAACAACAAAAACAGCAACAGCCAGCACCATGTCCATCAGTACAGGATTGGTCTGATAAGGTCACGGCCAGGCAGGTCTGCACGTATTGCTGGACTACCATATGCTGGCAGGTGGGGGGAAATGGAGAACAAGGATGAGTCTACGAGTCCGCTTATGCTCTTCTGAAAATGAGAAAATGCTTAACAATGCAGAGATATTTCTAAAAACATTCTGAAGAGACAAAAGTGGTTATTCTGGGCAGAGAAACCTCGTGCGGGGGCAGGAAGGGACACTCTCAGACCTTGTACTCCTCAGCATTAGCTCATTTACCCCAATCACATTTAAAAAATTTTAAAGCTCATTAAAAACTTGTAAGTGAAAACATCGATGTGTGATAATAAGGAATTACTGTTAATATTTTTAAAGTGAAAAATGGTATTATGATTAGACTGCACAAAGGAAAGAATCCTTTTCTCTTAGATATAATACTGAAATATTTAAAAATAAAATGCTGATGCCTGGGATTTGTTTCTAGATTACCCAAGAGTGGGGAAGGAGAAAGGCTGAAGGAAAGCACTGGAGTCTGGATATAAGGAGAATGTCGGGAGTTAACAGCTGCGTGAAGGGAGAGACGCTCGGAAACTCAGTACTCTCCCACCTTTGTATGTTTTAACACGTCCACAATAAAGAGTTGAAAAATAGAATCAAGATTGAAAATGAAGACACAGAACCTTTCAGGTATCAAAGGAGATTTATAAAATCAGGTATCAAAGGAGATTTATAAAATCAGGTATCAAAGGAGATTTATAAAATGGTGACTTGATTAGGGAATGGTGGCATTTTCTTTTCTTTTCTTTTCTTTTTTTTTTTTTTTTTTGACAGGCAGAGTTAGACAGTGAGAGAGAGAGAGACAGAGAGAAAGGTCTTCCTTTGCCGTTGGTTCACCCCCCAAATGGCAGCCACGGCTGGTGCACTGCGCTGATCCGAAGCCAGGAGCCAGGTGCTTCTTCCTGGTCTTCCATGGGGTGCAGGGCCCAAGCACTTGGGCCATCCTCCACTGCCTTCTCGGGCCACAGCAGAGAGCTGGACTGGAAGAGGAGCAACTGGGACAGAATCCAGCGCCCCAACTGGGACTAGAACCCGGGGTGCCGGCGCCGCAGGCGGAGGATCAGCCTAGTGAGCCACGGCGCCAGCCTAATGGTGGCATTTTCTACACAGTATGTGTGTAGAAGCTGCAAAGCAGACACAAGTGTCTCCAGAGCTCCAGAGGCACCTGAGCAGAGCCTGGGAGTGCCCGGCTGTCTCCCGAGCTGGCACCTGCTAGGCTCTGCCCACCAGCACCTTTTGCACTATTCTTACAGCAAGCAGTACCTTTTACTTTCAGAGTAGAGGCAGACAGCTTCTCTCCTTCGGGTTTCATTGTCGGGGGCTTGTTGTGAACAAGTTTCCACCATCCTGGCTCTCCAAACTCCTGAGCCCCTGAACGGAAGTACATGGGACTTCCCACACTGAGGCAACCCGCTACTGTGCTCCACCACGTTGAAGTCTTTTTCCTAAAAAGTGAGAGAATTAACAATGGTTGGCAATTCATCTGGACCGCTGTCTAGAAGGTACACCCTACACAGACTCTGTCTTCTAGCCTGCTGGAGGCAGAGCACGGGGGTCTGGAGAGAGATTTGGGGTCTGCCTGGCTTCAGATCTTGGCTCCACAACCTCCCATCTGCCTCAGTTTCTTCTTCTGCACAACTGGACTTTCCTCACAGGGTTGCTATGAGGATTTAAATGAAGTGACTCAAAGCACATAAAACACTTATCACAACCACGATTAAGTATTAATTATTACTATTTAATTAGCTTGTAGTGCTTTTATATGTGAATGAAGCACAGTTCTCAAGAACTCAACCAAACAAGAGTGAGCATTTTGTGATAAAAGCTCGTGGTTGGCCCTGGTAAACAGTTCAGCTGATGTAACAGCTCAAAGCTGGGTGATCTCTCGGTGTGCTCCTACTTACCCTGAAGTACTACAGTGAGAATAAGACTACCCGGTGTGTTTCATAAACACAGAGCACACACAGCAAAACAAAACATGCAAAATGCCAGCCATTCAGGTTCCTCCCGCTGCAAAGTGTTTCAAAGGCAACTGTTCTATTTCCACCTGAAAACATAAATCAATTACTAGAAACCCTCAAAGAGTTTTTCACAAAAAGGTCAAACTCACAGTTGGAAAAAACTGCTGGCACGCTTTCTGTAGCTATGAGTTTCAGTTCTGAAAGTCCCTCTGTAGGTGGAATCATACAATATTCCTGTGACTGGCTTATTTCTCTCAAGAAAACGTCCTCAAGGTTTATCCACACTGCGGCCTGTGCCAGATCTTCCTTACTTTTTAAGTCTGAACAGTGCTCCATGTGTGGACAGACCACTTTATAGGTTAGTGGACTCTTTTGTTGCTTCCACATTTTAGCTATTGTGAATAATGCTGCTTTTAGGACATACAAATATCTCTGCAATACCCTGCTCTCAATTATTTGGAGTATATATCCGGAAGTGGAATTAATAGATCATATAATAATATTTCTAACATTTTGAGGAACTACCACAATGGTTGTAATGATTTTACATTCCCATCAACAGTGCCCAAAGTTTCTAATTTCTCCACATTCTTATCAACAGTTTTTTTTTTTTTTTAAGATTTATTTATTAAGGGGCCAGCATTTTGGCAAAACACATTAAGCCACTGTCTATGACATCGACAACTTGTATGAGCACTTCGAGTCCCAGCTGCTCTACTTCAGATCCAGCTCCCTGATAACAGGCCTGTGGAAGCAGCAGAAGATGGCCCGAGTCAGTGGGGCCCTTCCATCCATGTGGGAGACCCAGATGGAATTCTGGGCTCCTGGGGTTTGGCCCAACACTGCCATTACAGCCATTTGGGGAGTGAACCACTGGATGTCAGATCTCTCTATCTGTCCCCCTCTTCATAAATCAATATTTTTTTTTTAAGATTTATTTATTTATTTGAGAGTTACAGAGAGGGAGAGACAGAAAGAGAGGTCTTCCATCTGCTGGTTCACTCCCCAAATGGCCTCAAAGGCTGGAGCTGGCCTGATCTGAAACCTTCTGGGTCTTCTTCCGGGTCTCCCACATGTGTGCAGGGGTCCAAGCATGTGGACCATCTTCCATTAGTTTCCCAGGCCATCGCAGAGAGCTGGATCAGAAGAGGAGCAGGCAGGACATGAACTGGCGCCATAAGGGATGCCAGCACTGCGGGTGGAAGCTTAGCCTACTACACCACAGCGCTGGCCTATATTTATTTATTTGAAAGGCAGTTAGAGAGAGCTTCCTTCTGCTGGTCCACCCCTCAGATAAACTGCAATAGCTGGGACTGGGTCAGGCCAAAGCCAGGAGCCTGGAACCCCATTGGGGTTTGTGACGTGGATGGCAGGGGCCCATGGACTCCAGTCATCTTCTGCTGCTATACCAGGTACATTGGTAGGGAGCAGCTGAAAACATGAATCTATGCCCGTATGGGATGCGAGTGTTGCAGGCAGTGACTTAACTGGCTATGCCACAACGCTGAGCCCTTGGTTTTCATTTTTTGGTTTTTTTTTTTTTTTTTTTTTTTTAAATAGCAGCCATCCTAATGGGTTTGAGTAGTGTCACAGTTTTGAATTGTATTTCCCTAACAATTAGCAGTTTTGAGCATCTCTTCATGTGCTCAATGACCATTTTATTTATTAAAGATTTATTTATTTATTTGAAAGGCAGAGTTAGGGAGACAGAGAGATCTCCTATCGGTGCTAATTAACTTCCCAAATGGCGGCAATGGCCAGGGCTGGGTCAGGCCAAAGCCAGGAACCAGGAGCTTCTTCCTGTTCTCTCATGTGGGTGGCAGGGGCCGAAGCACTTGGGCCATCTTCCACTGCTTTCCCAGGCACAGTAGCAGGGAGTTGGATGGGAAATAGAGCAGCTGGGACACAAACTGGCAACCATATGGGGTGCCAGAATCGCAGGAGGTGGCTTTACCTGCATGCCACAACACCAGCCCCAAAGGCCATTTTTATATCTTCCTTGGAAAAACATCTATTCAATTCCTTTACCCAGTTTTATAATAATGGGGGGAGATGCAAAGGTAATGGCTGTTGCCTGTTTGCATTTCTGTGATAAGAAGCAGCAGCCAGTAGCCAGAGCACAAATCCCCAGTATGTGGAGGACAGGGTTTTGGCCCACACTGGAACCTGCAAGAGGTTGTGCAAGCTGCTGCAAGAACACATACATAGCTCCCTGTGCTGGGGTTGCTGGGGCGGGGTGAAACTGGCCAAAATTAACCCAATTTACTGTCCAAGCATTTCCCTGGACGTTGCAAGCCTTCTTTAGACTCCAGAGCTCTGAAACAGCCACAGACAGATTTCTGCCAGTGTGACTGCTGCCTGGGTGGGGAGACATTCCTGGTGCTTCTTACTCTGCCATCTTCCTGGGCACAGTTTTGTGAATGTAAATACTATGAATGTGACCTACCACAGTCCACCAAATCTGAAATCCGTTAACTTCACAATATACCCTTTTATGTATAAATAAAAAATGAGCTACAACTAAATTGTGACATGAATTATATGATGTATCCAGCTCTCAGGGATGTCAAAACCTAAAAAATTATGTATCTTAAAATCAGTAAAGTATGCTAATAGAAGAAAGCATTCAAACTATTCTTCACCAATCAAAACTATAAAACTAGGACTGTAAAAGCAGATTAAATGATCACACACTCAATGGCAATTAGTCTGTAGTAATTAACCTTTCATGTACTTTTTGTTTCTATGACACATAAATTAGGTTAGCACTAAATACGCTAGCCCTAAATAAGCCTTTATAAACTTTAAGCTGTTTACAAATAGCTGAGGTATTCAAATTTAGAACTTCATCACACAGTACACTGTTCTTTTGGATCCTGCAGCAGTGAAGACGGCTAAAATCTTTCAGAATTTAAAACCTGAGGCTGGCGCTGTGGCATGATGGGTAAAGCTGCCGCCTGCAGTGCTGGCATTCCATATGGGTGTCGGTTTGAGTCTCGGCTGCTCCTCTTCTGATCCAGCTCTCTGCTATGGCCTGGGAAAGCAGTAAAAGATGGCCTAAGTCCTTGGGCCCCTGTACCCGTGTGGGAGACCCAGAGGAAGCTCCTGGCTCCTGGCTTTGGATTGGCTCAGCTCTGGCCATTGCAGCCATTTGGGGAGTGAACCAGCAGATAGAAGACCTCTCTCTCTGCCTCTGCCTCTCTGAAATTCTGCCTTTCAAATAAATAAATACATCTTTAAAATAAATAAATAAGCCAGCACCACGGCTCACTTGGCTAATCCTCCGCCTGCGGCGCCGGCACACCAGGTTCTAGTCCCGGTCGGAGCGCCGGATTCTGTCCCAGTTGCTCCTCTTCCAGTCCAGCTCTCTGCTGTGGCCGGGGAAGGCAGTGGAGGATGGCCCAAGTGCTTGGGCCCTGCACCCGCATGGGAGACCAGGAGGAAGCACCTGGCTCCTGGCTTTGGATCAGCGCAGCGCGCCGGCTGCAGCGTGCCGACTGTAGCGGCCATTTGGGGGGTGAACCAACGGAAAAAAGGAAGACCTTTCTCTCTCTCTCACTGTCTAACTCTGCCTTTCAAAAAAATAATTTAAAAAATTAGAATAAATAAATAAAATAAAACATTCCTTTCCCTAAAAAAAAATAAAGAATCAAAAACCTGTCCTATGTATAGCAATTAAATTTCTCAATAGGGGCTGGCATTGTGATCTAGTCATTAAAATCGCCGCCTGCGATGCTGACATCCCATAAGGGTACCAGCTCAAATCCTGGCTGCTCCACTTCCAATCCTGCTCTCTGCTAATGTGCCTGGGAGGGCAGCAGAAGATGGCTCAAGTCCTTGGGCATCTGCCCTGACATGGGAGACCCAGAGGAAGCTTCTGGCTCCTGGCTTTGGCCTAGCCCAGAGTGTTGTAGCCATTTAGGGGAATGAACCAGGGGATGGAATATTTCTCTTTCTTCTCTCTCTGTATCTCTGCCTTTCAAATAAGTAAATATTAAAAAAAATTCTCAGTAGCTCTAAAAATGTTGACCTAAGTGCCCATCACAGACTGCTCGTCCAGGTGCAGGGAGCCTATTAATGTTCACCCATGGAGATGCCCAGCACGTGATGACCCCTTGGTGAGCGGTTCCAGGGACTTTTCCAGTCACTGAGGTTTGAAGCAGAGTTCCCTAAGTGAAGGATCACACTGGGGCAAGGAATCACAAGGTGATTTCTAATCCCATTTTTCTCCTCCACTCAGATCAGGGAGCAAGTTCTTTGCTTTAAATCCTAACACTGCCAGCTCCTTCTGACCGGGGAAGCCAGTCTTGACGGCCTTTGCCTGCCATGACACAGTTAAAACCGAACAACACTGCTTTCTTTGCAGTATGATTATAAGGACATAATAATCCCATCTCCTCAAACATTCTATTTACAGTAAATAATATGTTCCCACTTGCCCGAGGTGATGTGGAGGTTTTTTTCCTAATGCATTATTTTTTTAAAAGTAACTTGATTTAAATAGAAGATTAAGTAAATAGTAATTCAGGTGATTCACCAGTAAGGCCAGAAACGCTAGTTTAATGGTTAAACCATACAGAAGCTGGAGAGGTATTAATGCTTTTCACTAGAATGTTAAAAAGAACAAAAAGCCTTAGCTGATTCCCCTCAGATCACATTCTAGAAATAAAGAAACAAGTTAACTTGTTAAAATCCAGCAACAGCCTTAAAAACAGGCAGTGTAAGCCCAATTTATTCCAGAATACAATTCACTTTACAGAACAGCAATCAGAGACCATGAAAATCCCAAGATCTAATTTTACCATTTTCCCCATATAAACAGGGTATATTAAGTTCTATAAATAGCACTAAATCATTAAACTAAGACTACATTTCCTTTTTGTATGAGATAGAACCAGTAACAGCGTCAATTCCCTTCCTAGCACTACTCAACAGCCTTTGGGAAATCCCTTCAGGAAAAACACGCTGGTGCTATTTTTTCCTCCAGCTTGCTCTCGGCTGCCCTCCCTACCCTCTCCGTAACATAAGCAGAGCTGTGACTGCTCAGCACTTGAGCAAACAGGCTGCGGAGCACTCCAAGTGAGGACAGGGACGATTCCCTACTGTGACCTGAAGTGGTCACAGCCTTCGTCACGTCTACAATGATCTCATCATGCGAGGTTTATGAATCTTACACTGGACTCGGACAACAACTAACAACACTCAGACTCTCAAGCAAAATTCACCAATGGAGTAGCAAACTCTCTAGGCCCTAACAGCAATGACAATCTTGTTAGAGCCATCCAGACTCTTACTGCGTGGTCTCAATGTCTGTGTGTTCCTAAGTCTGATGCTCATCCCCGCAGCAGCCACCAAGGAGTGGGGCTCACCAGCGAAATCAAAGAACAGTCATGGAAGCAAAGTAACAGCAAAGAGCGCCTGCCTTCCAGAGTGATACAAATAAGCACTGAGAACACACGACTGTTAGTTAAGAACCATGCTGCAGCCAATACCTGCTGTTAGTTTTCTTCTAAGAAAATGACATAATAATTCCATCTCCTCAAATTAAATAAGCATCCAACTCTTGAAAACCCCTATTTAATCAAACTCTTCCTCAACTTTTAACATCCTAAGACTATCTTCAAAAATATCACACTCAGCAGAAACCAGTCTTTTCCTCTACAAGCAGAATGGGAGACGTATGGAGAGCCACACCTCTACTTTGACTCTTCATAAACAAGTTGTGTTAATTTTAATAAGTAAAAACATTTTCTGGAATTCAAAAATTCTTTGTAGCTGCCACAAGTAAGTAAGGAACTACATTAAGCAGTCTCCTATCTTATATACTTTGTTATTTATATCTTCCTTCTTCAAGTTTTTTTTTTTTTGAAAGATTTATTTTTTTGATGGTCAAGCGCTATGGCATAGTAGGTTAAGCATCCATCTGCAGCACTAGCATCCCATATGGGTGCCGTTTTTAGTCCCAGCTGTTCTTCTGAGCCAGCTCTCTCTATTATAGGCTTAGAAAGCAGTGGATGATGGCCCAAGTGCTTGGGCCCCTGCACCCACGTGGAAGACCTGGAAGAAGCTCCTGGCTCCCGGCTCAGTTCCAGCCGTTGTAGCCATTTGAGGATTGAAATCAGTAGATGGAAGATTCATTCTCTCTCTCTCTCTCTCTCTCTGTAACAATGCCTCTCAAGCAAATAAATAAATCTTTTTAAAAATTTGAAAAGAAAAAGATTTACTTATTTTAAGCACAAAGTGACAGGCAGGGAGAGACAGAGATATTCCATCCACTGGTTTACTCTCAAAATGGCAGCAACAGCCAGGTCTGGGTCAGGTAGAAGCCAGGAGCTAGGAATTCCATCTGGGTTTCCCACATGGGTGGCAGGAGCCCAAGAACTTGCCTTCCCAGGAGCATTAGCAGGAAGCTGGATTGGAAACAGAGCAGCTAGGACTCAAACCAACACTCTGATACAGGATGCTGGTATTCCAAGCAGCAGCTTAACCTACTGTGTCACAGTACCAGCCCAAGTATATGAGTGTATTTTGTCTTTAATAATTTATTTGAAAGGAAGAGAGACAGAGACAGAAAGAGAGAAATGTATAAGTTGTACATTGCCAACATGACAACTTGAAACAAAGAACACATCTGCTGGTCCACTTCCCAAATGCCCACAACAGCCAGGCCATAGGCAAGAGGATGGAACTCAATCCAGGTCGCCTATTGTGGGTGGCAGGGACCCAAGTACTTGAGCCCTCATCTGCTGCCTCCCAGGGCACATATCAGCAGGAAGCTGGATCAGAAGCAGAGCTGCACTAGAACCCAACAGGCACTCTGATATGGAATGGGGGTGTCCCAGGCACAGTCTTCACCACCGCACTAATCGCCCACCTCCAAGTACAGGATATTTTAAAAATTACATTACCTATTCCCTAGTAAAAACGTCCAATGTTTCTCAATGAAAGCGCAGATATCTTCTTTCCACCGGAAGTAACCTTGACGTCCACTTCCTTCCAGAGACAAATTGTACATCGCCAACATGACAACCTAAAACACAAAGCACCAGGGCTGGGACAGCAGTGTCACTGGGCAGTGTCAGTTCTACATTCCGTGGGGGAATGACGGGGAAGCGGGGTGTGGACAAGGGCAGGATAACATCTGGGACTACTCTCAGTGCAGAATCCCACTTTCTTCGTGGCTTCCATTAGACACCACTAATCCACTCACTCACGTGCACTGTTCCTGCGGTGTCAAATACGCAGGGCTCATGTGTGGCTGAACTGATGGTTACCATGGGGCTGCCTCTGTGTCAGCTGACCACAGGCACAGTCCCCAAGCATGCCCACGCCAGGTGTGACGCAGCCCAAGGTAAAGGGCCGACTACTGGCCAGCGGGAGGTTCCAGGTGCTATTCCAGCCAGCATTTCACTAAATAGTCTGAAAATCACCCCAGGCACATATACTTTTCTATGCTTTTTAGAGCACAAAAACAACTCTCAGAATTTCAGTGCCAACAATAATGCTAGATGTCATTTCCTCAAGGACTGAGCCATTTTTAGCTAGGGAAACTGTTCTTTAAGTGAACTTTGTATTAGGTAAGGGACAGAGAACTGGAAGGCTGGCTGCTCAGTCCAGTCTCAGGGGGCACCAACACACTCTCTCCCACAGCTCAAGGGGAAAACTAACCAAATAGATGAGGAATCCATGGCCCCGGATGAGGAAGTATATTCCAGAAATCTAAGTTTATATATGCTCATTGTAGAAGGCTTCAATAATACAGAAAAGGGCAAAGAGAAAGCCAAAAACCATTGGAAATCTACAACCAAGAAATAATCACTTTCAGTATTTCAGATACCGTCCTTCCGGACATTTCTCTCGGCATCTGTATTTATATGGATGTCTTACATGTGATTTTAGGTGAGCAAAATCTACACAAGCTATTCAAAACTACGTTTTCAATCAAATAAGAATCATGGTTTGTATTAGGCCAATGAAACGGAAAAGAGGACTCAGAATCTTGAAAAGAATCCATTGAGATTCCTTATGCAGGAACATGCCGAAGCTCTTGTTAGCCAGCGAACTGCAGTAACGCCCCGGGATCTCTTTTCACAGCCTATAATCTCAACGGCTGGACAAGGAGACATGTGACTTTACCACTCAGAGGACGTACTACTACTCAGAGTTCCAATTCCCTCCTCCTTCACCTTGTAATGCTTGCAGGCAGTCTACCACACAACTTGCCCCGTGGACAGATTTTCCAAATGTTTTCCACTTATCTTGCCATCCAGTCTCTATCAGCCCACAAACATCAGCCTTAAGGCGGTTAATATTCACAGGGAGCTATTGCTTAAGAGGTACGGCAATTCAGTTTGGAAACAAAACTCTGGAGACGGATGGTGGTGATGGTTACATAACAACGTGAATGCACTTTACTGGACTGTACGTTGAAATGGTAAATTTTATGTTACGTGTATTTCACAATCTTTAAACATTTATTGCTTAATAAATGCTTTCAGAAAATTACAGAATGACCTCTGTCCACTTTCAGATGTCCAGAGTGTCCCAGAAAGACGTATTCACTGTTCACCTCAGGGGCAAGGGTGTGCTATTTCTAGCCCTCCTCTGTGTATAGGAGGTATCTCATGACTCAAAGTTAAATTCACATACGAAGGTACTTCAAAAAGATCATGGGAAAGCAATTAGATGATAAGTTTATTCTGGTGGAAAAAAATGTTTAAAATTCAGTGTTTTGTAAAATTCATTTTCTATGCATTTTTTTAATTTCCTTTGTACAAGAACAACGTTGCCTAGATCTTAGGCACACTTTGAGAAAAATATCCCATTATACATATATATAAAAATATATGTATGTATTTCCAAGGAAGTTGGAAAAAAGTTTCCTATACTCACCACTGGCAGATTTCCCAAGCTGTCCTAATAAAGCATGGATCATTAAGATAATAGACTAAAGCTACTATAGCAACTACAATTTATAAGGAACACTGTCAGTAACTAAAATAGTATAATCTATCTAATATCTTTCCCATTACCCATTTCCTTCAAAGCAAAAAGTGCTGCGGGTAATTACCTTGTTTATCTGCTCATTACCTAAAATAAACAGTTGTTGACTGTCAGCCAACTGGGGACAGGAGACTCATCTATTTCATTATCAGAGTAGTTTTTCTAGGCTTGGTTCATTACAGGCACTCAGTTTTGGTGGACTGAGTGAACATGAAAACCAATTAATGTGTAATTCATGCCTTTTTTTTTTTTTTTACTTAAAGACTATTTATATGTTGGTGCCTTACCATATACAATTAATATAGAAAAATTTAATACAACCCAGAGATCAGTAAAAAGCAATTGTTTAAGCTACAGTTGGACTGGGGTGTTGGCTATGGTGATGGGTGAAAGTATACATAGGTATTCATTGAACAACAATGACTCAAACATCTTGAGTTCAAATGCAGAAAAGCTAGGTTATATTGATTTCTGTTGTCAACACTGTTCTTGCAAATGCAGTAATTTCCAATGTAGTCATCATCACATCTACCTAAAAAAATTAGTTTCATTGTTCTAAAAATGGATACCAGAAAAATGTGAACCTCATTACTTGGTTTACATATAAACCACACATGAAATTTTTCAAGAATTTCAAACCCAATTCACCAGGTGAATAGCAAGCATTTTTCATCAAGGGCTTCTCTCTCTACAGAGTCAGTACCAAATTTCCATTGTGAAATTACTAAAAGTGTCCTTCAAAATCACTCAAAAGCTCATCCGGAAGCTCCTGGCTCCAGACATTCACACCAACCAACTCCTCGGGGGTCAGGTCAGCCTTGGGACGGCATAGGACAGCTCTGTACTCACCTGCTGCCACGTCAGCTTCAGCCTCTCGTACTGCTCCTTGCCATCTGCTGAGCAATCTGAACAAGTAAACCTAAAAAAATTATCCCCCTTGAGGTAACTGAGCTGCTCCCTCAGCTGACCTAGGAGGAAAACAGAAAGTCACATCACAGGTGTACCCACGGCAGCGGCACCCGAGGGGTTCATCAGTGGAGCAGCCAGGTTCCAGGGTTTCCAGGCTGTGGGTTTGCTTTCTTCCTTTCAGACAACCCCCAATAGCAGGGTGGGAGTGGGGAAGGGAGAAGAGAAAGATAGCGTATGCCCTCCAGGATCTGTGGTCCCTTAAGTTTTAGGAGAGAGGTACAGGAAAAGCAGGTATTATTGCTCTAACTGGCAGGTCCCTTCATATATTTTTTCAAAAAAAAAAAAAAAAAAATCGGAGCTCCCACTGCATGCCAGGGACTGGGGGAGGAATGAGGAATACAATGTGCAAGACAGGCATGGGAGCTGTCCTCACGGGTTTACAAACCTGTGGTGGGGCCTGCGTAGGAGACAGGCAGTCACACAAGCAGGGCGGCTCTCCACTCTCCGTTCCTCAAAGTCACCGGGAAGCTGCCTTCTGCTTCTCCTAACGTGCCTGGATCTACCCCAGACAAAAAGAACCCATCTCTGGAGCAGCGCCTGGCCCTCAGCCTGTCTAACAGTCCCCAGGTGACATGAAGACACAGGAGTGGAGTGTGATGCACACCACAGGGCAGTGTGAGGGCACAATACAGGGTGTCCAACCCAATAAGAAGACAGGAGAGCTAGAAAGACAGGGGTGGGTCCCAGGAGCACCTGAGGGAGAACTCGAAGCTGGCCCGGTGAAGGGGCGAGCCTGTGTATGCAGGGGAGGGCACACAGACCGCAGAGCAGACACAGGACAGGCCACGTCCTTGGGACAAGAAAGTCCTGCTGGTGGAGGACGAAAAGCTCGCCCAAAGCTCTCTCTCTGACTGTGTGTGGGGACGGAGAAACCGAGGGAGACAGCAGGGGCCTGGCCACGAGAGCAGCGAGACACTGATCCTGCAAGGACAGGGAGAGCCGCTCAGCAGAACCCTGAATCCCTAGGGACAGCTCAGAAGCAACAGCCAGTAGTAAGCAGCACATTCCAGGCATGTTTTCTGTGAAAATGCCTCCATTACCTCACAAATGGCAACTATTAATTGGAATAGCTGAACCCATTTTAACAAAAAACATTTCCAAATCCCAGAAAATGGCCCACTTCACAATCATGCACAAGGGTACTTCAGAAAGCTCGAGGAAAATGGAATTAAAAGGTAAGTTTATTTGGGTGCAAAACAGTTTTGAGATCCAGGTACCGCTTTTCCATAATATGAGTTTTCCATAACTGTTCAAAGACCCTTCGTACATATAAATTTGTCTGTTATGAATTCTATTGCAAAAGCATTCCTCCAGTACCTACGGCTCTTCCAAGCCCTTGCCTAATGGCCCAGTCCTGTTGGGTACGAATCACATGATGGCTGGCAAAGCTCAGAATGAAGCAACCTGGGAGCACATGTGCCTGCCTCTTGCTGGCAGATGGGGGCAGGCCAGAAGGTAAGAAACAAGACAATCCCAGGAAAGGGGCACAAGCGTCTTTAACCTGCTCATGCTGAGCTGTAGCACACAACAGCAGTCATTTTCCACATAAATTTTTTTTTTTTTTGGACAAGCAGAGTGGACAGTGAGAGAGACAGAGAGAAAGGTCTTCCTTTGCAGTTGGTTCACCCTCTAATGGTCGCGGCGGCCAGCGCGCTGCGGCTGGCGCACCGCACTGATCCGAAGGCAGGAGCCAGGTACTTATCCTGGTCTCCCATGGGGTGCAGGGCCCAAGCATTTAGGCCATCCTCCACTGCACTCCCGGGCCACAGCAGAGAGCTGGCCTAGAAGAGGGGCAACCGGGACAGAATCTGGCGCCCCGACCAGGGCTAGAACCCGGTGTGCTGGCGCCGCAAGGCGGAGGATTAGCCTGTTGAGCCGCGGCGCCAGCCCATAGTTAAATATTAACAGGGTACTTTTTAAGAACTTGAACTTTAATCTATAATGTGTTGTGGTGCAGCTGGTAAAGCTGCCACCTTCAAGGCTGGCATCCCAAATGGGCACCAGTTCTTCTAACAATTGCTCTACTTCTGACCCAGTTCCCTGCTAATGGCCTGAGAAAAGCAGCAAAGATGGCTTAAGTGTCTGGGTCCCTGCAACCGACGTGGGAAACCAGAGGAAGCTCCTGGCTCCCAGCTTCAGCCTGGCCCAGCCCTCATGGTTGTGGCCATCTGCGGAGTGAATCAGCAGATGGAAGAGCTCTCTCTTTCCCTCTCTGTAGCTCTTTCTTTCTTTCTTTTTTTTTTTTTTAATTTGACAGCTAGAGTTATAGACAGTGCACCCAGGAGCAGGCAGAGCACCTGGAGGAGACGCTGAGACCTTGTTCTTGGACATCTTCTAGTGTGTCTGCTGCCCGAGTAAATCCCGGGCCAGTGTGTGGCGCGTCTCAGGCAGACAGGGGGCTCTGATGGACTGGCTGCGAGTTCCTTCTGAGCTCAGCACCACAGTGCTGGTGTTTTGGTGCCTCCTACGTGAGGGGTTCTCGACACCAAGCCCCCCTCCCTTCACTTCCTTTTGTTTCTGAAAAATCTCCCCTCCACACCTACCCCTTCCTCATAGTCTTTGACTCTTCCTGCAGATCATTTTGATTTACTTTTTTTTTTTATTTGACAGGTAGAGTTATAGACAGTGAGAGAGAGAGACAGAGAGAAAGGTCTTCCTTCTGTTGATTTACCCCCAAATGGTCGCTACAGCCAGAACTGCGCTGATCCGAAGCCAGGAGCCAGGTGCTTCTTCCTGGTCTCCCATGCGGGTGCAGGGCCCAAGCACTTGGCCCATCCTCCACTGCCTTCCTGGGCCACAGCAGAGAGTTGGACTGGAAGAGGAGCAACTGGGACTAGAACTCGGTGCCCACATGGGATGCTGGTGCCACAGGCAGAGGATTAACCAAGTGAGCCACGGCGCCAGCCCACCCTCTCTGTAGCTCTTTCAAAATAAAATAAATCTTTAAACAAAAAACAAAGAAATCTACAATGGGATTAGATTTGGTCACAAAAGTTAGAAAAATGTGGCTAATTCATTAACACAGGATTTACAATTTTCCAATTTTTACTAGTTTACTATTAAGAGTACTAATTTAACCATGTGAAAGAGGTTGACAATAACTTTTATTAATTCAAGGGCACCTTCATTTTATGTAAGTTTGTGGTTGATCAACTAAATAATATGATAATTATCCTTTCATTTAGGTCTATTTTACATTCATGTTTCTTTCCTAGCCTGGAAAAAGAAACCCTCGCATGGGAATTGACAAATCAAAGCAATGGAGAAGCTCCTTACTGGCTGGTATCCATTTCTGGCACTTGTCGCAGAAGTAGGACAGTTGCTCCTCCATCCAGGACACATCTCCTTCGTCGCTGTTGAGGGAATCCCCACTCTGGTCATGAGACAGGTCCACGGATGCCTGATCCTCTGATTCGACAATCAGGAGCGTCTCCCCCTCGACCTCCCCCTCCTCCAGCCCCTCCGAGGTGGACGTCCTCGTGGCTTCATCGTCGTGTCGACTTATCAAACTACTCAGGTGGATGTTGCTATCCATCCCTTCCTTCTCACAGGTTCAGGAGTGCTTCTCAGCTGCAATCCTAAGCTCTGAACGCTGAGCTGACATGCGCTCCCACAGAGACAGAAGCTCCTCAAGGAGGGCACCCGCCCACGGCTTCTTCATTCAGACAGAAGGAATTTTTACAGCAGCACTGTAGATTATATGATCCATTATCCTCTATTGGATAAGTTTACAAGGACAATGACCAAAAAAAGGTCCTTAAGCTATTCTCCATAAACACACACACTGCACGCTGTCCTTCCAACATTTCACCATCATTTCAAATCACGTTTTCTGAGAGCCTTTTTCCAGTAAAATCTTCTCTCTTTCTGCTTCAAGTTGCTCAGTCAAAATAATCTGTTCTCCCAAAAGACGAATGTTTTCTTTTTTCCGATTTTGCCTCTCGATGTCTCGGATCACTCCGTCACGAAGCCTCTAAAAACATAGGAAACAGATTTCAGTAACACCCCGAACAGGTGTTCCCACCCTGATGCCTTTCAAATCCAAATAACAGTGTTAGCAAAATACACTTAAAACAGATACCCAATTACTATTTTAACTTTCTGTACAAATGTAAAATGTAATAAACCACCAAATAAATTTGGTGGTGTGCTATTTTATTACTGAAATGAATTTGTACCACTTTTAAAGAAATTCCTGAACACCTAGTACAGAAAATTTAGTGGGAATAACAAAAAAGAAAAAACTGGCACTATGTTGCATTTAAAAAGTTTAACCAATATATGATATATTTAAAACTTGATGAGTTGCTACAGTAATACTGTGAACTACTTTCCCCTTAGCAATCATCCTAGCTTGAATAATAAACACCAGAAGAAAAAATATTAGTCTGAACAATTAATACAAGAATCAGCTTTTCTAGTCAGAAAAGTGAAATGGTAAAAATTATACAAAATTAATAATTATATAACAGAGAAAAGTAGGGAGGGAAAAGGAATGCTACTAGCAGAGAAAAAAAAAAATAAAAAGGCCGAAGTCAGTGTTGTGGCTTGGCAAGTTAAGCATTGCTTGCAACACCAACATCCCACATCAGAGTGCTGATTCAAGCCCCAACTGCTCCATTTTTTTTTGAAAGGCAGAATTACAGTGAGAGAAGGTGAGGGAGTGGGGGAGGGAGAGAGAGGGAGAGAGAGGGTGAGAGAGGGAGAGAGAGAGAGAGATCCTCCATCCACTGGTTCACTCTATAAATGGACGAAACAGCCAGGGCTTGGCCAGATGGAAGCCAGGAGCTTCTTCCAGGTCTCCCACGTGGCTGCAGGGGACCAAGACTTGGGCCATCTTCCATTGCTTTCCCAGGCCATAGCAGAGAGCCTGATCAGAAGTGGAGCAGCTAGGACTCGAACTGGCATCCATATGGGATGCAGCACTGCAGGCAGTGGCTGGCTTACTTAACCCACTGTACCACAGTGCTGGCCCGGCTTCACTTATGATCCAGCTCTCTGCTAATGCTCCTGGTAAAGCAGTGGACGATGGCCCTTGGGGAGTGAAGCAGAGGGTGGAAGATCTCTCTCCCTCTCTCTGTGCTGCTCTGACTTCCAAATAAATAAGTAAGTCTTCAAAAACATTTTTTTAAACAAAGGCCATCAAGGGCCGGTGCTGTGGCACAGAGGGTTAAAGCCCCGGCCTGAAGCGCCGGCATCCCATATGAGCGCCAGTTCTAATCCCAGCTGCTCTTCTGATCCAGCTCTCTGCTATGACCTGGGAAAGCAGTGGAAGACAGCCCAAGTCCTTGGGCCCCTGAACCCACGTGGGAGACCCAGGAGAAGCTCCTGGCTCCTGGATTCAGATCAGCACAGCTCTGGCCATTGGGGCCCTTTGGGGAGTGAACCAGCAGATGGAAGACCTTTCTGTCTCTCCCTCTTTCTCTCTGTAACTCTCTCAAATAAATAAAAAATATCTTTAAAAATAAAAATCAAGTTGTATTACAGAACCACCCTAACCCATTCCCACCCTTGACCTTGCTGACTTCAGAACTACATCTGGCCGGCGCCGTGGCTCAACAGGCTAATCCTCCACCTAGCGGCGCCTGCACACCGGGTTCTAGTCCCGGTTGGGGCACCGGATTCTATCCCGGTTGCCCCTCTTCCAGGCCAGCTCTCTGCTATGGCCCGGGAAGGCAGTGGAGGATGGCCCAAGTCCTTGGGCCCTGCACCCCATGGGAGACCAGGATAAGTACCTGGCTCCTGCCTTCGGATCAGCGCGGTGTGCCGGCCACCGCGGCCATTGGAGGGTGAACCAACGGCAAAGGAAGACCTTTCTCTGTCTCTCTCTCTCACTATCCACTCTGCCTGTAAAAGCAAAACAAAAACAAAACAAAAAAAAGAACTACATCTGACAAACCACCACACTCCAGCTCGAGGTTTCCTGGGATCACCATCTTTTCCTCTTCCTTGGGGGGTGGGGGGAGGACCACGGGTCTGCTGCCTCTGCTCCAAATGCTACCCCTGCAGAACCACACATATTTTAAGCTCTGATATCTAAGATCTCCCGGGCCCTCTTGCCTGCTTCTCTGATTCCCACAGCTGGTGAACAGCGAGATCAAACACTTTGCTCATCTCTGTGTACAAAGCACTGGACAGCAAATCAAGAAGGCCATTTACCCTTGATCAGTGCAGGCCACCGCTTTCCACCCTTGACAAACCAGGCTCCATCCCGTCACCTGTCAAGGTGTCGCTTAAAAAGTGACCAGCGACCCACTGGCACCACTCAGCACTACTGGGAGTTATTTATAGACCCTGGAGCTGCTGCTTCCGATCTGGGTGTTCCCTGGGTGCCCGGCAGGATGCCCTGGCACATCAGCGTTCAAAGTTTGCCAACATAAATAACAAAATACAAACGGCGAGGAGTCCGAGGAGGCGGTCAGTCACGGATATTTCCGGAAATAAACACGCCAAAAATAAGAAATCTAGGGGCTGGCGTCTCTATCGACCCCAGAAACCACAGTAAGTTGTTCATTTAAACAAACCAAAAAATGCAATTATCTCCCCCCATCTACCCTGGCCGAAGGCAGGGAGGGTGTGCTCGGGGAAGCCCGCAGCAGCGCGGGATGAAATCGTTAGCACTGAAAACAAACCAGGGTGGACTCCCACCCTTCGGCCTGCGGGTGGGGAGGGGCCGGCACCTCGCTGAGGGCGCCCCCCAGGAAGGGAAACCCTTTCCCGCCTTCTACCGTGCAGCGGCCAGGGGGAGAGGCCACAGGCCCGCGGCGCTGCAGGCTGCCCGCGAGCGCTCAGGACCCGGCTCCGCGGGACCTCCGGGCGGCGGGGAACCCGCAGCGCCCCGGGCAGAAGGCGTGGGGTGGGGGGGTCGCACAGACACAGGCAGGAGCCGGGGAACCGCGCGGGGAGACCCCCACAGGAGGCCCCGGGGCCGCCGCTGCGCGCGGGCCCCGGAAGACACGGTCACGTGACACCGACCTGCTGGTCCTGCCGCTGCTTCAGGTGCACGCCGACCACCGTGGCTGCCGTCAGCAGCACCGAGAGGCTCAGGACCACCTTCGAGCTCCTCGACATCCCCGCGCCGGCCGTCGGCCCGCCTAAGGCGCGGGGAACCGCTGTGGAGCACGCGCCGCTGGTCGCTGGGGCCAGGCTCGACCCTTCGAGCGCAGAGCCCCAACCGCCGCGCGCACCGCCCGCCGCCGTCAGGAGCGAGCAATCGAGAGCCGAGCACAGAACGGCGTCCCTGCTTGGGAGACCGAGAGAGCATCTTCAGCGGCCGTGGGACACCGGGGACCTCTGCGTCCAGGGCCGGGGCTGGCGGGCGGGGGTGGCAAGGTTAGAACATCCCTAATTTAAATTCTGAAGAGCCCCGGCTCAGAATTGGCCCGAGGACCTCGCCAGTGGAGGGGTCCGGGTGTCTGAGCTGGCTCAGTGCAGCTCCCGACTCCAGCGGTCTGGGGTGTCCTGAGGGGACGGGATCCCCACAGGCTTCCTTGCGGATCCCTCTCCACAGCTGTCCCTCCTGAGCGCCTGGTTGACCCGGGATACCGGCTTCACCCACACGCTGCCTTTTCTGGCCCCCATCGGGAGATGGCCCGGCTAGGGCGCCTCCAGAGGCGCACCGGTGGCGTCCTCGTGGATTTTGTGATTTTTGCTTGCTTGCTTAAGGGTCCGTAATTACACGTTGTGTCCACGGTCACCTGCTTTGACCTGGGCGCCACAGGCGGCTGATCAGGCGCTGCGGTCTCCACCGCAGAAGCCTCTGCCTGCGGCGCATGCTCACGGGCCAGCGACCCCTCTCTGTCTCCTGAGACCCTCTGCCCCAGGAAGCCCTGAAGCCGTGTAGGCTTGCTTAGCCTCACCTGCTAGCTTTTCCAGCGTTCACCTCTGCCCGCAGCGCTTAGCTCTGCCAGTCTCTGTCGTGTAAGCATAAATGGTATAAAGTGAGCATCGCCCCTTGAAATGGAATAAAATAGGACGGTCGTTGTGGCCCAGCTGGGTAAGCCCTGGACTGCCATAACCAGTTCATCTGGCTGCTCCACTTTTGTCCCAGCTCCCTGCGAGTGAGCCTGGGAAAGCAGTGGAAGATGGCCCAAGTGCTTGGGCCTCTGCACCCACGTGGGAGACCAGGAAGAAACTCCTGGCTTGGGCCTAGCTCAGGCTATTGTGGCCATCTAGGGAGTGAACAAGTAGATGGAAGATTCCCTCTCTCTTTCTCTCTCTCTCTCTCTTTTTTTTTTTTTTTTGACAGGCAGTTAGTGAGAGAGACAAAGGTCTTCCTTCCGTTGGTTCACCCCTGAAATGGCCGCCACGGTTGGCGCTGTGCCGATCCAAAGTCAGGAGCCAGATGCTTCTTCCTGGTCTCCCACACAGGTGCAGGGCCCAAGCACTTGGGCCATCCTCCACTGCCTTCCCGGGCCACAGCAGAGAGCTGGACTGGAAGAGGAGCAACCGGGACAGAATCCGGTGCACCAACCAGGACTAGAACCTGGGGTGCCAGCGCCGCAGGTGGAGGATTAGCCTAGTGAACCATGGCGCCGGCCTCTGGACTGCTCTTTTACTTATGACAGATCCTAAATTTTTTCCCCTTATAAGTCAGTGAGCCTTCAGGAAAGCTGTATGTCTTTAGAATGAACATCAAGAAGTTAAATGGTCTTTGTTTCTATTGTGACTAATTTTCCATTTGCCTTCTCGAAGTGCATTCGAGAAGTATTTATTTGAAAGACAGAAAGAAAACGACTTTGATCTGCTGCTTCATTTTTGAAATGTCTGTGATAACTGGGGCTGTGCCTGGCTGAATCCAGGAGCCAGGAACTCCATCCAGGTGGCAAGAACCCAAGTACTTGGGCCATCATCTGCTTCCGCCCAGGCACATTAGCAGGAAGCTGGGTCAGAGTCAGAGGCAGGACTTCATCTCAGGCACTCTGATGTGGGATAGCAGTGGCTTAACCCGCTGCACCACAACGCCCCAAATTCTGCTTTTCTAGTCCTTTATGTGTTAACTCGTCAAATAAAATAGCAGATTCTCTGTTTAAATATTTATAAACCCAAGCAGGATGTCTTATGTGGTTGTTGTCACTTAATTTACTGAGTTGTGAGGGAGTGACTGCATGCTATCACACATTGAAAAGCAACTATTTTTTTCCATGTTAAAATAATTTCCATCTAGTCTGAGTACATTTCCAAGCATATGCAGTGCATTTGAATAAAAGCAGTTTTCTGAAACAGCTTGAAGAATTTCTACTAAATACATTTTCAAAAATGGAAGTCTAGACTTGCTGATCAGCTTTTTCCTGATGTCAGTTACATTCCTTCTTTCAGCAAAGCTTGAATGTACCAGGAACAGTGGATTTAAGGGACCCACATCCCTCAAACAGCTCAGGGCCCCCATGGAAGACAGACTAGTGCGTGAAATAATCACAGTAAAAAGATGGGAGACAGTGGGTGAATAGCGAGAGTTACATTTGTGTTCATATGTTGCTAAGACCCGGCCGAGCAGGGATGATATAAGGAAGTAGAGGTTTGGAGAAGTCATTACGTTAAGAGGAGATCATGAGATTGAAGCCTTATGTTGGGATTAGGGCCCTTGCAGGAGTAGAAGCACTTAGCAGTCACTCTCTCCACTGTATGAGGACACAGAAAGAAGATGGCCATCTGCAAGCCAGAAAGAGGACCCTCACCAGAACCAATCCATGCCAGCTCCCTGATAATCAGACCTCCTGGTCTCCAAACCTGTGAGAAATAATTTGTAGCCCCAAAGTTAAGTGTGCGTGTAGATTCGTTGCTTGAGACGCAGTAACACTCACACAGGAGAAGATTCAAGACCTGCCAGAACCTTGCAGCTGTTCTCTTCCAGAAACCAGGTGCTGGATGGACTTGAATTCCTTGCTGGCTTCCTTTCTGTGCTGAGTCACCACTAATGCCCACTAAATACCAAAGTCCTGTTTAAACACTGGAGCCTCTGGGTGAGAGGTGCTTCTGAAATGATGACAAAGGTAAGTAAGCTGGAACTTGTATAGAGGGAGGAAGACTTAAAACAGCCCTCTCATCTACAGGGAGGGTTAAAAAAAAAAGTTCAGGGGCAATAGTTTGGTGCAGAGGTTGAGATACCTCTTGGGATTCTGCATCCCCTGTGGGAGTGTCTGGGCTCAGGTGTCTGGGCTTTGTTTCCAATTCTAGCTTCCTTCTGGGGTGCACCCTGGAAGCCAGCAGATGATGGCTCAAGGACTTGGGGCACTGCCGCCCATATGGGAGGCCTGGAGTGAATTCCAGGCTCCTGGCTTCAGCTTGGCGCAGCCTAGGCTATTGCAGGAATTTTGGGATTGAATCAATGGATGGAGGCTCGCTCTCTCTCTCTCTCTGCCTTTGAAGTAAAATGGAAATAAAAGGATAAAATATAAAGGAAATACACTTCATAGTGTTAGCAAGGAGCAAGCTCAGGCCCTGTGCATGTTTTTAAGTTATTTTTTAATCAAATGATTTCATATTCACAATGATCCCATAAAGTAAGGATTATTATCTCCCCTGTTTCACAAGGGAGAAAACTGAAGGATTTCTTCTTTTAAGATTTTATTTATTTGAGAGGTAGAGTTACAGACAGTAAGAGGGAGAGACAGAAAGAAAGGTCTTCCATCTGCTGGTTCACTCCCCAAATGGCCACAATGGCCAGAGCTGTGCTGATCTGTAGCCAGGAGCCAGGAGCTTCTTCTGGATCTCCCACGTGGGTGCGAGGGCCCAAGGACTTAGGCCATATTCCACTGCTTTCCCAGGCCATAGCAGAGAGCTGGGTTGGAAGTGGAGTAGCCAAGACTCGAATCGGCACCCTTATGGGATGCCGGCACTGCAAGTGGCAGCATTACCCGCTATGCCACAGTGCCAGCCCCCTGGAAATGGACTTCTGAAAGACACGCCCTTTAGAATTCTGTTTTCAGTCCCCCATTCCTCCCTTCCATTAGGAGAGCTGGGACAGCCCTCCAGCGAGATGTCAGAGGATGTCCTCTTCACCATGAGAACCAGGAAGGGGACAAAAACCAAGAAAGAGCAAAAAAAGAAAAAAGAAACAGAGAAGTCAGTTGTCCTCTGTGAGCAAGCAAGCTATGCAGCAAGAAAGTAGCGGGAAGTGCAGCTCCTGGCTTCCTTCCGATGCTCACTCACTTGTGCTTTGGACCCAATCTCCTACTTTTCTGGGCCTCAGGTTTTTGCTCTGGACCACAGCAATAGCAGTGTATCTTCTACGTCTTTGGTGTGCTAGTTCAGATGATTAATCAACCTCCAGTGGTCGCGTGGGAGTTGGACGACTTGGACTCCCTCTGCCCTTGGGGTACAGGGATGGGGGAAGGCTAGATTGGGGCGGGGGTCTTCTGCTACTACTTCTATAAGCAGAAGCCCTGAATCTTTTTCTTCATCTATTTAGAAAATGCTCACTCGCAGCTGAGTGGGCCTTTTGATGCCATCCCAGCTGGTGTTGGTATGATTCCCCCTAACGGTGTTTGCCCATGCTGTGAATTAGAGCTTTGTTATTTCAAAGCACTTATTTACTTAATATGGCTAAATTATTTTGGATTAAAAATTCACTCACACCATCAGAAAAAAAAGTCAATATTACCATAGTTAATGGAAGACAAAAAGCTGTTAGATCTTTTCAATATAATTTCAACTCCTGTGAATATTTTATTTTTATTTTTTAAAAAAGGCTTTAACTGACAATACCTTGTGTTGTCAAAGATATGAAAGAGCTGACATGCTCTGGGCTCCTGATAGGCATGTCAGTTAGTACCACCTGTACACTGTGACCCAGGAACTTCAAGCCCGCACATATTCCCAGAAGACTGGCAGGCAAATGTGCACAAAGAGATGCATAGACACTATGCATAGCTGCACAATCACAATAGGCAAAAACTGGAAACCACCCAAATATCCATCAACAGGAGAATGGACAGCTAAGTTGTGGGATTTTCATCCAATCAAATACAGTCCTGAGAATGAATGAACTATTGCTACATAAAATAAAGCATGGATGAAATAAAAAATACAGTGTTAGGAGAAACAGGTCAGCTGCAAAAAAGTGTATGAGAGACCTTCAAAAAGTTCACAGAACATGCATATTATAAAAAAATTATGTGTGGATTTCAAAACTTTCTTGCACCAAAATAAACTCATACTAACTTATAACATGTTTGAACAAGATTTAGTTCAAGCCACTAAAAAAGAAAAAATATCAGTTCGAAAAGAGCCCCTATTAGAGCAATATGAATTCTTGCTAAAATTGAAACAACTTTATGATGAAGCTGGGTAGAAGAACATTGAAATCACTGATGCTGTACAAAAAGTTTTTATGGGGATGATGCCCCCAAAGAAATCATCAGTTGACAAATGGATAACTCATTTTAAGAAAGAACAAGACAATGTTGAAGATAAAACAATCAGAAGCAAATCATTCATGTAATTTGTGAGGAAAAAAAAATAATGTAGTTCATGCTCTAATTGAAGAGGACCAATAATGAACAGCAGAAACAATAGTCAATAGCATAGTCATCCCAGCTGGTTTAACTTACACAATTCTGACTGAGAAATTAAAATGGAGCCAACTTTGTGCTCTTGGGTGCTGAAACTATTGCTCCTAGCACAGCTGCAGACAAGAGCAAAGATTTCGATAGGAAATGTTAAAGTAGGATCAAGATCCTAAAGCATTCCTTCCAAGGATTGTAACTGGAGATGAAATGCAACATCACCAATGTGATCCTGAAAACAAAGCACAATCAAAGCACTGGCTACCAAGACGTGGAAGTGGTCCAATCTAAGCAAAAGTGGACTGGTCGAGAGCAAAGGTCTTGGCGATAGTTTTTTTGGGATGCTCAGGAAATTTACTTGTTGTCTTTCCAGGAACCAAAGAGTAACACCTGCTTATTAAGAGAGTGTTTTGAGAAAGCCAATGCTCTAGCAGAAAAAAGCCAAGGAAAGCTACACAAGAGTCTTTCTCTACAACAACTATGCTCTTGCTCATTCCTCTCATCAAACAAGGACCATTTTGTGAGAGTTTTGATAATTGGGCATCTGCCTCACAGTTCTGATTTGGCTCCTTCTGACTTCTTGTTTCCTAATCTTAAAAAAATCTTTGAAAGTCATCAATTTTGTTTATGTCAATAAGGCTTTAAAAAAAAAAAAAAAGACTGAATTGACATGGTTTGATTTCCAGACTCCCAGTTCTTTTGGGATGAATAAAATGGCTTGCATCATGACTCACAAAAGCGTCTTGAATTTGATGGAGTTGTGTTTAGAGATAAGGTGTATTTTTTACTTTTATCTTTTAATTCCATTTTCCACCAACTTTTTGAAATCTCTTATCTATAAATCCCACTTAGAGATATCAGCATGGTAGTCACTCTATGGAAGGGGAAGGGGAGTATCTGTAGGAGAACACATGGATAGGGCTTCTGGGATGCAATTTCTTGATCTGGAGCCGGCTGTTTGTGAAAATTAGTGCAGCAGCACTCTTGGGTTGTATATTTGTATTTATATGCATAACACACTTCCACACGAAGTCTTACATAAAAATATGAACAGAAAAAAATGGCTTTACATTTTATCATCCCTTCTTGCAACATAACATTATTTGTACATGATGAGTATCAAGAATTGAAGAGATCATCATTTAAAACATCTTGATTAGGTATTGTGTACAGGAACTAAAACCAGAATTATTTTTAAACATAAAACTTTTTATGAAAAAGTTATACTCCAAGAAGTAAGCCCTAGTTTTTCATTAAAAAATTACAGATATTAGGACATTTTAAACAAATTCAATATTTTTAAAGATTTATTTATTTGAAAGTCAGAGTTACACAGAGACAGGAGAGGCAGAGAGAGAGAGGTCTTCTGTCCGATGGATCACTCCCCAGATGGCTGCAGCGAAGCCAGGAGCCAGGAGCTTCTTCTGGGTCTCCCACATGGGTGCAGGGGCCCAAGGACTTGGGCCATCTTCCACTGCTATCCCAGGCCATAGCAGAGAGCTGGGTTGGTAGAGGAGCAGCCAGGACTAGAACCAGCGCCCATATGGGATGTTGGCACTTCAGGCCAGGGCTTTTAACCTGCTACACCACAGCTCCAGCCCCAAACAAATTCAATATTTAAAACTACTCTATATTTTTGTTTTCATCCCATACTTAAATTGTGTCATACTTCTCTGCTTTTTAAACTTTTAAAAGAATATATACAAAGACATGTAATAATTATTACTCCTAAAACTCCATTTAGAAATATCCAAGCTGGGGTCAGCATTGTGGTATGGCTACTGCATGCAATACTAACATTCCATATGAGCACCAGTTTGAGACCCAGCTTCTCCACTTCCAATCCAACTCTTAATGTGCCTGGAAAAGCAGTGGAAGAATTTCCCCTTTCTCCTGGATGGAATTCTTGGCTTTGGCCTGTCCAAAACCTGGCTGTTACAACCATTTGGGAAGTGAACCAGTGAGTGGGAGATTCTCTCTCTCTCTCTCTCTCTCTCTCTGTCTCTCTCTCTCTGTAATTCTGTCTTTCAAATAAATAAATAAATCTTTTAAAAGAAGAAGAATCCAAGCTTCCTCAAGTTGAACCGATGTATGTGGTCCTTTTTTATGTTTACCAGACCGTGACAAAGATTAGGAAGCGTATTGATTTAGTTTAACTTGCTTTCTTTAGGTCAGAAGTTGTGAACCTTGCATGTCTGCCTTTATTCTAGCTTCTTGGTATTCTGAGATCACATCAGCTTCTGCCCCTCCCAGCTTAGGATGGACCCAAGCTGTGCCTGAGTGACCACTGTTCTCCTGGTGGGGACAGCGAGTACTTCATCCACATCCCCTGCTCCTGTGATGTCAGTTCTGGCAGGAGCTCCAGAGGGACCAGTGCTGACCCAGACACAGGAAGTCCTGGGATCCAAGCTGCTCACGCTCAGGGGTAGGGAAGACTGGGACCCTGGCTGGAGTGTTTGCAAGCCTTCAAGTCCCTTCCACATTCATTGCTTGCAGTAATTCTTCCTATATTAAATCACAGGGCAGCAGAACCACTGCACTGCCAACAGAGCGAACTGACTCCCAGAGACAAAATTCTGAAGCTGATTTCCTTGGAAACCTTTCAGCCACTCCCCACACCTGTAGGATAAAGGGCTCAAACTCTTCAGGATAGCATGCTACCCCTTGCTCTTCCCTCCAGCCGCCTCCAAATTGGAAATTCAGGGATTGGAGAAGAATCCAGAAATGCAGGGCTGGGACTTAAGAACCTGGCTTCCCCACTGTGGAGCTTGGCTTCTGCTATTTGGGCTTGAAGCAGAACCAGGTTGTTGCAGTGCTGAGGGGAGAGTTGGGTTTTTAATCATTTCTGTCTTAGGGAATAGTAATGATTAGTAGTATTCTGGTGTGAGGTCTTTATTAAGAAAGGGCAGAGATTTAAAATGGAACAGAAGTTGAGCATGAATGGAACAGGTGATGGTTACAAAGTTGTATGGGGCAGGGCTAGGAAAGACAGAGTAGGCCAGGAGAGGGAAGTTTGGGGAGAAGGTAGAGGGTGGCACCAGTGACCAACCTTTCTGTAAGTGTATCAATCTTGGCATCAAGTGATTGCAGAAATACTGCATCCCCAAAAGCACCATTTTCTGCTGCTTAGGAGCCTTGCCCAGTGGATGGCCCTATAATAGGCTCTACTGGAGGTCAGTACTTTTTCAGGCTGAGGTTCTAAAGTCAGTCATTAGGTAAAACATAAAATACAAAACAGTCAAAACTATCTCCTTGGTGGGGCCAGTATTGTGGCGTAGCAGGTAAAGCCACCGCCTGCAGTGCTGGCATCCCATATGGGTGCTGGTTCATGTCCCAGCTGCCCCGCTTCCAATCCAGTTTCCCACTAAAGGACCTGGAAAAAACAGTGGAAGATGGCCTAAGGACTTGGGTCTCTGCCACCCAGGTAAGAGACCTGGAGGAAGCTCCTGGCTCCTGGCTTCCACCTGGCCCTGTGCTAACTGTTAGAGCCATTTAGGGAGTAAACCAGCTGATGGAAGATCACTTTCTGTCTCTCCCTCTCTCTGTAACTGACTTTAAAATAAATAAGTAAATCTTAAAGAAAAAAAATCTCCTTGGAAATCCCTATGAGGGTGGGTATTCGGCTTAGCAGTTAAGACACAGTTAGTATGTCCTTGTACTATAGCAGAGTTAACTAGATTCAATACCTTGTTCCAACCCCTAACTCTAGCTTCCTGCTAATGTGCACCCTGAGAGGCATCAGATAATAATTCCTGCTCTTACATTTGAAACCTGGACTGCATTTCTGACTTCAGCCCCAGCCCAGCCTCAGCTATTCTGGGCGTTGGGGGAATGAACCAATGGATGAGATATATTCTCTCTCTCTGCCTTTCATATACATAAATAAAAATTCAGAATATTGCTTTGTTTTGTTGCTCAGATAGTTCTAGATTTGGCCTTTGGTAGCTCCTGTATTCCTTTGATGCAATCTCACCACGGTGAGTTTTTCTTTTTAACACTTCCTTACATTCTGGTACTACAAGGTGCACCAGTCCGATCTTGTGTATTTCCTGCCCCAGTCCTAGAAGCAGGCGTTTCTCCAAAGATCTCTGGTTCTTTTCACATGGTATTAACAACCATGTGCTTGTTCCTCCACACACACCCTATTGCTGCTATCCTCTGGTCTCACCAGACAGCCAAACCACTGGGGCTGCCTGATCTTAGATTGTGGAACTGCAAACCCTGAGCAAATATAAACCTCCTTCCTTCATAAGCGGCATGAATTAGGTATTTCATTACAGTAATGGCAGCTAATACAATTTCCTTCTTGATTTCTCATTGTTGATATATATAAATGCTGCTGATTTTTGTGTGTTGATTTTATATCCTGCATCTTTGCTGGATTGATTGCTTAGCTCTAAATGTCTGTGTATTTATGAGATCATGTAATCTACAAGCAGAAACAATTTTGCTTTCTCCATTCCAGCCTGATGAATTCTGTTTCCTTTCTCACCTAACCACTCTGCCTAGGACTTTCAATACTCTGTTTAATAGAAGTAGGGGAATGGGCATCCTTGTCTTGTTCCTGATTCTTCTCTCTTTTTTTTTTTTTTTAAGATTTATTTTTGTTTATTTGAAAGGCAGAGTGATACAGAGAGAGGGAGAGACAGAGAGAAAAAGATCTTCCATTCACTGGCTCACATCCCAAATGACTGCAATGGTTGGAACTGGGCCAGGTCTCCCATGTGGGTGGCAGAGGCCCAAGTACTTCAGCCATCTTCTGTCGCTTTCTTTTTTTTTTTGTTTGTTTGTTTGTTTGTTTTTTTAAAGAGTTATTTTATTTATTTGAAAGACAGAGTTACAGAGAGAGGTAGAGACAGAGCAGAGAGAGCGCTGCTGCACCGATCCGAAGCCAGGAGCCAGGAGCTTCTTCTGGGTCTCCCACGCGAGTGCAGGGGCCCAAGGACTTGGGCATCTCCTACTTCTTTCCCAGGCCATAGCAGAGAGCTGGATTGGAAGAGGTGCCCATATGGGATGCCGACGCTTCAGGCCAGGGCATTAACCCGCTGCACCACAGTGCTGGCCCCCTTCTATCGCTTTTTAAGGCGCATTAGCAGGGAGCTGGACTGGAAGTGAACCAGCTGAGACCTACACTGGCATTCTAATATGGGATGCTGGTGTCTTGGATGGTGACTTAACCCACTGTGTCACAACAATGGCCCCAATTATCTATCATCCTACGGGAGAATTTTTCCATCATTCCTTGATGAGCATAAAGTTAGCTGTGGAGTTTTCATCTATGGCTGTTAGGTCCATTTTACTGCTATAATAAAATACCTGCATGTAGATAACTTGTAAAGAATAAACCCCTATTTCTTATAGTGCTGGAAGCTGGGAAGTCCAATATGCTAGTGCTGGTGTCTGGTGAGTGTTGCTCTCTGCTTCCATGATGTCTCATGTGTACTTGGGGAAAAACATGTGTTCTGCTGTTCTTGGGTGGAGTGTTCTGTTTGCGATTATTAGGTCTACTTGGTTTATGATGTTCTAAACTTCCATTTCTTTATTAATATTCTGTCTGGTTATTCTATCATTACTGAAAATAGTGTTAAAGCCCCCAGTTATTATTTTAGAACTATCTAGTCCTCCTTTGAAGTCTATCAATGTTTGCTTCATATATTTTGAAGCCCTAATGTTTGGTGCACAAATGTTCATAATTGTTTTATTTCTTCATGAATTGACCTATCAATCTCTAATATCCTTTATCTACTGCAACAGTTTTGGATCTAAATTCTATTTGGTATGAAACAGTACAAGATGACTATGGTTACTATTTTTGTGGGATATCTTCCTGCATTGTTTTGCTTTTTACGATTTGTGTCTTTAGATCTAAACTGCATCTCGTGTAGACAACAGATCCTTGGGTCATATGTTTTATTCATCCTTCCAATTTAAGCTCTTTAGGGTCTTTTTTTTTTTTTGTTACTCCTTCTATTGATGCCTTTTAATTCACTTTATTTACAGTAATTACTGGTAAGGAAGTACACAATTATCTCATTTTGCTGTTGGGATTTTGTGGATCTGACAGCTTTTTTGTCTCTCATTTCTTACATTACTGCCTTGTTTGGTGTTGATTTTTTTTCTCTTACTGATGTTACAGATTATATCATCATAAAATTAACATAGATCTATAATTATGTTTATGCATTTGTCTTTTAAATCCTATGGAAAATTTTAAAAATTGATTTAAAATCAACATTCCAATAGTACTGGCTTATATTTTCCAGTACTGGTGATCTTTAGAGATTCATATAACTTCAAGTTACTGTATAGCATTCTTTCATTTCAACCCAAAGAACCCCTTTTAGCATTCTATCTGTCAGATCTAGTGATAATTAACTCTCTTAACGTAGGTTTAACTGTGAATGTCTTAATTTTTTCCCCCTCATTTTTAGGAACAGTCTTGTCAGATGTAGAACATCTCATTGAAAGTTTTCCATTCTTCATTTTATTTTGTTTTTAAAGATTTATTTTATTTATTTGAAAGACAGAGTAACAGAGAGAGAGGTCTTCCATGCTGGTTCACTCCCCAGATGGCTGCAACGGCCAGAGCTGCGCTGATCAAAAATCTTCTACTGCTTTCCCAGGCCATAGCAGAAAGCTATGGCCCAAGTCCTTGGGTTCCTGCACCCATGTGGGAGACTTGAAGGAATCTCCTGGCTCCTGGCTTCGGATCGACAGCGCTCTGGCCATTGCGGCCATCTGGGAAGTGAACCAGTGAATGGAAGATTTTCTCTCTGCCTCTGCCTCTCTTTAACTCTGTCTTTCAAATAAATAAATAAGTCCTTAAAAAAATTATCAAAAGCCAAACACAATGAGAGAATTCTTGAAAACCTCCAGGGAGAAGTGAACTGTCTTGGAGATGAGAACTTCAGAGATTACCAACTAATTTCTTATTGGAAACGTCAGAAGCCGAAAGGAGAGGGAGGATATACATAAAGTAAAGAATGGGGGCCGGCGCTGTGGTGCAGCAGGTTAAAGCCCTGGCCTGAAGCACCGGCATCCCATATGGGTGCCAGTTCTAGTCCTGGCTGCTCCTCTTCTGATCCAGGTGCATTAGCAGGGAGCTGGATCAGAAGTGGAGCAGCTGGGACTTGAACCAGCACACATATGGGATGCTGGCACAGCAGACGGCTTTATCTGCAATGCCACAGCACTGGTCATTCATATATCATTTTCTTGATGTGCTTAACTTTACATGTGTTTTTCCCTAGCTCTTACAGAATATTTAAATTATTTCAATGTCTTTGTCTAGTAAGTCCATTGGGTGAGGTTCCCTAGGAATGACTACTTTTAATTTAGTTTGTTCTTTTGAATGGCCTTGTTTTTCTGTCTTTTGCGTCCCTTCTGACTTTTCTGTTGGAAGTTTGGCATTTGATTATTTTAATGTGGCAATTCTAGAAATCAGATTCCACTCATTCCTCAAGGTTTGCGCTTCTGAATTATTGAAGACTGTAGTCATTCATTTGTTCTGAGACTTTTCCAAAATACAGAAATTACTCTTTATGTGTGTCACTGAAGCCTTTGCTCTTTGAGCTAATATTCACGAATGTCTTGTCAGATATCTCCTTGAATATCAGGATCTGAAAAAGGCCACACACATACACACACACATACACACACGCACATACACACACGAAGGAAACAAAGAAAGACATTATTCCCCAAACAGAAAAGACATCTCCCTCATTCTTTTCAAATTGGCACTGTGTATTTGTAGTCCTTTATCAATTATTTAGGCTTTCTCTGAACCTATAGATAAGCCTGAGGTGAAATCATCAGTCATCTCAGGTCTCTTCTGAGTATGTATCTTGTCTGGGCATGCATGGCTTTCTAATTTCCCCATTTGCAAAGATTTATTTATTTATTTGGGTTTTTGTTTATTTATTTAAAAGGCAGAGTTACAGAGAGGCACAGGCAGAGAGAGAGAGAGAGAGAGGTCTTCCATCCGTTGTTTCACTCCCCAGATGGCTGCATAGGCCGGAACTATGCTGATCCAAAGCCAGGAGCCAGGAGCTTCTTCCAGGTCTCCCACATGAGTGCAAGGGTCCAAGGATTTGGGCCATCTTCTACTGCTTTCCAAGGCCAAGGCCATAGCAGAGAGATGGACTGGAAGTGGAGCAGCCAGGACTCGAACCGGCACCCATATGGGATGCTGGCACTGCAGGTGGCAGCTTTACCCGCTACACCACAGCGCCAACCCCTCATGGCTTTATCTTGATTGAGCCTTGACTTGGTCACTCTAAGACTGGTTATTTGCCAGAGTGTCTAGTAAGTTCATTCAGACATATACTAGGTATTCTCTTGACCTTTCTCAGAGAAAAGAAGAGCTCCGAGCTTCCCTCTGTTGCTGCCGACCTCACTGCCTCCATCCCTTGGGTTATCTCATTATGACTGCCTTCAGCTTTTGTAGCTCTGCTCTGGCTTGGATGCTGAATGCCCCTCAAAGGCACCTGTGTCAAGCAAGGGCTTGGTCCTCAGGGTGGTGCTCCTGGGAGATCGATGGCAGAACCGTTAGGAGCTAGGGTCTGGAATGAGGTCCTCAGATCATTGGCAGTGTGTCCTCCTAAGGCTGTTCTCGCAGAGTGCTGTTACAAGAGCCTGATTTTGGCCCTGCTCAGTCTCTCTCTGCTTCCTGGATTACCACGTGATCCTCCCTGTCTGTGTGTGCGCCACTATCAGCCAGGGGTCTTCACCAGAGCCTATGTCAACATCATGCCATTTGGGCTTTGAACCTCCAAAACTGTGAACTAAATATATCTGTATCTTTAAAGTTAGTTGCTTCAGGTATTTCAGCATACTAATAAAAAACACTGACTGATGCAAGCTCTACTTTGTGTTCTTATTTACAAACTGTATCTTTGAGTTTTATGTCGTAGTAATGTTTGGTCAATTTTCATCTATTACTGGACATTTTTTTCTGTGGTGAGTGCTTCTCATCTACTTTCTTAAAGATTTATTTATTTATTTATTTATTTATTTGAAAGAGTTACACAGAGACAGAGAGAAAGAGAGGCAGAGAGAAAGGTCTTCCATCCGCTAGCTCACTCTCCAATTGGCTTCGATGGCTGGAGCTGCGCCGATCCGAAGTCAGGAGCCAAGAGATTTCTTCTGTGTCTCCCATACGGGTGCAGGGGCCCAAGGACTTAGGCTATCTTCTACTGCTTTCCCAGGCCACAGCAGAGAGCTGGATCAGAAGTGGAGCAGCCAGAAGTCGAACCAGCACCCATATGGGAGGCTGGCACTTCAGGAGGTGGCATAACCTGCTATACCACAGTCCCATCCCCCCTCATCTACTTTTGCTTTTTTTTTTTTTTTTCTTTTTTCTTCTTGTGAGCATTTGTACAAGTCCTTTGCTTCTTTTATGATTATTATTATTTGGGGCCGGCGCCGTGGCACAGTAGGTTAACCCTCTGCCTGCGATGCCAGCATCCCATATGGGTGTCGGTTCTAGTCCCGACTGCCCCTCTTCCTATCCAGCTCTCTGCTATGGCCTGGGAAAGCAGTGGAAGATGACCCCAGTCCTTGGGCCCCTGCACCTGCGTGGGAGACCCAGAAGAAATCTCTTGGCTCCTGGCTTCAGATCGGCGCAGCTCTGGTTGTCTTGGCCATTTGGGAAGTGAACCAGTGGATGGAGGATCTCTCTCTCAGTCTCTTCCTCTCATTGTTTGTAACTCTACCTCTCAAATAAATCAATAAAATATTTTTTAAAAAAAGATTATTATCGTTCATCTTTGAATGAAGTGAATTCTTTCTGGTGCTGTTTGCAGGATGGAATAGATGGGAGAAAGTCAGGACATAATCTAAAATATCAGAAATTATACTCACGACATAAAAGTTCATGGTTAGTGAATTATTTAAGTCTTTACTGGTTTTTTATTATAAAGATTTAATTATTTATTTGAAAGGCAGAGATGCAGAGAAAGAAAAGAAGAGAGAGAGAGAGATTCTCCCTCCATCTGCTGGTTCACTCCCCAATAGCCACAATGACTGGGAGTGGGCCAGGCTGAAGCCGGGAGCCAGTAGCTTCTTCCAGGTCTCCCATGTGGTTGCAGGCACCAAGCACTTGGGCCATTTTCCAGGTGCATTAGTAGGGAGCTGGATCAGAAGTGTTAGTAGCTGGGACTTGAACCAGCGCCCAAATAGGATGCTGGCACTGAAGATGGAGGCTTAACCTTCTACGCCATGGTGCCAGCTCCCCATCTTTATTCTGTCAACCAAGATTGGAACTCCTCACAGTTGGGAACTGCTGCTCGTTTCCCACAGCTTTACTGGTAATCTGATTCTAAAAATAAGGATTCTCTGGTAGTTCTCATTCAGTCCCATTTCGTACATTCACTTATTTGGTGCCTACTACATGCCAGATGCTATTTTGGGCACCTGTGATATAACGGAACAAAATGTGCAAAGATTCTTTCTTCAAAAATTCTAGTGGGGCACTGGCATTGTGGCAGAGCAGGATAAGCCACTACCTGCAACGCTGGTATCCCTTATCCAAGCACTGAGAGTCCTAGTTGCGCTTCTTCTTCTTCTTCTTCTTCTTCTTCTTCTTCTTCTTCTCCTTCTCCTTCTCCTTCTCCTTCTCCTTCTCCTTCTCCTTCTCCTTCTCCTTCTCCTTCTCCTTCTCCTTCTCCTTCTCCTTCTCCTTCTCCTCCTCCTCCTCCTCCTCCTCCTCCTCCTCCTCCTCCTCCTCCTCCTCCTTCTCCTCCTCCCCCTCCTCCTTCTTTTTTAAAAAATATTTATTTTATTTAATTGAAAGGCAAAATTACAGAGAGAGGGGGAAGGAGAGACACAGAGAGAGGCTTTCTATCCACTGATTCACTCCCCAAATGGCTGCAACAGCCAGGGCTGAGCCAGGATGAAGCCAGGAGCCAGGAGCTTCTTCCAGGACCTGAGCCTTCTGCTGCTTCCCCAGGCTATTAGTAGGGAGCTGGGTGGGAAGTGGAGCAGCAGGGCCTCAAACCAATACCCATAAGGAATGCCAGTGCAACAGGCAGTGGCTTAATCCTCTATGCCATAGCACCAGACCCCTGGTTGCTCCCCTTCTGATCCAGCTTCCTGCTAATAGGCCTGAGAAAGCAGTAAAAGATGTCCCAAGTACCTAGTTCCCTACCACCCATGTGAGAGACCCAGATGGGCCTTCTGGCTCCTAGCTTTGGCCTTGTCATTGCAGCCATCTGGGGAGTGACCCAGCCTCTGTCTCCATCATTCTGCCTTTCAAATAAATAAAATAAAGCTTTAGAAAAAAGAAATGCTCGGCCGGTGCTGTGGCTCAACAGGCTAATCCTCTGCCTAGCGGCGCCGGCACGCCGGGTTCCAGTCCCGGTTGGGGCGCCAGATTCTGTCCCGGTTGCCCCTCTTCCAGGCCAGCTCTCTGCTGTGGCCTGGGAGTGCAGTGGAGGATGGCCCAAGTGCTTGGGCCCTGCACCCGCATGGGAGACCAGGAGAAGCACCTGGCTCCTGCCTTCGGATCAGCGCGGTGCGCCAGCCGCAGCGCGCCAGCCGCGGCGGCCATTGGAGGGTGAACCAACTGCAAAGGAAGACCTTTCTCTCTGTCTCTCTCTCTCTCTCTCACTGTCCACTCTGCCTGTCAAAAATAAAAAAAAAAATAAAAAGAAAAAGAAATGCTAGAGAAAGAAAATCAATAATGTAAATACATATCTTTTTTTTTTAAAGATTTGTGTATTTTACTTGAAAGTCACGGTTACACAGAGAAGGAGAGGCAGAGAGAAAGAAGAGAGTGAGAGAGATCTTCCATCCGCTGGTTCACTCCCCAGATGGCTGCAACAGCCGGAGCTGTGCTGATCCAAAGCCAGGAGCCAGGAACTTCTGGGTCTCCCACGTGGGTACAGGGGCCCAAGGACTTGGGCCATCTTCTACTGCTGTCCCAGGCCATAGCAGAGAGCTGGATCGGAAGTGAAGCAGCCAGGTCTCGAACCGGCGCCCATATGGGATGCCGGCACTGCAGGTGGCAGCCCCATCCTCTATGCCACAGTGCTGGCCCAGATAGACATCTTAAATAGGTGGTTTGTTTTGTGTGTTAAAAAGTAGCATGTGCTGTGTGTTAGAAAATGATAAGAAAAGTACAACACAGTAGAAGGATTAGGAATGCCAAGAGTGGGCTGGAGAGAAGTCAGACTTTAATTATTTTATTTATTTATTTATTTATTTGACAGATAGAGTGAGAGAGACAGAGAGAAAGGTCTTCCTTCTGTTGGTTCACCCCCTAAATGGCTGCTATGGGAGGAGCTATGCCGATCCGAAGCCAGGAGCCAGGTGCTTCTCCTGGTCTCCCATGTGGGTGCAGGGCCCAAGCACATGGGCCATCCTCCACTGCCTTCCTGGGCCACAGCAGAGAGCTGGACTGGAAGAGGAGCAGCCGGGACTAGAACCCGGCGCCCATATGGGATGTCGGCGCCACAGGCAGAGGATTAACCAAGTGAGCCACAGTGCCAGCTTCCAGACTTTAATTATTACTATGATAGCCAAAGTCTGTGCAAACGGGGGAGGTGGTATTTGTGCAAACAGATGAAAGCACTTAGAAAAGAACCATCTGTGTAAGGCCGCCAAAAACCACACCAAACAACAGAGTACGGGAAAGAGTTTATTGGGGGAAACATGCCAGACTGGAGGGAAGGGGCAAAGAAGGAAAAAGAGGGAGAAGGAGAGTGTGGGAGAGAGACAGAGACAGAGGTCAGGAGACAGAGAGGAAGAGAGCCACGTGTTGAGGAACAAGTCCTTTTAAAACTTTGTCGGGGGGGGGGGGGGCAGGGAAGTAGGAGCAGTGAATCTCTTTAGGATGGGGGTGGGGCTGACACCATAGTTGGGCCATGGCCACCTGGCTTCCAACAATGGTGGTGGGGGCTAGAGCCTAGAATGGTGTCAGGGTGTAGATCATGCCATAGATAAGACTGCACCATTTTACTAACAATCTGAACCGTTGAGAGAAAATGTTGCAGAGGGAAGACACTGCACAGGAACCGAGGAGGAAGCATGACTGGTATATTTGGAGGATAAAAAGGAGCGCAGGGGCCGGTGTTGCGGCACAGAGGGTTAAGCTGATGTCTGTGATGACGGCATCTCCTGTGGGTGCTGGTTCGTGTTCTGGTTGCTCCACTTCCGATGCAGCTCCCTGCTAATGGTCTGGGAAAGCAGTAGAAGATGGCTCAAGTGCTTGGGCCCCTGCCACCCCCATGGGAGACCCTGATAAAGCTCCTGGCTTCTAGCTTCGACCTGGCCCAGCCCTGGCTGTGGATCAGCCACTTGGGGAGTGAACCAGCAGATGAAAGGTCTTCCTCTCTCTGTATAAGTCTGCCTTTCAAATAAATCTAATTTTAAAAAGGGGGGTGGTGGAGACAGGGAGGCAGGCAGTGTGACAGAGTGAAGTGGGAAGGATTTCCACTTTCCCTCTGAATAGAATGTGAGCCATTTCAGGACTTTCAGAAGAGAGCTGGAGCAATCTGATTTACTGTTTAAAGTAATTACTGTGTCGGCTTGGTAGAGAACAGACCATAGGAGGTCATGTGAGAAGCAAAAGACCAGGTAGGGGGTTATTTCAGCAATTACGAGAAGAGAAGAGATAAGGGTGGATTGTCCCTGAGTGGCAACAGCGGAGATGGCCTGAAGTGAGTGGATTCTAGACATAATTTGAAGATGGAAACAAAAAGATTTTTTTTTTGATGAGTTGGATGTGAGGTATTAGATAAGAGACCAGGATGGCTGCAAGGCTTTTGGCCTAGGTGAATGGGAAAATGAGATCATCATCCACTGAGCTAGGCAAGGCCGTGGTTATAGGACCTGGGGGTAAAAAACAATGGTTCAGTTTGTACATGTTCGTTGTGAAGTGTGTACAAGACTTATAAGTGGAAATGCTGAGTGTTTGAATATACAACTTTGGAATTTAAGGTTGAGATCTGTTCAGATACAGAAATTTGGGTATTACTAATTGCATGTGGATCTGAAGCCGTGTGATTTGTGTTAGCTTTTTGTGGCTATAACAAAATACCTGAAGTAGCCTGACTGATAAAGAAAAGGGGTTTAGTTTGGTTCATGGTTCTGGAGGTTCACAGTCGAAAACCAGGTGATCTCCATTGGTTTAGCCTCTGGTGATGGTGGAAAAATCCCAAAATGGCACAGGACCAGAGACAGGAAGTGCATGTGTCTGTCAGTATCAGCCTGGTCTCTTTGCCCCTTCTCATAAAGCTACCAGAATTCAATCATGCGGTTCCACTACAATGATCTAACCCAATACCCCACCTCTGAACACCATAATCAGATTAAGTTTCCACCCTCTTAGTACCACTAGCATAAGACTTTGGGGAATAATCCTGTGTATTGGGCAAAAATATATAAACTTTATCATGATTGGATGATATTGTCAAGGAAGTAGATACAAATAGAGGAGGCCAAGCCAAGTCTCAGGACAACCCCAGCATGAAATTGTAGGAAAGAGGAGGAATCAGCAATGACCAATGAAGTCAGAAAAACAACAAGTGACTGAGCGTCCCAAGAGGTAGTGAAGAGTACTGATCAACTCTGTCAGATAATAGCAGTTCAAGGAGCAGGAAGGCTGAACCTGGATTTCTGCATATGCAGGTGATTAGCAACTATAAGAATAACTGTTTCAGGAATTTTCCTTGTGGGTATAAAAACCAAATTGGAGTGAATTTCAGAGAGAATAGGGCTATATGGCAAAGAAAGTAATAAAGAAAATTGGAGTAGATTGGCTGCAAGGTAAAGACACAGGGTGGGAGATGATAGAGTGAAATGAAGAGAAGTTTTATTTAAGATATGAGCAATAAGGGCTGACATTGTGGTGCAGAGATGGGTTAAGCCACCACTTGCCACATCTGCTTCCTGTGTTTGAGTGGTGGTTGGAGTCCTGGCTGCTTTGCTTGCAATCCAGCTCTCTGCTAATGCACTTTGGGTAGGCAGCCAGAGATGGCCTGAGTACTTGGGCTCCTGCCACTCATGTGGGAGACCAGGATGGAGTCCTGGCTACTGGCTTTAGCCTGACCAAGACATAGCTGTTGTGGCCATTTAGGGAGTGAACCAGTGGATGGAAAATCAATCTCTCACTCACTCTCTCTCTCCTCTCTTTGCCTCTCAAATAAAATAAATAAACAAATATTTTAAAAAAGATATGAACAGTAACATCATGCTTGTATCCAGATGGGAATGACCGGGTAGAGAAGGAAATACTGATTGTATGAGAAACAAAGAGGAAGAATCTCAGGAGTGATTTCTTTCTTTCTTTTTTTTAAAAAAAATTTATTTGAAAGGCAAAGTTACAGAGAGGCAGAGGCAGAGAGAAAGGTTTTCCATATACTGGTTCACTCCCCAGATGGCTGAAACGGCTGGAACTGTGCCAATCCGAAGCCAGGAGCCAGGAAATTCTTCAAGGACTTGGGCCATCTTCTACTGCTTTCCCAGGCCATAGCAGAGAGCTGGATTGGAAGTGGAGCAGCTGGAACTTGAACTGACACCCACATGGGATGCCGGTGCTGCAGGCCGCAGCTTTACCCACTACGCCACCATACCGGCCCCAGGCGTGATTTCTTTGAGCAAGCAAGAGAGGATGGGATCTGATGTATGAGGAAGGGAGGGGCTTGGCTTTAGATAAGGGCATAACAAGTGACTACAGCATCTGATAAGAGCATGATGAAGGTACACTGTGACGGTGGACAGATGTAGCAATAAGAGTGGAGAAGCTACATTATAAGGTTCAAGATTTCGGAAGTAAGAAACAAGGCCATCAGCTGAGAGTGAAGATGACTATTTGATGAGAAGGAAGAAGTTGTGAAACAGTCACCTAGAAGAATGGGGGAGTAAATGGACATATATAATTTGGATCTTGCATTATATCTAATGCCAAAGATCAAGTATTCAGCTGAGGTTCATGAAATCTACGTTAAGTGTTTTTCTCCAGTTTGTTCAGCTCCATGGGTACAATCCCAGAACAGACACAATGGTGGAGAAATTGGTTAGTTAGAACTTAACCCTCTAGGGTTGTATCATAGCCTCACTGACCTAGGGAAAGGGAGCTAAATTTAAAAAAGTGACTTCAGCCAATTCTAACCTTTCACGTGAAGGAAAATACTCAACTCCAGCCTGCTCCAGCCATCCTGTCCCAGCTAACAGAAGAGAAAAAATAAAACAAAACTGGTCTAGAGGGATAAGCTCAGGGCCCGGTGCTGTGATGTAGTAGGTTAAGCATCCACCTGTGGTGCTGGCATCCCATATGGGTACTGGTTCAAGTCCTGGATGCTCCTCTTCCAATTCAGCTCCCTGCTGATGGCCTGGGAAAGCAGTGGATGATGGCCCAAGTGCTTGGGCCCCTGCACCTGTGCAGGAGACCTGGAAGAAGCTCCTGGCTCCTGGCTTCAGATTGGCCCAGCTCCAGCTGTTGTGGCCATTTGGGGAATGAACCAGCAGATGGAAGTCCTTTCTCTCTGTCTCTCCCTCTCTCTGTCTCTAACTCTGCCTCTCCAGTAAATAAAGAAACCTTAATATATATATATATAATATATATATATATTATATATATTACAAGGCCTACTGAAGGGCAAAAAAATCCACTGAAGACAGAGCAAAATCAGAACCAGACATAGCAGAGAACCTAGGATAATTTGACATGGAACTTCAAACAGCTATGATTAAGATGCTAAGTATTTTAATGTATAATGTAGATAGCATGCAAGAACAGATGGACTATGTAGGCAAGGAGATGGAAATCCTAAGAAACAACTGAAAACAAATGTTAGAGATCAAAATCATTGTAACAGAAATGAAGAATGCCTTTGATGGGCTTATCAGTGAGTGGACACAGCTGAGAAAGGAATTTCTAAGCTTGAGGATATATTAATAGAATTTTCCAAGACTGGGGAAAAGAGAAAGAAAGGAAGAAAGGGAGAAAGGGAGAAAGAGAACAAAGGCTGGAAAAATAGTCAAGACTGTGGATCAGGGTCAGCGTTGTAGTGCAATTAAGCTACCGCCTGTGATGCCAGCATCCCATATGAGTGTAGATTTGGGTCCCAGCTGCTCCACTTCCAATCCAGCTCCCTGTTACTGTGCCTGAGAAAGCAGAGAAAGGTGGCCCAAGTGGTTGGGCCCCTAACACACAGGTAGGAGACTCAGATGGAGTTCCAGGCTCCTGACTTTGGCCTGACCCTACCAGGACTGTTGTGACTATTTGGGGAGTGAACCAGCAGTTGGAAGAACTCTTTCTCTGTCTCTCCCTTTCTTTTTCTGTAACTCTGCCTTTCAAGTAAATAAATAAATCTTTTAAAAAAATTGTAGGTCAACTGCAAACGATGTACCTTATGCACGATGAGACTATTAGAAGGAAAAGAGAGAAAGGAACAGAAATCATATTTGAAACAATAACTGAGAATTTCCTGAAACCAATATCAGACACAAAACCACAGATACAGGAAGCTCAGAAGACAACAAAGCAGAATAATTGCCAAAAATAATACATCGAGGCATATCATTTTCAAACTACAGAAAATCAAAGATTAAGAAAAAAAATCCTGAAAGAAGTCAGAGTGGGGAAATATTTACAGAGGTGCAAAGCTAAGAATTATATCTGCCTTCTCAGAAACCATGCAAGAAGCATGTAGAGTGAAATATTTGTTGCTGAGAGGAAAAAATCACCACCTACAATTCTGTACCCTGGAACTTGTCCTTCAAAAGTGAAAGAGAAATAAAAACTTTATTAGGCAAAGAAAAATTGAGGTAATTTCCTGCTAGCAGACCTGGCTTACAAGAAATGTTAAAGGAAGTTGTTTAGAGACAAGGAAAATAATAGTGGTCACCCCTGATTACCAGTTTTGCTTTGTACAGATTCAGTGACCCAAAGTCAACCACAGTCTGAAAGTATTACATGTAAAGTTCCAGAAATAAACAATTCATAAGTTCTAAATTTCATGCTGTTCTGAGGAACGAGAAGAAATGTAACGCCTTGGCTCTCTATCCCATCCAAGATGTGACACATCCCTTTGTCTAGCATATCTGAGCTGTGTATGCTACCTGCGTCACATGGTAGCCGTCCCAGTTATCAGCTGACTGTTAGGACGTCACGGTGCTCATGTTCAAGTAACTTTCTTACTTAATAATGGCCCCAAAGGGCAAGAGTGCTGATGCTGGTGATTCAATTGTACCATAATATGCTTCATTTAAGAGAGCAGGGGAAAGTTCCTGACTTAATAAGGAAGGGGAAAAATATACAGTGAGGTAGCTAAGATCTAAATTAGAGCAAATGCTATCCATGAAACTGTGAACAAAGAAGACGAAACTGCCAAGTCTGCCAAATCTCAAACTGAGAAGGGATGGACCACCGTGTGTGATAAGTGCGTCTTTATGATGGAAAAGACATTGTCCTTGTGTGTGTAGAGGAAAAGGTAGTAAATAGATAGAGTTGGGTGGTAAGCTGGTTTTAGGCATCTACTGAAAGTCTTGGAATTTATCACCTGTGGGAAAGAGGGGAGATCAATACAAACAAAGAAAGTGCATTGGAGGTAGTGAGTGAAAGTATGGGTGCACTGTGGCTTACTAGGTTAAGCCTCAGCTTGCGGCGCCTGCATTCCGTATGGATGCTGGTTCGTGTCCTCTTCTGATCCAGCCCTCTGCTTATGGCCTAGGAAAGCAGTGGAAGATGACCCAAGTGCTTGGGACCCCGCATGGGACAGGCCTGCATGGGAGACTTGGAAGAAGCTCCTGGCTCCTGGCTTTGGATCGGCCCAGCTCCGGCCACTGGGGAGTAACCCAGTGAGTGAAAGACCTTTCTCTCTGTTTCTCCCTCTCTCTGTCTGTAACTCTCTCTCTCAAATAAATAAAATAAAATCTATAAAAACATTTTTATTTAATAAATATAGATTTACAAAGTACAACTTTTGCATTGTTGTGGCTTTTCCCCCCATAACCTTCTTCCCACCTGGCAGCCATCACATCTCCCATTCCCTCTCCCATCCCACTCTTCATCAAGATTCATTTTCAATTATCTTTATATACAGATGGTCAACTTAGTATATACTAAGTAAAGATTTCAACAGACTGCACCCACACAACTGCACAAGATATAGAGTACTGTTCGACTAATAGTTTTACCGTTAATTCTCATAGTACAACACATTAAGGACAGAGATCCTATGTGGGGAGCAGGTGCACAGTGACTCCTGTTGTTGATTTAACAATTGACACTCTTATTTATGACGTCAGTAATCACCCGAGGCTCTTGCCATGAGCTATCAAGGCTATGGAAGCCTCCTGGGTTCACCAACTCTGATCTTATTTAGTCAAGGCCATATCACAGTGGAAGTTCCTTCCTCCCTTCAGAGAAAGGTGCCTCCTTCTTTGATGGCCCATTCTTTTTGCTGGGATTTCATTCACCGAGATCTTTCAGTCAGGTCATTTTTTGCCACAGTATCTTGGCTTTCCATGCCTGTGAGACTCTCATGGGCCTTTTAGCCGGATCCGAATGCCCTAAGGGTTGATTCTGAGGTCGGAGTACTGTTTAAGGCATTTGCCATTCTATGAGTCTGCTGTGTGTCCTGCTTCCCCCGCAGGATCATTCTTTCCCTTTTAATTCTATCCTTCACTATTTTTAGACACTGGTCTGATTTGTGAAATCTCTTTGACACTTAACCTATCTTTTTGATCAATTATGTACTTAAACTGATCACTTTAACAAGTGAGATGGCATTGGTACATGCCTCCTTGATGAGATTGAATTGGAATCCCCTGGCACATTCTAGCTCTACCATTGGAGGTAAGTCTGAGTGAGCATGTACTGAACTGTATATCTTCTCCCTCTCATATTCCCACTCTTATATTTTACAGAGATCACTTTTCAGTTAGTTTTAAACGCCTAAGAATAATTGTGTATTAATAACAGAGTTCGCCGGCACCGCAGCTCACTAGGCTAATCCTCTGCCTGCGGTGCCAGCACCCCGGGTTCTAGTCCCAGTTGGGGCGCCGGATTCTGTCCCAGTTGCTCCTCTTCCAGTCCAGCTCTCTGCTGTGGCCCAGGAGTGCAGTGGAGGATGGCTCAGCACCCGCATGGGAGACCAGGAGGAAGCACCTGGCTTCTGGCTTCGGATCAGCGCAGCACGCTGGCCGCAATGCACCGGCCATAGTGGCCACTTGGGGGGTGAACCAACAGAAGGAAGACCTTTCTCTCTGTCTCTCTCTCTCTCTCTCTCTCTCTCTCTCACTGTCTAACTCTGCCTGTCCAAAAAAAAAAAAAATAATAACAGAGTTCAACCAATGGTATTAAGTAGAACAAAAAAAAATACTAAAAGGAATAAAATAGTAAGTTGTTCCTCAACAGTCAAGACAAGGGCTGATCATGTCATTGTTTCTCATAGTGTCCATTTCACTTCAACAGGTTTCCTTTTAGGTGCTCAGTTAGTTGTCATCGGTCAGGGAGAACATATGATATTTGTCCCTCTGGGACTGGCTTATTTCACTCAGCATGATGTTTTCCAGATTCCTCCATTTTGTTGCAAATGACCGGATTTCATTTTTTTTTACTGCTGTATAGTATTCTATAGAGTACATATCCCATAATTTCTTTATCCGATCATCTGTTTATGGGCATTTAGGTTGATTCCATGTCTTAGCTATTGTGAATTGAGCTACAATAAACATTGAGGTGCAGACAGCTCCTTTTTTTTCCATTTTTATTCCCTTTGAGTAAATTCCAAGGAGTGGGATGGCTGGGTCCTGTGGTAGGGCTGTATTCAGGTTTCTGAGGACTCTCCAAACTGTCTTCCATAGTGGCTTTACCAGTTTGCATTCCCACCAACAGTGGATTAGTGTCCCTTTTTCCCCACATCCTCGCCAGCATCTGTTGTTAGTTTATTTCTGTATGTAAGCCATTCTAACCAGGGTGAGGTGACACATCACTGTGGTTTTGATTTGCATTTCCCTGATGGCTAGTGATCCTGAACATTTTTTCATGTGTCTGTTGGACATTTGGATTTTCTTTTTTGAAAAATGTCTGTTAAGGCCGTTGGCCCATCTTTTTATTGAGTTGTTTGTTTTGTTGCTGTGGAGTTTCTTGATCATTTTATAGATTCTAGTTGTTAATCCTTTATCAGTTGTGTAGTTTGCAAATAATGTCTCCCATTCTGTTGGTTGCCTCTTCACTTTCCTGACTGTTTCTTTTGCTGTAAAGAAATTTCTCAATTTGAGGTAATCCCATTTGTTTATTTTAGCTTTGACTACCCATGCCTCTGGGGTCTTCTCCAGGAATTCTTCGCCTGTTCCAATGTCTTGAAGGATTTCCCCTATGCTCTCAATTAATTTCATGGTGTAGTGGCGTATATCTAGATCTTCGATCCATGTTGAGTGGATTTTTGTATATGGTGTAAGATAGGGGTCTTGCTTCATACTTCGACATGTGGACATCCAGTTTTCCCAGCACCATTTGTTGAGGCTGTCTTTGTTCCAGGGGTTGGTTTTAGCTCCTTTGTCAAATATGAGTTGGTTATAGATGTTTGGATTGATTTCTGGTGTTTCTGTTCTGTTCCATTGGTCTATCCATCTGTTTTTGTACAAGTACCAGGCTGTTTTGATTATAACTGCCCTGTAGTATGTCTTGAAGTCTGGAATTGTGATGCCTCTCGGCTTTATTTTTATTGAAAAGGATTGCTTTAGCTATTCACAGTCTCCTGTTTCTCCATATGAATTTCAGCATCATTTTTTCTAGGTCTGTGAAGAATGACTTTGGTATTTTGATTGGTATTGCATTGAACCTGTAAATTGCTCTTGGGAGAATGGACATTTTGATGATATTGATCCTTCCAATCCATGAACATGGCAGATTTTTCCTTTTTTTTTTTTTTTTTTTTGTGTGTGTGTGTGTGTGTTTGTCTTCTTCAATTTCTTTCTTTAATGTTTTGTAATTTTCATCATAGAGATCTTTGACATCCTTGGTTAAATTTACCCCAAGGTGCTTGATTATTTTTGTGGCTATTGTGAATGGGATTGATCTTAGAAGTTCTTCCTCGGCCATGGCATTGTCTGTATATACAAAGACTGTTGATTTCTGAGCATTGACTTTGTATCCTGCTACTTTACCAAACTCTTCTATGAGTTCCAATAGTCTCTGAGAGGAATTTATTGGATCCCCTATATATAGGATCATGTCATGTGCAAATAGTTTAACTTCCTCCTTTCCCATTTGTATCCCTTTAATTTCTTTTTCTTGCCTGATGGCTCTGGCTAAAACTTCTAGGTCTATATTGAATAGCAATGGTGAGACTGGGCATCCCTGTCTGGTGCCAGTTTTCAATCAAAGTGCTTCCAACTTTTCCCCATTCAATATGATGCTGGCCCTTGGTTTATCATAAATTGGCCACTGGCAACAGAAACTGCCTGGCAACAGGCTGTGATTGGATGGTTTCGGAAACCACATGACAACGGAGCCTGCCTGGCAACAGGCTGTGATTGGATGGCTTCGGAAACTGCCTGGCAACAGGGTATGATTGGTTAGGGCATAGACCGCCCCTTGACTGGATTGGCTGCCTTGGTTATATAAGCTGCTGTAGCAACTGAAATAAACAAGTCTGCAGGCTGCTTGCCTCAGGCCTGTTTTCACCCGATTCCTGGGGTCTGTGTGGTGACTCCCCACCTCTTGCCCCCACCACACTCCTCCTCTCAGAAGAAATCAACCTCAACATCTGGCTAGTGTGGGCCAGGGCCTTAACCTGCTGCACCATAGCGCCAGCCCAAAAATAAACATTTTAAAAATAAAAGTGGGCATGGATCAATTGTAAATTTAAATGGCAAACTCCAGGACATCCACTAAAAAAGGTAAAACAAAAAAGTAGTGTACTAAAAGAAATGAAACCACATCAAATGCTCAATGAAGACCACGGAAAGAAGAAAAAGAGTAGAAGATAATGTGCACTCTGGGAGGCAGCAGATGATGGTTTAAGTAGTCGAGTCTCTGCTATTCACATGGGACACTTGGAGTGGGTTCTAACCCCCTGGTGTGGCCTGGCCCAGCCCTAATTGTGGTGGGCTTTTGGGAAGAGAAACAGATTCAAGATCTCTCTTTGTCTCTCTGTCTCTGTCTCTCTCTCTCTCTCTGGTTTCAAATAAATAATAACACAAAAAAAGGAAAAGGGGGATATCATTATAGATTCCTTGAACATGAAAAAGATAATAAAGGTACACTATGGGAGCAAGCGTTTGACAGAGCAATGAAGACATTACTCAGAATGCCTCATCCCATATCAGAGTGCCTGGTTTGAGTCCCGGTAAAACACCCCCTAGGAGGCAACAGGTGATGGTCCAAGTACCTAAGGTCCTGCCACCCACACGGGAGACCTGGATTGAGTTCTGTGCTCCTGGCCCAGCCCCAGTGGTTGCAGGCATTTTGGCAGTGAGCTGAGGAGATGGGAGATCTCTATCTCTGTTTTTCAAATATTAAAAAAAAATTTATTTAAATAAAGCAAGAAGCTATCCAGCCATGAAGAGATATGGAAGAACTTTAAGTGCATATTACTGTGTGAAATAAGCCAATCTCAAAAGTCTATATACTGTATGCTACTAAATATATGACATACTGGGGCCGGTGCTGTGGTGTGGTGGATAAAGCCGCCGCCCGCATCCCATATGGGCGCAGGTTCGAGTCCCAGCTGCTCCACTTCCAATCCGGCTCCCTGCTGTGGCCTGGGAGAGCAATATAAGATGGCCCAAGTGCTTGGGCCCCTGCACATGCATGAGAGACCCGGAGAAATCTCCTGGCTCCTGGCTTTGAATCAGCTCAGCTCCGGCGGTTCTGGAGAGTGAACCAGCGGATGAAAGACCTCTCTCTCTCTCTCTCTCTTTCTCTCTCTCTCTCTGCCTCTCTGTAACTCTGCCTTTCAAATAAGTAAATAAATAAATAACATTTTGGAAAAAGCAAAACCATGGAGACAGTACAAAGATCAGGAGTTCCGCCGGCGCTGCGGCTCAACAGGCTAATCCTCCACCTTGCGGCGCCGGCACACCGGGTTCTAGTCCCGGTCGGGGCACCGATCCTGTCCCGGTTGCCCCTCTTCCAGGCCAGCTCTCTGCTGTGGCCCGGGAGTGCAGTGGAGGATGGCCCAAGTTCTTGGACCCTGCACCCCATGGGAGACCAGGAGAAGCACCTGGCTCCTGCCATCGGATCAGCGCGGTGCGCCGGCCGCAGCGTGCCAACCACGGCGGCCATTGGAGGGTGAACCAATGGCAAAAAGGAAGACCTTTCTCTCTGTCTCTCTCTCTCTACTGTCCACTCTGCCTGTCAAAAAAAAAAAAAAAATCAGGCGTTCCAGTGGTTGGGAGAGGGAGGCTTGAATAGAGAATTTTTAGGGTGGTGAAAATACTCTGTATGAACGCATGTCGTGCCCAGCCCCACAGAACGTAGAACACTGTATTAGTCTTATTTTTGTCACTATAACAGAAACCTGAGGGTAGCTACTTGGAAAAGAATGTTCATATTGACTCATGCTTTTGGAGGCTTGCAGTCCAAGACTGGGCAGCATCATTGGTCTGGTACCTGATGAGCATGTGGCTGGCCTTGGAGGAGGGCTGTGGCATGGCCACATAGGATTATGCTGGCTGACAGCCAAGGTCCAGGCCTACAGCCAGCACTAACCAATAGGTGTGTAAACCTACAAGCCTTCATATGGTTCCAGTGCCAACCTTTGAGATTTTTCCAAGCTCTACAACCATGAAGCGGGAAGTACCCATCTTCACAGTGCCCTGTGTGAGTTCCTGACCTACAGGAGCCATGACAGATAATAATATTTGGGATTGGGCATTGTGGTGCAGCAGGTTAACCCGCTACTTGGGACATCTGCATCCCATCTCAGAGTGCTGGTTCGAGTCCTGGCTACTCTACTTCTAATCCAGCTCCCTGAAAAAGGTGATGAGCAAATCTCTCTGGGTTAAGTGAATTAATTTTGGGGAAATGTATGCAGTACCTATCCTTTTCCAATAGCAACCAATTTCATAACTATTGTGCTTTTTAACCATATTTTTAAAAATTATTGTCTTGGGGCTAGCACTGTGGCATAGCAGGTAAAGCGGTGCCAGTTAGAGTCCCGGCTGCTCCACTTCTCATCCAGCTTCTTGCTAATGTGACCGGGCAGCAGAAGACGGCCCAAATGCTTGGGCCTCTACACCCACAAAGAGACCCAGAAGAAGCTCCTGGCATCTGACTTTGGATGGGTCCAGCTCTGGCCATTATGACAATTTGGGGAGTGAAACAGCAGATAGAAGCTCTCTCTATGTCTCCCTCCCTGACTCTGTAACTCTGCCTTTCAAATAAATAAGTCTTTTTTTAAAAAACAATTGTGTCAATTTATTTTTTTAAGATTATATTTATTTGAGAGGCAGAATTATAGAGAGAAAGAGGGAGAGACTGAGAGAAAAAGAGATCTCCATCTTCTGGTTCACTCTCCAAATGTCTGCAATGGCAGGAGCTGGGCTAATCCAAAGCAGGAGCCAGGAGCTTCTTCCAGGTCTCCCACATGGGTACAGAGGCCCAAACACTTGGGCCATCTTTCACTGCCTTCCCAGGCCATCAGCAAAGCATTGGATAGGAAGAGGAACAGCTGGGTCACGAACTGGCACCTACATGGGATGTCGGCACCACAGGCGGAGGTTTAGCCTACTACACCACAGCGCTGGCCCCAGTTTCTTTCTGCTTTGAATACCTTTTGCATTTTAAGGATAGGCTGATAGTACCTTGAGAACTTAGAAAAAGGTAAAGTAAAAATATCCAAAAACTTAAATTAAACCTAACATATGTAAGTAACTTCCTTAAATAAGTGAGTCAAGATTGAGTATTTTTCTGACAAGGAAGAGACTTGTGCTTTTATTTGGAAACCTTGAGGAGCATGAAAGCATAAGCTAAAACAAGCAGGGACCAGTTTTGTGGCATACTGCGTAAAGCCACTGCCTGCACCACCGGCATCTATGGGTGCCGATTCACGTCCCAGCTACTCCGATTCTGATCCAGCTCCCTGCTAACGGCTTGAGAAAGCAGCAGAAGATGCCCCAAGTGTTTGGGAGACTGGGATGAAGCTCCTGGCTCCTGGCTTCTGGCTCCTGGCTTCAGCCTCACCCAGGCCTGGCTATTGTGGCCATTTGGGGAGTGAACCAAGAACAGAAGATCTCTTCTTCTTCCTCTCTCTCTGTATATTTGACTTTCAAATAAATAAGTAAATCCTTAAATAAAGGACAAAACAAACCAAAGTCAGACTAACATGGGAAACAAAAGGAAGAATAATATGCTCCCAGAAGGCTCTATTATAAAGTAAATCTCACACACACACACACACACATTCCTGCTCCTCTGAACAGTCCTGTATGAGTTCTGATCTATGATTCTTTTACAGTTAAAAAGCAAGATTTTTCCTCTGGAAGTGGTTGCAGTAGGTGAAGGTTAATTTATCTCTCGGTCCCGCACTGGTATTTTAGATACTTTAAAACATTTGTTTAATTTTTATCTTTAAAAATATTATTTCTTTATTTATTTGAAAGTCAGAATTACAGAGAGAGAAGGAGAGACAGAGAGATCTTCCATCCACTGGTTCATTCCCCAGAAGACTATAGTAGCCAGAGCTGAAGCTAGAAGTCAGTCTCCCACGTGGGTGCAGGGGCCCAAGCACTTGAACCATGTTCCACTGCTTTCCCAGGTGCATTAGCAGGGAGCTGGATCAGAAGAGGAACAGCCAGGACTCGAACCGGCATCCATGTGGAATGCCAGCACTGCAGAAGGTGGCTTAATCCACTGCGCCACAGTGCCCGCCCCTTTAGATACTTTTAAAACCGTTTTTCCTCTGGAGGAAAAATTCCATTTGTTCTCATCCATCTGCATTTTCACCAAGCAGGACCAAATACAATCCTGAACTTAGTGAACTCCCAATACCATCATCCCTGTGTTATCAATAGCAAATATTTATCGAGGGCAGGGATGGCGTCTTTGTCCTCCATGTCCCTAGAGCCCAGCACAGTGCCCTGTGTGTATTTGTTTAGTGGAGATAAGGAGTCTGCGGTGGAGAAACCAACAATTGACAGTGAATGTTAGCACTTTGAATAACACCTCCTACACACGTACCACTCTGGTTAAAGCACTTAAGAACTTGTAAGCATTTTGAAACACTGGGGTATTATTTATCCTAATAAAAGCACAAATCTCAAGTGTATAGCTTAATGAACTTTATCAAATGAAGCTATCACCCAGGACACACTACAGCATCTATCCAGCACCCCGGGGGGAAATCCTCTATGGTCCCTTCCCGTTATAATCCTCATGTGTGTCACCTTAGATCAGTTTTGCCCATTCTTGAGCATTGTTTAAGTGGAACCATCCCATATGTTCTTTTTCTTTTCTTTTTTAAATTTTAAGTTATACAATGGGGTGGGTGTTGTGGCATAGAGGGTTTAAGTCCCAACCTCTAGCACCAGCATCCCATATGGGCACTGACTTGAGTCCCTGCTACTCCACTTCTGATCTGGCTCTCTGCTATGGCCTGGGAAAGCAGTGGAAGAACTTGGGCCCCCGTACCCCCATGGGAGACCCAGAAGAAGCTCCTGGCTCCTGGCTTTGGATCTGCTCAGCTCTGGCCGTTGAGGTCATCTGGGGAGTGAACCAGTGGATGAAAGATCTCTCTCTCTCTCTCTCTGTCTCTGTCTCTCTCTCTTTCTCTCTCTTTGTAACTCTGTCTTTCAAACAAATAAAATAAATCTTTTTTAAAAAGTTATACATGTTTAATATATTTCATATATACAGTGATCCTTTTCATATTTGACTTCTTCATCTGTGGGATTCTTCTGTGCTAATGCATGTACTAATAGCTTGTCTTTAAAAATTTTGTTTTACTCATTTATTTATTTTACTTATTTGCAAAGCAGAGAGACAGAGAGATCTCCACACACTGGTTTGTTGACAACAGACAATGTGCACAGTAGCCAGGGCTGAGCCAGGCTGAAGTCAGAAGCCAGGAACTCAATAATTAGTGGCAAGGACCCAACTATTTGAGCCATCCTGCTGCTACTCAGGGTGTGCTTAGCAAGGTGGAATTGGGAGGGAAGCCGGAACTTGAACTCAGGCACTTCCAAATGGGATGCAGGCATCCCAAGCAGCAGCTTAACCTCTGTGCCAAACACCCACCCCAGTCATAGGCTCCTGATACATTTCACTTGAGTGGTTGAGCCGACAATATAAGACTCTTCCCACTGTTGTGTGTCCTCACCAACATTTAGGAAATGTGCCTGACATTCTAGCCATGCTTGTAAGTGCGTGTGTAAAATAGATTTTGAGGTTTGTCATAAATCATGGAAAGAATTAGTCATCTTCCGTAGCAAATGCTGCTGGAGCCCTGCTCAGATCCCCCAGGGACCCCTTTACTGTCCCACAGCTGCTACAGGTGCTGTTGCTGAGGGCTCACACCTGCAACTTTCTCTTGTGCTTGCCCTTGGGCAATTGGAGCTACCTCTCCAATTCAACCCTCCCTCCGCCCCCAAACACACACTGGGGTGGCTGCAGCCAACATCTGGCTATAATGGGGTCTGGAAGCCCAGTTCCCTTGCTCCAAGGCAGACAGGTTCACCATGTTGCAAGCTAAGTTTCACAGCTCCCTAAAGGATCAGGCTGAGATGGGGTCTTCCCCTGACCCACGTCTGTGTTGGCCACATCTCCTCCTGGCCCACCTTGCTTCCCTCACAAGGCCTTCCTGTGAGCACGGATCCCCACTTGCAGCTCCTCTGCTAGGGTACCTGACCCAAGATACTTCTGCAGCATACTGTCCTCCGTCCTCCTCCCCTAAAGGCTCTGCTTTCCAGGGATGGACTGACCAGTGATGAAAACACTTCACTGAGTGGCAGCTTAATCAAAGAGGTGTTTTGTTTTGTTTTGTTTTGTTTTCTTCAAGCTACTTTAGCCTCAACACAAGAGCCAGTTCAGTTGGGAATTTCCAACAGAACCACAAGATACAAGGGGTCCCCCTGGGCCACACCCTTGCCTATTAGAACCCTGCCTCCCATGTTGATCCTTCCTTCCCATCCCCCTCCTCAGAGCCCACTCCAGTGATCTTCAAATAGTATCCCCTGTAAATACTTCAAATGCCTCAAATACTCGGCATGCATAATTTTTTTGTGCCAAGCAACAGAAAATTTTAAATCCAGAGATTTTAATCACTAGATACATTAGGAGCTGGGCAAGGGACTGGTGTTGTGGCATAGAGGGTTAAGCCACAGCCTGGGACTCCCACATCCCACACCAAAGTGCCTAGTTCAAGTCCCAAATACTCCACCCTTCTGATCCAGCTTTCTAATAATGTACACCCGGGGAGACAGTTGGCAATGGCCCAAGTACTTGGGTTCCTGCCATCCATGTGGGAGATCCTGATAAAGTTCCTGACTCCTGACTCCACCCACAGCAAGCGCTAATGCCGAGACCTATGACCCCAGCCAGACCTCAGCTTCCAGAGCCAAAAAAAGAGATAAGCCTGCAGGAAAAGTTGTAGTGGGGAGATATTTTGGGAGATAGGAAATATTTCAACACATTTTTCATACCTGTGTGCCTTGGCTTTTTTTTTTTTTTTTTTTTTTTTTTTTTTTGACAGGCAGAGTGGACAGTGAGAGAGAGAGAGAGAGAAAGGTCTTCCTTTGCTGTTGGTTCACCCTCCAATGGCCGCTGCAACCAGCGTACTGCTGCCGATCCGAAGCCAGGAGCCAGGTGCTTCTCCTGGTCTCCCATGCGGGTGCAGGGCCCAAACACTTGGGCCATCCTCCACTGCACTCCCTGGCCACAGCAGAGAGCTGGCCTGGAAGAGGGGCAACCGGGACAGAATCCGGTGCCCCAACTGGGACTAGAACCCGGTGTGCCGGCGCCACAGGCAGAGGATTAGCCTATTGAGCCACGGCGCTGGCCACCTTGGCTTTTCTTGTTGGATGTCTTGATGAGAGTTAGAGGGAAGCTAAGGAGCCCACTCCATGAAACTCAATGATCTACTGTGGTCAGGGAGCCATGGGAAATGAATGAAGTGGGTCAGTTATGGGAAACATAGGGAATGGTGGTATTGGGTAGTAGATTGGAAGCCACCAGAATCCAGCTCCACCCAAGCATGGTCATGAGGTAGCATGGATCTCTATAGTTAGTTCTTTTTTTTTTTTTTTCTCCCAGAACCAAAGTAGCCAGAATTTAAATGAACTCTCTGATTTTTACATTTGTGTTATTGGTTTGCTAATTTGAGCTCCCTGGCATGGTGACTGAGAGTACTGGACAAGGTATCATACTCATCACATGTCGCATGTGTGTCTCTCCAAGTAGCCCATAGCTTTTTTTTTTTTTAAAGATATATTTATTCATTTGAGGTAGAGTTAGAGAGAGAGAGAGAGGTCTTCCATCTACTGGCTCATGCCCCAGATGGCCACAACAGCCAGACTCAAAGCCAGGAGCCAGGAACGTCTTCCAGGTCTCCCAAGCACTTGGGTCATCTTCCACTGCCTTCCCAGGTTATTAGCACAGAGCTAGATCATAAGTAGAGCACCTGGGACTCAAACTGGCGCCCATATAGGATGCCAGCACCACAGGTGGAGGTTTAATCTACTACACCATAGTGCCAGCCCTGTAGTCTGTGGTTTTTGAAAATGAAATTTGGTCTCTGTGCTTTCCAGAAAAGTCCAATTAGGTATGCTTGAAGTTGTAAGTGCTGGTGAAGATGTGGAGGCACTGGAGCTTGTACACGGCTCGTGGGTGTGTTGATTGGTACGATCACTTTGGGGACCTGTTTGGCAATAACTATTAAGGCTGAACATACATGTGCCATAGCACTAGAACCCCAACATAATGCCAAGGTTTGGAGAGGATCCAGCATTGTGGTGCAATGAGTTAGTCTCTTGAGGTGCTGACATCCATATCAAAGCATCAGTGTGAGTCTTCAACTGCTCAGCTTCCAATCCAGCTCTCTAAGCACATGGGAAGGCAGTGGATGATGGTCCAAGTGCTTGGACCCCTGCCATCCATGTGGGAGACCTAGATGGAGTTCTAGGTCCCTGCCTGGCCTGGACGAGCCCCAGCTATTGCAGCCATTTGGAGAGTGAACCACTGGATGGAAGGTATCTCTGTCTCTCCCTGTCACTCTATCTGTTCAGTAACTAATAAATAAATCTTTTTAAAAAGGGAGATTGGTGGGGCTGGCGCTATGGCTAAGCCTCCGCCTGTGGCTTGGCATCCCATATGGGTGCTAGTTCTAGCCCCAGCTGCTTCTCTTCCAATCCAGCTCTCTGCTACAGCCTGGGAGAGCAGTAGAGGATGGCCCAACTCCTTGGGCCCCTGCACCCATGTGAGAGACCTGGAAGAAGCTCCTGGCTCCTGGCTTCGGATCAGCCCAGCTCCACCATTGCAGCCATTTGAGGAGTGAACCAGCAAATGAAATATCTTTCTCTCTGTCTCTCTCTCTCTCTCTGTAACTCTACTTCTCAAGTAAATAAATAAAATCTTTATTAACAAAAGGGGGGAGGAGGCTGGCGAATGTACACCTGCTACACAAATGCAATTATATATTCATCAGAAGACATGTGTTAGAATGTTCATAGAAGCACCATTAGTAATAGTCAAATACATCAACCAAATGCTGGCTGTTCACAGTGGAATGGATAAAGAAAGCATCAGTTACTGGAATATTACATGGCAATGTGAAACTTGACAGTGCAAGAACTTAGATAAAACTCACGAATGGGTCAGCGTTGTGGTGCAGCGAGTTAAGCCACCATTTCTGACACCAGCATCCCGTATCAGAGTGTCAGTGCAAGCTCTAAGTGTTCCACTTCTGATCCAGCTCCCTGATAATGTGCTTGAGAAAGCAACAGATAACGACCTAAGTCCTTGGGCCCCTGCCGCCCACATGGGAGACCCAGATGGGGTTCCAGGCTCCTAGCTTCAGCCTGGTTCAGCCCCAGTCATTGTGGCTATTTGGAAGTAAACCAGTGGAAGGATGATCTCTGTCTCTCTCTCTCTCCCTTTCAAATAAATAAATCATTTAAAGATCCTTTATTTTTTCTTTATTTGAGAAGCAGAGTTACACAGGGGGTGGGGTGGAGAGAAAGATTTCCATCCACTGGTTCACCTCCCAAGTGGCCACAATGGCCAGGGCTGGGCCAGGCTGAAGCCAGGAGCCAGGAACTTCATCTGGGTCTCCCACATGGGTGCAGGGACCCAAGGACTTGGACAATCTTCCACTGCTTTCCCAGATGCATTAACAGGGATCAGAAGTAGAGCAGCAGGGACTTGAAGCAGTGCCCATATGGGATGCCGACATCCCAGACAGCAGCATAACCCGCTATGCCACAATGCCAGCCCCTAAATACATTTTTTTTAAAAAGTACAAACTGCTGAGTGAAAATCAGACATAGAATAATTCATATAGAATATATAAAAAGTTCATGGAAAATGGAATTAAAAGATGATTATTTTGGTGCAAAGATTTTTGAAATTCATGCATCCAAAGATTCTTCAAAATCTCATGAAAATGTATATCATGCAAGAACTATGTCTGGATCTCATTTTTTTGCAGCAAAATAAGCTTAACTTTAATTCCATTTTCCATGAACTCTTTCAAGTCCCCTCATACCGTGTGTGAGAAGTCTGGTTGTCCCACATCATCACTAGCATTTGGAAAATAAAATTCAAAATACACAAAACCAACCTGTGGTTTAAGCATGAGGGTGATTACCCTTGACAAGGGAGGGGGACTGGGGAGGGGACAACTGGCCTTCTGGTGCAATAAGCCCATTCTGGGTCTTGTTTGCATTGCTTACATGGCTGTGTTCACTTTATGAAAAGCCAGTGAATTGTACACACATTTGATCTGTGCGCTTTTCTTCCTTTTGTTGTATTTCAATAGAACATTTTCAAGAGGCAGTGGGCATTTGGCACAGCAGTTAAGACACTGATTGAGACACCCACATCCATATCAGAGTGCCTGGGGTCAAGTCCTGATTCACCTCCTACTAATGTGCACCCTGGGAGACAGCAGGTGATGGCTCAGGTAGTTGGGCCCCTGCCACTCATGTGGGAGACAAGACTGAGTGCCCAGCTCCTAGATTACAGGTATTTGGGGAATGAACCAGAAAATGGGAGCTCTTCCTGCCGCTCAAGTGAATTAGTAAAATAAAAGTAAATAAATAAATAAAAGCAATGGGGTGACTTCTTGTTTAAACAAAGCAAAGTTGGAAAAATGTAGCACTCGCTCATCCAGCTTGGGGCCTGCAGTGCTGACAACAGCAACCTGGAGCAAGCCTCTAGCTTGCCTGGGATGAATAGGAAACACCAGCACCAGGAGAACTCAGTGTTGTTTTCTGAAGTCACCAGAAAACAATGGCTGAGCCTGCAGGTTGTCGCCTCCTCCCCTCCCTCTCAGTCTGCTCTCAACCCCCTGCAGCCTAACAAGAAGTTGCATTTCCCAGACTTAACACTTGGCCAATGAGTAGTAGCCAGAAAGGCATGGTACCAAGGTGTACCTGGGGCATCTCCACCTTACCAGAACCCACCCATAGACTTTTGCTTTTACCCCTTCTCAGGTTCCTGAGTGTGGAGATGACAAGGACCCGTCTTTGAACATGCAGACAAGAACAGCATCCCAGGGGGGTGGCAGAGCCACAAAATGCAAAGAATCCAGGTCTCTGAGTGACCCCTGTTACTGTGACTCAGAATTAGCCTTACATCCTGGCTACATTGACACCAGGAGGGACTGTCTTCTTGCTTATTTAAGCGGCTAGATCTGGAGGCTGTTTGTTCCAACAGACAATGTCTGGTCTTTTCCAAGCATTTCAGGATGCAGCTTCTGCCATATACCCTCAAGAAGCAGGGTCTGGGGGATTGCCCAGCGGGCCAAGGTTGGGCTGGCTCACCTCGTAGTCTGGAGCCTCAGCAGCCATAACTGTGAAGTTCCATTCCAGATTGATCTTGTCAGGTTACCCAGTGCTTCTCAAAGTGTGGTCCCAGAGCAGCAGCAGTAAAGGAGATCTTTGGAAATGAACTGGAGACCCCAGGTGTGAGGTGCAGCCATTCGCATGAACAAGCTCTCCAGGGGCTTCTGATGCACTCTCAAGCTTGAGAACCACTGGCTCAGAGGAATCTGCAAACCTGCCCTGTAAAGGGCCATGTAGCAAACATTTCAGACTTTGCAGGTCGCACGGTCTCCTTGGCAACTACTCAGTTGTATCATTGTGGTGCAAAAGAAGCCAGAGATCATAGGTGAATAGACGGGCACAGCCAGATCTGGCCTACGGTGGGCCTTAGAGACGGAGGCAAGGGCTTAGAGTGTAAGGTAAATGCCAGGCAAAACAAATTTCTTATTTTTGAGAAATAGAACATCCCTTGAGTCTCCCTCTCTCCTTCTATCACTCCTTTGAAAAAAAGATTTATTTTATTTATTTGAAAGACACACGCACAGAGAGAGAGAGAGAGAGAGAGAGAGAGAGAGAGAGAGAGAGGAGAGAGAGAGAGAGAAAAAAAAAAAAAAAAAGGAGAGCTCTTCCATCCATTGGTTTACTCCCCAAATACCTGAGATAACCAGGGCTGGACCAGGCCAAGCCAATAGGCTGGAACTCCATCTGTGTCTCCTAGTGAGTAGTAGGGAACCAAGCACTTGCACCATGGGCTTGCTGCCTCCCAGGATGCCCTAGCAGGAAGCAGAGGAGCCAGGACTCAACTCAGGCCCTCTAATATAAAATGAGGGCATTCCCAAGTGGTGGCCTCGCCCACTGTGCCACAACACTTGTCCCATCCCTTTTTTAAAGTCTCCTCTGGACACCTGGGGGCCCCCAGTTCTTAATCTGTCTTCTGTGGCTGAGCCTCTTCCTCCAAGGTTCTTACCTCACACACACCCCTTATAAAATCTGCTCTCTGTGAAATTCTGTAACAAATATACTCTCTGGGGGCTGGCGCTGTGGCACAGTAACTTAACGCCCTCGCCTGCAGTGCCAGCATCCCATATGGGTGCCAGTTCGAGACCCAGCTGCTCTACTTCAATCCAGCTCTCTGCTATGGCCTGGGAAAACAGTAGAAGATGGCCCACGTCCTTGGGCCCCTGCACCCATGTAGGAGATGCAGAGGAAGCTCCTTGCTCCCGGCTTCAGATCGGTGCAGCTCCGGCCATTGCGGCCAATTGGGGAATAAACCATCAGATGGAAGACCTCTCTCTCTCTCTCTCTCTCTCTCTCTCTCTCTTTCTCTGTGTGTGTGTGTGTGTAACTCTGACTTTCAAATAAATAAATAAATAAATATTTTTTAAAAATACTCTCTTTAGGCATTAAAGCCAGACAGCAGCTAGCAGTGCCACTTGGAGCAGCACCGGGTTGGGGCAGCACATTGTGTCCCAACACTGGTGTGAGTCAATTGGTAAACGGGCCCCTGTGGAACAGGGGAAGGTGTCTAGTTTCCAGGAAGTCGCCTTCCATGTAAATCCTGACCTGTGTATTTGGGGATCAGATTTTTCTAAAAGAAAAGCAGGGATCTGCTGCCTTTCCATCTTGCCTGTTTCCGCTGCAGTTTGTTCTGTTCCTGCTCCAGAGTTCCTGAGGGGAGTGCCAGCTCCTTCTTCCCCAAGCCTGACCCCATGAGCGGGGAGGTGCCTGGGCCTCAGGGCTCAGAGCAGCCCCTGTGGGTTTTCCGTCCTCTGTAAGCAGAGATCAATTCCCGCCATGCCCCTCCACATGCACCTGCTTTGTCACAGAGCCAAGGCAGGAAAATGTCTCTCTCCTACACACATACACACACATGAGGGAGACCTGGGGGAGCGCCCCTTTCTCTCTCCCATCTTGTAGCCATTAGGAATCTTAGTCACAACTCACATTGGGTTTCAACTAAATAGGGAATTTCCTGGCTTCATTAACTAAAAACTCCAGGGATGATTCTGGCTTGAAACACAGTTTGCTGCGGAGACTCAAACACTGGCACAGGGCTGAGTTTCTCACTTGGCATCAAGCCCCCCTCTCTGTTGGTTCCATTATTCAGGCAGGCTGGCAGGATGGAGGCTCACAGCGAGAAGGGTCACTGGCTTCTCTCCCAACAAAAGCCTCGAGCTATCTCATTGGCTCTGCATGGACCACATGCTACCCCTGAGCCACTCCCTACGACCTGTGAAAGATCGGTGCTGATTGACTAGGTCTGCTGCACGTGTTCTATCCTGGAGCTGGGAGGAAGTTACTATGGAAACATATAGCAGGCGAGTGTTTCAAGGAAATAAAAACCCAGATGCTGTTACTCCTGAGAGGCTGGGACTGGCTGTGTCTCAATATGAGATTCCCCCAGAATCTGACCCTGAGTTAAGTATAGTCCTGCATCACCTAACAATGGGAATATACTCTGAGCAATGTTTCATGAGGCAAACCTCGGCGACTCAGCTCCCTGCACAGCTAGACTATGTGATATATGTGTGTATATATATGTGTATACACACACACACACACACATATATATATATATATCACTGGATATATTGCATATATAAAATATAGCACTCCCAGGGCCATGATGAGCAAAACATGAGATTAAATGGGGCACAAAGAGAAAATGATTCAGTCAAGAGAGAAAGAGAGATGGCAAGCATAAGATGTAGGAGGTTATTACTGTGTAATACGCCACACTTTTTTTTTTTAAGATTTATTTATTTGAAAGTCAGAGTTACACAGAGAGAGAAGGAGAGAAGAGAGAGAGAGGTCTGTCTTCCATCTGCTGGTTCACTCCCCAGTTAGCCGCAACCGCTGGAGCTATACCGATCCGAAGCCAGGAGCCAGGAGCTTTTTCCGGGTCTCCCACAAGGGTGCATGGGCCCAAGCACTTGGGCCATCTTCTACTGCTTTCCCAGGCCATAGCAGAGAGCTGGATGGGAAGTGGAGCAGCAGGGACTCGAATCAGCACCCATATGGGACACCGGTGCTGCAGACTGGGGCTTTAACCCGCTGTGGCACAGCGCTGGCCCCTACATGCCACACTTTTAAGGTTAACTTACTTTTTATAGGTAGAAGGTATGCACTCTAAAATAATGATAAGATACAGTCAATACATAAACCAGTAGCCATTACCATTTTCAAGTATCATGGACTGCTTAAGTCTCACATAACTGGCAGTGCAGTAGGTTTGTTTACACCAGGATCATCCAAATCCGTGACTAATGTATGGGCTATGATGTTACAAAGCTGTGACACCACTGGGTGACAGGAATGTCTCAGCTCCTTTATAATCCTCAGGGGCCAGCACTGCAGACTCTGGGTGTTGCTGTCTGGGACATTGTAATGCGGTGCATAACTGCATTCAAATAGAAGGAGCTCATTTCAAAGATGATCTCAAGGGAGAAAGGAAGCAAAATAAGAAAGAGAGGTGAGGCAATAAATAAAGGCTAAGCAAGCTTCCTCTGGGGGCCCCTGGAGCCCAATCGCACTGGGCAAGCCTGGGAGACAGGAAGAGGCTTCCGAGATATCCCTTCAGAGGCTTGGGGAAGCCAGAGTTTTCCACCAACTCCTCCTCTATCATTCATGGGGAGCTGCTTCTAGGGACATTCGTTAATTATCCAGAACTTTCAGCTTATCCCATTTTCCAGCCAAATTTGCTCTCATGCCCTGCCCCAAACCAAAAACCAAACACACACAAAAAGACTCCCCAGGCAGAGGACCTGGAGGCATTGGAGGTGAAAGCTGAGTGAGTGGATGTGTGCGTCTGCCACAGGGTACCCTCCCCATGCCGTGCATCAGGAGAATATGAAGCCCATAAACACAGAAATAAAATAGTAGCACGAGCTCCCCTGAGCATTAAACAAACCCTAATTCACAGGCACTGCCCCTGGGAAAGTGAGACAGGTTTTGCAGGTGCTGAATCCCAGACCGCAGGCTCTAAAGCTCTGGGAACGACATGGTTGACTTACTTGGCAGGAACATGTAAGCTGGGTTAGAGGCAACACCATTGGGACAGCGCTGGGAAGGGGCAGTTGTCCAAACAGAACTTGGAACAGTTACTGGAAGTGGAGTGGTTGGGAGCTGCATCACCAAAAATCCCCACAGTTGTTGGCTGCAATGGTAACTCTTTTACTTATTTAAATGTTATATATTTGAAAGAAGGGAGATAGGAAGAGAGAGAACTCCCACCTGCTGATTCACTACCCACAGTAGCCGGAGCTGGGCCAAGGTTGAAGCCAGGAGCCAAGAACTCAATCCAGATCTCCCACGTGGATAACAGGAGTCCGATCACTTGAGCCATCACAGCTGGCTCCCAGGGTCTGCATTACTAGAAAGCTTGAGTCAGGAGCCTGAGTCGGGTGTAGAACTCCAATGTGGGACAGGGGCATCTTTGCCACTGGGCTAAACACCCACTCCCCTTGTCTACATGTTGATGTACTAAACATGGGCAATGGTTACCAGTTTCCCAACATGAATACGTCACTCAAGCAACTTCCTTTACTTCTTCCCTCTCTTTCTCCTAGTATTTTGTTCTTATATTCTTATTTATTCATTATCTTTGTAGCTTTAAAAAGAAGACATTCTTTGTTTTCTTAATTCATTAGCTGTAACTTTTTAAAGCATTTAAAAAATACTTATTTATTTATTTTTTTTGAAAGGCAAAGTTACAGAGAGGGAGAGATAGAGAGAGAGGTCTTTTGTCTACTGATTTACTCCAAAAATGGCCGCAATGGCTGGAGCTGCACCAATCCGAAGCCAGGAGCCAGGAGCTTCTTCCGGGTCTCCCACGTAGGTGCAGGGGCCCAAGCACTTTAGCCCCTCTACCGCTTTCCCAGGCCGTAGCAGAGTGCTGGCTCAGAAGTGGAGCAGCTGGGACTCGAGCCAGTGCCTATATGGGATACTGGTACCGCTGGAGGATGCTTAACCAACTACGCCACAGCGCCAGCCCCAGCATCTCATTTTTTTAAAATATTTTATGGGGGGCCGGCGCTGTGGCGTAAGCGGGTAAAGCCGCTACCTACAGTGCTGGCATTCCATATGGGCGTTGGTTCGAGTCCCTGATGCTCCTCTTCCAATCCACCTCTCTGCTATGGCCTGGGAAAGCAGTAGAGGATGACCCAAGTCCTTGGGCCCCTGCACCCACGTGGAAGACCCAGAGGAGGCTCCTGGCTCCTGGCTTCGGATCGGCATAGCTCCGGCCATTGCGGCCATCTGGGGAGTGAACCAGCAGATGGAATACCTCTCTCTCTCTCTCTCTGCCTCTCCTCTCTGTGTAACTCTTTCAGATAAATAAATAATTCTTTTTTAAAAATTAATATTTTATGATCTGCTTTGCCTTAGTGTCTGGCTCTTCTGATTTTTTCTCTCAGAAAATGTTTTTCAAAAGCTTTTCATTCTTATGCAGAGGGAAAGATATATATTACACAGGAATTAGTTGATCTTTAAGTTAGACACTTCAGGCCGGCGCTGTGGCTTAACAGGCTAATCCTCTGCCTTGCGGTGCCGGCACGCCGGGTTCTAGTCCTGGTTGGGGTGCCGGATTCTATCCCGGTGGCCCCTCTTCCAGGCCAGCTCTCTGCTATGGCCCGGGAAGGCAGTGGAGGATGGCCCAAGTGCTTGGGCCCTGCACCTGCATGGGAGACCAGGAGAAGCACCTGGCTCCTGGCTTCGGATCAGCGCGATGCACCGGCCTCAGCGGCCAGTGGAGGGTGAACAACAGCAAAAAGGAAAACCTTTTTCTTTGTCTCTCTCTCTCACTATCTACTCTGCCTGTCAAAAAAAAAAAAAAAAAAAAAAAAAAAAAGTTAGACACTTCAAGGATTTCATTGGTAAACTGATCTGAAGTCATTCTGCTTTTTTAAAAAAATACATATATTTGTTTGAAAGGCAAAGTGACCAGGTGTCGGGGGGGAGATCTATCTGTCTGCTGGTTCACTCCCCAAATGGCTACAACAGTCAGGGCTGGGTCAGGCTGAAGCCATGAGTCTGGAATTCCATCCAGATCTCCCACATGGGTGACAGGGTTTGAAAATACTTGGAGGGCTGGTGCCATGGTGCAGCAGGTTAATGCCCTGGCCTGTAGTGCCAGCCTCCCATATGGGGTCAAGACACAACTGCTCTACTTCCGATCCAGCTCTCTGCTGTGACCTGGGAAAGCAGTAGAAGATGGCCCAAGACCTTGGGCCCCTGCACCGACATGGGAGATCCAGAGGAAGCTCCTGGCTCCTGGCTTTGGATCAGCACAGCTCCAGCCATTGCGGCCAATTGGGGAGTGAACCATTGGATAGAAGACCTCTCTTTCTCTCTCTCTCTCTCTCTCTCTCTCTCTCTCTCTGCCTCTCCTCTCTCTGTGTAACTCTGACTTTCAAATAAGTAAATAAATCTTAAAAAAAAAAAAGAAAAGAAAAGAAAAGAAAATACTTGGGCCATCTTCTGCTCTCCCAGGTGCACCAGCAGGGTGCTGGATCAGAAGCAGAATAGCCAGGACTGGAGCAGGTGTTCTTTCCAATATGGGATGCCGACATCGTGGGTGTTGACTTAACCCACTGCGCCATATTGCTGACCTCCCTAAACCAGTCATTTTTAAAAATTTTCTCTTTGGCATCTGTTTTATTTATTTAATTATTTTTAAAGATTTATTTCTTTCTTTGAAAGGCAGAGTGCCAGAGAGACGGATAGATCGTCTGTCCGCTGGCTCACTCCTGGGATGTCCAGGTGGGCAGGATATATTCACGAGGGAACCTAAAAGTGGAAGAGGGAGGCAGAAGAGGAGGTCAGAGTGAGTTGCAGCTTTCTGCTGCCGGCTTTGATGATGGTGGAGGAGCCTGAGCCAAGGAGAGTGGGCAGCCCCCAGCCGCTGGGCAAGGCAAGGGATCTGTCTTCCCTGGCAAAGGGACTCGGGCTGCCAGCACCTGGCTTTAGCCTGATGAGACCTGTGACAGCCTACTGACCTCCAGACCTGCGAGACAGCACGTTTAAGTTGATTTATGCCACTACGTTTGTGGAAATTTTGGTACAGCAGGGTGGAAAACTAATACAGCTCATATTTGGGATACCTTCTGCATAAGGAAGCTGTCTTTTCTCATTTATTTCTTCTGGTATTTAGGAAAGCTTGGCTTTATTCTGGTTAAAATATATAACCTGGGGCAGGCGCTGTGGCTTGGCAGATAAAGCCACTGCCTGCAGTGCCGGCATCCCATATGGGCGCTAGTTTGAGTTCCTGCTGTCTCACTTTGATCCAGCTCCCTGCTAATGTGCCTGAGAAAGTAGTGGAAGATAATTCAAGTGTTTAGGCTCCTGCCATCCATGTGGGAGACTAGGATGAAGCTCTTGGCTCTTGGCTTCAGCCTGACCCAGCCCTGGCTGTTGCTGCCATTTGGAAAGTGAACCAGCAGATGGGAGATTCTCTCTCTCTCTCTCTCTCTCTCTCTCTCTCTCTCTTTCTTTTTCTTTCTCTCTTTCTGCCTTCGGCTCTCCCTCTTGGTACCCCTGCCTTTCAAATAAATAAAAAAGTCTTTTTTTACGGCCGGCGCCGTGGCTTAACAGGCTAATCCTCCGCCTTGCGGCGCCGGCACCCCGGGTTCTAGTCCCGGTCAGGGTGCCGGATTCTATCCCGGTTGCCCCTCTTCCAGGCCAGCTCTCTGCTATGGCCCGGGAAGGCAGTGGAGGATGGCCCAAGTCCTTGGGGCCTGCACCCGCATGGGAGACCGGGAGAAGCGCCTGGCTCCTGGCTTCAGATCAGCGTGATGTGCTGGCCGCAGCGGCCATTGGAGGGTGAACCAACGGCAAAGAGGAAGACCTTTCTCTCTGTCTCTCTCTCTCACTATCCACTCTGCCTGTCAAAAAATAGGAAAAAATAAATAGATAAATAAAATAAACATACAAATATCTTTCTGTGCAAGCCCCTGTCCTCTTTAAAAAAAAAAAGTCTTTTTTTTAAAAATTATGGGAGCCGGCATTGTGGCGTAGTGGGTAAAGCTGCTGCCTGCAGTGTCGGCATCTTGTATGGGCACCGGTTCGACTCCTAGCTGCTCGACTTCTGATCCAGCTCTCTGCTATGGCCTGGGAAAGCTGTGGAAGATGACCCAAGTCCTTGGACCCCTGCACCCACATGGGAGACCTGGAAGAAGCTCCTAGCTCTTGGCTTCAGATTGGTGCAGCCCTGGCCATTGCGGCCATCTAGAGAGTGAACCAGTGGATGGAAGACCTCTCTCTCTCTCTCTCTGCCTCTGCCTCTCTGTAACTCTGCCTTTCAAATAAAATAAATAAATCTTTAAAAAAAGATGAAAACATAGCATGTAAAAATTATGTAAATTTACACAACATACTTAGGCTCAATTCTTTATTCCTTTGGACATTAGATGTTACTTTCTTCCTAGGAACAAAGATGAAGTTGCTATGCTTTTCTTCCTGTCCTTTAATGTGTAATGTGAGTCTATAGAATTATCTTTCCTAATTATGATTTCACACTATAAAATGTGCCATGTTGGCTTCAACTTATGCACCTTCCCTAATCAACTCGGCCGTGTGTTCCCAGGCCCATTCTTAAGAGCCACAGCCAGTGGTTCTAGAATGTCCTAGCCTTCACCTGTGTAGTAGATTATTGGGACAGCAGCTGTCCTGAGTCAATAGAAGCCCCAGGCCTCACCATCAGGCCAGGCTTCCATCAGAGTGCGTGAAAGCCTCGCTGCTCTGGCCCCTCCCCTTGTAATGGACTCAGTTGAAACAGAGCTTGCTGGGAAGCTCCAGATGGAAGTTTTGCAGTCTAAGCTAACTAAATGATAATGTCAAGGACTTATTATTATTATTATTTGAAAGGCAGAGTGACAGAGAGAGCAAGAACAAGAGCGAGAGAGGGAGAGATCTGCTGGTTTACTCCCCAAATACCCACAACAGCCCTGGGCTGGGCCAGGCTTGACGCTAGGAGTGAAAAACTCTATCTTGGTTTCCCACATGAGACCAGGGTGTGTATTAGCAAGAAGCTGTATCAGAAGCAGAGCTGGGATTGGCATTGGCACTCTGAATAGGATGGGGTTGTCCCATGTGGTTTCTCAACCAGCTGTATCACACCCAATGCAATAGCTTTTGACAATGAACTGTTTTGAAAACCTGAAACACCAGAGGCTGAACCACATATGGACTCCCAAATGAGTTCTCTACGCTGAAGGAAAAAATAGTATGGGCAAAGAGCTGTTAGACCAGAAAGTAAGATGAGGTTATATTAAGCCATCGTGGATCACATGATGGATGAGAAAGACATCCAAGTATTTATAGGTGATTTTAGTTGTTTTTATTTTTAAAGCTTTATATATTTGTTCTTTGAAAAAGAGAAAGAGAGAGAGAGAAACTGCAACAGTCAGGGCTGCACCAGGCCCAAGCCAGGAGCCAGAAACTGCTTCCAGGTCTCCCTTGTGGGTAGCAGGGACTCAAGCCCTTGAGTCATCCTCTTACTGTTGCCAGGAACATTAGCAGGCAGCTGGCATGGAAGTGGAGGAGCCAGGATTTGAACCAGCACTCTGACATGGAATGCAGGTCGGCTTAACCTGCTGCGCCAGTTGCCCACCCCGGTTTGGGTTCCTTATAATTTTCTCCATTATATAATTATCATTGCTTAGATCTCATGAGCAATGGTAGGAATTGTTCTGTTTCTAAACCCTTTTGTATGGAATCATTGGATACCACTCAATAGGGATTTTTTCTTGTGCTTTGTTCTACTTTATTTTTTGTTTGCTTCTTTTTAGAGAGAATAAGGAAATAAGGCACTGGGTTTTGACTGACCTGTGTCACCACTGACAGTCGGTAAAAAACAAAATTTAAATAACTATGCTCAAAGCCTTTGGAAAGCGGCAGAAGCGCTTAGCACGAGAGGGAGCAGGGAAACACAGAAAGTGGGTGGACATCCTGAAGAAATCATTTCCCTGAAGCCATTGTTTTATTGGGAACCCAGGATGATTGGCTGAGACTTGGAGCCTGCATGGACACAGGCCCTCTGCTAGGGATCAGAGCAGAACTTCAATCCTCCGGATACCCAGATTCTGATAAAAACAAAGGTGTAGAGGGTTGAGCCTGACACATGGCCAGTTTTTCCCTCAAAACTTTCTCCAAATTACAGTATTGTTTGGGGATGAAAGAACGAGTAGATTCTGGCCAAGCTTCCAGCAAAGAGGAGACAAAGTACAAGGCTTGCCAGAGAGTAGGGCTTAACAAATACACTAGGCTTATAGTTGAGAGCAGTGGAGGATTGTGGTTTTGAAACAGAGATTAAACCAAGGGTGATGTGTGGGAGACCAGGAAGAAGCACCTGGCTCCTGGCTTAGGACCGGCGTAGTTCTGGCCGCAGCGGCCAGAACTTGGGGGTGAACTAATGGAAGGAAGACCTTTCTCTCTGTCTCTCTCCCTCACTGTGTAACTCTTATCTGTCAAATAAATAAATTTTAAAAATTAAAAAAAAAACAAGAGTGAATTTGGGTGGGCGTTGTGGTACAGAGGGCTAAGCTATCTCTGCGATGTGGGCATCCCCTATTAGAGTGCCCTACTGAGTCCCAGCTACTTCAGTTCTGATCCAGCGTCCTGCTAATGCAACCTGGGAGGTAGCAGATAATGGCTCAAATGCTTGGGTCTCTGACTACCATGTGGAAGACCCGGATGGAATTCCAGACTCCTTCTTTAAGCCTGGCTCAGCCTAGCTGTTGCGAAAACTTGGAGAGTGAACCACAATGGGAATTAAGTTTCAACATGAATTTTGGAGAGGCCATTGCCGTCTTGTTCTGCCCTTCATTCTATTACAGAATTATCTTTTTGTTGTTGTTGTTAAGATTTATTTATTTTACTTGAAAGTCAGAGTTACACAGAGAGAGAAGGAGAGGCAGAGAGAGAGAGAGAGAGGTCTTCCATCTACTGGTTCACTCCACAACTGGCCACAACAGCCAGAGCTGTGCTGATCCAAAGCCAGGAGACAGGAGCTTCTTCCGGGTCTCCCATGTGGGTGCAGGGGCCCAAAGACTTGGGCCATCTTTTCCTGCTTTCCCAAGCCATAGCAGAGAGCTGGATCAGAAGTGGGGCAGCCAGGGCTTGAACCGGCGCCCATATGGGATGCCAACCCTGCAGGTGGCAGCTTTACCCATTATACCACAGCACTGCCCCGAGAATTATCTTTATGTTACAGACTTGACCAGCTACCCTCTAGCTCAGTTTTTGCTGCCATCTATAGAATCAAGTTTGAATTCTTCAAACTCTTACCTCACCTACCTTTCCAGCTGTTACTTCCTGTCCCCTCATTGTCTCTGCAGCTGTCAGAGATGACTGCTCATCCTCCAAATATTTGTGCTGCCCATTCTTTAGTATGGAATTGTCTCCTGATGTGGCTTTCCATCCAGGCATGCCATTTCCTAGCCCTCCTTGTATCTACGTGTGGCCAGATGACTAATTCTACACAATGGACTGAAACAAAGAATAAGAAGTTGCCTGGGTTCCTGAGTCACTAACATGAAATAAAATTTCTTTGCTGGCTTCTGAGTTGGCTTCATGTTCAGCAATGTGTTTGTTTGTATGTTTGTTGTCCATGCAAAAAAAAAAAATATATATTGAGGGGCCAGCACTGTGGCACAGCGGGTTAATGCCTTGGCCTGAAGTGCCAGCATCCCATATGGGCACGAGTTCGAGACCCAATTGCTCTACTTCCAATCCAGCTCTCTGCTATGGTCTGGGAAAGCAGTAGAAGATGGCCCAAGTCCTTGGGCCCCAGCACCCACATGGGAGACCCAGAGAAAGCTCCTGGCTCCTGGCTTTGGATTGGCATAGCTCTGGCCGTTGCAGCCAATTGGGAAGTGAACCATCGGATGGAAGACCTCTCTCTCTCTCTCTCTGTATATATATAGACAGTGTGTGTGTGTGTATATATATATATATATATATATAGAGAGAGAGAGAGAGAGGGGCAGACCCAGCCTTACCTATACCAGATTATTAACTCCAGCAGAAAGAGAACTCCCATTCACAATTACTGCTAGCAAAAATCATGGGTTCGACTTTCCCTGAGATACCTTGGGCCACATGATAATCCCTGAGCCCATCACCATGTCTGAGGTTCTTTGGCCCAGCTCTACACTTTATGTTGTCACTTGCCTCATGTAGTTACAGTCAGATGGTGCCAGAGGTGTGGGTCATCTTCCCTAACAGGCCCTAGACAAGGTGTGACTGGAGCAGCTAGAGCTGATCAGGAATATATGTTATGTATGTATGTTTGTAGGTAGGTAGGTAGGTAGGTATCTATCTATCCATCCATCTATTTCTCATCTGCCTACCTATCATCTACCTAGCTATCATCTCTCATTTATCTATCTCATCTATTATCTCTCATATATCTCCATCATACATTCTCTTTCAGGAGCTGGTGCTGTGGCGTAGTGGGCTAAGCCTCCTCCTGTGGCACCGGCATCCCATATGGGCACCAATTTGTGTCCCAGCTGCTCCTCTTCTGATCCAGCTCTCTGCTTATGGCCTGGGAAAAGCATTGGAAAATGGCTTCTGCACCCACGTGGGAGACCTGGAAGAAGCTCTTGGCTTCGGATCGGCCCAGCTCCGGCCATTGCAGCCAGCTGGAGGGTGAACCAGTGAATGAAAGACTTATCTCTCTCTGCCTCTGCCTCTCTCTGTGTGTCAAACTCTGATTTTTAAATAAATAAATAAATCTTAAAAAAAAAAAAAAGATACTTCCTTGCCTCTCACTCTGCAAAGGAATTAACAACTATTCCCTCTGACCAACAACACTCAGCTCACCCTTTTGTCATGGCACTGGGGGCAGTCATTTAGCCTAGGGGTTAAGATGCCTGGTGTTGTGGTGTGGTGGGAAAAGCTACCGCCTGAGATGCTGGCATCCCACATGGGCACCAGTTTAGTCCCGACTGCTCCACTTCCCATCCAGCTCCCTGCTAATTCGTCTGGAAAGTCAGCAGAAGATAACTTAAGTAATTGGGCCCCTGCCACCCATATGGGAGACTTGGATGGAGTTTCTGGCTCCTGGCTTCAGCCAGGCCCAGCCCTGGCTGTTGCTGCCATCTCGGAAGCAAACCATTGGATGGAAGATATCTCTCTCTGTGTGTGTGTCTCTGTCTCTCTCTTTGTAGCTCTGATTTTCAAATAAATAAATAAATAATTCTTTTTTTTTTTTTTTAAATGCCTGTGTCCTCTGTCAGGGTATCTTGTCTTCAGTTCCCTGCTCCAGCTCCTGACTCCCAGCTTCCTGCTAATGTGAACCCTCAGAGGCAGCACTGATGACCCAAATAATTATCTTTCTCTCTCCCCAGGGCCCTGTTGTCAGCCCTCAATTCCCGTTTGCTTGTTCTCAAACTGCTCCTGGCTGCCTCTCCATCGCTCTCACAGACACTCGCCCACTACATTTCTTGCACATTTAATGCCTTCATTCTGTTTTTCATTTTATTCTCAAGAATAAACTTATTTGGAGCTGGCGCTATGGTGTCATGGGTAAAGTTGCTGTCTGCAACACTGGTATCCCATGTTTGCAGAGGTTCAAGTCCTGACTGCTCCACTTCCCATCCAACTCTGCTAATGAGCCTTTCTCTCTCTCTCTCTGCCTTTCTTTTCTTTATTTTTTTTTAAGATTTATTTATTTATTTGCAAATCAGAGTCACACAGAAAGAGGAGAGGCAGAGAGAGAGAGAGAGTGAGAGAGAGTGAGCGAGAGAGAGTCTTCCATCACAATTGGCCACAATGGCCAGAGCTGTGCCAATCCAAAGCCAGGAGCCAGGAGCTTCCTCTGGGTCTCCCATGTGGGTGCAGGGGCCCAAGGACTTGGGCCATCTTCTACTGCTTTCCCAGGCCATAGCAGAGAGCTGGATGGGAAATGGAACAGCCAGGTCTCGAACTGGTGCCCATATGGGTTGCCGGCGCTTCAGGCCAGGGTGTTAACCCGCTGCACCACAGCGCTGACCCCTCTCTCTGCCTTTCAAATAAATAATTATTTAGAGAGAGAGAGAGAGAGAGAAGTAATAAACATATCTCTTAATTCCCACTTTTGGCAAGCTTCCTTCCATCCTTTTTTGTTTCTTTGAAAGACAGAGTGATGGGATGGGGAAGGGAGAGAGAATCTTCCGTCTGCTGGTTTACTCCCCAAATGGCCGTAAAGGCTATGACTGGGCCAGGCCAAAGCCAGAAACCCGGAGTACTCTCTGGACCTCCTGCTTGGTTGGTAGAGGCTCATGAACTTGGGCCATTTTCCACTGCTTTCCCAGGGGCAGAAGCAGGAAGCCAGATTAGAAGTAGAGCGTGGGGCCGGTGCTGTGGCCGTGCCGGCATCCCATACGGGTGCCACTTTGAGTCCTGGCTGCTCCACTTCCCATCCAGCTCTCTGCTATGGTCTTGGAAAGCAGTGGAAGATGGCCCAAGTGCTTGGGCCCCTGCACCCAGATGGGAGACCCAGAAGAAACTCCTGGTTCCTGGCTCCTGGCTCCTGGCTTCGGAGCAGCATGGCTTCAGCCAATGTGGCCAACTGGGGAGAGAACCACCAGATGGAAGACCTCTCTCTCTCTCTCTGCCTCTCCTTTTCTCTGTGTATCTCTGACTTTCAAGTAAGTAAAATAAATATTTTTAAAAAGATTTATTTAAAAAAATATCTTTTAAAAAATATTTATTTATATTTTATTCGAAAGGCAGAGTTACAGAGAGAGAGAGAGAGAGAGAGATGGAGAGGAAGATCTGCCACCCTTTAATTGGTCTACTCCTCACATGTCGTGGATAGTCAGGGCTGAGCCAGGCTGAGGCCAGGAGCCTGAAACTCCATCCGGGTCTCTCATGTGGGTGACAGAGGTCCGAAAATTTGGGCATCTTCTGGTGCCTTCCCAGCCACATTAGCAGAGCACTGGATGGGGAACAGAGCAGCAGAGACTGAAACCAATGCTCATAAGGGATCTCAAGTCACAGGCATCAGCTTAACCCGTGTGCCACAGCGCCAGCCCTAGAGCAAGGTCTTTTGAAGGCACCTCTCTGGCAGCCTTTAAAGAAAGCAAGAGTCACAAGTGCTGAAGACAGGTGTGGACAGGGGACTGGAGAGAGTGCAGGGAGGTTGCCCTGTACTGGGGGAGGGCTGGGGAGAGGGACAGAGGCTCAGGATCTGGAGAGAAGTGAGGAATTCATGCTTTTCCCTGGGGACTGGATAGAGGGAATGGGGAGAGGGTAGATGCTATAGGACAGGCCCCCTAGGAGGGCTGGGATCTGGGAGTCACTTAAATAAAACCTTAGTGTTGCTCTCTGCACATCTGTGTTTGTGGGTCTGGATTGAAGCACATGTATAAGCATCCTGTGCCTATTAAATCAGTCATTATTTTTATAAATTATTTAAAAAATATTTTTATTTATTTATTTATTTGAGAGGTAGAGTTACAGACAGTGAGAGGGAGAGACAGAGAGAAAGGTCTTCCTTCTGTTGACTCACTCCCCAGATGGCAGCAATGGCCAGAGCTATGCCAATCCCAAGACAGCAGCCAGGAGCTTCCTCCGGGTCTCCCACGCGGGTGCAGGGGCCCAAGCGCTTGGGCCATCTTATACTGCTTTCCCAGGCCACAGCAGAGAGCTGAATCGGAAGAGGAGCAGCCAGGACTAGAACCTGTGCCCATATGGGATGCTGGCACTGCAGCCAGAGGATTAACCTACTGTGCCATGGTGCTGGCCCCTAAATCAGTCATTCTTAAGGTGATTGTCAACTCCCTCAGAAGCTACCCACCCATTTACGTTTGTATTTTTATGGCACTCCAAATGGTAGAGATTTGTCGTTCCACACATGTACACTTCTTGCACAGAACCTTACCCTCTGTCTCTCAAGATTAAGCCAAAAAGGTACCATGGCCAGATGGCCTTGGAGAACCAGCTCAGAGTTCACTGGGAAAGGATACACTTTCCATGAGTCACTGGGAGAGCAAGGGTCATTTTAATAGACATGCAGTAGAAATTCTTGGTGTCAAGTGAGAAAGTACAACTCCAAGTGGATTAAGCAAGGGAGGAGAGAAGGCGAGGGAGAGGGGTGGACGCAGCTTCAGGCAGGGCTGGATCCAGCACTGTCTTGAGGACCTAGTGTTACCCCCTCCATCTCCTAGCTTTGCTTTCCTCTATTAGAAATCATTCTTAGCAGCTGCTGGTAGCCAAAGTGGCTGCCTGCCCCAGACTGGTACCTCTGCCCTCCAGGGGCAGGGGAGTGGTGACAGTAGCTCATCTACATAGCTGGTTCTGTTTGGGTCTCACATCTGCCCATGAAGCAATCGCTGTGGCCAGGTTAGTCAAAGGTGCTAATTAGCTAGGTTAAATGCCCACCTCTCCCAGGGCTGTGGAGACAGCCTGTCTAGAACTGCTCGGACTGAGAGGGGAGCTAAGGAAGAATCAGTTTCCCCAGAAAATGAGAATGCAGTAACTGAGTGATGGGGGGATGATGACGTCAGGTGTCTTCCTCAGGCAGACTCCTCCCCACCCCCCTTCTCCACACACAGGTGCACCCAGGAGCAGGCAGAGCACCTGGAGGAGACGCTGAGACCTTGTTCTTGGACATCTAGTGTGTCTGCTGCCCGAGTAAATCCCGGGCCAGTGTGTGGCGCGTCTCAGGCAGACAGGGGGCTCTGATGGACTGGCTGCGAGTTCCTTCTGAGCTCAGCACACAGTGCTGGTGTTTTGGTGCCTCCTACGTGAGGGGTTCTCGACACCAAGCCCCCCTCCCTTCACTTCCTTTTGTTTCTGAAAAATCTCCCCTCCACACCTACCCCTTCCTCATAGTCTTTGACTCTTCCTGCAGATCATTTTAAAAAAAGACTTATTTATTTATTTGAAAGTCAAAATTACAGAGAGAAAGAAATCTTCCATCTGTTGTTACTCTCCAAATGGCTGCAAGGGCCAGAGATGTGCCGGTCTGAAGCCAGGAGCCAGGAGTTTCTTCTGGGTCTCCTTTGTGGGTGCAGGGAACCAAGGACTTGGGTCATCTTTGGATGCTTTCCCAGGTGCATTAGCAGGGAGCTGGATGGAAGTAGAGCAGCCAGGACTTGAACTGGCACCCACATGGGATTCCAGCACCTCAGGTGGCAGCTTTACCCACTATGCCACAGCACCAGCCCCCTTCAGATCAATTTTACAACATGCTTTCAGGTCCCACAAGAAACACCTTTTCCTCAAATATTTTTAACAATTACATTAAATCTGCACATAAATTTGTGGATTTGGTGACCTGTTATGGATGCATTTTCCAATTCATTAGCAAGGTAAATCTTTCCTTTCATAAATGTCTTCTTTACTGCTTTTCGATAAAGCATTTTATCCACAAAAATCTTGCACAGTTTTTTATCTTTTAAAAAGATGTATTAATGGGGGCTGACTGGCTTTGTGGCACAGCGGGTTAAGCTATTGCCTCTAATGTCAGCATCCCATGTCAGAGGACTGACTGGGGCCCCAGCTGCTCCCTGCTAATGCACCTGTAAAAGCAGCAGAAGATGGCCCAAGTACCTGAACCCTTGCCATCCACGTGGGAGACCCAGAAGGAGTTCCAGGCTCCTGACTTTTATCTGGCTCAGCCTTGGCCATTGCAGCTATTTGGGGAGTAGACCAGCAGATGGAAGATCTCTCTCTCTCTCTCTCTCTCTCTCTCTCTCTCTGTTTCTCTCCCCCCTGTGACTCTGCCTTTCAGTAAAATAAATCTTTTTATAATTAATAAATTATTTAATTAGTTATTTGAAAGAGCGACACAGAGAGAGAGAAAAACAGAATATCTTCCATTTGCTGGTTCACTCCCCAAATGCCTGCAACAGTCAGTTGTAGGCCAAGCTGAAGCCAGGAGCCAGAAATTCCATCCAAGTCTCCCACATGGGTGGCAGGAGCCAAAGTCCTTGGATCATCTTCCTCTGCTTTCCTAGGCATATTAGCAGGAAGCTAGATTGGAAGTGGAACAATCAAGACTTGAACTGGCACTCCAATATGGGATGCTGATGTCACAAGTGGTGGCTTAACCCAGTGTACCACAATACCAGCCCCATATCTAAAAACAAAACAAAACAAAACAAACAAACAAAAACTTCAAATAGGGAAAAACCAGCAAACAAAAGGAAAAAATTTTAATAAATTAAAAATATATTTCAAGATCCTTTTTCCTTATTGCTGCTGTCATTTTGTTTATTTGACTTTTTCTGACTTGTTGGCAAAATGAAATGTAATTGACACACATCCCCACTCACGCACAGATTTTCTGTACAGTAACTTTGTCTACTTGTCTTATTCTTTTTAAAAATTATTTATTTGAAAGGCAGAATTACAGAAGGGGGGGGGGGCAGGGGGAGAAAGAGAGTGAGAGAGGACAAAGATCCATCTGCCATCTGCTGGTTCACTTCCCAAATAGTTGCAATGACCAGGACTGGACCAAGCCAGGAGCCTGGGCCTCCATCAGGGTCTCCCATGTGGGTTGCAAGGGTCTAAGCACTTGGGCCATCTTCTGCTGCCTTCCCAGTTGTGTTAGCAATGAGCTAAGTCAGAAGTGTAGCAACCAGGCTCAAATGGGTGCTCATGTGAGATGCCAGCATTGTAGGTGGTGGCTTATTGATCCTAATAATTTGTAGATTCTTTGATATTTTCTACATAGACAATCATACTGACTACAAATAATACTAGTTTTGCTTTATTTCCCTTTATAATCCTTTTATCTTTATTTCTTCTTTTTTTGTCTTATTGCACCTGCAAGGAGTCTGACAGGCAGCCTCCTGTTGTTGAGTTTGTAAAAATATACCAAGCTGTGTACTACTGATTTGTCCTTCAGTACTGTTGTCTACTTCAATTAAAATTTTAAAAGCTGTTTGAAAGACTTATTTTTTAAGACAGAGTGGTAGAGAGAGAAAAAGATCTTCCATCCACTGGTTCTCTCTTCAGATGGCTACAACAGCAAAGGCTGGGTCAGGTCAAAGCCAGGGGGCTGGAACTCCATCCGAGTCTCCCATGTGGGTGGCAGGAACTCAAACACTTGGGCCATCTTCCACTACTTTCCTAGGTGCATTAGCAGGGAGCTGGTGCAGAAACAAAGCAGCCAAGACTCAATCCGGAGCTCTAATGGGCGAGGTCGGCATCGCAGGAAGTAGCTTAGCTCATTGCCACAATGCCTGTCCCTAAATAAATGTTTTTAGGAATATTTTTCCAGCCCCCTAACCTTTCCTTATACCTGGATGCTCTAAGGATGTCACAGAGCAGGTTTGTACCTATCTGCTTGCAACCTGACTGTCTATTACGGGAGAAAAGACGTCTGGCGTTGGAACACAGCTGGCTGTTTTCAGGATTTTAAATACATCTCTTGGGGGAGGGGAGCAGGGATGGTCTCAGCATCCCCCCCAGAACAGGATGCAAGCTCAGTGACACAGATTTCCACAGAGCAGAAGGAAAAGCTTCCAACAATTCTATTGTCTAAATAAAGAACAGGTTACTTCTTAAGAGAGTGAGCTTTGTAGCACTGGGCATATTCAGGCTGGATCTGCACCCACCCAGGATTCTATACATGCCCCTCACACCAGCATTGGGTGGGATGGAAACCATATCACGTCTCTTGTCTCTTCCAGCTGCAAGCTTGAGATTTTGAAGAATTGGGTTCATTTTTTTTTTTAATTATTTATTTATTTGAAATGCAGAGTTACAGAAAGAGATGGAGAGAGAAAGAGAGACAAAGAATATCTCCCACCCGCTGGTTCACTCCCCAAATGGCTGTATAATGACTGGCATTGGGCCAGGCCTGGAACTTCATCTGGGTCTCCCACATGGGTAGCAGGGGCCCATGCACTTGGGCCATCTTCTGCTGCTTTTCCCCAGGCCATTAGCAAGGAGCTGAATGGGAAGTGGAGAAGCTGAGGCAGGCACCTGTGCCCTGTGGGCTCCTGGCATTTCAGGCAGCTGCTTAACCCACTGTGCCATAACCCCAGCCGCTGAGTTCATTCCTTAGCCTGCTTTGCAAGATGTTCTATCAACCCCTCTCACAGTACTTAGAAAACGTTAGAGAAAGCTTGGCCAAGACAAAAGCTGGTTCTTTGTGTATGTTAATAATAATTAACCCCTATCAAGTCTGATCAAGAGAAAACAAAAAGAGACAGAAAGAAAACACACTAGAATTGCTGTTTCCCGTAGAAACACCTAGCAAATGTCCTAACTCTGTGCACCCAACAATCCCACAGCAAGGTGTAGTTGTGTACTGTCAATCTCTAATTTCTAAAGGGTGCATTGGTTTTTGAGGTTTCTGGCTGGGAACCCCAGCATCTGTAATCTTTTCAGTAACAAATAGACAAAGTGGCCTAGACACTCATTGATTTGAAATACAGTAAAAGGGGTGGGGGGGAGCTTTACCAATGGGATCGATTCTCCTTTTCGTAAAATAAGGACTCTTGAATGAAGCGCTGAGATTTTTTTTTTTAGCGACGGGGGATAATTCTGTAATTTCACAGTTTTTCTTTATTTTTACTCTTTCACTCAACCGAGCTACTGCTTGCTGCCTGTTAAAAATTCAAACGCGGAGCTCCCAGGAGCTGCGCCATCAGCCTCACAGATAAGAAAGCGGCCGCGGTTTCTAGAGCCGCTACAGAAATGTCTTCCCTCTCCGCTGGCTCACCGGGATCAAAGTCTTGTGCATTCCTGGTCGGTTTTACTCAGTCGGGACAGGGTGGGTTACTCCCTGTGGGCAGCCTCGGAGACAAGGTGCGCCGGTCCCCTCCGCAGCCTGGGAGAGCGGCGCCCCCTCGGCCGCGCGGCCACAGCAAGCAGCCAAGCCCACAAATCCGCTACCAGGCCGCCGTGTCCCCAAGGGCCATTCCTGGGCGGAAGAGGCCCGGGAAAACCGCTGTGCGGACTCCCGGGGCCATGTGGGCTGGGCGCGCAGCGGGTCAAGTTACCGACAGGTGAGGCTGGCGCGGGGGTGACCCGCGGCCGCCCGCAGTAGGCGCTCGAGTGACTGCCCCCGGGAAGGCTCTGCGAGTCGTGCTGGGCGCACGGGCGTCGTGCGTGGAGAGGGGCGGCGCGCTCCCCAACGTGGGCATGGCCGGCCTCGGAAACTTAGCATCTTTCTTTTCCCAACTCCCCTTCCTTCTCTCCCAACCCCCATCCCGGTATGAAGGTAGATCGGGAAAGCAAACAAACACATAAATACAAAGTTCTCCAGCGGGGCGGTGAAACGGTGTAGCCTATCTTTTCCTCGCCGGTTTCCTGGAAACGCGTTTGCTAGCCTCAGAATTGGGGGATAAGGCGAGAGCGGAGTGGGCGAGGGTCGGAGCCCGGCTTTGAAGCCGCATTTGCACAACCCGCCGCTGGCTTCTCTCCATTGTGTGTTAATTTGGGGTTGGGGGGGGTGGCCTGGGGGCGCAAGCTGCTTTGGCCGCAGGCTTTGTTTTTCCCGATTCTATAGCACAGATCGGTAAAATAACAGGTTCTAAAGATGCTGAGTTCCAGAATTTATTATTCCTGTGTGTGGCGGTGGAGGATGGGGCGCTCGAGCCCCCAGTGTGAGTCGGAGGAGGCTCCATGCCGCCTCCCCGCTTCCAACCTCCCCGGGGACCGGCCACAGGGTCCAGGGGACTGTAGCCACTTTGCGGCTGGCTCGGGGGAGACACGTCCACTCGGGGGGGGGGGGCGGCAGCTCGTGGGAGGGGGCCGTGGGCAGTGGATCCGGGGGACTACTTCGAAGAGTTCGCCCCGAGGTGCGAGTGATGATGGGCGAATGGGGCGGGGGCTTGATGGGAAAAAAAAAAAAAGTGCTTCCTTTTTTTTAAAAGGGGAGGGGGAAGAATCAGACGTTAAATTCTTTTGCAAACATTCATGCCTAAGGAAGGGCTGGAACAGGCAGCCCCGGCCGCCGGAACCGGTCGGACAGGTAGCGAGCTTGTTGACACCGTTATGTTGCAGGGCGCATGCTCACTCCCAAGTTTCCTGGTGCCTTTTCTATTCCACCTTATGAAACTTTTTCCCCGGCGTGGTCTCACCCGCGATTTCAGGCATAGGTGTCGCCGAGCCGGGCGGCTGGGAGTCGCCGGGCGTGCGGGGGCGAGGCCTGGGCCGCGCCGCCGCGGGGCTGGAGAGGGCGGGCGAGGCGGGAAGGTGGGCTCCGGGGACCGCGCCGCCGCTGCCCCTAGCGGGGAGCAGCCGGGAGGGGAGACCCCACCATGCCCAAAGTCTTCTTGGTGAAGAGGAGAAGCCCGGGGGTCTCGGTGCGCAGCTGGGATGAGCTCCCGGATGAGGAAAGAGCAGACACCTACATCCCAGGTGAGCGCCGCGCGGGGGGCCGGGCCTGAGCGCGGGGCTCCCGGGGTGGGTGGGGGAAGGGTCTGCTTGTGGCTGGGGCTCCACTCCCATCTCCTCCCCGTCCTCCCGAGGGTGGGGACGCGTGGGTCTCTCGGGCGGAGGGAGGCTGGGAAGCTTGGGACGCCCCGCGGTCCCTTCCCCCTAGCTGGAGCCTCTAATTGCCCGGCGGCGGGACCGTTGGCTGCAGCGCGGGCCACGGTGGCCCGGGAAGGGGCTTGGAAGGCAGCCGGGGCTCCCCTTAACCCCAAGTCCTACTGGGAGTGCACAGAGGTCCTCCTCCCTCTGGGGACTGGGAGGGGAGCGGGCTGGCCCGCCCGAGCTCCCTTCCCTGCCCAAGAGGGAACTTGGCGCGCGGGGTCCTCCGCGGCGTACGGCCCTGCCTGTTCGCGGGCGCCGCGGCTGGGGCGGGGGATCGACCCCCCAGCACCCAGAGCCCGATGGAGGAGGGGCGTCGGGGGCTCGCTCGCCCGCCCACCCACCCCTGCGACGTCGCCCACTTGGCGGGGTGCCCAGGTCCGGGGCGGGGCGGGCGGCGGCGGCACCGCCCGCAGGTCAAACTGCTGCGGGCGCCGGGGCCTGACGCCGCGTGTGTCGGGGCGCGGCCCCTCCCTCCGCAGTGGGCCTGGGCCGCCTACTCTGCGACCCCCCCGAGGACTGCCGTAGCGACGGCGGCAGCAGCAGCAGCGGCAGCGGCGGCGGGAGTAGCAGCGCCGGGGAGCCCGGAGGCGCCGAGAGCAGCTCGTCCCCGCGCGCCCCCGAGCCCGGCGACGCCGAGGGCCCCGATGGACACCTGGCGGCGAAGCAGCTCCCGGTTGCCAGGTCGAAAATCAAGGTAGGGTGTCGACTCTGCCCCCGCCGCCACCTGCACCACGCCCTGGCGTCGGGCTGCTGGGGCCGGCGCCCCTCCCTGCCGCGCCCGCCCGCCCGCGCACCCCGGCACCCGCGCCCCGAGCGCGCCCGCCTCGCGGTTCCTGCACCTGCCCCTGGGCGGCAGCCAGGGCGCCTCGCGCGTCCTGCCGCCAGCTGGGTTTCCTCCCGCTCCCGCGCCCGCGCCCGCTTTGCTCAGGCCACCCCGGCGGCCCCGCCTGACACCGACGGTGGCCGCTGGATCTGGCAGAAACGACTGGGCTAAGCCCGCTCCGTTGGGCAGCCCTATCCGGTGCTCCGAGCCTGATGTATGACGGGGCCGTCTGGGTGCCCGGGGTCGGAAAGAAAGGATCCCACCCTCTGGGACGCACGCAGGTCCTTGCTCCCCGTGAGTCTGAGAGTTTCATAGCCTCTTGTGTCCTGCAGACAGCAGCGGTAGTTTCTGGGCACACAGTGGGCGTCTCACAACAGCAGTTTATCCCAGCCCCAGTTTTGGGGTGCCCGTTAGACTGCGGCCGGTGCTGTGCACTTTAGATTTCGCTCACATCTGCTTGCATTACGTTGGTGGCCAAGCAGGGAGGGTTTCAGTTGCTGACTTCTGTGGCGGTCCTACCTCCTCTGGACTGGAGTGCCTGGTCTCCTCTGTTGTGCTTCGGACTTTCGAGTGTTCCAGAATTGTAGAAAACATCGGGAACACTCCTCTGCGCTTTGCAGGGTAGAACCTGCGTGATCACCTGCGCAGAAGTATCAGCTCCCTCCCAAGATTACAGAAATCCCATTGCACTGGAGCTGGGGGTGGTGATAGTGTTTTATAAGTGGCGTGACCCCAGATCCTAACCTGCTGGTCCACAGAGCTGCCTGTACCCAGAGCAATAAATTAAGGGTTCTCCCGCTGGCTGGGAGCTTGAGTGCCGTGGGGAGGGAGGGAGAAGTGGGCGGTTGTGGTGTGGTGGATTGACAATGCCCGTTACTTTCCTGGGAGAAGCCTTCTCTCCCGGTCCCAGGCAGGTGGGCTGGGGCGTATTTGGTTATGATAGAGTCCAAAGGCGAGACCTCTGTAAAAGGTGCTGGCTGGAGGGTCTGTGTGGGCATCCACGTAGCCAACCAGAGCGCTGCAGAGATTCAAAGCCAACTGGCCCCAGGCGGTTCTGGGCCAGGTGGGGTTAAGTGGGAGGGAACAAGTTGCCTGGGGCTGATAGCTGTAGACCTCGGGAAATTCTGTGAGGTGTCCCACTTGCATATTTATCACCAGGCTGGAAGGACAATTGCAACGTTGTTTAGGGAGTGACAGTAGCCAGCTTGCCCCCCATTGCTCAGATTCCGCTGCTGAGAAAGTGGCAGAGGAGAACCATCCCATCCCCTAACCGACATTGTGGGGCATCTCTCTCTCCTGCCCCAGGCAAACAGAACTCTGCCTTAAGGGAATATACCAGCCCACCTTATTCCCCAAAGCAATTGCCTCTGGGCAGGGGAGGGGACTAAGCAGCTTTGCTCTTTCACTGTTATCCTGGAGCTAGTTTCCCCAGGAGTTTTTAAACATTTTTGTTATTATTATTATTATTATTAATTTTTACTGAGGATGTTTCAACTCCTTCTGCCTGTCTCTCTGGAAAAAGGAGCTGTCTGGGTGTCACTGTGCTCCAGGCCTCCAGAATTAACAGTCATGGTATCTGCAGTTTTCAAATGACTGAATGCCCTGTGACTTAGCACACTGTGGAGCTCATATTTGTTGCATGGTGTGCTCAATTCAGAATTTGCCTAAGAATTCAGTTTTTAAGTGGTAGAGGAAGAAAGCCACGCAAGGATGAGGCCCATACATGATGGTTTTTTTTAAAGGATTTACTTATTTATTTATTTGAAAGGCAGAGTGACAGAGAAGGGAGAGACAGAGAAAGATCTTCCATCCTCTGGTTCACTCCCCAAATGCCCCCCAAACAGCCAGGGTTGGGTGAGGTTGAAGCCCAAAGCTGGAACTCCATCCAAGTCTCCCATGTGGGTGACAGGAACCAAAGTATTAGGGCCATCTGCCACTTCCCAGGTGCAATAGCAGGAAGCTGGCTAGGAAGATCAGAGTAGCTGGAACTCCAACCAGCACCCTGATATGGGATGTGGGTACCAAGCGGTGTCACAACGCCCGCCCCATCATGGTTCCAATAACTTGAAGACCCAGTGGACTCTTGGGACCACAGAAAGAACAGGTTTGTGCCAGTGTCCTGCACAGAGAGATGGCACCCTGTCTAAAGTTATGGGAAGGTTGCTGGGAGATTAAAAAGGTACCCCTTTGGCATTCCTTATAGAATTGTCTGGCAATAGTGATTAAGCACCTGAGCTCTGGCCTTGTGGCTTGTTAGCTGTGTGACAGTGAGCAATTTGCTCGTGTAAAATGGGGACAATGATGATACATGCCTCAGAGTTGTGAAGATAAATGATTTACTGGTAGAACATGGAGGGTGGCCAAGAACTAGGTTTATGTGTGCTGTGGGAAGACGCAAATATTAACTCTGTTACAGGAAAGTGAGTGCTAAGCCAGAAGCACAAGCAAAACTCTTAGTGGGGATTTCACTTTTTAACTTTTTTTTTTTTGTTTTTATATATTTTATTTAAGAAGCAGAGAGAAAGAACCAGGGAGCTCCCATCTGCTGGTTCGCTCTCCAGATGCCCACACAAATCTGAGCTGGGCCGGAGCCAAAGCCGGGAACCAGGAACATAATCTAGGTCTCCCGTGTGTGTACATGGCAAGGGATCCAAGTAACTTGAGTCATCGTTGTTGCCCTCTAGGGTCTGCAATAGCAGGAAGCTAGAGTTAGGAGCCTGAGCCAGGAATCAAACCCAGATACTCCAATATAGGACACAAGCATTTCAACCTGTGTCTCAACCACCAAGCCCAGTGCCCACCCTGGGAAGTTTTCTTGCTGAGGATCTGAAGGCTGGGGAGAAGGGAGAGGGATAGACTGTAGGATGATGTGGGTGAGTCCCACTGTTAAGTAAGAAAGAGACTCAGCTGGGGGACAGGAAAGGGGTCCACGAGATCAGGGAGAGGGTTGGAGGCCAGGAGCTGCACATGCAGCGGGAACAGGGTGAAAAGATAAAGGGGCCAAGATCGAGAAGTGTGAATGCTGCATGGGCAGACGGGAAGCCCGAGATGGCTTTTGAGAAGGAATAGCTCAGTTGGCCATGGGTACGTTATCTCCCTGCAAGCCTCAGTCCCCTGGTCTGTAAAATGGGGAAATAAGAGAATTGACCCCTCAGAAGCATCGGGTAGGTTGAGTGAGGCCTTGGGTGTATAAACCACCCTACAGGGAGTCAGCTGACAGTGATTACAGCAAGCTTTCTCAGGGTCCAACATCTGGTTTCCTTCAGCAGGAACATGGGATTCACCACCCCAGTATTGGCCAGTGGCTCTGGAAAGGAGTCCCGGATTAGAGAATGTGGCCTTTGCCAGCCTTGCATACCTCCCTGCAGGCTGAGTGACCAGCTCTTCACTACTGAGATTCTGTAATGTACAAAGTAGATGGGGCTGGGGAGAGCACATGCCGGTCCCTTGAGTCTGTTTTGTGCCATACCCCCATTGCAGGTCTCCAGCTCTGGGACAGAGAAACACAGGAAGTAGGATCATTCTTCAGACTGGGATCCTCCTCAGTGCACGTCAGAATCTGCAGATGCCCAGGTTCCTTATTTGAATGGTGGAGCATTTGTGTATCACTGCTGTGCTCCCTCCCCTGTGCTTTAACTCATCTCTGGATTACTACTACAACGGACATGCTCAGTGACCCATGGTTAGACAATGTGGTTTAGGAAAGATGACGAGAAAAAAGTCTGCACATTCAGTACAGATGCAAATTTTCTGTTCTTTAAACTATTTTTTTTAAGGTTTATTGATTTATTTGAAAGTCAGAGTTACACAGAGAGAGGAGAGGCAGAGAGAGGTCTTCCATCCTCTGGTTCTCTCCCCAGATGGCTGCAATGGCTGGAGCTGCGCCAATCTGAAGCCAGGAGTCAGGAGCTTCCTCCAAGTCTCCCACACAGGTGCAGGGACCCAAGGACTTTTGCCGTCTTCTACTGCTTTTCCAGGTCACTGCAGAGAGCTGGATTGAAAGTGGAGCAGCCAGGACTCGAACCAGTGCCCATATGGGATGCTGACACTGCAGGCAGCAGCCTCACTGCTATGCCACAGCGCCGGCCCCTAAACTATTTTTGATTGGAGAATGTGGAACCCAAGGGTGTAGAAGACTGTATGGATCCCTATTGTCATTTGGGGATTTTTCCCCTAAGATTTATTTATTTGAGAGGCAGAGAGAGAGAGAGATCTTCCATCCATTGGTTCACTCCCCAAAATGGCCTCAACGGCCAGAGCTGGGCCGATCCGAAGCCAGGAGCCTGGAGTTTCTTCTGCATCTCCCACGTGGATGCAGGGGCCCAAGGACTCGGGCCATCCTCTACTGTTTTCCCAGGCCATAGCAGAGAGCTGGATCAGAAGTGGAACAGCCAGGAGTCGAACCAGATGCCAGCAAATGCAGACGGCGGCTTTACCCGCTATGCCACAGCGCCAGCCCCTGGGAGGTTTATCAGAGACAAAGTCCCTCTGTTATAGCTCAACTGGTGTTCGCTCAGCTGGTCACTCCGTGTGGCTGCTGGCTCCCAGGTACAAGCACAAACTAGCAAGTGAATTTGTCCTATTCTGTTTTCTTCCTTGGGCTCCTCTAGGAATTCTTTAAAAGAAACAGTTGGACTCCTTTAACAGTGTTCTCACCCTTTTACTTGAGTCTCTCAGTGATAACAAATGTGAGAGTGTGAAGTCTTTTTAGCCTATCACTGTTTGTACCAGAGAGTTCCAAAGGCAGAGCAGTATGTATCAGTCACCCACTCCCGGTAACCGTCACCCATGGCCCTGCCTGCCAATTCACACCCCATTCCTCCTCCCAGACATATGCTTTTGAAGTAAATCTCAGACATATTATTTCAACCATAAATAATTTAGGATGTGCCCCTAGGGCCTGGCGCTGTGGTATAGTAGGCTAACCTCTGCCTATGGCGCCAGCAACCTATGTAGGTGCTGGTTCGTGTCCTGACTGCTCCACTTCTGATCCATCTCTGCTAATGGCCTGGGAAAGCAGGATGGTCCAAGTGCTTGGAACCCTGTACCTGTGTGGGAGACCCAGAAAAACTCCTAGCAACTGGCTTTGGATTGGCTCAGCTCTGGCCATTGCGGCCATTTGGGGAGTGAACCTGCAGAACTCTGTCTCTCCCTGTCTCCGTCTGTAATTCTACCTCAAATAAATAAATAAAATCTATAAACAAAGCCAAACAAAAACCCAACCATTTAATATTTGGAAGGGAATAGAAGCTCTGTCCTAAGGCAGAATTGAATGCCCTTCATTCCAACCCCCAGAGTAGCTTAGTGATCATCTTTCTGGTTGCACTTTTGGCCAGACCCCTCTTTCCAATTCTGAACCCATCAGGGCCAGGGAACACTTCTTCCCGGCCTTGTGTCCCCTGCACCCAGTGCATCCGAGCCTGACTCTTAGGACACAGTCAGCAAGCAGTCAAGAACAGTCCCTAATTGTGAGTGACACAGCATTTGAAGCCACCGTCGCCATGGGGCTTTGATGCTTGACAGTCTGACATTAAAGAATCTGAAGCTGGGGTCAGCACTGTGGTTCAGCAGATTAAATCCCTGGCCTGCAGCGCTGACATCCCATATGGGTGCTGGTTCAAGTCCCGGCTGCTCCACTTCTGATCCAGCTCCCTGTTAATGCACCTGTGAAAGCAACAGAAGGTGGCCCAAGTCCTTGGGCCCCTGCACCCATGTGGGGGACCTTGAAGAAGCTACTAGCTCCTGGTTTAGGCCTGGCCCAGTCCAGGTTGTTGTGGCCATTTGGGGAGTGAACCAGTGGATGCAAGACCTCTCTCTCTATCTTTCTGTAATTCTGTCTTTCAAATAAATAAAGTAAATCTTTAAAAAAAAAAAAAAAAGAATCTGAAGCTATGTCTTCTCTATGGTATGAGACAGACGACAAAGTTCACTCTCCCTGCTCCCCTACATCATGCGCCCAGACCCAGAGACCTACCCTGAGAGAACGGTAGGTTTATAGACAACAGACCACATTCCCAGTGTGAATGTGGGCACCTGTAAGTAGTGTGGCCACAGGCGGCTTCCATCTCTTTGAGCCTCGCTTTCTGCTTAGGGGTTGTAAAAGTATATACTCTTCCTGTTCTGTTCTGCCATAGGGGAGATGTTAAGCCTAAGGAAATGGTACATAGGATCAGGAGGGGAATCTGAATCCCAGGGAAACTGAGGAGATGCGCTTAACATTTTTAAAAAGATTTCTTGATTTATTTGAGAGATAAGAGTTATAGACAGTTTTGTGTCCACTGAGGATCCTCTGAATCTTGGTACATCCAGATCAGGCAGAGTGCGTAAAATGACAGAAAAAGCCAGGGTTAGCCATCTCATGGGATGGAATTATTAACAGTTAATAAATTTAGAATAATTTTAAAAATTCAATGGCCTTCTACTGCAGGGAATCTACCAGGAAATCTACAAAGCAAGTTGTGTGGGGACTTCTGCTTCCTTTCACATTGGTGCTTTTCCACTATGCCAGTATATATTTGTTTCAAGACTTTTAATCTCCACACTTCATTTGTTCAAACAAGCCTTACTCATTAGGCCTTAAATTAAAGGAAATTCTTCCCACGTACACATACATGCACATGCCCGTGTCTGCACGTGCACATGGGTGTGCATGCACACACACACACACCACAGACACACTACAGATTTACTACATTAAAGGAGCATTCAGCTTCTTAAGAGTAGCATGATGTTTTTATCTCAATGGAATATCCCTCTCTTTGCTTTTATATCACAGAAGTATAGCACCTTCTTACAGAGTTTTATATAGTTTGTTTTTGCCATTTTGATTCCTATACCCAGTAATAATAACTTTTGCACAATACACCAATCCTAAAGGCAGCTATTAAATGTTTACAGTTTCTATATTGTAAAAAAAAAAAAAAAAAAAAAAAAAAAAAAAAGTTATAGACAGTGAGAGGGAGAGGCAGAGAGAAAGGTCTTCCATCCTCTGGTTCACTCCCCAAATGGCCACAATGGCCAGAGCTGAGCCAATCCAAAGCCACTTGCCAGGAGCTTCTTCCAGGTCTCCCACACGGGTGCAGGAACCCAAGTACTTGGGGCCATCCTCTACTGCTTTCCCAGCCATCAGCAGAGAACTGGATTGGAAGAGGAGCAGCTGGGACTTGAACCGGCACCCACATGGGATGCCAGCTCTGCAGGTGGAGGCTTAACTTCTATGCCACAGCACTGGCCCCATCCTAACATGTTTTTAAGCATTCAAGCGTATCAAATGGGTCAATGGAAATCTTGTCCAAATGGCCACCAGAAGGTAGCATTGACCCAAGAGAACAGGAAATGGGACTATTGATTTATTATTTTTGTTTGTTTGAAAAGCAGAGAGACAAGGATATCCCTTTCACTGGTTCATTCCCCCCCACATGCCTGCACCCACTGGGGCTGGGCCAGGCTGAAGCCAGGAGAGAGGAGCTCAATTCTGGTCTCCACATAGTTGCCATGGACCCAACTACTTGAGCCATTACCTGGTGCCTCCCAGGGTGCACATTAGCGGGGAGCAGGGTTCAGGAGTGGAGCAGGGACTTGAACCCAGGCCCTCCAATGTGGATTGCTGGCCTCCCCAGCTGGCCCCGAGGTTTGATAATTGGATGAAGTTGGCTGGTGGCAGCATCAACAGAGAATGAAGGGTTGTTCTGTGTTTCTTTGCAAGTCGCACAGGTAGATGATCACAGCCTGCTCTGTGATCCTCTCTGGTCAAAGAGCCAGCCGAGGTCCCCGCCTCCCCAGGTCTTGCCGAAGTTCTCAGCAGCCCTGATACAATGACCGGTTTGTTTGTGCTGCAGAGGCCTGTTTCTTAGCACTTCAGAGTGATTTTGCATGTTTTTAAAAATGAAAGCTGAGACCCTACAGAAAGCAGGGCAGTGAGCAGAAAAGCATCGAGTTGGGGGCTTGAAGACCCACTTCCCGCCCTGAAATCATTCCAGACGGGCGTCACTTACCACCCACTCTGGTAGTTTCCCTACTTCACGGAAAGCATTTTTGCAGATGTGTTCATGTGGGATTAAGAAGGGTGAGACTTTTAAGCTTTCTCAGGAGGTAGCCTGGTGTAAATGCCACCAGGCAGGTCTGGAGCAGTCTCCCATCATTAAATCCATTAATGTTTTCTGTATGAAAACACATGGGTGGTGACACTAAATGAGATAAAGCCGGTGCATATTTTCACATCAGCCCAGGTCAGATTCCACAGCCAAGGAAGAGAGGAGAGGATGTTGGCTTCCAGAGCTTTTTTTTTTTGGGTGGTAGGGTTATGGATGAAGGTCTGGGGAGGGGAGCCTGTGACCCACCCTGAACATTAGTTCCCTTTTTCTTCCATCAGAGCAAAACTTTTGACCAATTTTTATTTAGAATTACAAATTTTTGGAGCTGGTCTCACTGTAATAGATCTTACTAAGCACCAGGTTCTTTTTAAGTAATTTTCTCCTTTAATTCCTTAATGTATTTTCAGGAGGCAGATATCATTTTTGTCTACTTTTTTAAAAAGATTTATTTATTTACTTGAAAGTCAGAGTTATACAGAGAGAAAAGGAGAGGCAGAGAGAGAGAGGTCTTCCATCCGCTGGTTCATTCTCCAGTTGGCCGCAATGGCAAGAGCTGTGCTGATCCGAAGCCAGGAGCTTCTCCCGGGTCTCCCATGCAGGTACAGGGGCCTAAGGACTTGGGCCATCTTCTACTGCTATCCCAGGCCATATCAGAGAGCTGGATTGGAAGTGGAGCAGCTGGGGCTTGAACCGGTGCCCATATGGGATGCTGGCACTGCAGGCGGTGGCTTTACCTGCTAAGCCACAGAGCCGACCCCTTGTCTACATTTTAAGGTGATGAAATTAAGGCTTGGAGTAATTTGGTAACTCATCTACATCCCACAGACTCTGCTCTTAGATTTTTGAACTGCTGAAGAAATAGATCACGAATACAGTTTTATTCTTTTTTTACATGTGAGGACGCACACATCACATGACCAGCTAGGTCTAGGTTTTCATTCAATCCTTGAGCATTTCTTGTCTCTCCATTCCATAGTCATTCTTTAACTGACATGCCTAAGATGTAACTATTAGCAGCAGGTGTGAAGTTGCTACTTGGGATGCCCACATCCCACATCAGAGGGCCTCAATGGAGTCCCAGCTACTGAACTTTTGTCCCAGCTTCCTGCTAATGCACACCTGGGAGGCAGCAGATGAAGGCTCAAGTTGGATCTCTGCCACCATGTGGGAGACCCAGATGGAGTTCCAGCCAGGCTCCTAGGTTTGGCCCAGCCTTGGCTAATGCGGACATTTGGAGAATGGACAGGCAGATAGAAGACCTGTCTTGCTGCATCTTTCTGCCTTCCAAATACAAATGGAAATCAAATAAATAAATGAAAGAAAGAACATGTAATTATGAGAACACTTGAAAACAGTTCATGGAAAATGGAATTCAAAGATGAGTTTATTTTAGTACAAAGAAACTTTTTAAAAATATTTATTTATTTGAAAGGCAGAGTTACAGAGAGGCAGAGAGAGAAAGAGAGATCTTCCATCCGCTGGTTCACTCCCTAGATGGCCGCAATGGCTGGAGCTGTGCCGATCCGAAGCCAGGAGCCAGGAGCTTCTTCCTGGTCTCCCATGTGGGTACAGAGGCCCAAGGACTTGGGTCATCTTCTACTGCTTTCCCAGGCCATAGCAGAGAGCTGGATCAGAAGTGGAGCAGCCAGGACTCGAAGCAGGGGCCATGTGGGATGCCTGCACTGCAGGCAGTGGCTTGACCTGCCTACACTATAGCACTGACCCTCAAATATTTTTTGAAATCCAGGCATAAAAGAATTCTTCAGAAAGTTCATGCAAAATGCATATTATGAAAAAACTATGCATGGATTTCAGGATTTTTTTTAGCACCAAAATAAACTTACCCTTGAATTCCATTTCTCCTGGAATATTTGAGGTACCCTTGTTGGTTTGGTCTAGTGTTTGTGGGGTGAAGTACAAGGTTAAGAGAGGTTCACGCTGCTTTGAGCTTTTAGGAGGCAGAGGATTAGATGCAAACCTGTGTGAACATAATGTTAAGTGGCCCGGGGAGCAGACATGTGGAGACTGAGGAGGGAGAACAGGTCCCCTGGCCCATGGGATGTCATTCCAGAACCAGCTGTGTTGTCTGGATCATGCAGACCCTGTTGGGAGAGGACTCTTAGAAGTGTGGCAGAGCTGGTGTCCTGGAGAGAGTGGACCATGACCCTTATTGTTCCAGTTCTTCTGATCTTAGTAGCTGGATCCCATCTTCTACTCCCGTGGGATGGCTGAGTTCCGACCCTTGCCTGGGATGGACATCCGCGAGGACCCACCCGCCTGGCTGCCAGTTGGTCCCTGGACTGTTCCTGGCTCTTACCTTTATCTGGCTGTTTTGATTGTATGAAGGAACTCCACAAAGTTCATGGGAAATTATATTAAAAGATAACTTTGTTTTGATGCATAAAACATGGAAATCCATGTAGTTTTTTCATAATATGCATTTTGCATGAAATTTTTGAAGACCGCTGCTATGGTTATACCATTCTTTAACAAGACTTACTGACAGACATATAGTTAGCTTTCAGTCTTGCTATTAAAGACTAAATTTCTTTTTTCTTTTTTAAAGATTTATTCAGTTGAAAGATGGAGTGACAGACAGGGGGAAAGAGAAAGATCTTCCATCTTCTGGTTCACTCCCCAAATGGCCACAATAGTGAGGCTGCACCAAAGACCACATTTCAAAGCACAGGCCATGTGAAATAAAGTTTCTGGCATAAATTTCATGTTCATCCTACAAATACTCCTCCCTTTCCAAGAAGGAAAATAGTCTGGCAGAAGCTGGCTTTCTCAGTTGTGATCTTTCTCGCATCGACTTCCAACTAGGCTTTTTTTTTTTTTTTTTTTTTTGACAGGCAGAGTGGACAGTGAGAGAGAGAGACAGAAAGGTCTTCCTTTTTGCCGTTGGTTCACCCTCCAATGGCCGCTGCGGCCAGCGCATCATGCCGATCCGAAGCCAGGAGCCAGGTGCTTCTCCTGGTCTCCCATGCGGGTGCAGGGCCCAAGCACTTGGGCCATCCTCCACTGCACTCCCGGGCCATAGCAGAGAGCTGGCCTGGAAGAGGGGCAACCGGGATAGAATCCGGCGCCCCAACCGGGACTAGAACCCGGTGTGTCGGCGCCGCAAAGTGGAGGATTAGCCTATTAAGCCACGGCGCCGGCCCTAGGCTGTCTTGAGGCTTGGGGGTGCTAACTTGCTCACCTCTGGCGCCTGGACGGGTGGCAGCACCTCTGGGTGTGTTCCCTCGGTGAGCCGCTTTGTGGTCACTCAGTTTTCCGTGCTGTGAAATGGAGATGCATGTGAAGATGGGAAAGGGAAAAACTGCCTTCGCTGAGGGGTATTTGGAGAGTTTCTATTTTTGCTCCAAGAAAACCAGAGGAAGGTCCCTTACCCCTTGGAAATGAGGCCCCCTCCATCTCCAGCCCCTTCCCCCTACTCCCAGTTCCCCCTGGTTTAAAAAGCTTTCTCTGTCTCAGTCTGGTGATTTGCTGGCCTCTCCTGCGCACTCATCTCGCTTCCCTGTGTCTTTCAAGGTTTCGCTCCTTTCACTCTGGACTGTAGTAGTTTTCCCATATTACAGGAAGAGCATTTTAAACAGAAATTTACCAAAAAGATGAAATGAAGTGAGAGTTCAGGTTGGAGTTGTGACTGGCAAGACTTTCCAAAGACAGTTCTAGCTTTCCACACATTTTCCACTATTTATTTATTTATATGAAAGAATGACACAGGAGAAAAGAGACAGAGATCCTCCATCTGCTGGTTCACTCCCCAAATGGCTGCAACAGTCAGAGCGGGGCCAGGCTGAACCAAGAGTGTCAAACTCCATCCAGGTCCCTCACGTGGGTGGCCACGGCCCAAGCATGTGGGCCATCTTCTGCTGCTTTCCCAGGTGCATTAGCAGGGAGCTGGATTGGAAGTGGAGCAGTAGAAGTCAAACCCCATCTCTGATACAGGATGCAGGCGTCTTAGGAATTGAATTAACCCCATCCCCACACATTTTGAATAGGAATGGCCAGGGTTGACTGTGCTCTATTTCATTAGTCCCTCACAACCTCTCAGATGACCTTTGCCTTGTGTAGACGTGACCTTGAGAAGCTCAGAGTTCCCAGTGAGCCAGAAGTGGTCTTCTCGCTTTCCAAGGGAGGCGATGTACAGAGTGAGGACTGCACGTCCAGGAGGAGACCATGACCTGTGCTGGTGACAGGAAAGCCCTGGGTACCACTGGGCCTTCTTTTCTGCCCCTTGAGACAGCAGTAGTTGTGGGATGTGAGGAGTTGAGGTCCTGGATGGCCACTCGATTGGGTCATCAAACTCAACTCCGATGTCTGTCCTCTTTGGACTTCCAGGGACTCCTTTCGTCCTCTGGATGTATCCCAGCTCCAATGGGGTCCATGGTGGACCCCTGGGGGAACCCTGCCCTTTTCTGCTATCACTGTTTGCTCCATCAACTGCTCTCCCGGGCTAGGCCAGGCACCCTAAACCACACACAGTTCCCATCATCCCCTCTGGAATTGTCTGGGGGTTGGTGCCACTCCAAGATGTCCATTGTGTCCCAGCCTTGTCCGATGTCATTGACCCATAGGCCTGCCTGCCTACTTGACTGGCAGCCTTTTGGGGATGAGCTGTCTCAGTGACTATCTGCAGCTCTGAGCCCAGGGCTTGTGACCAGTCAGGCCCTGGTTAGCGTTAGCTGGGACAGATCGAGCCCCCAGCAGATGCGAGTGAACTAGAGGAGAAAGACGACTGGAAAGCCCTGGTCCACGGTCTGAGGCCTCCCATCAGTCTCCTTGTATCCTGCCACCTGCTCCCCGTGGCCTGCCAACACTTCCTGACTGTGCACCAGCCTTGGGCTAGGCTTGGGGCAGAGACGAGGGGCAGCAGGAATGTGAGTGAGCACTTGCTAACTGTCCTGAAGACACGGAGATGAGAATACCAGATGCACTCTGAAAAAGTGTGTGAGCACTAAAAACCCTCTGGAATGAGATGGAATGAGGAACACTCAGCCTTACAGAGCTGCAGGTTCTGCATTTGAGAATCCAACTAACCACCCATCAAAAGAATCAGGGAGAAAAAGTATATCTGTACCAAATGCATACAAAGTTGTGGGTTTTTTTCTAAGATTTATTGTATTTATTGAAAGACAGAGTTACGGGGAGGAGGGGAGACGGACAGAGGTCTTCCATCTGCTGATTCACTCCCCAAATGGCTGTAACAGCTGGGGGTGGGCCAGGCTGAGGCCAAGAGCCAGGAGCTTCATCTGGGTTTCCCATGTGAGTGGCAGGGGTCCAAGCACTTGGGCCATCTTCTACTGCTTTCCCAGGCGCATTATCAGGGAGCTGGATGGGAAATGGAGCAGCCGGGACTCGATCCGGCATCCATTTGGGATGCTGGTGCTGCAGGAGGCGGCTTAAGCTGCTACGCCACAACACGGGCCCCAGCATGCAAAGTTTTATCTTGTCATTACAAGTGTACAGTCTTTCAACTACTTGCATCTCATTAACATTGTATTGGGTTTTGTAAGTAATCTGGAGATGATGTAAAGTACACGGGAAGTTTTTTTTTTTTTTTAAAGATTTATTTACTTATTTGAGAGGCAGAGTTACAGACACACAGAGAGAGACAGACAGAAAGGTCTTCCATTCTCAGGCTCACTCCCCAAATGGCAACAACAGCCGAAGCTGAGCCTATCTGAAGTCAGGAGCCAGGAGCTTCACCCGGGTCTCCCACACGGGTGCAGGGGCCCAAGCACTTGGGCCGTCTTCCACTGCTTTCCCACGCCATGAGCAGAGAGCTGGATGGGAAGTGAAACAGCCAGAACATGAACTGGCGCCCATATGGGATGCTGGTGCCACAGGCATAGGCTTAACCTACTATGCCACAGTGCCAGCCTCTGTGGGAGGATTTGTGTAGACTTTATGCACATTATATCCTGTTTTATATTAGGGACTTGAGCATCCCTGTGAAATTCGGCATCCTTGGGGAGAGGGGAGTGATCCTTGACCCAGTCCTCCACGGTTACCATGGGGGAACTGTATGGAACTCTGGGAGGGTTAGCGTTCTGGCCTCTCTTCAGTGTGGTGCACAGCAACACCTGGGCACTGGTTATAAATGTAGCACCTCGGACCCCACCAGACCTCCTGAATCAGAGCGTGTATTTTAGCGAGACCTCCCCTGCAGAATGCAAGGGCTCCTGGAGCCTGGGAGGCGCTGGCCCACGGTGGACAGTGAGCAGCCTGGGCATGGGCTGCAGTGTGCAGGGAAGGCTGCCTCGGGGAGGGAGCAAAAGAGCAGGGTCATGGGGCTCGGGTTGGGCTAGACTCTCGGGAGGTGCTGGGACCCCGGTGCTTCTCCACGTGGCCTGTGGCTCTGGCTGTCTTAGACTTCCTCACAGCATGGTGGCCCCCGGACTTCTTACACAGCAGCCGCTGATTATAAGAGGGAGGAAGTGGAAGCCACCTGGAACTGGCACAGCATGGCTGCACCCCATTGGTCCACGCGGCTGTAGCTCAGATGCAAGGGGAGGAGAATTAGTCTCCATCTCTTGATGGGTGGAGAGGCGTGCAGGTACCGGGGGAAGGAATGGACTGGGCTCTCTTTTGGGAACATCTACAGAAGGCTGCAGGAGCTCACGAGGACCTCATGACGACCCAGACTCCTTCTTTCTGCCCCTCCATCCTCAACCCTTGCTTCCTGCCACCTCCTGGTCTAAGGTGGCTTTTGGGGCTCTAGCCAGTAGGAACTAGAGGCAGGCAGCCTCATGGCCATGCTCCTTGTAAAGCTGCTCAGTAAGGCAGCGTCCAGGCTAGAAGTCAGAGGTCTGTTCTCAAGAAGGGAGAATGCATATGGTGGCACCTGCCAGTCATTCTTTCCCCTTCCCCAAAGGCAAAACCTGCTTTGGGATTTTAAGGGAGCAGAAACCACAGTCAGGCCAAAGGTGGAGAACACGGGGAGGTGGACCCCTGAGGAAGCCCCCCTGGGACGTGCGCACCTGCTTGGCGCCCCTCACAGCCTCTCTGCTCCCAGTTCACCACAGGCACGTGCGATGACTCGGTGGTCCACAGCTGTGACTTGTGCGGCAAGAGCTTCCGCCTGCAGCGCATGCTCAACCGCCACCTCAAGTGCCACAACCAGGTGAAGCGGCACCTGTGCACCTTCTGCGGCAAGGGCTTCAATGACACCTTCGACCTGAAGCGGCACGTGCGCACACACACAGGTGAGGCAGACAGGCACCAAATGGGGAACGTGGAGCTGAGTCGTTTCTCTGGACAGATCATGGGCTGGGGCACTTGGGCTGAGCTGTGTCAGCTGGGGCCAGGCAAGGCGCCTCTCCTAGCCTCGGTTGGCCCCGGTTAAAATGGGGATAATGGAGTAAGTGCTGGTGATGTGCAAAGTCAATCACTGGAGGATTAGAACGTGTGACACAAGTGCTGGGGTGGGGGTGGGGGTGGGATGGGCAGGTTGCAGCGCTGCCTTCGTCTCCTGGCTGCTGGAGTGTGGCCCCAGTGCCCGGAGCTCACGTTCCTTCCTGGGAAGTAAGCCTGCTCAGTAACCTCATGTTTCTAGGGAAGGCAATGCACCCCAGGCCCCCAGAGCTCCCCTGGCCTTCTCCTTGAACCTGCAGGCTACCATCTTCCTCCTCTCCCGCCTTCCTCAGTTTGCCCCAGGCAGCTCTGTGTCCCTGTCCCAGGCAGCTCTGGGGGTGCCCTTCTGGCCTCTCCCAACCCATGATTGCATCCGCAGCCTCATCAGTTTGGTCTCGGAAACTTTCAGTGTCCAGGGGTGTACCCCTCTGCGGAGTGGTCCCTTGGGGAGCATCCTAAGGGTGCCATTTCCTGCCCAAATCCCCAGCTCTGTGCAGAACAAAATCCTGGGTCCCATCTTCAAATCCGCACTGCACCCCTCCAATCATTCCAGCCCGTCTTAACCCTTTCAGTGCCAGTCTTCCTCGAGGCAGCCTCGTAGAATTTTGGGGAGCCCCTCACAACCCCTACAGCCCTTTCAGGGGGTTTCCCTGGTATTTGGGTGGGAAACAGCTCCCTCCTCATCACCCCCAACCCTTGGCCCTTTTTAGACCCTCGGGATTTCTCTGTCTTTTCTTTTCTTTTCTTTTTTTAAGATTTATCTATTTATTTGAAAGAGAGAGAGAGAGAGAAAGAGGTCTTTCATCCACTGGTTCACTCCCCAATTGGCTGCAAAGGCCAGAGCTGCGCCGATCCGAAGCCAGGAGCCAGGTTCTTCTGGGTCTCCCATGAGGGTGCAGGGGCCCAAGGACTTGGACTATTCTCCACTGCTATCCCAGACCATAGCAGAGAGCCAGATTGGAAGTGGAGCAGCTGGGACTAGAACTGGCGCCCATATGGGATGCCAGCGCTTCAGGGCGTTAACCCACTGTGCCATAGCGCCAGCCCCCTTCACTGTCTTTTCTGGTTCTTATCCTGCTCCCTTATTCTTAGAGCCCCTGCTGCTAGCTGCCCCTGACCTGGGAGGACTGTCCCTCACCTTACAGAGTGGACACGTGTGCTGCAAGGTGGCTGTGCTTTCCATTTAAATGTAGCACACATCCAGGAAAGGGCACATGTCATTAAGTGCCACCATCAAGGAATTTTGGAATTTTTACAAAGCAAACCCAGGCAGCTCACATGCACACCAAGAATCAGGGCATTCCCAGCCTGCAGAGGTCACTATTTCCTACTCCCCACGGGGAACCACTGTCCTGACCTCTTAGAGCACAAATTAGTGTTGGCTGTTTTTGAACTTGATAGAAATGGAGTGCTATGGTATGTCCTCTACTGGATCTCACCAAGACTTCTCTTTTCCTTTAAGTTTTATTTATTTATTCTGTTTGAAAGACTAGAGACAGATGGAGAGAAGATGGGTTCTCTCCCCAATGCCTGCAACAGCCGGGAGCCAGGAACTCTGTCTGCGCCTCCCCCATGGGTGGTGGGAACCCAAGTAGTGGAGCCATCATCTGCTGCCTGCCGTGGTGTGCCTTAGCAGGGAGCTGTGTCAGAAGCAGAGCAGGACCTGATCCCAGGCAGTCTGATATGGGATATGGGCGTCCCAAGCAGCAGCTTAGCCCACTGCACCACAGTGCCCACCCAAAGGCTGCTCTTTTGAATCTTTGTACTGGTTGACCAGTAGAAGTTTAATCTCTGGGAGGCCAGGCTGACCATTAGCTTGGGGTAGGAAGGATGCTTAGGGAGTGGTGGTAATGGGGTATCCCCAGGGCAGTAGATGGTCCCATAGGTGGTAGTAGGGGTCTGGTAGGGTAGTGGGGTATCTTTCAGCTTGTGCAGGGATCCCAGGCTGTTGATACTGATAGACCTACAGACAACTGACCCTAGGCGTGGGGGTAACCAGGGGCCACTCAGTAAGTCATTTGTCTTTGGTTGCCTTGTGAGGTTTTCTCTGCTCTAGCTATGTCTGGGGATACACTTGAGGCAATGGCCTGGCTGGGTGGATGCTGGGATCATGACTCTGACCTTGGCCTCAAGGACACTGTGAAGGGAGATCAGAGGCTTAGCTGCCAGGTTTGCCTCCTCCACACTGACCTGATGCCCCATTGACCACTAGGGCCTCCTGATCCTTGGAAGAGTTTGCAAGTTAACTCAGTCACTTGATCATAGCGACTGAGTTAGTTGCCTGCAAGACTTTGATTAGTTTTTTGTCTTAAATTTTTTTTTTCTTTTTTAAAGGTTTATTTATTTATTTGAAAGGCAGAGTAATAACTGAGAGAGAAAGAATGAGAGAGAGGTCTTCCATCTGCTGGTTCACTCCAAAATGGCCTTAATGGCCCAAGCTGGGTCAGTCTTAAAGCCAGGAGCCAGGAGCTTCTTCCTGGTCTCCCATACGAATGCAGGGGCCCAAGCACTTGGATCATCTTCCTCTGCTTTCCCAGGCCATTAGCAGAGAGTTGAATCAGAAGTGGAGTAGCTGGGACTCGAACTGGTGCCCCTATGGGATGCCAGCACTGCAGGCGTGTCAAATCCTGTTTTATGTTAAGGACTCGAGCATCCCTGCAGAGTTTGGCATCCTCAGTGGGGAGATCCTAGAACCAATCCTAAATGGGTACCGAGGGAGAACTGTACCAAACTGTGAGGAGGCTGGCGCTCTGGCCTCACTTCTCCAGCATGGTGCACGGCACCTCCTGGGCACCACAGTGCCAGCCCCATAATTTTGATTCATAAAGTGATTAATAGATCAAATTATGGAAACGTCTTGGGCATATTTTCCATGCCCTGACTTATTTTCTGGTGGAAATGTGCCAGAAGGAAGAGACCAGGGCTTACAGACAATTAGCAGGTGGCAAACAGCAGGTGCTGGGAGCTAGAGGAACTGGCCAGTGCCGTCATCTCCTGAGCTTTGAACAAACAGGGACAAAGAGCAGAAATCAGGGGTTCTCAGACCTTTAGTTCACGGAACCAGCATCAACCAAAAGACCTCAGCAGAGTATGATGGGAACTTGGTGTTTTGCCTTTGAGGAGCTGAGTAGGTTGCAGGTTTGCTGTTGGCTCTTCTAAGTTGGTGTGGTAGTTATGTCAAAAACAACAATCTAGACACTTACTTTAACTCTAACAGAGCACATAGCAGTGGTGGGGTGTGAGTGCTTTCGGTCCAATTGGAACAGGCCTTGGCCAGTGTTAGAGACCCACCTGGGATGGCAGTGCCCTGCTCGGAGGATTGTAGCTGCAGTACTGAGGACAGTGGCACAGACGGCAGGCTTAATCTGCCTCCCTGTCATATCTCTTCCTACCCCTGTGTCTACTGAAGAGACAAGGTCTCTAAGCACAAGGAAACCAGAACCTGAAACTGTCTTCCATCAGCACCCAAATGGATGAAAGGAAAACATTGGGATTTCTTCCTTTGGACATAACTTCATCAAAACAGAATAAATCAGAGCTCTCTGTGTGTGTGTGTGTGTGTGTGAGAGAGAGAGAGAGAGAGAGAGAGAGAAAGAGGTGGTCTGTTGATGTTCTATTGAAGATTGGAAGAGAGGAATCAACCAGTGCACACACACACACACAAATCCTAACATTTTGTGAGCACTCATCAGCAAACAAGTGGCTGTTTTCAGTCCAAGTTGATTGAGGGCTCCTAGGAGAAACCCATAAGGGAGTGAGGGAAGCCAGCAGAGGAGTGGTCTCTGGGCCTCATCCTGGGACACTTGGGAGTGTGACCGGCACCCAGAGTTGTCCTGTGGACTTCCAGGCCAATGGGGTCCTTTCCCTGCCCGTTTGAGCCAGACACTGGCTGAGGGCCATGGCTTCCCTGGGCTAGGACAGGCCTGCTCACCTGGGCATGCCGGAAGTCAGGCTTGGTGCCCATTTGTTGAAGGAGACAGCTAGGAGCCGTTGGCTGGCAGCACGTTTGACGACGAGGGACCGGGGTGTGTGTGTGTGGGTGTGTGTGTGGGTGTGTGGTCTGGGTGGGAAACCAGCGGCATCCACGACACTCATTATGGAGGGTGTTGCCCTGTCTCAGTGGGCAGGACACTGAGGTCAGAACCATGGCTGTTGGGTTCAGTTCACAGCTTCGCAGCTCGTGGAAACATCATGAGCCCGTTTATAGACTGTGCTTTGGGGTTTATTTCTGTATGTTGGGTTAAACCAGCTGGGATGCTTCCTAAGAACGGCTGTGTGTTATGGAGATGGGTTGGGGGTAGTGGCAGCGGCAGCTTTGGCAGGGATATCGGAATTATAGTAACCCCTTGCTTGCCTGCACTGGACCTTGCAGTGAGCGTCCCCACACCTCGACACCGGCTCTCCGAGGTGTGGGCTGCAGGCCGGGAGCTCACCTCCAGGGAGCCTGACTCTGGGCTTGCTCATTCTGTGAGTACTGCATTTCCGGAAGTGCCTCTTTCATTCATAAAATGACTGCTTACTCTGTAAACTGTGGAAAAAGCTATGGAGAAGAACGTGTAAGCCATGGGGAGGGGGGGCCGGGTTCGCAGGCAGTGTGGCCCGAGGAGATAGGAAACTCAGTGGAGGGGGAAGCCCTGTCCTGTTCCCAGGTCACTGGGGTGTGGCGGGTCACTGTGGTGCTGGCCCCTCCCCCTTGCCTTATCTACCATCAAGGCTGCATGGAGAGGGATGAGAAGGCAAACAAATCCCATCTAGATTAAAAAAAGAAGCGACAATGGTGTCTTTGTTTGAGCCGTAGGGGAAGGATGACTGGATTGGGAAAAATGCAGGTTGTGAGAAGTTTGGAGTGGAGCAGATGCAGCCTAGAGAAAGAAGTGACCCCTGCGTGGTAGAGTGCTGTCTTGCGAAATTGCCCTGGCCAGTTATCAAGCTGTCTCTCCCCTGCTGGTTTATGTTTTATTTTTGAAATGAAGGCAGAGTGACAAAGAGAGAGAGAGAGAATTTTGCACCCACCTATTCACTCCCCAATTGACCACAAAGCCAAGGGCTGGGCCAGGGACCCAAATACTTGGGTTGTCTTCTGCCGCCTTCCCAGGAGCATTAGCAGGGAGCTGGCTTGGAAGCAGAGCAGCCAGGACTCAAAACAGCGCCCCCAGTATGGATGACTGCTGCACCACAAGCTAAAAAAAAAAAAAAATGTGCATATGGGGGGAAATGGTAGAGGGGGGAAAAAAACAAACTAGCTCTCCATCCACCTGCCAAGCCCCAACTCCACTCCTGAAAGTGAACTACCACTTAGGTTTTTTTCTAGAAATTTTTAGTGCACTTAACTCTTTTGGTGTCCTATGTCTCTTAGAGCTTGTAACAGCTGTCAGAGTATTTCTTTACAAAATCATGACACCGTGTCCAACATGAAGGCGCCATCCTTTTCCTGATCCCAAGTGATGACACTAGTTTGCATTTTCAGGGCTTCTGTCTCTTTTTTTTTAATGTCGAACAATACTGCCATGGATATTCTAGTATTGCCAGGAGCTCCGGTGACCTCCACATATCCTCTGCATACCTGTAGAACGATTTCCCAAAGGTGGAATTGCTAGAACAAACACAGGAACAATGTGAATTTTTTTTAATGGGTGTCACTAAACTACATTTCCAGCAAGTTGCTGGAAATGTCCATTCCCTCGAGGAGGCCCTGTAAAAACTGCCCTCCGAAATTCACGTTCAGATAAAGCCCAATAAAGGAGCCTTGAATTAAGGCAAGGGAAGCAGGCAGAAAGTTCCAATGATAAAGAATTGGAAGCTATGTGATAAGCAGCTCGATTTGGTATTTAGGAAAAGAGCATTTGAAAAGGAGAAATCTGGGGCCGGCACTGTGGTGTGGGAGGTTAAGCATCCACCTGTGGCACCGGCATTCCAAATACGCGCCGGTTCAAGTCCCAGCTGCTCCTCTTCTGATCCGGCTCTCTGCTGTGGCCTGGGAAAGCAGTAGAAGATGGCCCAAGTCCTTGGGCCCCTGTACCTGCGTGGGAGACCCGGAAGAAGCTCCTGGCTTCAGATCGATCCAGCTCTGGCTGTTGCTGTCATTCATGGAGTGAAACAGCGGATGGAAGACTTTTCTCTCTGTAACTCTGCCTCTCAATTATATAAATCAATGTTGAAAAAGAAGAGAAGAGAAGAGAAAAGAAGAAATCTTTTCTAATAACTGAACAAGCAATGTTATTTGGGCCAGGGAACACAGGTGTGTGGTGCAGCAGCCAAAAGGGCAGGCACTGGAGCAGGAAGTCCCGCCTCTTCAACCTGCACTCAGTGACCACATTTTAAAGCATTATCTTTTTTATACTTACAAACGTGCATGCAGATACAAAAGCATACATACGGGGACGATTTAAAGACAAATATGGGGCGGCTGCTGTTGTATCAGAGCACCAAGTCGAGTCTCTGCTGCTCCGCTTCCTATCCAGCTCTCTGCTAATGCACCTGGGAAGGCAGCAGAAGATGGTCCAAGTGCTTGGGCCCCTGCCATCCACGTGGGAGAGCTGGATGGAGCTCCTGGCTCCTAGCTTTGGCTGTTGCATTTGGGAGATGGACTAGCAGATGGAGGATCTCTCTCTCTCTTGCTCTCTTTCTCTCTCCTTCTGTTGCTCTGCCTTTAAATAAGTAAATAAATCTTTAAATGTTAAAAAAAAAATACAAATAAGAAATGCCCACCAGGTGGCTTTTGCATAGGGCATATTTACATTATGTTGAGCTGCATCTCATTGCTGGGTCCTTTTATTTTTTTTAATATTTATTTATTTAATTTGAAAAGCAGAGTTACAGAGAGAGAGAGAGGTCTTCCATCCAATGGTCTCCCCCATCACCCCTCCCAATGGCTGTAACAACTGGAGCTGGGCTGATCTGAAGCCAGGAACTTCTTCCTGGTCTCCCACATGCAGGGGCTCAAGCACTTGGGCCATTCTCTGCTGCTTTCCCAGGTAGGTTAGCAGGGAGCTGGATCAGAAGTGGAGCAGCCGGGTCTTGAACCAACACTCATATGGAATACCAGCGTTGCAGGTGAAGGCTTTACCCTCAGTGCCACAGCACCGGCCCCTGCTGGGTCCTTTGGAGGTGAAGTCTTGGTTAATCCTCACTGCAGCCCTATGAGGGAGGCTGGAGATAATCCCCATTTCCCAGATGGGGATACTGGGGAGGAACTGAGCAATCTGACCATGGACTCAGTTAATGAGTAGCCGATTGCAGTGTCTGGCTTTTCCGTGGCCTTGGACTCCAGTGCTTAAGTCATTGTCAGTAGGTTAATGACGTCTGGCGTGTAGGTTGCAATTTTCAGCTCCCACATCGCACTGTAGACAGGGACAAGATTGGCCTTTGCTCTGAGCACTAAATTGATTGAAGCCCAAATGTTGGGGTGCGGCCGGAGTGAGGGGTGAGTGCAGAGGGGAAGCAGAAATCAGAAATGCCCTGACCGCCCCTTTCCGTGGCTGTGCCTGCAAGTCCTCCAGCTGGGTGGGGTTCTACTTCTCTCTGTAACTCTGTCTTTCCAGCCAGGCAGGAACCCCAGCCACCCCCGGGGAAAGCCTTGTAGCAGTCATGCCCACTCTCCATCATCCTCATGACGCAGGGCGCCGAAATCGCCTAGCCTTGGCTGTCTAGGCCTTGTTGGGTGCTGGCCCATGAGGGAGGGTGTGTTGAATACAGACAGGAAGGCGATGTGAGCTCATGCACACTGGGCGTAGCGCGGCACAGCCAACCTCTCCCCAGGGGCAGATCATTGATCACCTGGTGGGGGGAGGGGGGGTTGCTCCGGGAACAGGTTGGGAGCACCCGTTTGCCACATTCAGGTCAGAGGCTGGTGTCCACATGCTGACTTCCACCTAAACTAGCAGGTGGTTTCCAACAACTTGAATGGAGCAACTGGTGGTCTCTGGGTGCATTTCTGTTTGGATGAACCCTCGGCTTCAAATCGGTTTTGCTGTCTGGGATGGTGGGAGCCACCTACCGGCTGCCATATCAGCCCCCAAGGACCCAGTGAAACACAAGGGCCTAAGCACTTGAGCCATCTTCCGCTGCCTTCCCAGGCACATGAGCGGGGAGCTGGATCGGAAGTGGAGCAGCCAGGACTTAACCTGCTGTGCACCGACACGGAGGATTCTGAAGGAGTTCCTTTGGCTCTGGCACTTGTTCTAGGCTGAGTGGAATGTCCGTAGGCCTGCATTGTGCTTGGTTAGGCTGTGGCAGCATGTCTCCAAGACTGTGATCCTACACAGTTTTACTCCAGTGAGTGTTGTGGGATATTGTGTCTGTCTCTGGACGTGGACTAGAAGGAGAATGAAAAAGATTTGATTTATTGAGGTGGTGGGATGAGGGCGGGAGAGGGTTTTTCCTTCTCTATTTTTGACTTTTGTAATCTGTGCAGTTAAACAGGAAACTCATGCGCACTAGTGGCCATCTTGGAATGGGGCCTTTAACCTTGAAGAGCCGTGGGGCATGGCCGCCCTGAGATAGCTAAGGGGCTGTCCCGGAGGCTGAACTTACACAGCGGTGGCCTCTGGCACTCAGGGGCTGGTCCTGACAGCAGCACGCTCAGCGTCACTTGAGAACTTAGAACTAGAAGTTCCCAGCTCCACCCCAGAAGTCGGAGCACCAGGGCTGGCGCCCAGGGGCCTGTGTTTTGCAAGCCTTGCCGCTGATTCATGCTCAAGCCTGAGAACCTCCGTTCTCACATCTGCATTCAGTAGGCGGCCTGGGCTTCTGCACTCCAGCGTGCTCCAGGCGTGGTGGTCGCCGCTGGTCACGAACCACACACAAGTCAACCCACTGTACGAAACACCGTAATGGGACCTGAGCTGTGGTTCCTCAGCCTCCACGGCTCTTTTACAAATTATGTATTTGTTTAATATGAAAGGCAGAGAGACAGAGAGCTCCCATCTGCTTTCATTCCTCAAATGTACACCACAGCCAAGGCTGGGCCAGGCTGGAGCTAGGAGCCCAGAACTCAATCTGGGTCTCCCAGACGGGTGGCAGGGACCCATGTACTAGAGGCGTCGCCTGCCGGCTCCCAGGGTGCGCCTTGGTCAGAAGCTGGAATGGAGAGTGGAGCTCGGAACTGGTATGAGATGCGGGATTCCTTTTTTTTTTTGACAGGCAGAGTGGATAGTGAGAGAGACAGAGAGAAAGGTCTTCCTTTTCCGTTGACTCACCCCCCAATGGCCGCTGCGGCCGGCGCACCGCACTGATCCGAAACCAGGAGCCAGGTGCTTCTCCTGGTCTCCCATGCGGGTGCAGGACCCAAGGACTTGGGCCATCCGCCACTGCACTCCTGGGCCACAGCAGAGAGCTGGACTGGAAGAGGAGCAACCAGGACTAGAACCCGGGGTTCCAGCGCCGCAGGCGGAGAATTAGACTAGTGAGCCGTGGCGCCAGCCGAGATGCGGGATTCCTAAGCAGTGGCTCCACTGCTGCACCAAATGCCGCCTCGCCAAGGCCTTTAAAGTAAGGGATCTGGGTATGGCTGCACAGCAGAACACCAGAGTGCTGTTACAAGGAAGGAAATTGAACTGTAAGCACCAACAAGGAAAATTCCCCAGAAGTACCCTGAAGGACAAAAGGAAACTGAAAATCTCTTTTGATAAATTTGCTTCCATTAGAGCTAGGGATCGTAGAATCATGATAAATTCTGGCTTGGGTATTAATAAAATATTTGTTCATTTTAAGATGTGAGTTTAATACACTAGCTTTTTTTTTTTTTTTTAATTTTAAGATTTATTTATTTATTTGAAAGGCAGAGCTATAGAGAGGCAGAGACAGAGAGAGGTCTTCCATCCGCTGGTCCACTCCCCAGATGGCCGCAACGGCCAGAGCTGAGCTTATCTGAAGCCAAGAGCCAGGAGCTTCTTCCGGGTCTCCCATGTGGGTACAGGGTACAGGGGCCCAAACATTTGGGCCATCCTCTACTGCTTTCCCAGGCCATAGCAGAGAGCTGATTAGAATAGGAGCAGCCAGGACCTGTGCCCATATGGGGTGCCGGCACTGCTGGTGGAGGTTTTACCTGCTACGCCACAGCGCCAGCCCCAATAAATACACTTTAAAATTAAATTCACAAGAACATCTACAGAGGATGCGCATCTTCCCTTCACTGCCAGCCCCAGTGTGGCTTGACATGGCAGTCAGGGCCTATCTTCATGTGAATTTTTTTTTTCATGTGAAATTTTGATAACTTGTTCATCATATATTTTTAGTATTAATTTTTATTTTAAAAATACTAAGTATTGTTGAAGCTCATTAGTGACTCTTTTGTTCCCTAAGTGCCTTGCTCAGCTCACCCTAATGCCAGCCCTAGCATGGTCTAAAGAACAAGGGTCGGAGTTTGTAATCCCACTGCCCAGGGAGCCACAGTAATATGAACATTACTACAGCTTGAGCAGCTCTAACATGAAATCCAAAATCTGAAATGTTGCAGAATTCGGAACTTTTTTGAGTGCCAACGTCACACCAAGTGGAAAATTCCACGGGATCTGCTGTCATGTAACAGGTAGCAGTCAAAATGCAGGTACACTGACAATACTGTCAAAAATCTCCTTTGGGCCATGTGTGGCTGAGCAAATATTCCAAAGTCCAGAAAAATCCAAAATCAGAAACACTTTTGGTTCCCAGCACTTTAGACTAGGGATGCTCGAGCTGCGCTGTGAACGCTGGCTGTGGTTTGAGATGACAAATAGCATGGGTAGGGATTCAGTGGCAGGCTGTAGGCTTACCCCAGAGTCAATCTCTTCAGGAAAAGCTTTGTGTTTTGTTTGTTTTTTATTATCTTATTTACTTAATTGAGAGGCAGTTAGAGAGAGAGAGAGGGAGAGACAAAGAGAAAGGTCTTCCATCTGCTGGTTCACTCCCCAAATGGCCACAGTGGCCAGAGCTGGGCCAATCCAGAGCCGGGAGCCAGGAGCTTCTTCTGGGTCTCCTACGTGGGTGCAGGGGCCCAAGCACTTGGACCATCTTCCACTGCTTTCCCAGGAGCATTAGCAGAGAGCTAGATCGGAAGAGGAGCAGCAGGCACTCAGACCAGCCCCCATATGGGATGCCGGCCTGCAGAGGGAGGCTTAACCTACTATAAGCTCCAGCGCCAGCCCCAGCTTCGTGTTTCTGTCTCAGGAAACTATCCACGCAGGGGCCCATGTCAATGTGCATTTCTTGAGAATATGAGAATGCTTCTTTGCTGCCCAGGGTAGCATCTCCTGGGGAAGGTTTTAAGCATCCTCCCGCTTGGGCCACACCCAGAGCAAGTGAATAGGTTTCTAAATCCGTTTGCCTGTAGATAATTTGTAGACAACATGAAGAAATCACAAGGAACCGCTGACAAGTTGAGACTAGGGGAAGAGAAAGATACGCGGGATAAAAGAGCAATCTTTTAGTTTTGTATTTTCTAGTTTAATGTTGTTTTGTTCACCTTAAGCCTGGGGATATATGACTTAGATTTAAAGAATGACTTGCTTTTTTAAAAACAGAGATGAGCATGCAGCTCCCTGGCTGCAGCCCGGATGCCTGGGATCCCTGCAGCGGGTGGAGGGATGTGAGGGGCTTTGGGATTCCTCTTGGAGGCCCTGCTGCCGTGAGGCTCAGACATGATCTGGTGGCCCCTGCCGTGGGCCCCCCTGCTCTATACCCGCCCCCCCAAGTGCGATCTTCACCTTTTCCCAGGATTCCAGGCTGTATTAAGTCAGACCTCCCAATGGGTGGTTCATCATTTGGTTTATTTCCTGTACTGTTTAGGACAGCGTTCTGCTCACAGCAGATGCTCCACACATGTGTCTGATGTGCTCAGCCGGAACCTTTTGACGCCTGCCCGCATGGTTGCCTCTGTCACAGGTCACCTTGGCCTCCTCCTTCGATGTGCAGCCCCTTGACAGGCTGTGGGCCTGAGGGGAAGCCTTAGCCGGCAGCTGGCTCTGAGCTGGCCGTGGTCTGAGGTCTCTGTCCTGCCACTAACATACATCCCTGACTCAGGCCCGGCCCGATCAGACTCACCTCAGTCAGGGACTCCCAAAAGCCAGCTCCAACACTAGACTGCCCAGGGCCATTTGCTGCAGGTGTGCCTTCTGGCTCCCTCCCTCCCGCTGGATCTGTCAGGAGAAATGAGGCTGTTCGTGAGCTTTGCATCTCTGCAGCTGAATACGCACCTGGCACCGCTACAAATGCGGGAAAGGGTTATTTAGGCTCAGGACTTTGGAGGGCCATGGTTCAAGACTGGGCAGCCCATTGGTGGGTGTGCGAGGAGGACAGAAGATGGTGGAGCAGGTGTAGAGGAATCACGTGGTGAGGCGGGAAGCAGAGAGGCAGGGTCTGGGCTGCCACCGCACACCCGCTCAAGCCTCCGCTGTTAATCTATAACCATTGGCATCAATCCATTAACCACTCACCTCAGACTTTTGGGCCCAGGCCTTTAACACACGGGCTTTGGGGAGGGCGGTTACCCAAACCACAACAGCGAGTTAGGATTTTTAAAGACCATCTAGGTGATGCTGAGGCTCTGGAAAGCACCTAAAACCCTGGGCGGGGTCATTTAGCCAGTGTGTTACATAAACTCACACTGCGTGTAACCGACCCCGGGAAGCGGAGCGACTGTGCCTTGACCGGGCTGAGTTCCTGGTGTATCCTGTGCACGTGAACTCTCGTGCAGAAGGCGAACCCCACTAATGCCAGCCTTCAGCCAGTGACAGATGGAGTGGTGGACAAAAGGCCCGGTCCCTTAAGGGCAGGGCAGCTTGGAGGTGTATCCTCCCTCGTCTCCCAGGTTGGCCCTTGGGAGGGGACCCTGTCTTGGTAACTCACCTGTAACTCATTTGTCTCACTTCTTCACATTTCCTCTCTCTGGATCTCTTTCTTGGAAAACTCAAACTAAATAACAATAAAGACCCAGCTGGCTTGGCCCACTATAAAATGAGAAACGTAAAGCAGTGGATGGGGCCGGCACTGGCATCCCCTATAGGTGCCAGTTCAAGTCCTAGCTGCTCCATGTCTGATGCAGCTCTCTGCTGTGGCCTGGGAGAGCAGTAGAAGATGGCCCAAGTCTTTGGGCCCCTGCACTTACATGGGAGACTCAGAGGAAGCTCCTTCGGATTGGCGCAGCTCCGGCCATTGCAGCCATTTGGGGAGTGAACCAGCAGATGGAAGACTCTCTCTCTCTCTCTTTCTCTCTCTTTCTGCCTCTCTGTAATTCTGCCTTTCAAATAAATAAATAATTTTTTTAAAGTAGCTAAGTGGGAAGAACAGAATTCCTGCTCAGGGGCAGGTGGAGTGTTTCTGTTGTGCCGTTTGCTCCCTCCCTTGCCACCAATCCTTGGTCACACCGATGCTTCCTAGCTGCTTCATCGGTGAGAGCCTCAACTCAGCCGTGACCAGCGGGTGACGTCTCTGTCCCTTGTCCTTGCAGGCATCCGTCCCTACAAATGCGACATCTGCAACAAGGCTTTCACCCAGCGCTGCTCCCTGGAGTCCCACCTGAAGAAGATCCACGGGGTGCAGCAGCAGTACGCCTACAAGCAGCGCCGCGACAAGCTCTACGTGTGTGAGGACTGTGGCTACACGGGGCCCACCCAGGAGGACCTGTACCTGCACGTGAACAGTGCCCACCCGGGCAGTGCATTCCTCAAAAAGACATCCAAAAAACTGGCGGCCCTTCTGCAGAGCAAGCTGACAGCCACACACCAGGAGAGCATCCATCTGAGCGAGGAGGAGGAGAGGAAGTGAGGAGGAAGGCGAGGGGAGCCAAGACTGTGGCACTGCTAGACTTTGGGTTCTGCGGGGCCCCGCCGCACTGGCTCTCTTCAGTGCCAGGCGTTCAGCTCACCTATCTATCCTCTGGGGGAGGAGAGCATCAGGATCCGTCCCAAGGCTGGGAGTTAGCATAGTGACACCAGGCCCCACGGCACAAGTTCTGTTGAACACAGCTGTGGGCAGCTGAGTCTGATGTCTGTATTCCTGCTGGCCGAGGCCACCACGCGGGATTTTTATTGTGTGTGGGTTTTTTTGTTTTTTGTTTTTTTTTTAAAGACTCTCACACATGGATGGAGAGGCATTCCTAGAGAGACGATTACTTTATGGTGCCTTGAAATAAAAGTGCTTCCACTTGATGTGCTACTCAAGCAAGGAAATGCATTTTATTATGCTGAGTTTACAGAAATTATTTTAATAAATGAAATGTTCTTGTGAAACTTCTCTTTAAGCACACACTGGTTGTTTATTAGCAATAGCTGTCTATTTGGGGTATTTGACCTCAGGGTATTTGGGGGGCGGTTGGGTATTTTGTATAAGGGAGGTGGGTTTGAGGAAGCAATTTTTTAAAAAAGATTTATTTATTTATTTGAAAGGCAGAGTTACAGAGACAGAGGGAGAGACAGATAGAGATTTTCCATCCGCTGGTTCACTCCCCAATTGGCCACAACAGCCACAGCTGGGCCAGTCCCAAGCCAGGAGCTCCATCCCAGTCTCCCACGTGTGTGAGGGGTCCAAACACCTGGGCCATCTTCCACTGCTTTCTCAGGTGCATTAGCAGGGAGCTGGATCAGAAGTGGAGCAGAGACTCAAACCAGTGCCATATGGGGATGCTGGCATTGCAGGTGGCAGCTTAACCCTGCAGCACCACAGCACTGGCCCTGAGGAAGCAAATCTTGGCTGTGGGTAGCAGAATATACAAGGACTTCAGAAAGCTCATAACAAATGGAAGTGAAAGATTCGTTGTGGTACGAATTGTCTGAAATCCATGCATACATGGGGCCTTCAAAAAGTTCATAGAAAATGTGTATTGTGAAAAAGCTGTGGGGCTGGTGTTGTGGTGTAGCAGATTAAGCCTTAGCCTGTGATGCCAGTCTGATCCAGCTCCCTGCTATGGCCTGGGAAAGCAGTAGAAGATGGTCCAAGTGCTTGGGCCCCTGCACCCACGTGGGAGACCTGGAAGAAGCTCCTGGCTCCTGGCTCCTGACTCCTGGTTTCTGTCTGGCCCAGCCCTGGCGCATGCAGCCATCTGGGGAGTGAACCAGTAAATGGAAGATTCTCTCTCTCTCTTTCTCTCTCTCTATAACTCTACCTTTCAAAGAATTAAAAAATAAGAAAAAAAAAAAGCTGCATGGGTTTCCCTGGTGGGAAGAAATAGCACTGAGCCGCAGGCTGGTGGGCAGAGGCAGAGCAGGGAGCTCGCAGCCCCGACCTCTTTGGTGACCCCCGGCTTCCTGCGAGCTGTCTGAGGCCAGGACTTGCTCAGGGCTCTGTGCCGGCTCTGGAGTTGGATTCCGGCACTGGGTGAGGCATGCGGCAAAGCCTGGAGCGGGAGGAGCTCTCGCCAGAGCACAGAGTGCACTTGCAGGAGCCACAGCCACAGCCCTCAGGAGTTTCCCTCGGGGCGGTGGCTGCTGAGTGCGGTGACCCTTGGCCAGGTCCCCTCCGCTCACCTGTGGGACCTGCCCCAGAGACAAGGAAGGGTAACAGGCAGCCCCACCCCAAGACAAGATAGGGCAAATAGGAGGCAGCGGCCATGGGACAGGGACGGGGACAGTGACGTGGTTTCCCTGGTTCTCGCATGGCTGGAGGGGCAGCAGGAAGGGCCCAGAATGCTTGGAGGCCGAGTGATGCTGCCCTGGTTGGGTCCGGGAGCTGATGCTGCGTGACTTGTACAGGACATACGGGCGGAGGGCCTCTCTCTGGCCCAGGGAGACAGTGCCAGTTCCCTTCCTTCCTCCGCCTGCCCTCGCGCCTCCAGCCTTCCCCTCCACCGTCCTCTGGCCTTACCTCTCCTCTCCTGCACGGTGAACCAGTTCTTAGGCCAAGATGTGGACGGACATCTTAGGGGACGTGCTACAGCTTGAGCTGGTCTTTCTCTTCCCAATCAGTGCTTTTCTTTCAGAAGGAAGGGAACAAACCCAGGCACCGAGCTGGCCGTCTCTCCCTAACCATTCTCTGGACCAATCCACGGAGGGATTGGTCCCCCTGGGCACACGAGGTGACCCGGAAATGGCTGGCTGGAGTCCAGGGGAAGAGGCCAGGAATCCGGGGTCAGACTCCAAGTCCTTTTCCTCTCTCTCTTTACCCTGCCTTCAGATTAGGAAGGCTAAGGTCTCAGGGTCAAGTGACCACATTGAGACAGGGATGGGGCTGGGGCCGCCTTTGGGGGTCCTCACCCTGGGCTCCTGTGACGGTCGAGGCTCAGAGCCATGGGCCAGCCTGCAGGCCTGGCGGGCTCTGCTCTGCGGCTCGGGCTGGGGTGTAAGCCTACAGCACCACGCAGTGTATACAACCGTGCGCGGGCACGAGCCGCGGCGTCGGCTGCAGCTGCGGCAAGGGTTGAACTTGGAGCTCCAGTGCACTGGGACAGAGCCAGCGCTGAGGGAGCTGGCTTCGGAGGACACATCATTGCTGTGCTTGCATCTGTCACAGAGGGGGGAGGCGAGGCAGCCACTGATTTGCTTCCTCCTCAGGTATCTGGGTGCCGCAGCCACAACAAAAAGGAGCTTTCCTGGAACGGAGTGTGGGTGGTGCTGGCTGCAGGGAACTGCCCACGGGGGAGCGTTCGCTTTCAGGTCAGATTGCTACTAAACACAGCTTTACTGCTTGCAAGCGACAGAAGCCCAGCGTCACAGGGCTTTAGCTGAGAAGGGGATATGCTGGCTGGGAAGTCTAGGGTTGTTCCCATTTCAAGGGTGGCAGGTCTAATGCTTGAAAACATGTCACCACCCGGGGGCGAGCGTTGTGGCACAGTGGGTTAAGCCACTGTCTGCAGTGCTGACATCCCATACGAGCATGGGTTTGAGTCCCGGCTGCTCCATGTCTGGTCCAGCTCCCTGCTAATGCACCTGGGGAAAGCAGCAGAAGATGACCCAAGTTCTTGGGCCCTTGCATCGCGTGGGAGACCCAGAAGAAGCTCTTGGCCCCTGGCTTTGGCCTGCCCCAGCCCTGCCCACTGCAGCCATTTAGTGGGTGAACCAGCAGATGGAAGATCTCTCTCTCTATCTCTCTCTGTAACTCTACCTTCCAAATAAATAAAATAAGTCCTAAAAAAATCATCATCTCCTACCTATCTTTCCTCCTTTCAGCTCTGTATCTCCACACAGGCGTCTTGCTCAGGCAAGCTCCAGTGGAGCTGGGATGGCCTCCCACGGCCCTAGACTCGCGTCCCACAGTGCAGGAGCCCCACAGAAGGGCTGTCTGAGCCCATCCCGAACCATGGCCGAGCCCTGGGAGACCTTCTCAGCCCATACTGGAGCCATGGGCTCCTACCTCCCTTGTATTGGGTGCAGTGAGTTGTCCAGCTACCCTCTGTCTTCTGCTGTGACCAGGAGGACACAGATAGGACCCTGGTATAGACAATGCAAAGCTGTGGCACCAAGAAGCCCAACAAACTGTGGCTTGAGAAGAGAGGTGGTTGTCTCGCATGTTGGGTTCAGAGTTGGGTGCTTCCTCCTTACCACCACTCAGGGACCCGGATTTCTGCCCTGCCCTAGGAGATGGTCAACCTGTGCTTGGCTGAAGTGTGGTTTCTGTGGGTCTCGATGGGCAGGGGAGTTGTCTGGGTTTGGTCCCTCATGAAGCCAGCGTGGACGCAAGGACTAAGGTTCCGGTAGATTGTTCAGGACACGTGGGTAGTGATAGGGGAAGGAGGGAGGGGATGGGAAGGAAAGAGCCAGCAAAGGGAAGAGGGTTTAGGGAGCTCCTACTGAGGGAGTCTGGAGCTTAACTCCCCCACCTCCTGGACCTCGGGGAGGCGACATAGACTGTGCCTCAGTTTCCTGCTGACGGGCGCAGGACACGATCCTCTGATGCCCCATCTATCCTTGCTTTGAGAGCTAACGACATTGAGGGGGTGTCCGTCTCTGGGCCTCACCACCTTGTCCGGTGCACCAGCCTCACATGCTTCCTGTACCCAGACAAAACCAGGGATCAACGCTCAGCACATGGGGCCCTGAAATTCATGGATCCCAGCGGGGTGGTGAGCATGGATGGTACAGGTGTGGAAGGGTCCCAGTTGCACCTGAGGCTGCTGCCCAAGCTCCACCGGAGGCTTCAGTCACTCTAAGTAAGTTGTGGTGGGCTGAGGTGGGGGGGATACAGCCCTTTCAGCCACAACATTTTGGCATGACCGGCTAGGGCAATGGATTATGGAGGTAGCTCCCAGTCTCCACCATGGCAGACAGAGCCAACAGACACTCATGCCTAACCTTGACCTTCCCAGCCTCCCAACCCTGCTTGCCTGTCCTGATCTTTGCCAGTCGCCAGGAAACAGCTAAGTGCCCAGGGTCACTGGTACTTGGGCTGGTGACCTTGAAACCTTGGGTCTGTTGATGGTCTTGGAAATGAAGATCCATGAGCTACTGAAAACCATGTATTTACCTGTATTAAGTCCACCCAGCTATTGACCATGAGGTCAGCACAGAATGGAAACGCTGCCATCCAATGTGCTGGGCAGAAGTATCCATTACCACAAAAGTGTCTCCGTTCTGGAGAGAGGGCTCTGCTACCCATCAGTGGGGCTCCTCCTGCTGATGTCATAGGTTGGGGCCTGGAAACAGAGCCTGCGGCATGGATTCTGGATCAGTGATTTAATAAGGGAGGCTCCAGGCAACCCGAAAGGAGGAGCAGTAAGGAAGCTACAGCAGAGGAAGAAGCCAGGCAGAGCTGAGGGCTGCCGAAGCCTGGCCGTGGTGAAGGGCACCCACTTTGAGGCAAGGGGCCAGTCGCCAGCTGCCGTGGGAGGTGGGGTTTCAGGGACAGCAGCCCAGGCTCTAAGTAGCTGGGGGCTGGCTCCCCCAGGAGGGCTACCAGGTGGGAGAGAGAAACCACAGGCAGAGATTCTTAGGGTGAAAAAGATTGGGGTCCACATGACTGGTGCCTTGGCTCACTTTAGTCCTCCGCCTGCCCCGCCAGCATCCCATATGGGCGCCGGGTTCTAGTCTCAGCTGCTCCTCTTCCAGTCCAGCCCTCTGCTGTGGCTCGGGAGGGCAGTGGAGGATGGCCCAAGGGCTTGGGCCCCTGCACCCATATGGGAGACCACGAGGAAGCACCTGGCTCTTGGCTTCGGATTGGCGCAGTGCTGGCCGTTGTGGCCATTTGGGGAGTAAGCCAATGGAAAGAAGACCTTTCTCTCTGTCTCTCTCTCATTGTCTAACTCTGCCTGTCCAAAAAAAAAAAAAAAAAAAAAAAAAAAAAGATTGGGGTCCACACACTGGCTACGGCTCCTGGGCAATTTGGCATTTTGGCCAAGGATCTGCTTTTGGAGTGAAAGCTGAAAGAAGGAATCCCTTTTTTGCAAATTGTGCTGTGTTTTCTGAAGAAACAAACAAACAAAAAAATGGATGAAAATTCATGCAGTGAAAAGTCTTCCCCTTAAAGCAGTGCCTCACCTGCCAAGTCTCTCTGCTGTTATTAGCTTCTCCTGTAACTTTCCTGAGCCCTTTGCTCTGTATTTATATAAGCAAGTATGAATATATGTGCTCTGGCTCCCTACTGGTTCTTTTTTCTCATTTTAATTAACAAATAGCATACCATGCACACAGTCTGGCATCTCGCAAATTTTTTTTTTAATAACACCTTTGTATTTTCTCCAAAATGGTACCAAAGAAGCACTTGCATCCATCTAGTATTGTGTTGTACAGCTCTTCCTTAACACAGGTTATCAGTCTCCTACTGATGGATGCTCTGTGATTTCCCAAATTTTTCCACTATGGTGAATGCTACCATAACTGTATACATATGTCATTGTGAAATGTATCATATGTGCAAACCCATCTACGTGATAAATTCCTAGAAATGCAATCGTCCAGGCTAACAATTTCATATGATTTTGGGCCACTTGCAGTTCCTTTTTCTATGAACTGTTTGAATGCCCGTTTATTTATTTTTTTATTTCATTTTGTTTGAACAGCAGAGAAACAGGGAGATTTTGCCTCTGCTGGCTCACTCTCCCAATGCCTGCAACAGGCAGGGCTGGACCACGCCAAAGCCAGAAGCTCAAAATTCCATTCAGATCACCTGTGTGTGTGGCAGACACCCAAGACTTGAGCCATCATTTGCTGCCTCCCAGAGTGTGTAGTAGCAGGAAGCCAGATTGGAAGTGGAGGAACCAGGATTGGAACCCAGACACCCTATGGGATGCAGGCATCCCAAGCAGCAAGTTAACTGCTGAAGCCAAAAATACCTGTTCCTCAATGCCTATTTTTCCCCTGGCTTGTTGGTCTTTTTTTTCCTGCCTAGCTTGTAAGATTTTTTTTTTTTTTTTAATGTATCAGGAAGTTTGTCCTTTTGCAATGTAAGTTGCTGGGGTTTGTCATGCTGATAAACAGGGCCCAATTACCCCGTGTAGAGATCGTGCCAATTTGCAGTATGTGAGAATGCCCATGTCCTCGTCCCGGTGCCAGCGTTATATTACTGTGAGTTTGGAGTCTGGCCAATCTGATGGTGGAGGTTTTTTTTTTTTCCCCAGTGTCATTGGATGTGACATTGCTCTGATGTTGAGAGAAGGGGATTGGGTGTCAGTTTCATGTGACAGAGGTGGGGTATTTGTAGCTGCCTGTTCTGTGTCCTGCCGGAACGCCCACCTTTCTGCTGAGTTCCCGCCAGACTCCTTGGAGAACTGCACCATTTTTGTTTCCTTATTTTACTATCTGAGGAAGGTTAGCCCTTTGTGCCTGAGGTTGCTGTTGTCATTGATCTTTGGATTCTGCTCATGCTAGGGTTTTTGTTGTTGTTGTTTTGTTTTGTGTTGCATTGTGTTTGTTTCTTTGGCTGACCAGAAGTTTTTTGATTTTTGTGTGGCCTTTATGACCCCTGGAGGCTTCCTCATGAAATGGTGAGAAAGGTCTTCCCACGCCAAGGTTCCGTCGGAATTCTGCCCTGCCTTCTCCAGTGGCTTGTATCACATAGAAATCTTTGATCCGCTTGGACTATTTCCTGGTGTATAGTGGGAGGTATGGATCCAACTTTATCATTTTCCAGATGGCTGACAAGAGATTTTTTTTTTTTTTTTAAACAGGGAGCTGGTCCAAAACACACCAGAGTTTGCTTTGCTCAGGAAAAGGTCGCATGCCTTAGCAGAAGGTGCTGCGAATTATAGTAAGGAGCGGTTTTCTTTAATTAACCAAGATGCATGCTTTCAACAGATACCCACGGTGTCCCAGGTCCCTTTATGGATACTAAGACTGGAGAAAAACCAGCCCAAGTCCCTGCCTTCAAAGAGCTCACACTCTCTTGGGGGTGGGGTGGAGACAGACGGTTTAAGAGTTCACCCCAAGCTCTGCAGGCGCTGGATGTCTCTGAAGTGAAAGGGTTTAGCGGCTGTCCCAGGTGCTGGCCAAGCAAGGACCAGGTCCGGGGACAGCTGGGAAGATGCCAGCTAGACCTAGGGCTAGGAGTATTTTTATTATGAAGATGTGGGCAAAGGAAAGCCTAGGGGTTTACACGGAGCAGATGTCAGGGAGGGAAGATGCTGGGTGAGAGAGGACCTTGGGACAGGAAGACAGTCCCTGAGGGCACAGCTTGTTGCTTCTGGATTGGTTGGGGTTAAGAGTCCAGAAAGTTGATATGTGAACAGGATGCCCTGGTGGCCGGACAGGCAGGAATGCAATAGCCTTTTGTTGCTTCTCCTGGACGCTGTTCACTGATTAACTTCCTTTATCTTTCCCCTCCTCCATCCTCGGCTCCTTGTAATTAAATTCAAAAGAAAAGCCCGTTTTCTTTGATCATTAGCTACTCTGGGGAATGAGGTGTTCCAGGTATGATGCTTCTGCATCTAATGAGGCCAAGGCCTGCAGGAACGTGGACAGGGCATGGCACAGGCATAGGGACAGCTTTCCTCTACTTCCACACTGTCTGGGGCCCCAGCTGGGACATGTGAGGGCTGGGGTGTGGAATCGTGCCTCTGGTGGCTAATGCCTGCTGGTCTCTCCATGTGGGCTGGTCTGGGCTGTGACAATGCGGCAGGTTCCACGGAAGGGCGGGGAGAGACAGATGAAGCCACATCGCAGACTAACAGCAAGCCCCAAAAGGAGGCCTGCGGCTCCCTCCTGCCATGGTTTACTTGTTAGAAGCATGTTAGGAGCCAGCGCCGTAGCTCACTTGGTTAATCTTCTGCCTGTGGCACCGGCACCCCGGGTTCTAGTCCCAGTTGGGGCACCGGGTACTAGTCCCGGTTGCTCCTCTTCCAGTCCAGCTCTCTGCTGTGGCCCAGCAGGGCAGTGGAGGATGGCCCAAGTGCTTGGGCCCTGCACCTGCGTGGGAGACCGGGAAGAAGTACCCAGCTCTTGGCTTTGGATCAGCATAGCGCACCGGCCGTAGTGGCCATTAGGGGAGTGAACCAATGGAAGGAAGACCTTTCTCTCTGTCTCTCTCACTAACTCTGCCTGTCAAAAAATTAAAAAAAAAAAAAAAAAGAAGAAGAAGAAGAAGCGTGTTACCAAAGCTGATCCATATTCAGGAGGAGGAAAATTGGAGCAGGTGTTGTGGTGCAGCAGCTAAGCTGTCGCTTGGGATGCCAGCATCTCTATCAGAGTGCCTGGGTTCGAGTCCTGACTCTGCTTCCAACCCAGTTTCCTGCTAATTTACACCACGGGAGGTGGTACATGATGGTACAACTATTCGGGTTCTGGCCTCTCACATGGGAGGGCTGGATGGACTTCCAGGCTCCTGGTTTCAGCTTTGCCCAGCATTGGCTATTGCCAACATTCGAGGAGTGAATCAGAGAATAGAAGTTTTTTTTCTGCCTCTTTCTCTCTTTTTCTGTCATTCTGCCTTAAAAATAAATAAATCTTTCAAATAAATGGATAAAACAACAACAACAAAAAGGAAGATAGGCTAGGATGAGCATATGGATCTGTATTTGTTGCTAAGGCCAATGGCAGTAAATACAGTTTGCCACATTAGGCAAGGAGGGCTGGGACCCAATACAGAGGATGCTGGGGGGATGGGTTGCTTTATAGGGAAGGTTGGGACAGGTGACCTTGTTCCAGGCTGTGCAGAGGCCAGGAAGGAGGGGGTGTGCTTGACTTCTCTGGAGAGCGTGTGGACTGGAGTAGCTCACATGGGATGAGAGGAGACGGGACTGTGGCGACAGACAGGCCCCAGAGCTGTGGGCAGCAGATGGCCATGTGGCCGTGGTGTAGATTTTGGCTTCCTTGTGAATGGATTGGAGACCAAGGAGAACTTTGAGCAGGGGAGTAATGTGATCTCAGTGATGTGTTTATGGGCTTGCTCTAGCTCAGTGAGAACAGATTTGGGGGTGGGAGGCAAGGGTGGAAATAGGGAGACCAATTAGGAGATGATTATAAAAATAAAGGCAGGACACAATGAATGCTTGGAGCAGAATAGCTGCGGAGGAGGTAGTGAGAAACGGCCGGAGGCTGGACAAGTTTTCAATGTGGGTCAGTGAGCGGATGGTACACCCCGGATTATCTGGGCTGCTTCTGGATTGTGTAATGAAGGTCACGGCTATGCCGGTTATTGAGGAGGAGTCCAAAGGTTTTGCTCTGAGTTACTAGAAGAATGGAGGCGCCATTTATGGCCCATGATGGGAATGACCACGGGGTGGGGGTGGGGAGACAGGGGTGAGTAGAGACCAGGAGTCCAGGTTGAGAAATTTTCAAGTTGCTTATGAGAGTCCAAGGGCCTCAGAAGCACCAGGGACCTGCCAAGGGGGTGGTTGAAGTTCAAGGAGAAGGTCTGAGGTGCAGCTGGGAATTTGAACTTTTCTGGGACTTGGGAAGCCTGAGCTGGGAGGCTGGATGCTCTCATATTCCAGCCAAGAGAAGGCCCTGGGCAATCCCACGTAGAAGTTGGAGAGCTGGGGCTGGTGTTGTGATGCAATGAGTTAAACCACAGCCTGTGATACCAGCATCCTGTATGGGTGCCGGTTTGAGTCCTGGCTGCTCCACTTCTGATCCAGCTCCCTGCTAATGCGCCTGGGAACACAGCAGAAGATGACCCAAGTGCTTGGACCCCTGCACTCATATTCTCTGGATGGAGTTCTAGATTCCTGGTTTTGGCTTGGCCCAGCCAGGGTCTGCTGCAACCATTTGAGGAGTGAGCCAGTAGATGGAAGACCTCTCTGTCTGTCACTCAGCTTTTCAAATGCATACCTAAATCTTAAGAAAAAAAAAAAGTTTAGGGAGTTAAGGAGGTCTCAGTAAAGGAGACTAGGGAGGAGCTGCCATGGGAAAGGAGGTGAGATGGTGGGAGGCGGTGGGGCTTTGCACGTGCTCAAGTATGGGACACTAGCGGCCCAGGCAGCAGCTTAACCCTCTGCACCACACCACCAGCCCCACGTTCTGCTCTCTGGACCAGGGCCAGTGCCTGCTAACCATGTTCTTGTCGTTGTTTTGAATGAGAAATTTTCTTAGGTCTGTGCCCTTCCCTCATCCTAACCAGATCTTCTTTGAGTGCCTGATCTTTGAGTGATCGGCTGTCGTCCAGATGGCAGAGGGCCACTGAGAGCCAGAGGCTCCAGACTGCTTGCCCTGGGCCCTGCCCTTGCTGGCAACTGTCATTTTCCTTCTAAGATCCCTCCTCCTTTACTCCAGGACTTTCCAGGATACCATTGTTTGCTCCCCGGCTTATCAGGTGCATGGAATACAGATGAATGTCCTCGGTGTGACCTTTAGTCTCTGCTTGGGCTAATTTGAAAGCTTTTTTTCTTCTTCACTTTCCCTGTGTAATTGCTTACTGGAAGGCAGGTTTGTTTGTCTGAAGATTTATTTATTTGAAAGATAGACAGAGGGAGAAGGAGAGACAGAGGGATCTTCCATCCTCTGGTTCACTTCCTAAATGCCTGGAACAGCCAGGTCTGGGCCAGGCCAAAGTCAGGAACCTGGAACCTCATCCGGGTCTTCCATGTGAGTGGCAGGGCCCCAAGTCCTAGGGCCAGTATCAAGGAGCTGGTTTGGAAGTGGAAGAGCAGGAACTCACTCCTAAATGGGATGCCAGTGCCGGGAAGCGGCAGCTTAACCCTCTGTACCCTGACACAAGCCCCAGGTCCTCAAGTGACTTACTTCTGAGGCAGTTTGTCACGCCCAACAGATAAAAAAGATTCTGTTTGCTTGTCTCTCTGCTTTAGTCTTAGAATTTAGGACAGTGTAGCTGAGAATAAGCATCCAATAAATATTTGTTGGATGAATGAATATATAAACACTTAATCGTCTAATATCCAAATAGCCTTGCTTTTTAATTTTACTTTTGAAATTTATTTATTCATTTGAAAGGCAGAGTTGCAGAGAGGCAGAGGCAGAGAGAGTTCTTCCATCTGCTCGTTCTCTCCCCAGATGGCCGCAATGGCCGGAGCTGCGCTGATCCAAAGCCAGGAGCCAGGAGCTTCCTCCAGGTCGCCCACATCGGTGCAGGGGCCCAAGGACTTGGCCCATCTTCCACTGCTTTCCCAGGCCAGAGTAGAGAGCTGGATCAGAAGTGGAGCAGCCAGTATGCCACAGTGCCAGCCCTTAGCCTTGCTTTTATTTATTATTTATTTTTGGTTTGACAGGTAGAGTTATTGAAAGAGAGAAAGGTCTTCCTTCTGTTGGTTCACTCCCCAGATGGCTGCTACAGCTGGCGCTATGCCGATCCAAAGCCAGGAGCCAGGTGCTTCCTCCTGGTCTCCCATGCAGGTGCAGAGGCCCAAGTACTTGGGCCATCCTCTACTGCCCTCCCGGGCCACAGCAGAGAGCTGGACTGGAAGAGGAGCAACCGGGACCAGAACCCGGCGCCCATATGGGATGCCAGCGCCACAGGCGGAGGATTAACCAAGTGAGCCACGGCACCGGCCCCATAGCCTTGCTTTTATAATGACCCTTTTCCACTGTCGGGGAAACTCTCCAGCTTGAAAGGAAAGGCCACCACAAAACACACCAACTACCGGAGTAACGGAAAAGGTTTATTGTCAGGTGGGGAAACCCGACGGGCTGCTTCCCAGTGCAGAGTACTGGGAGAACAGATGTTACATGGCTTTGCAGAGGTAAGGAAGCGGGAGTGGCAAACCCCGATAGGGTGGGGGTGGAGCTAGCGCTTGTGATTGGGCCATTTGGTCACCTGACTTCCAGTACGCCAGGCTGGGCTTAGGAAGGTGGCACCATTTTACTAACACAGCTTTGCAGCACATGTGCTTTTCCATGAGGTGCATCCTGCAACCAACCTCAGGCATGAAAATCCACACAATTTTGTTGACCCTCTACAAGGAAGACTGATTTGAAAACCAATCCATCGACATTTAAAAATAAATAGCAGGGGCCAGCACTGTGACATGGAAGATTAAGCCTCTGCCTGCAGTGCCGGCATCCCATATGGACGCCAGTTCAAGTCCCAGATGCTCCACTTCCGATTCAGTGCCTGCTAATGGCCTGGGAAAGCACTGGAAGATGGTCCAAGTGCTTGGGCCCCTGCACCCACATGGGAGACTCAGAAGAACCTCCCAGCTTCTGGCTTTGGCCTGGCCTCCTCCCAGCCGTTGACGCCATTTGGGAAATGAACCAGAGAGGGTGGAAGATCTATCTCTCTTGCTCTGCCTCTCTCTCTCTCTCTCTCTCTCCTTCTCTGTATCTCTGTCTTTGAAATAAATAAACCATTTTTAAAAATGTAAAAGTAAACAGCAATGGTGGAGAAACCCAGTTCTCTGTCTGGGGAATCTCTTGCTCTTGGAGAGGGGGCCTGGAAGCAGTAGCTGATGTGTTTAGTGGAGGAAAGGGGCCAACAGCACTGGGGACCAAGGCAGGAGGGCCCTGGTCCAGCTGCTCCCACCGTTCCCTTGGCCTCTGCCAGCCCTGTGCCCCTGGGGCTCCAGGAGCCCTGCCTTGTATGCGAGGGGCAGTTCTGTGTCGCCGCCACGGTCCAAACGGTTGCTATTTCCGTAACGCCTCTGTTCCATCAGCCTGACATTTCCTGCACCGGTTCCAGGCCCAGCATACCATTTTAGCTGACGTGGGTGAGTGTTTCGTGGGGACAGCAGATGGATGGAATGACAAATAGCAGGATGGTGGGGACAGCTGAGAAGTGCTTTTCCTGTGCTGGAACTGTTGGCTGGGCACGTGCTCCGACGTAGACCAGAAGGGAAGGCACAGCGTGTGCTAGGGGCCAGCAGGCAGGCTCACTTCCGTTTCTCCTTGGCTGCTACACACCCTTGGCCTTACACTCAATGGACCCTCTACTTGACAGTCTCCCATTGGGGTTCTCCAGGAAGCAGATCCTGAGACAGCAGGAAGTGTGATGAGGCAGGGTGGTTAGCGAGCAGGTCACTGCTGCAGGCAACTGGGGCTCAGCACTGACTCCGGGTGACGGTGCAGAGCTCGCCACAGCGCGGTCCTGGGCTGGGCTGTTCATGCACCAGCGCCTGTTTTTCACTGGATAAGGGTTGCCCCAGCGGTGTTGACTTCCTGGAAATGTAGCCTGACCCGCACCCAGACAAAAATCCTCAGGTTCTTACAGAAGCTATCATTTGGAGCAGTGAGTGTGTGTGTGTGTGTGTGTGGAGGGGGGGATGGCTTTTTGCTGCACTGACCCACTCTGCCTGTTTGCTCCACATCAGATGCCAAGGTAGCACTGGGGGCAGAGGAGACTGAAAACCGGGGCCTGGGACCAGCTTTGTGGTGCAGTGGTTTAAGTTGCTGTTTTGCAACGCCAGCATGCTGTGTTAGAGTCCTAGTTCGAGACCTGGCTGCTCTACTTCTGATCCAGCTTCCTGCTACTGCACCTGGGAAAGCAGCAGAAGATGGCCCAAGTACTTAGGCCTCTGCCAGCCACTTGGAAGATCAGGATAGAGTTCCAGTCTCCTGGTTTCAGCAGATGGATGATCTCTCTCTCTCTCTCTCTCTCTTTGTAACTCTGCCTTTCAAATCATCTTTTTAAAAAACAAAGTCTTGGCCAGCGCCGCAGCTCACTAGGCTAATCCTCCACCTGCAGTGCCGGCACCCCGGGTTCTAGTCCCGGTTGGGGCACTGGATTCTGTCCCGGTTGCTCCTCTTCCAGTCCAGCTCTCTGCTGTGGCCCGGGAAGGCAGTGGAGGATGGCCCAAGTGCTTAGGCCCTGCACCCGCATGGGAGACCAGGAAGAGGCACCTGGCTCCTGGCTTCAGATTGGCATAGCATGCCGGGCGTAGCGGCCATTTGGGGGGTGAACCAACAGAAGGAAGACCTTTCTCTCTGTCTCTCTCTCTCTCACTGTCTAACTCTGCCTGTCAAAACAAAAACAAAAACAAAAAACGGAGGTGGGGCAGAGACGGATATGCAAGCAGATGTGTGCAAACACAAGTAGGAGCTTCTGTTAAATCTTAAGGGAGGCAGAAGAGCCACTGGGGGTGCTCCAGCAGCGAGTTCAAGGTTGCAGAAATGTTGTTGACTGTTCAGCCTCTCTGCGTGTGGTGGCTGATCTCAGGGATGTGGGACAGATGGCATTGCTTGTCAGCCTAGAGGTGCATGGGTTCCCCAGCTGGGGATCTGCTCCCAGGGTACTCAGCACAGACAACTACACCAGGAGGGGGCGAGGCTTCTCAGTAAGTCCCATGCTCTGGGTGATGATGGGTGGGATTACAGTGCTGGCGACAAGCCAGAAGCCCTGGGGCTGCAAGGTGGTGGGAGAGGCCCCCAGCCTTCCTCCTCGCCAGAGCATACAGCTGGCTGGCTCCTTGATTTTCCATGCCTGGGAGAGGAGGGTGCTCCTCCCTGCCTCCACAACTCACCCATCCATGCCCACTCCCTCATGCCTGGCCTCAGGGCAGATCCTTAAGGTCTGCTCTACATATCCAGTGTTTGGCAGATGAGGAAGCACTGTGACTGCGAGATGTCATTAATGAGGTTTCAGTTGAGGCGCTCAAGGCCTCGGATGTCACTCTCGATGGGTCCACATTCCATGGCTCGGAAGTGGAAGGTCCCTGAGGTACACTGGGCCTGTGCCCTGTGTCCTGTGTGTGCTCAGCTCCCCACAAGGGTGGAAAACTGTTTCACAGCTGATTTTCCCCCTTCTTGCTCTGACCCAGGCCTAAAGGATCCTAAATGACTTGAGATGGTTTTATCAAATAACTCTCTCTATATATAATATATAGAGAGAGTGCACACACTCTATCTTTCTGATTATATTGAGAAGAAAACTCTAGGTAATAGTCTGTGGTACATGTGTTTTGCTCCAATTACCTATTTTTTTTTTTTTAAAGGAGAGGAGAGTAGGTGTTTAGCCTAACATCTCACATCAGAGTGCCTAGATTTAATTCTCAGCCTGGTCTCCACCCAGACAGGCTCCCAGAACACATTTCTTTTTTTAAAAAAAAGATTTATTTATTTATTTATTTATTTGAAAGTCAGAGCTACACAGAGAGGAGAAGCAGAGAGAGAGAGTCTTCCATCCGATGGTTCACTCCCCAGTTGGCCGCAATGGCCAGAGCTGCGCCAAACCAAAGCCCAGGAGCCAGGAGCCTCTTCTAGGTCTCCCATACAGGTGCAGGGGCCCAGGGACTTGGGCCATTCCTCACTGCTCTCCCAGGCCACAGCAGGGAGCTGGATCGGAAGAGGAGCAGCTGGGACTAGAACCAGCACCCACATGGGATGCCGGTGCCTCAGGTTGAGGCTTTAACCCGTTGCACCTCAGCGCTGGTCCCAGAACACATTTCAAATCTAGCACCTTCCTGGCATCTCCTTTGCCATTCCCCTAGGCCAAGCCACTTCATCGCTCATCTGGACCAGGAGCTGATGAACTTGCTCTGTAAAAGTCCAGATAATAAATATTTTATTTGCAGGTCACACAGTCTGCGTTGCAACCACTTAACTCGGCCGCTATAGGACAAATGCAGCTGTGGACAAACAAGAATGAATGAGTGATCCTGTGTTCCAATCAGACCTTATTTATGGGACGGGCATTGCAGCACTGGAGGTTAAGTCTCCACTTGTGGCCCTGGCATCCCATAGTGGAGTGCCAGTTTGAGTCCTGGCTGCTCTGCTTCTCATCCAGCGCCCTGCTAATGCACCCGAGAAAGCAGGGGAAGAATGTCCAAGTGCTTGGGTCCCTGCCACCCATGTGGGAGACCAGGATGGAGTTCCTGGCCCAGCCCTGGCTGTTGCAGCTTTTTGGGGAGTGAAACCAGTGGATAGAAGATCTCTTTCTCTCTCTCTTTCTGCAACTCAGCCTTTCAAGTAAATTTGTAAATCCTTTTTAAAAGGGTAAAAACAATTCTTAGCTTACAGACTGTACAAACACAGGCAACAACTGGGTTTGGCCTATAGGCCATTTGTTGCTGAGCCCCGATTATGCCCCTGCAAACTGCTTTTCTTGAAAGGGGATAGAGAGGCCGGCACTGTGGTATAGTGGGTAAAGCTGCCGCCTGCAGTGCCAGTATTCCATATGGGCTCTGGTTCGAGTCCTGGCTGCTCCTCTTCTGATCCAGCTCTCTGCTATGGCCTGGGAAAGCAGTAGAAGATGGCCCAAGTCCTTGGGCCCCTGTATCAACGTGGGAGACCTGGAAGAAGCTCTTGGCTCCTGACTTCAGATCAGCACAGCCTTGGCTGTTGCACCCATTTATGGAGTGGACCAGTGGATGGAAGACCTCTCTCTCTGTAACTATTTCAAATAAAATAATTATTTAAAAAAAAAAAAAGAAAAATAAGGGGATAGAATGACTTTACTTCCCTGATTACCTCTGTCTTCCCATCTTACTTAGAGTAGAATCTAGCCTCTGCCATGGCCCACGGAGTGTGGCATCCCCTGGCTCCCCCAGTCTGCAGTTCCTTTCCTCACTGCTTTCTGGCCGCTCCCATCCCTGTCTGCTGGGATGTGGTTCCTGTGGTCCATCGTGATGCTGGCCACGTTTCATCCATCAGCTTTAATCTCATATGATTTTACTTCACAAAGCTCATGCAAAATGGAATTAGAAGTATGAGTTTAAGAGCGGGCACTGGGGTGCAGTGGATTAAGCTGCAGCTCAGAATGTGTGCATTTCATAGGGGAGTTCTGGTTCAAGTCCTGGCTACTTCACTCCCCTCCCCCAGCCCAGCTTCCTGCTAATGCAATCCTGGGAGGCAGCAGATGATGGCTTACGTACTTGGGTCCTTGCCATTCATTTGGAAGATCTGGATGGAGTTCCAGGTTTTGGTCTGGCCCAGCCTTGGCTGTTGCAGGCATTTAGGAGTGAACTAGTAGACAGAAAATTCTGCCACTCTTTCAAATAAATAAAAGGAAATTTTTTAAAAAAGAAGTGTTATTTAGGGGTGGTGTTTGGCATAGTGCTCTTAATGTTAGTTAAGATGCCTACACCCCACACTGGTGTGCCTGGCTCATACCCAGCTCTGCTCCTGATTCCCGCTTCTTGGACAATGTAGATCCTAGGAGGGACTGGTGATGGCTTGAGTACTTGAGTCCCTGCCACTCACATGGGAGACCTGGATGGAGTTCCCAGCTCCTGGCTTTGGCCTGGTACAGTCCTGGCTGTTGTGGGTATTTGAAGACTGAAACAGCAGATGGCAGCTTGCGCTCTCTCTCTCTCTCTCTCTGTGTCTTTTGAATTAAAAAAAAAAAAAAAGCACAAATTTACTTTGGTACAACAAAATTGGGGGTGCAAATTATTTTTTTCATAATACATGGGAAATGCCTATTTATGAAAAAGCTATGAATAGATTGCTAGGGGGCCAGCGCTGTGGCACAGTGGGTTAAAGCCCCAGCCTGTAGTGCCAGCATCCCATGTGGACGCTGGTTCGAGTCCCAGCTGCTCCTCTTCTAATCCAGCTCTCTTCTGTGGCCTGGGGAAGCAGTGGAAGATGGCCCCAAGTCCTTGGGCCCCTGCGCTCATGTGGGAGACCTGGAGGAAGCTCCTGGCTCCTGGCTCCTGGCTTCAGATCGGCTCAGCTCTGGCCGTTACTGTCATTAGGGGAGTGAACCAATGGAATGGAGGACCTCTCTCTCTCTGGTTCTACCTCTCTCTGTAACTCTGTCTTTCAAAGAAATAAAATAATTCTAATAAATAAATAAATAAATAAAAGAAATCTTTAAAAAATAGATTTCTAGAAAATTTTGTACCAAAATAAACTCATATTTTAGAATGTGTATATTATTTATTTGAAAGGCAGAGAGAGAGAGAGAGAGGAGAGACATACAGAGAAAGATAATCTTTCATTTGCTGGTTCACTCTTCCATATGCGCATAACACCCAGGGCTGGGCTGGGCCAGGCTGCAATGAGGAGGCTGGAACTCCATCTGGGTCTCCCACTTCAGTGGCAGGGACCCAAGTATTTAGGCCATCATCAGCTGCCTCCCAGGTGTGCTAGCAGGAAACCAGATCTGAAGCTTGGAGTAGCTGGACTCAGACTAGGCACTCCAACATGGGGTGCAGACATCTCCAGTGGTGGCTTAACCTGAAGTGCTGCAACACCCGTCCCAAGCTCTTATTTCGAACTCCATTTCTGTTTGCACATGCTGAAGTACCGTCGTATGTCATCCTCGGAGGAGCCCACTCTGACCAACAATCCAGTCTTAAAATTCCCCTCGCTGGCTCGGTGAGTCTCCATTTCTTCAGGGCAACAACCATTCTGTGACTTTCTTATTCATTTCTCCCTTGTTAGTTGTCTGCTCTCCTCTGGACGATGTCCTCCCCATCTGTCTTGTATCCCCTGTGTTTTGCACAAAGCTAGCTCAGGACATATGCAGACACTTAAGTTTAATGCTGGTTCGAGTCCCAGCTGCTCCACTTCTAATCCAGCTCTCGGCTGTGGCCTGGGAAAGCAGCAGAAGATGGACCAAGTCCTTGGGCCCCTGCACCCATGTGGGAGACCCGGAAGAAGCTCCTGGCTCCTGGCTTCGGATTGGCGCAGCTCCGGCCGTTGTGGCCAATTAGGGAGTGAACCAGTGGATGGAAGACCTCTCTCTCTCTGCCTCTCCTTCTCTCTCTGTGTAACTCTGACTTTCAAATAAATAAATTAATATTTTTTAAAAAGGCCAGCGCCGTGGCTTAACAAGCTAATCCTCCGCCTTGCGGTGCCGGCACACTGGGTTCTAGTCCCGGTTGGGGCGCCGGATTCTATCCCGGTTGCCCCTCTTCCAGGCCAGCTCTCTGCTATGGCCCGGGAAGGCAGTGGAGGATGGCCCAAGTCCTTGGGCCCTGCACCTGCATGGGAGACCAGGAGAAGCACCTGGCTCCTGGCTTCGGATCAGCGGCCATTGGAGGGTGAACCAACGGTAAAAAGGAAGACTTTTCTCTCTGTCTCTCTCTCTCTCACTATCTACTCTGCCTGTCAAAAAAAAAAAAAAAAAAAAAGAAAAGAAAAGAAAGAAAGAAAGAAAGAAAGAAATGGGTAGGAGCTTGGTGCTGCGGGCAGATGGGCCCAAGTGGATGCTTCTAATCAGAATGCTTGCATTCTTTAGATTTTTTTTTTTTTTTTTGGTAACTTTTACTATCTCATTAGCTTTAGCAACAGTATTTAAAGCCATGTTAGATAACAGTTCAGCAGCATTTTTTTATTATTTTTATTTAAGGCAGTGAGAGAGAGAGAGAGATAACTTCCATCTGTTGGTTCACTCCCCAAACACCCATAACACCAAGGTTAGGCTGAAGTCGATAGCCAAGAACTCCATATGGATCCCCTGCCTGGTGGCAGGGACCCAACCACTTGAGCTATTATCACCTGCTGCCTCTCGGGGTCTGCATTAGCAGGAAGTTGGACTTGAACTCAGGCCCTACAATATGGGATTCAGGCAACGTAAGCCGTATCTGAACTGTAATGCCAAATGATCACCCCGGCAGCATTGTTTTTTGATACCCTTTCATACACATTTTTGTACAGATCTTTTAAAATATAGCTGTCTTTGAAGATTAATACCTAACATTTATGTACTCTTAAATCCTTTTAGACCATGCTTTTAGAAACATTCACAGCTGACTGTCCAAAGCAGATTTGTTGTTTTTTAAAAAATGTATATACATATGTATGCATATATATGTATATTTATGTATACATATACATGTATATTATATATATATGTATATTTTAGAAAAGCAGAGTGATTATGCGGTGTGTTGGAGTGGGGAGAGGAATCTTCTGTCCACTGGTTCATTCCCCAAATGGCTGTAACAGCCAGGACTGGGCCAGGCAGAAGCCAGGAGTCAGGAACTGCACCTGGGTCTCCCACAGGGGTGGCAGGGGCCCAAGCACTTGGGCCATCATTGCTACTTCCCAGGGAGCTAGATCAAAAGCAGAGTGGCAAGGACTCCAGCTGGCACTCTGATACGGGATACTGGCAACCCAATGGGAGGCTGAACCTGCTGCACCACCTCCACCCCCTTTTTTTCCAAAGCAGATTTGGAGGGACTTTAACTGCAGCTCTTGTAAGCACTTGATTCAATCCTGTGTGGGGTGTGTGTGATGGGACCTGGGGGGTATCCATGTTGCATCTCTCCCGCTGATGTGGCACTGCTCAAGAAAAGCCACCCAGGCTGTAGCTGCAGTCTCCTGCCAGTTTGAGAAGTAGGCTTGTTCCTGATTGATGTCCTCTCTTCTGAGCCAGTGACCCAGATGCATTTTTTTCTTGGGCTGTGCATAGTTTTCCTTCGTCTTGGACTTAGAGGAAAGGCAGTATTGTTGTAGAAAAAATGGGAAGTACAAACTGCCTAAAATAGGGAGTAGATAATGGGAGAGTTCTCATGTAGTTGAGCTTATTATTATTACTTTTTAAGAAATATTTATTTATTTGAAAGGCAAAGTCAGAGAGAGAGAGAGAGAGGTCTTCCATCCACAGGTTCACTTCCCAGATGGCTGCAACAGTCAGAGCTGAGCTGATCCGAAGCCAGGAGCCAGGAGCTTCTTCCAGGTCTCCCACACAGGAGGCCATCCTCCACTGCTTTCCCAGGCCATAGCAGAAAGCTGGATCCAAAGTGGAGCAGCCAGGATTTGAATCGGTGCCCATATGGGATGCTGGTACTGCAGGCGGTGGCTTTTTACCAGCTATGCCACAGCGTTCTCCTCCTAATAGTTGAACTTATTCAAGCCAGATCTGTGTTAATGACCAAAACGCCCAAATCATTCCAAAAGACAAGGTCTGCCCACTTTTGGCTTCTGCCCCATAAATGCAGTGCTTGCTTCTACCACTAGATGGCAATCCTGTTCTAAAGCAGATTTTATTCAAGCACTAACACTGATCCAAATAAAAAAATGAACTTTTTTTTTTAACCCATCAGGCCAGAGAGGCCAAAGAGTCTCAAAAATTCTGTGTAAAAGACCATGTAGAAAATCAGGGCATTTAAGACACCACCTGGGAATGTATAAGTTGAAATCAACATTTCGGGGAGGAATTTGGTGGTGGTGTTCACGCATGTCACCCAGCAGCAGGTCTAGGTTTGATCATTGGATAACTGCAATGAAGGCAAACATTTTGTCCCTACTGTGCACCAGACATTGCTCTAAGTGTTTGCCTCATTGAATCCCCACAACTCCAAGAAGCAGGTGCTATTATTTTCTACCAGATTACAAATGAGGAAATCAGGCACAGGAAGGGCAGGTGACTTGGCCAAAGTCACAGAGCTGGTGGGTCGCAGAGCCATGCACGTGCCTCGTGTGTACTGGGAGACACATAGCGGTGTTCAGTGCAGCACTGTGTGTAGCAGTGAAACGCCGTTACCCTAACGGTCCTGGAGCATGACAAGAAAGAACGAAGGAACATCGCAGAATGTGGGGCTTGGGGGTGGTCACCCTGGGTATTTCTCAGAATAAGACGCCGAGACAAAGCAAAACAAAAACTAAAAGCAGAAAGCAAAGCTGCATTATTCACGGGGCCCAGTATGTGGAGAAAACTATAAAAAGGAGACACACCCAATTTATGATGGTGGCTGTCTCAGAAGGAAGTGGGATTGGGGAAACAGAGACAAAGGCTTGATCTTTAATGTTCTATTTATTTTATATTCATATTTCATATTTCGTATCTGTCTATTTTTCTTCCTAGAGATTCCTCTTGAGCAAAAAGAAAAAAAGAAACAAAACCTCAAACTCTAACCTAGAATGGCATTTTGTGATCGGATCTTCACAAACGCGTTACTCAAACCTGACAACTGTTATTGTCCAGGTGACACACAAGCCTTTTGCTCAATCGGGGGGCTCTCCCCAGAGATTTCCTAAGGTCCCTTCTGTAGCTCAGTGACTGCAGAGGATCAGAAGGTGGAACTTCCAGCAGCAGCATGTGTTAGCTTAACTTTTAGGCTTCTGCTGCTCCAAGAGTCAGTTCTGCCTTCTATTTGTCAATTGATCGGTTTATTTTAAGGCTGTGTTTTTCTTTATGCACCAGATAGAAACCATGTATGTGTTTCTTTAAAAATAGAAGCTCCAACTACTCCCTCGCTTCACTTACTGGTTGAGGGGGTGGGTAGGTTATAATCAAATGTTTAATTGCTCAGGTGGAAAGCCCCAGTTGTTAAAACAAATTACCCTTCCGGTTGAGTCCTTGTAAAGCCAGTAGGCAAACTGGTTACCTAGAAACACAATGACTTATGACTAACCCTTGTTCTGTATTTACTAGGTCAACACATATAAAACCTTAGGCCCTATGCTGAAAAGTTTTCCTAGAAAGATAGTATGTTTACAGAGGTTGATGTTCTCAGACTATCAGAGCCTAACGGCTCCAGAGAATAAGCCAGGTCTAAGCAGGGAAAGAGCCCATCATTTTGGGGGAAAAACTTTTGAAAACTGGGGAGGCAGGTGTTCGGCATGGTGGTTAAGAGGGGTGAGAACTGTAAGCTGCTCCTTGGGATGCTTGCATCCTTTATCAGAATGCCAGTTTGAGTCCTGGCCACTCTGTCTCTGATCCAGCTCGCTGCTAATGTGCCTGGGTGCACAAGTGCTTGAGTCCCCGTCACCCATGTGGGAGGAATAAATGGAGCTGCTGGCTTCTGGATTCACCCTGGCCCAGACCCAGGTGTTGCAGGAATTTGGGGAATGAGCCATCAGATGGAAGATGTGTTACTCTCTTTCAAATAGATACTCTTTTTTTTTTTTTTTTAAGATTTATTTTTATTTTTTTGAAAGAGTTCCAGAGAGAGGTGGAGACAGAAAGAGAGGGGTCCCCCATCTGCTGGTTCAGTCCCCAGATGGCCACAATGGCCGGAGCTGGGCTGATCTCAAGCTAGGAGCCAGGAGCTTCTTCTGGATCTCCCACATGGGTACAGGGGCCCAAGCACTTGGGCCATCCTCCACAGCCTTCCCAGGAGCATTAGCGGGGAGCTGGATAGGAAATGGAGCAGCTGAGACTTGAATTTGCACCCATATGGGATGCTGGTGCTGCAGGCCAGGGTTTTAACCTGCTACAACACAGTGCTGCCCTCAAATAGATAAAATCTTAAAAAAAAAAAAAAGAAAGAAAGAAAGAAAGAAAGAAAAACTTACATCCCATTTCAGAATCCCTGGGTTGGAGTCCCAGCTCTGCTTCCAATCCAGCTTCCTGCTGATGCATACTTGCAAGGTACAGGTGATGGGTCAAATACTTGGGCCCTTGCTACTCACCTGGGAGACCTGTATTGAGTTCCAGGCTCCTGTTTTCAGCCTGGCCCAGCCCTGGTTGTTGTGCATATTTGGGGAGTGATCCAGTAAATAAAAGATATCTCTGACTTTTTTTTTTTTAAAGATCTATTTATTTATTTGAAAGTCAGAGTTACACAGAGAGAGGAGAAGCAAAGAGTTAGAGAGAGAAGTCTTCCATCCACTGGTTCACTCCCCAAATGACCGCAACAGCCAAAGCAGTGCCGATCCGAAGCCAGGAGCCAGGAGCTTCTTCCGAGTCTCCTAAGTGGGCGCAGGGGCCCAAGGACTTGGGCCATCTTCTTACTGCTTTCTCAGGCCATAGCAGAGAGCTGGATTGGAAGTGGAGCAGCCAGGACTCGAACCGGCGCCCATATGGGATGCCGGCACTTTAGGCCAGGGTGTTAACCCGCTGTGGCACAGCGCCGGCCCTGATATCTCAGACTTTTAAATAAGTTTTTTAAGAAACTGAAACTTGGGGGTTTTATGTCATAGCATAGCCGGCTGAGATACTATCTACAACGTTGACATCTCACATGGGCACTGATTTGAGACCCTGCTGCTTCATTTCCCATCCAGCTCCCAGATAATGTGCTTGGGGAAGCAGCAGAGGATGGCCCAAGCGCATGGGCCCTTGCACCCATGTTGGAGACCTGGAAGAAGCTCCTGGCTTTGGCCTGGCCCAGCCCTGGCCATTGCAGCCATTTGAGGAGCGAACCAGCAGGTGGAAGATCTCTGTGCCTCTCCTTCTCTTTCTCTGTTGCTCTTTCAAATAAATAAATCTTCAACAAATTAAAAAAAAAACCTGAAACTTGGTTCAGTGCCAGCATGGTTTTGTGAGCTGTGGAATGTATCAGGAATGCAGAGGAAAAGGAGTGCGGCTTGCTCTGATCATCTCTGGATCATCTCTCCAGACTGTAGGGCTGTGCTCTGCTCCAGAAAGGAAGCAAAAATCTTAACTACCCTTAATCGGACAGACTTGCCTTACTGTACATCTGCAGTTGCTTTTCACTGAAGTTTAGTGTGCTGTGTATCACTTAGGGGGAGGGGTGATACCCCAAAATCCAGTAACACATTGTCAGTTCTTGGAAAACTGTCTTTTTCTTCTCTTCTGTCTTAGGAGTGCTGGTGACTTTTCATTGTCAATCCCTCTCGGGACTGACACTGCTGTTAATGGGTGAGATCCGAGGAGTGTGGGAACTGGTGAGCCCTTGAGTGGTCCAAGGAGTGTACCTGCTTTGTTCTACCGACCGCAGCGCCTCCCTGGTCAGGCTCCCCTGAAGGCCCAGCTCATGGAACTCTTCAGGTCCCTGTTAGTTTGAGAGACTCCTGGGATGAAGTGATGGCTCTGAGGTGAATCTGGATCAACCCGATGGCAGAACTACATTAAAGTGCTATTTTGCTGGGTCTAGTCTCTTAAATTCTGAGAGGAGACTTTCACAGAACAGAATGGCAAAAAATCTGTTAGTACAGGCTTTGTCTTTGGCAATCCCAGGGCCTGAGGGTGTATGCTGAAGAGTACTGAATGAACGCAAAGGCCTCCCTCAGTCTCCTCTTGCCTGAATCTTCCTTTTGGTCAGGGGACCATGGTGGAGAGCTCTTCTTCTTCTTTTTTTAATTAAAGATTTTATTATTTATTTATTTGAAAGAGTTTTAGAGAAGGGGAGAGACAGAGAGAGAGATCTTCCAGCTGCTGGTTCACTCCCTAAATGGCCGCAACGGCAGGGCTGTGCCAGGCCAAAGCCAGGAGGCAGAAGCTTCTTCCAGGTCTCCCATGTAGGTCGTAGGGGCCCAAGTACTTGGGCCATCTTCCATTGCTCTTCCCAGGCCATTCACAGGGAGCTGGAAGGACACTTTCCTTTAGGCATTTACATGGAACACATCACCAAAGCTACTGGGCCAGTGGTCAAATTCTGAATTTAATGACAAAGTCCGGATAATTTCCCAGTTGTCAGAATTAGCCTATAAACACAGATTTAAATAAACAAAAGCAAAAGCCTCATTGCTCATATCTTGCATTTTATTTCTTATAAACAATGACTAACAAAAGAAAAAAAAAGTGATCACAGCAATCAATCTACAACTTTAAGGCACCAACTTAAATGCTAACAGACCCACTTCATAAAGTAGGAAACCCTACCCCAGGGCTACAATGGGCACTTATTAGGTTTCAAAAACCTAATAATGAGTACCAATGACTAGTAATACTTCTTATTATATATCAAACACAGGCGTAAAAGCTAATGGATTTCTTTGTTCCTCTGGTAGCTGAAAAATGTCAGATGGCAAATTTCCTGCGTACAGAGCAGAAACTGTCACTAAAACACCCACAGTGGCCTTCTGCAGACTGAGCCCTGGCCACAGCTGTGGGCATTTGAGGGTGCACCAAGGGATACTACAAAGGAACACAGCAAATATGCTCCGTCTTTCTACACAGCAGCACTTACTCAAGGCGAAGCAATCACACACAGAGTTCTTTTCAAAATGTTGTTTTTCCCCCAGTGGAAACTGGAGCAAGCCCCACGTTTTGGGAGAGGACTGGTAGGGCTGGTTGGCTGATGTGTGTTCACCCTCCACACACACCCGAAGGGGTACGCGGTGCTTCCCTCCCTGTGAGCCCTGGGGAAATGCTTGGCACGCCAAGCCTCACTGCCTTCCGCTCTCAACTCAAAGGCTGGGCATCCTGCCCGGGAGACACAAAGACACCAAGGTGACCGCCAATCAGACTGGTCCTCTCCTCAGGTCAACAATAGAGGTAGCACAGTTGGTACTTAACGTACTAAACTACAGCTCTCCAGATCTAGGCTTTTCTGTCTTTTTGGTAGCAATAACATTCAACAAATTAGTACTTCTGCTTACGCTGGTGTAGCTCTCGGCTCCAGCGGCACCTCCATCTTTAGATCACAATAAACAGCAGTGTATCTTCTCGAGCTACAGGAATGTGCTGCAACGTTTCCAAATGGCGCCCTGCCTCCTGCCCCTAACCTGGTTTCTGAACATTCTGGCTCTTCTTTTCTGTGTATTCTTCTAGTCGAAGCAGCCACTTGGCCCAGTACTGGGCACAGAGTTCTGCATCCATGAAATGTGGGTGGGCAGGGGATCCGTCCTTGTAGGCCACCACAATCAAGCCACACTGAACCTAGGAAGAAACACAGGCAATTCCACAGTTCTCCATCAGGTCCAGGGTTCAGGTTCATTTCCTTCTTACCCCAGGGCAAACTCAGTAGAGAACAATCGGCAGGAATAGCTCCTACCTGATTTTTAAGGTGGGTTGATGAAACTGCACCAGGATGCATGAGAACAGAGAGGACAGATAAAACAATGAAGAATGGGCTGTGATCATTAAAGAACTATTTTTAAGAAGTCCATGGGGCCCGGCAGCTGTGGCACAGTGGGTTAACGCCCAGGCCTGAAGCGCCGGCATCCCATATGGGCGCCGGTTCAAGTTCTGGCTGCTCCACTTCCCATCCAGCTCTCTGCTATGGCCTGGGGAAGCAGTAGAAGATGGCCCAAGTGCTTGGGCCCCTGTACCCATGTGGGAGACCTGGAAGAAGCTCCTGGCTCCTGGCTTCGGATCGGCACAGCTTTGGCTGTTGTGGCCATCTGGGGAGTGAACTATCAGATGGAAGACCTCTCTCTGCCTCTCCTCTCTATCACTCTTTCAAATATATATAAATAAATAAATATTTAAAAAAAAAAAAAAAAACAGAAGTCCAGGAAGAGGCAGGAAAAGTGTTTTAAAGTGGGAGAAGAAAAACAAAAGGGGTGGGGTGGGGAGAGAACAAGAAATAACAGAGTCAGCAGTGGGATAAAAGCAGAGTAAAAACCCCAGGGTCTTAGGTAGCCATAAACAAGCACTGATCAAAGCCTCAGAGTCCTGACCTGGAAGCTATAGTTGGCGTCATAGTTTATGGCTCCCACGTATGCCACAACTTGCAGTGGGTTGTCAAATGTATTTCGGAGAAAAGGCTTTGGTTTTTCTGATGTCTTCCAATCAATCACACACAGCTTGCCCCTAAGGAGAAACCAGAAGAAGTCTCAGCAGATGATAGTTCAAACTGAAAATTTCACAAGGTGAACTCTCCTCTTATGTATCATTTTTTTACTTGACACCCGACTACCACTGCTTCTATTCCCCATTTTCCAAACAGGCCATTAAAGAACCTATTGGAGGGCCGGCGCTGTGGCTTAACTGGCTAATCCTCCACCTTGCGGCGCCGGCACACCGGGTTCTAGTCCCGGTCGGGGCACCTCATGGGAGACCAGGATAAACACCTGGCTCCTGCCATCGGATCAAGCGCGGTGCGCCGGCCGCAGCACGCCTACCGCGGCGGCCATTGGAGGGTGAACCAATGGCAAAGGAAGACCTTTCTCTCTGTCTCCCTCTACTGTCCACTCTGCCTGTCAAAAATAAAAAATAAAAAAAAAATTAAAAAAAAAAAAAAAAAAAAGAACCTATTGGAGGCTGGCGCTGGGGTATAATGGGTAAAGCCGCCACCTGCAGTGTCAGTATCCCATATGGGCGCCAGTTTGAGATCCAGCTATTCCACTTCCGATCCAGCTTTCTGCTATGGCCTGGGAAGGCAGCAAAGATGGTTCAAGTGCTTGGGCCCCTGCACCCACGTGGGAGACCTGGAAGAAGCTCCTGGTTCCTGGCTTCAGATTGGCTCAGCTCCGTCCATTGCGGCCAACTGGGGAGTGAACCAGTGGATGGAAGACCTCTCTCTCTCTCTCTCTCTCTCTCTCTCTCTCTCTCGGCCTCTGCCTCTCTGTAACTCTTCCTTTCAAATAAATAAATAAAACTTAAAAAAAAAAAAAAAAGACTCCATTGGGGGTAAGATGGAAAATGCATCCTGAAGGGCATCCATGAGAATTGCAGATGTGGGCCAGTGAGAGAGCTGAGAAACCACCTTGGTAGAGTTCAAGGTTCTAAACTTTCATGTAATTCTTTTGGACTTCCACGGCCTCCTCCCCTTTACCACTTGACAGGGAAACCGGAAACAGATCTACTGTTGTTTTGGTTGACTTCGTTTCAAGTATCTATGAGAATGAAAGACAACACATCAGTAGCAAAGTCCTCATAATGAAAGACTATGAATTTAGGCAGTTCAAATCAAAGTGGAGTTCAAACCCTCAACATTTAGCAGACACCAATTTTATGCAGAAACATAAATAAGTTATTCTTCTGGATCCTGCAGCAGTGAAGATGGTTCATGTCTTTAAGAATTTAAAACCTGGGGCCAGTGCTATGGCATGGTGGGTGAAGCTGCTGCCTGCAGTGCTGGCATCCCATATGGGCGCCAGTTTGAGTCCCGGCTGCTCCACTTCCAATCCAGCTCTCTGCTGTGGCCTGGGAAAGCAGTAGAAGATGGCCCAAGTCCTTGGGCCCCTGCAACCACATGGGAGACCCAGAAGAAGCTCCTGGCTCCTGGCTTTGGATTGGCGCAGCTCTGGCTGTTGCGGCCATCTAGGTAGTGAACCAGCAGATGGAAGACCTCTCTTTCTCTCTGCCTCTACCTCGCTGTAACTCTGCCTTTCAAATAAATAAATAAATAAATAAATAAATCTTAAAAGTTAAAAAAAAAAAAAAAAAAAAAAAACTAAGTTAGAGACATCATACTCCCTGACTGGTGGTGCAGCAGGTTAAGCCACTGCTTATGACATTAACATCCCACATTGGAGAGCTAGGTCGAGTCTTGCTTACTCTGCTTCTTATCCAGCTCCTTGCTAATGTGCCTGAGAAAGCAGCAAATGATGGCCCAAATGCTTGGGCCCCTGCCACACATGTGGGAGACCCAGATGGAACTCTGGGCTCCTGGCTTTGGCCTAGAACTGCCCTGGCTGTTGTGGCAATTTGGGGAGTGAACCAGTGGACTGAAGATCTCTTTGTCTCTCCTTCTGTCACTCTGCCTTTCAAAACAAACAAATAAATATTCAAAATATATTTATATTATTGGAACAAAATAGCACATTATGGGCGTAAAATCAGAAACACTGATCAATGGAACTGAATAAAGAGACCAGAAATAAATTCATGCATTTATAGTTATTTTCAACAAAGGTGCCCCAGCCTGTTAAATTTCTGGGTCCACAGGGCTCTTGTCAGGTAGAAGCCAGTGATGACACAAAGCTATTAGGTTGTGGTCTAAGTGGTTTCCAGACTAATGATTATTCCATTGATCTTTTAAATTTAAACTACTGCTCCAAGGCTTACCCATAGATTTCCCCCCCTCAACCCTGTTCTGACTGCTCACACGCTTTATGTGGAGTGGGGGTACCTGCAGTAGATAGCTACCCTTAGAGTCCACAGTCACCGGGAAAAAATGAACACAGCAGCAATTGGAAAACTGCAGGAAGCTTTACTAAGTTCAGAGTTCCTGTCTGTGTCAAACATTGCCTGGAAGCCAGGAAGTCGATTTTCAGGGCCAAGAGATCACGGTGCTATCTCTAGGAAAACAGGAAAGAAAGGCAGGAATCAAACTGGATCTCATGGTGTGTGTCTTCCTGAGGGAGGGGAAAGAGAAATGCGGGGGGGAAGCAGGCCATGCTCGGGTATTGAACAGGACACCACTCCCCACCAAACAGCTGACTTGATATGGAGTATGTAGCTGCTTCCCTCTGTGTCTGTCCTCAACTCCTGGCCCACATCCAGCTCTTGGACATCATGTAGTTTTTGACTAAAGAGGCAGAGGCTACAGTACTTATTGGCACACCCCGAAGCAGGAATGGAGAGAAAGAACCTTTTGATGGGCACCATCTGTCCCTGCTGCATTAATTCACTCCCAGCCTCTGAGGAAGACAAAGTCACACTTACTGATACTCAGCCACACAGTCCAGCAGACCCGCGTACTTCAAGGTCTCATGTTGAACTGCGCTTTCCAGAGCTCGCACTCCACTGACGTCTTTCAGAACGTGCTGGACACTTTCGATGTAGCCACTTTCGAGGAGATCCTCACCTCTCCCTTGGGAGTTCCCCTGGGGTAGAAGTATGCTTTCTAAGGCTTCATGGAACCGTCTCCCTTGCAAGAAAATGTCTAAAAAGGAAATCAAGAGAAAAAGATAGTAAAAAATAATTCTAAAAACAATAAAATTAAAATTATACAGAAATTTCTTTTAAGTGACAATCTTCAAGACACCAAATTTCAGCCTCTTATAAAACTCTAGGATGCACTTTGAAACCAAAAGGATAGAACAGTATATACAATAAAATGAATTTTTTAGAAAAAGATTTATTTATTTGAGAGGCAGAATTACAGACAGAGGGACACAGGGAGAGAAGTCTTTCATCTGCTGGTTCACTCCGCAAATGGCTGCAATGGCCGGAGCTAGGCCGATCTGAAGCCAGGAGCCAGGAGCTTCTTCCAGGTCTCTCATGTGGGTGCAGGAGCCCAAGCACTTGGGTCATCTTCTACTGCTTCCCCAGGCCATTAGCAGAGAGCTGGATCAATAGAGGGGCAGCTAGGACATGAACCGGTGCCCATATGGGATGCCAGTGCTGCAGGTGAAGGCTTAACCTACGCCATAGCTCTGGCCCCAGTAAAATGGATTATAATGAAGTATTTATAGTAGAATTAGGACAAAGATCCAGGGTCTAAAGGTCCACACCTGTATTATCCCATTTGTGAAATGACTGTGAAAAATAAAACCATTAAAACTTAGGGAACTGTGCTTCTGCTTAAAGTTCTTTTACAATCAAAAACTTACCATGACAATAGATGGGGGAATCCTTTAACAAACAGGATCAGTGACTGACAAGGAATGACAATTAAGGCACACTCAAGTTAAAATAATGAATTGGCTATTATGTGCAGTTTGCAGGGGCAGGGACACCTTGTTTGTTTGTTTTTGGTGCCAGGACAGTCTGACATGGTTGCCATGTCCTGATTTTTGTCCCTCTCAGACTTTCAAGTTGAGAAAAGGGAATGTAGTAGATTCAACAAATCCAAGAAATATTACATATTCCACTTGACTTTTGGTAAGGGAAGGAGAGAAAAAAAGAGGGAGGCCTTGTTAGGATATGCAGTGGCCTTGGTGCCTTCAAAACATTATTTAGTTTTCAAACAATTCAGCAAGTTAAGGATCATCACCTCCACTTTCATGAATGAGGCCTGCCCTAGAAAGTGCAGTTAAACTGACAAAAAGCCAGTCAGAACAGCGGCCTGGCACCAGGGTCTTTGTTCTTTTCAGTCCACCGTACAGAATAGCAAGGAAGGCAAACTCAGACACATACAGAGAGGGAAATGCACAGGCTACAGTCAGATCCACAGAAGAGGAGGAAACAATCTCATCGAATGAGGTGGCGCTAAACCATATTACATTTGTCAAAGTCTTTGGAAGGTCAATTCTACTACTGGCAAAAACCAGAATCACTTCTGGAAAATTACTTGGAGAGTTAAATGGAATTCAGACAGAGAAACCAAGTTATTCTAATCCAGGTTTAGTTGGGATTAATAGTATATGAAAGGCTTATAGGAAATTTAAAATCAATGAATTAAAACCTAGTAGGGGGGAAAGGAGTTGTGTCCCAAAGGATTAAGCCACTTGGGACACCTGTATCACATGGTCCTGACTCCTCCAGTTCTGATCCAGCTTCCTGCTAATGCACAGCCAGGGAGGCTGCACATGATGTCTCAAATACCTGGGTCTCTGGAATCCACAGCCCCAGCTGGTGTGGGCATTTAGGGAGAGAACCACAGTGGATGGAAGATCTTCCCTCACTCCCGCTCCATCACTCCACTGCTTTCAAATAAATAAATAGATCTTAAGAAAAACCAAAACCCTACTGAAAACCAGGGTAGTATTTGTCTACAGCATAGCTTAATGAAGCATAAGACAAATATGTTAAAAACAGGAAGATTGCTGTATCCACTGTTACACCAACAACTGATTCCCTGCAGCAGGTCTAAGCCCTGCTAGGGTCTTCACAGCCACAGGCCCACAAACATGCCAATCTAACCGATGGCACCCTTGGAATCTCAGAACACTAAGCATGATTCAATTGGTAAAAATAAAATAGAAAACAGTCAAGAATAGATTCACTGTAGGTGGCATCAAGCTGGAGTATCCACTCAATTAAAGGGATGAAAGTGAAATGCTTTTAAGTCCCAGTATATAAAGTACATTAAAAACGTTCATACATTTCCAATATTCTGATGCTGGAGCTGACAAGATATGGCTTCTATTTTAGAATTTAAAAAATCAGTGTAGCAAAAACATTAACAAATAAACTCCTCCTACTATGGTCAACATTTATTATAAATTAGACTAAATCAGACTTCCTGCTCATCACCAAAACGGGGAACTGATGCTTGGGATATTGCTCAAGAGTTTGGAAGAATGCCAGCTCTGGGCATATCTCTGCGCTCTGGACTTTGGCAAGAGCAAGCAGGAAGGAATTTATCAATTCAGGCTTTTTCAGACTGCTCCTCCGGACACATTAATCAACCGAATTCTGATTTAACTTGTCTTCTTTCTTTTGACCTCAACACTAACCTATACTATTTTCTCAAGAGTGATCCTGCTCATTTCTTAAGGTTGATACTGAGATAAGGAAAACAGAGGAGTGCTACTTGTGATCAAAAAGCTGACTCTGGAATTCCTTGGGGTGGGGCTATTGGGGCTCATTCACTTTGCAAACAGCAATTCCTCTCCTTTATGAAGAGGGCCACCAGCAAAACTTCCTTATTTTGTGCCAAGAGCTAAAGACTCAAACTATCAATTCTAAATTTTAAAGGTACATATAAAAACTCCAGATGTCACTGAAAGATTTTTATGTTTCTTGTTTAGAATACAGAGAATAGTTTGCTTTGTGTGTTTGCCTCACACAGCTGAGGAATGTTTTAAGGGGCTAAGGTCTCTTGTGTCATGTCCAGGACCACCTATAAACAGCATTTTTCTTTAGAACGTATGTGGCCACATGTTTAATGTGTTATACATTTACACATACACTTGTTCCTAAGCTGTCAGAAAATAAGTACACTACTCAAAAAATAAAAGTGCTTGGGTACCACTGGGGCACATGTACTGCACAGGCGAAAGACTGATCAAAGTGAAACTTAATTTTGACAAAAAACACTGACACCATCCTTATAGGAGTAGCTATTTCACGCCTGCCAAATGGTTTTTGTTTTTAGTCAGACTCTGTTTTAAGGAAGCCATTTTTCTTACTTGTCTAACTTAGAGGTTGAAGGCTAACGTCTATTTATTCTCAGTTCTCAATCAAGATCATTTGATTATCTCAGTTTACTAAGATCTAAATCTGGACCATGTGTTTTTACTGGATTCTTTACAGAAGCCTAGCAAATAACTAGAATTCTGTTATCAGGTGATCCATGTCTTTCCATAATCAAGGAAAACAAGTAATTATAATATTAAGTTTTACATCTCGTAAAACAAATGAATTTTATATATCATTGAGTCAAGTTACTTGACCTCACTGCTTCAGTTTCACCTGTAAAATAGAGAAAATATTACCTATTAATATTATCTAACTCAGAACTTCAGGAGGATTGTGTTACGATGTACACACAAAGCGCTATTTAGTGCTCATTATTGGAAGCAATTCCTTACTAGCTGAAACCTCAGCCTTTGGACCCCAGTGCTCTGTATTCTAGAAAAGGCAGTGACCACGCAGGACCAGACTTTAAGCACATTACTTGAAGTATATTCTGCAAAGCCATCTTCTCCCAGTTCCAGAATCATCCGCTGTTTCCACCTCTCCAAATAGAAAACTTGTTGTGGTGTCATGGTGTGCTGAAGGATCCGGGTCACACTCGGAATCACTTTCTTTTGCAAGGGGATTTTCAGAGGAGCCGAAGGGTCGCTTGCATCGGGTCTCACGCCCCTCTCCGGATTGAAGATCGGAAACCAGTTTCGCGGAACTCTGGCCTCCTCATCCTGCTTAGGGGGCTGACGCTTACTGACAGGTCCGTAGAGCAAAGCGTCTTCCTCAAACAGAGATTCTGGGGTCTGGGCAGAGCCTCTGCATGACAACACAGAGCGTACTAAATCAGAGTATTTTTCTTGGTCCACTTCTTCGTAAGGGTTCACCTTTTTCTTCCGGCCAAAGCAGTAAGAGGAAGTGAAGAAATTCACCCGGGGAGCTGGTTCCCCAGGGAACCCCTTGGAAGGCCTGAGCTGCCTGCAAACGGCCTGAAAAGCCTTCATCTCTGATTTCCACTTCTTGTGTCCTTTTTGTCTTCCTATTAAAGAGAGAAGCAGTGTTAGGCACCAGACACGTCGAGTATCCGAATCACCCGGGCGGAAGCTACATCAGAACGACATCACGCATCGAGAGCGCGGTCAATGAACTTTCCCTGCACGCTCGGACAAGGCGGTAGCCCACGAAAGGGTCATCACTACCACAAGGGCCAGCAAGACGTCCCCAGTCCCTTCATCTGAAAGAGGACGCCCGGAAAGGGGAGGCAGGGGCGACTCAACGAGGGAGCCCCCCCCGCCGCAGCCTCGGGTCCCAGGTTAATAGTCCCCCGCCTCCTAAACACTGGGCTCTTCGCTAAGTATTCCGTGTGCGTGACTCTAACTTCATCTTTTTTTTTTTTTTTTTGACAGGCAGAGTGGATAGTGAGAGAGAGAAAGGTCTTCCTTTTTGCCGTTGGTTCACCCTCCAATAGCCGCTGCGGCCGGCGCATCTCGCTGATCCGAAGCCAGGAGCCAGGTGCTTCTCCTGGTCTCCCATGGGGTGCAGGGCCCAAGGACTTGGGCCATCCTCCACTGCCTTCCCGGGCCATAGCAGAGAGCTGGCCTGGAAGAGGGGCAACCGGGATAGAATCCGGCGCCCCAACCGGGACTAGAACCCGGTATGCCGGCGCCGCAAGGTGGAGGATTAGCCTGTTAAGCCAAGGCGCCGGCCCCCCCCCCCTTTTTTTTTTTGACAGGCAGAGTGAATAGTGAGAGAGAGAGTCAGAGAGGAAGGTCTTCCTTTTTGCCGTTGGTTCACCCTCCAATGGCTGCCACGGTAGGCGCGCTGCTGCCGGCACACCGCGCTGATCCGAAGCCAGGAGCCAGGTGCTTCTCCTGGTCTCCCATGCGGGTGCAGGGCCCAAGGACTTGGGCCATCCTCCACTGCCTTCCCGGGCCATAGCAGAGAGCTGGACTGGAAGAGGAGCAACCGGGATAGAATCCGGCACCCCAACCGGGACTAGAACCCGGTGTGCCAGCGCCGCAGGCAGAGGATTAGCCTAGTGAGCCTAACTTCATCTTCACGCCCTCTGAGGTGAGGACTTTGACAACCTCGTTTGACAGATGTGGGATTCCAGCTGCCGGAGCAGGGTCGGAGCAGGCAAGTGGCGGGCGTCCCCCAAAAAGCTACTTCCTGAAGGCGCCGGCAGGATGGCGCGGGGCCCCTCGGGCAGGAGTCTGAGTTAGGGAAGAGCTCACTTAAATAGAAAACCAGCCTAAGGCATGGGGGTCGGTACCTCAAAAGCCACCACGCTTCGCTTAAGTCCCGGAGCCCCAATAACCTCTCGGGACCCGTACTTTCATCGGTCCCGCGCTTTGGTCTGGAGTTAAGCCCCGCCCCCAGACAAGACAGCCCCAGCATGCACTGCGCTACTCACGCCCCACCTCCTCGCCTCTCGTTCACCTCCAAAGTCGCGCGCTCTGTGGGAGGCACCGCCTCTGCCCCCTCCCCTTAGGCGGAAGCGCGGGCGCTTCCAAATCGCGCCCGTTCGCGCTCTCACGAGATCTTGAGTACGTCACCGCTCGTCGCCATCTTGAACTCGGGCTGAGTAATAAATTCGCCCGCAGCGGAACGCGCTCTTTCTCGAGACGCGCCTCGCTCAGAGAGTGCCCGTGGCTCCGCGTTCTCGTCGCGGTCCTGCGGTCGGCGGCCTCCGCGTGTGCGGAGCGAGGGTAGGCCCCGCGTTGCTTCTTTGCCCGGCTTCAAGATGGACGGCAGCGGGGACGGGGGAGGCTGCGCTGGGGGAGCACGTGGCGCGCCTCCCGCCCGCTCCCGGGGCTGCTGGGATGGTGGCGGAGTGTGGCGGCCTCCCGCTGCCGTCGTGCCGGGAGGCCAGCGGAGGCGGGGCCGCGGCCGCCCCTGAGAGGCGCCCCGGCGACGGCAGCCCAGCCTCTTCTTTCCTCGCACAGCCAGGCGGCGGCCCCTGCTCGAGGCCCGCGTCGTCATGGCCGCGGTTCCCGAGTTGCTGCAGCAGCAGGAGGAGGACCGCAGCAAGGTGAGGGCTAACCCGCCGGCCTCCGGGGCTCCCCACGTTCCTCCCTCGCCCCTCCTCGGGGGGCCCTGCCCGACGCGGGAGGCTCCCGTGAGCTTGGGGGAGACCCCGTGGACCCCAGGGAGAGCAGAGACGCGCGGCCTTGCTCAGAGGCAGTCCCCGGTGTTAATCCCTGCAGGCTCCAGTTTTTTCTTTTTCTTTTTAAACGCAAAGATCATCAAACTTCCCTTGATAACGTGGTGGCTGGAAAGGGGACCCGAAATCCACCTGACATTGCAGAAACGACCCGTTGGGCCTGTTGTCTCCGAATTGGCGCCCTCTCTCCCTTTTTGGAGAAAACGATCTCTTGGCCCAGACCACTGGGCGAATTCCCATCAAATCAAGTATACGAACCACGCTTCCGTCAGCTAGATAAACAGCAAGCGCATTGTCGTGGGGATTGTGTGGCTTCAGTAGGTGCTCAAAAACTCACTGAACTCGGTCTTAGATTTTGAAGTCTGATGTGTCTAGATAAATCGCCCGCAGGCCGCGTGCTGAGGTTTGAACGGTTACTAGCGTAATTAAATGAGGTTAGTGTAGCCAGTTGGCGGTCCAGAGGCTTGCCCTGCGCTCCTGTTGGCTTGTGCGATGCTTACGGTTTGTGAGTCAGGACTTTGCATGCACAGTCGTCAGCATCATAGATTTTGGTGATAGAAGGAATAACAGAGCCTCAGGGAGCGGTCTTAAAACTCGCATCTCAGGAGCAGTCAAAGGCACCTTCCAATGGCGACACCTTCCTGTGCGTGCACAGCACAATTGGGCCTAGAGCGCTGGACTGTAGTGTACCCTGTGTCCCTTACCAAAGTAGAGCGTTGTGCGTGGGAGGATCTTGGTTCTCTTTTGAAAGTCGAAACAAGTTTTTTTTTTTTTTTTTTTTTTACTAAAACTGGAAGTCAGAACTTTTGAGACTTATTTTCCCCTAGAACACTCTCCCTAAAGTGTTGGGACTGGATATGAATTTTTATAGCAATTTGTGTTTTACTCTTTCTGGTACTTAATTCCTTCTGGCTGTCCTGATCCAGGAGCAGTTAGGAAAAGGACTTGATTGCCTAAGCTCCATCTCCTTACTTGTTGCAGCTTTGTTTTAAAAAGACCTCCCCCACCAGTCTGATTCAGCAAAATTTGTCGGCTGCCAGGGACTGTCTCCTGGTTTTAGTGGCTTCAGAAACTTCTGATTTTTTTGAATTACAAAAATGAGATAAAACTTTAATACTAGCCTTTTTGCTTCCTGATCTATGCTTGCAGTAGTGCTGTGATGGATCAGATCTAGGGAGTTAAGGGTGAGTATGGAATGGTAAGGAGAGGCCAAGTCCTGGGCTAACTTGCCACATTGCAGTTCTGTCAGTTCACCGAAATATTTTGTACTTAAATTGTTTAAATATTCTGATTGTATGCTTTGGAATTTCCATGAGGGTGGAGTTCATGGATTTGCTCACTCCACCCACCAATGAGGTTAAAAATAGGGAATGCAGTGGATTCTTGCGTTTGAGCACTGTTGTGCAATAGTCATTTTGTCTACTTAAGCAGAAGACTTTCATTTTGTAATATCATTTAGCCAAAGATGTGGGGGTTTATTTCCTTCCTCAAAAAGTGGAATTCAAGAGAGTTAAGTAGTGTAGTTCTTAGTTCTCTGCTAATGGGAAAGAGTGTATATAACGATTGAATTTAGAAAACCACAGTTTAGCCAATACGTAAATTCTGTTGATGCTACCTGGGTCTCCAGGCTTTGAGTTTGCCAATGGTCATGAAGTAAGCAGCTGGCCCCTATATTTAGATGACCCTCAAGGATTTAATATATACCTTGAGGGATTCTTTGAGGATGAGTCATTCCTGTTAGTCTAGCAAACACTTGCAGATCAAGTGTAACATTGTAGTTCTTGGAGTCCTGCCCCCTGGCTTTTCTTGATTATGAAAACTTAAGATGTCTCTGCTTTATGATTGCGAATGGGCATGTGGGAAGGTAAGGCTCTGCAAGTGCTTGGCCCAGTGACGTAAACTCTCACAGGTTGGTACATGGCTTTGGGTGGGTACTGGTCCATCCTTCTCAGACTCAGAATGGTTGGCGCATGCGTGTGTGTGCATTTTAAAGATTTTATTTATTTGAAAGAGTTAAAGAGAGAACTTCCATCCACTGGTTCACTCTCCAGGTAGCTGCAATGGCCAGGCAGATACCAGGGACCAGAAGAAGCTCCTGGCTGCTGGCTTCAGATTGGCCCAGCGCTGGCTGTTGCAACCATTTGGGGAGTGAACCAGCAGGTGGAAGACCTTTGTCTCTGTAACTCTGCCTCTCAAGTAAATAAATCTTTTTTTTTTTTTTTTTTTTTGAAAAGGAGCTTCCTGGTCTCCCAAGTGGGAACAGGGGCCAAGCACTTGGGCCATCTGCTGCTGCTTTTCCCAGGCCATTAGTAGGGAGCTGGATCGGAAGTGGAGCAGCCAGGACATGAACTGGTGCCCATACGGGATGCTGGCACGGTGTTGGCAGGCAGTGACTTCGCCCCTATGCCACAATGATGGCCCCTGCAAGTATAGTAGTTTTTGTTTGTTTTTGCAAGTCTAGGGTTTTTTTTTTTTTTTTTTTTTTTTTTTTTGACAGGCAGAGTGGATAGTGAGAGAGACAGACAGAGAGAAAGGTCTTCCTTTGCCGTTGGTTCACCCTCAAATGACCGCCGCGGCTGGCGCGCTGCGACCGGAGAACTGTGCTGATCCGATGGCAGGAGCCAGGTGCTTCTCCTGGTCTCCCATGGGGTGCAGGGCCCAAGCACTTGGGCCATCCTCCACTGCACTCCCGCAAGTCTAGTTTTTAAAACTGGTATGGGAGCGACCTCTTAAGGGCATCTGCTGGGATGAAGGTGTGTCTGATTTGCTAGTATGGAAACAGTCCTGAATTTTGACCAATACTGCACGAAGCTCAAACTTGCCAGTTCTTATAGACTGAAGTTTCCTGCTGTACTCAAGACTTTTTTTAATTCAGGAAGTGTGTCTTAAACACTGCCCACACTGACAGTTCTGCGTCAGTGACTTGCACATAGCATCTTAAGGCCCCCATTTGTGAGTGCTACATTAGCATTCATGATCTGCTCACGTTTCTAGTTTTGACTTATTAAATCAAATTCTCAATCAGTGAGACCTAGAAAGTGACTTACACTTACTCTGGGGCTTTAGTTTAATCCAGTTTCTCAGTCTGAGCAGTGTTGACATTTTGTTTTTTAGGGATTGTCCTGTGTTGTAGACTGTTGAGCAACATGAGTAGCTTCCTACATGGCAGCAGCCTTCTCCCCCTCTTTTTTTCTTTCTTAATTTATTAATTTGCGAGTCAGAGAGAAAGAGGTCTTCCATCTGCTGGTTCACTAGATTGGTGCCTTGAATGTCTCCGGTAGTCAGGAAGTGGGCAGTGAGGTTAGATGTATTCCATCCCCTAACTTGTAGTGATTGGATTCTGAGAGGGCGTAGATGTGTCTCCCTTGGATGTGGTAAAGTGAAGTACAGAAGCGTCTCACCTGTGGCTCGTTTTCTGACTGGCTGTTCAGTTACTCTGCGATGCCTCTCCTAAAAGAGGAACATGGAATTGAGTGGTTTTTCAACCTAAAGGCAGATAATAAATACAGCAGAGAAGTGTGTAAGTTACAGTTGGGGGACCAGAGGAACTGAGCCGAACATCAATTTAAAAATTAGGTCTTTGGCTTGTCTCTTCCCCTTTCTGCAAATTGACATAACTTTTTCAACTGCGGCATTGGGGTCTGGAGAGTAAAGTGTGATTTTCTGCTTTTGTTAGCCTGAGCTCTGTCTGAAGGGCGTGCTGGTCAGTGAAGAGTACAGATGCAGTAGCTGCAAGTCTGGGCTTTCAGTGGTCTTCAGAGAAGAGCAAGCCAACACTGGGCCACTGTGCTCATGGTTACCAAGGAGCTGGTGGGTGATAAGTAAGCTTTGGAATATTTGCATCTGGAAAATGACCTTCATCACGCTCAGTCCGCCCATAGAGCAGGCAGCCTTCTCTCCGTGCTGCCATTGTGTCTCGAACTGCAAGATGGCCGGTAAGTTTTAAATTCCTATAGTTCTGCGGTGCTCCTGATCACATAGAGGGCTGGCAGTGAATGTTCTTATACTCGCCTCCACCTGAGTAACCGGAACAGTGTGTCGGCTTTGTCACAGAGGTTCTTCAGTAGAAGAACCTGGGAAGGAAGGGAGGTAGACTTGAGGGCATCTACTGTAGGTGAATGGCTTTAGCGCTGAGTAAAGGAAGAAATTAGTTTTTTCTCTTATTTTGGAGTTGCTTTCTCTACAGCAGTGGTGTGCTAATTCCCATTAGGATTTCTGTGCTAGGGGACTTCAAAAGGTCTATGGAAAATGGGACTTCCATGAACTTTATGAAGACCCGTTTGTATAGCTGAAGCCTTTTCATGGAATGATTTGATAATCTAGATGGGATTCCTGTACATGATTTAGTTACTTAGGGTAGTCATTTAGTTGGTCTCTGTCTCCATGTTGAGATGCAACTAGTGAGTGCATGGGCTTGCAACCTTGTGAAATGATGATTCAGTTTATCCATTCGCTGAGTGCGCTGTACTGACCGTCTTCCAAACCTCAGTTCCTGTTCTAGGAGCTTGGGGCTGTGCAGCCTCCAAATGCCCTGCAGCCTGCAGTGTTCTACTGTGGGCTGCTCCGGTGTTGGTTGGCTGCTGGTGAGAACGGCTGGTGACAGCAGGGATGAGGCCCTCTGGGCCCATCTCACCAAGATGAGTGGTGAAATCTGATCACTTGCTCGCAGCCCTTCTAGTTTTTTTAGGCTTATTCTCGAGAAGTTTTCATAGCTATATGTTAGTAGACCGAGATCTGGAAGGCCTTAGTTTGTTTTTTTTAATCTTTTGAGAACTAAGATACATTGCAGGTCTGAGATACTGGAACACCAGTAGGGCACAGGGGATGGCCTGTAAAGGCAGAGTTAAAGTATTCTTATAGTTAATGTAATTGTTTTTCATTTGCTAGTGCAACAGAAAGCTGGGATAGAATACAGGTAAATTAGCTTTTGATTGTTTGTGGGATGAGGAAGAAAAATGTTCTGAGTACCAGTTCTTTGAGCCATTTTAGCCATTTAGTATAAAAAACTTGAGGCATTAGGTAGAGTTTGAGAGAAGAGAATGGTATTAAAATTTACTTTCCTAGGGACTGATGCTGTGACAAAGCAAGTTAGCTGGCATTCCATATAGGCGTGGATTTGAATCCTGGCTGTTCCACTTCTGATCCAGCTTCCTGCTAAAGTCCTGGGAAAGCAGCAGAGGGTGACCCAAGCGCCTTGGGCCCCTGCACTCATGTAGGAGACCCAGAATAAGCTCCTTGTCCAGCCCTGGTCATTGTGACCATTTTGGGGGTGAACCAGTAGATGGAAGATTGTCTCTTTCTCTGCCTGTTTCTCTGTGTAGCTCTGATTTTCAAATAAACAAAATTAATTAAAAATTATTTTCCTTGGGTGGTGAAACAGTAACATGATAGTATGTTTCCTAGGTGCTATCTTGTAGATCTTTAATGTGTACAGAAGTTAATTAAAATATGGAGTGTTTTAGATTTTATTTTCTCACCAGTGAGCATTAGACAAGGTGTGAGTGATAGCATTCCTGCTGAGATAGACTCTGCCTTTGCTTCTTATGATGAAAGAAAATTTGACCCAAGCCGCAGGCCTCTCATTGGCAGAGTCTTGGACAGACATCTTAAGAATGAAGGATAGCCGGCACCATGGCTCAACAGGCTAATCCTCCACCTTGCGGCGCCGGCACACCGGGTTCTAGTCCCGGTCAGGGCGCCGGATTCTGTCCCGGTTGCCCCTCTTCCAGGCCAGCTCTCTGCTATGGCCCGGGAAGGCAGTGGAGGATGGCCCAAGTCCTTGGGCCCTGCACCCGCATGGGAGACCAGGAGAAGCACCTGGCTCCTGGCTTCGGATCAGCGTGGTGCGCCAGCCACAGCGGCCATTGGAGGGTGAACCAGTGGCAAAAAGGAAGAAGACCTTTCTCTGTCTCTCTCTCACTATCCACTCTGCCTGTCAAAAAAAAAAAAAAAAAAAAAAAAACTTAAAAAAAAAAGAATGAAGGATAACAAAGCAAAATCCACAGAGTAACATTTAGAAGGGAAAGCAGGAATATTAGCATGTGCTGGCTAAGTACCTTTCTTAGCTTTGGCAGTGGAAACTAGAAAATCAAATAGGTACAAGTTGTCTATCTGGTAGTTTTCCTTCTAATATTCAAAGTGGAAACAGTGGTCCGGCATTGTATGCTATATATACAGCTGGCTAAATTTAAATGACTGCTGGACTAGCTTACCAGTTACTGCTGAATTTATTTCTTCCAACTATGTCTTGTTGCCTTGGTTATATAGCATTAGTCAAACAGTTTGCTGGTACCACAACAACTTAGATTTATCATACTTTCGTTTGGATTTTCTCTGTTCCTCTTGTGGGTCCTCAGTTTTGGGATCTCCTTTTGTGATGTTCAGCTTCATAGGTACCTTTTGCCATCTCTTGAGTCTTTAAACCTGTGTAGGGAGAGAGGGGCATTGTTGGTGGTGTTGCATGTGTCACATGTGCCAGAGCGAGTCATGAAGTACTTGAAGACAGCTCTGCAAGGTCTTGGGGTGCCCCAGCGGGGGAGTTATTGAGCAGGTGAGCAACTGCATAGTGAGTCATCCTCTAAGACATTTCTGGGGCCTGCCCTGTGGCATGGCAGGGTAAGTGAGCAGGTTAAGTCACAGCTTGCAGTGCCAGCATCTCCATATGTGCGCTGGTCTGAGTCCCAGTTGCTCCACTCCCAGTCTAGTTTCTTGCTAATGTGCCCGGAAAAGCAGTGGAGGATGACCCCCTGCATGCATGTGGGGGACCTGGATGGATTTCCAGGCTCATGGTTTTGGCCTGGCCCATCCCTGGCTGTTGTGGCCATTTATTTAGGGACTGAATTGGTGGATGAAAGATTCTGTCATTCCCTCCCTCTCTCTGCCTCTCTAATTCTTTTTTTTTAATTAATTTATTTGAAAGCCAGAGTTAGAGAGGTCTTCCATCTGCTGGTTCACTCCCCAAATAGCTGCAATGCTGGAGCTTCTTCTGGGGCTCCCATGTGATTGCAGGGGTCAAAGGATTTCCACTGCTTTCCCAGGCCATAGCAGAGAGCTGGATCAGAAGTGGAGCAGCTGGGACTCGAACTGGCACCCATATGCGATGCCAGCACTGCAGGCCGTGGCTTTAAGTCACAGTGCTGGTCCCTGCCTTTCTAATAGATAAATAAATCTTTAAAAAAAAAAACAAAAAAACAAAAAACCACACAACCCAAACCCCAAACCAGTACTTTGGTTATCTTGAGATTAGGGAATAGTGTGGGTGGGTGGGAAGAGTGCCACCCACCTTCTTAAGCAAGTATGGTGGTATGGGGCTGTGGAGTTTGTGTCCTTGACTAAGCATCTGCAGGAATGTGGAACTTTGCACCCCACTTGGTGCTTCTGGAGTTAGGGCACCAATGCTGACTTAGAAACTCTAAACATTTCACAACGCTTTACTCTTGGATACTCTGTTCCTTATTTGGAGGTTATAGGCTGTGATACGAGAAAGTTCATTTAGTACAGGGCTAGAGACAGCCTGGATGCTCACATATTGCAGCTATATTAGACAATCCTTTAAGACCCAAATACAGGCTGTGTATTTTATTTTGTTGTTGAAGCTTTATAAAGTGGTAGGGGTTTGCTTGAATCCTTTCTAGTGTGGGTGCCCAATACCCTATTAGTCATCAAAAGCTTCTAACAAAAGCATCAAAAGTAGTGATTCTGTATTCCTTTGTGTCTTTTTTTTTTTTTTTTTTGACAGGCAGAGTTAGAGAGAAAGGTCTTCCCTTTCCGTTGGTTCACTCCCCAAATGGCCGCTAAGGCCGGCACGCTGCACTGATCCGAAGGCAGGAGCCAGGTGCTTCCTCCTGGTCTCCCATGCGGGTGCAGGGCCCAAGCACTTGGACCATCCTCCACTGCCTTCCTGGGCCACAGCCGAGAGCTGGACTGGAAGAAGAGCAATCAGGACAGAATCTGGGGCCCCAACTGGGACTAGAACCCGGGGTGCCGGCACCGCAGGCGGAGGATTAGCCCAGTGAGCCGCAGCGCCGGCCTCCTTTGTGTCTTAACATACACGCCCAAAAAACTATATTCATCAGGGAGGAAGACAGTTCATAAAAGGGTTGGGACCGGCTGGCGCCACGGCTCACTAGGCTAATCCTCCACCTTGCGGCGCCGGCACACCGGGTTCTAGTCCCGGTCGGGGCACCGATCCTGTCCCGGTTGCCCCTCTTCCAGGCCAGCTCTCTGCTGTGGCCAGGGAGTGCAATGGAGGATGGTCCAAGTCCTTGGGCCCTGCACCCCATGGGAGACCAGGAGAAGCACCTGGCTCCTGCCATCGGATCAGCGCGGTGCGCCGGCCGCAGCGCGCCTACCACGGCAGTCATTGGAGGGTGAACCATCGGCAAAAAGGAAGACCTTTCTCTCTGTCTCTCTCTCACTGTCCACTCTGCCTGTCAAAAAAAAAAAAAAAAGGGGGGTTGGGACCGTGAGAACCAGAAGATAATTGGTCAGTGGCTGGTAAAGTTCATTGTAGCTGTAACTGTGATACTTATGAGGAGTGTATTCATTTGGTAACACCTGCTTTGTTTTTTCAAGCCTCATTTCAAAAGTGGAGTTGGGACAGGCTCAGCAACTTTACTAGGCTTATAGTACGGGGAAAAAAGGAACTATCAGCCAGGGTTTGTGACTTCAGGAAATGGAATTGGCTAATTTTGGGGCATGCATTTTAGGCTTGTCCTGTGGACTGTCCTGTCTCTAAACAAGCGTTCATTGCTACTCTTAGACTTAGTTCATTTTATTCCTCTGCGTGGGCCTGTCTGACCCTGGCAGATAAAAACATAAGGTAGGTGAGGTGGCCAGTGTTGCTCTAAAATCACATTTTGGTTTGTACCCTGGTATTTTTGAAGGTTGTATTTGCCCCCATGAAAACTTACCATTAGAAAGGAAGCTCTTATCAGAAATAAACCAGAGTTGGAGTCCTTGTTGTGATAAAAAAGAAAAAAAAAATTAAAACTCTTTAAAAAAAATAAGGGCCAATGGGTGGCAACAGCCAGACATTTGGGGGAATTCTCCTGCCTTGCCAGATACATTAGGAGGAAGCTAGATTGAAAACAGCAGTGGGGATTTAAACTGGTACTAACAGGGGATGTTAGCATCCCTGAGCCTTGTTAATACTTTTTTTTTTTTTTTTTTTTTTTGACAGGCAGAGTGGACAGTGAGAGAGAGAGAGAGAAAGGTCTTCTTTTTTGCCGTTAGTTCACTCTCCAATGGCCACTGTGGCCGGCGCATCTCGCTGATCCAAAGCCAGGAGCCAGGTGCTTCTCCTGGTCTCCCATGCGGGTGCAGGGCCCAAGGACTTGGGCCATCCTCCACTGCCTTCCCGGGCCATAGCAGAGAGCTGGCCTGGAAGAGGGGCAACCGGGATAGACTCCGGTGCCCCAACCAGGACTAGAACCCGGTGTGCCGGCACCACAAGGCGGAGGATTAGCCTGTTAAGCCATGGCGCCGGCCTTGTTAATACTTCTTAAATGTTCTTTGTACTTTGGCATTTATGTAAGAAGTTGGGTTTTGTTCTATCTAGGCATCCAAGCTGTCTTAACATACAGTTAAGTATTTGGCTAAATATTTCTATGTAGTTATAAAGTGTGATGTATACCGCATTAGAAGCAGATTACAGGCCTTAGGCACTTGAAGAGCGAAGTTTTCCCTTGAAGTGAAGATCTCAAAACTTACTTTGTTCTAAATGATCTAGATGAAGACTGCTTTTAAATAGTTCCCATGTTTGAAGGGTAATTTTGGGCGCTAAAACATTAGAGACTAATATAAAACAAATGTATTTCAGCTGAGATCTGTGTCTGTGGACCTGAATATTGATCCTTCACTTCAGATCGACATACCTGATGCACTCAGTGAGAGAGATAAGGTCAAATTTACAGTGCACACCAAGGTAAGTGACAGCGTGACTGCATAATACTGAGTTCTGTCTTGTACCAGCACCATGTGAGGACCTTTCACTTGCAGTAAGCATCAGCTACTTGCTGCTGCTTCTGCTTTCTGCTTCCCTGGGGCTGAGGGTGCTGCTGGTCTTAAGTGGTCTGTATTCTTGAGAAAGCCTAACAGGCAGAGTAATGCAGCAGTCACCCACCTACACAGCCCAAGGCTTCTATCTTTGTTTTTTTGTTTGAATCTAAGGGAAGTGTCCATCTTTCCCTAATTCCTGAGTTTGGAAGGTCATCTCCCCTGCTGTTAATGCCTCTGTGACTTGGGTGCCACATCTCACTTGATAAGGAGGCAATGAGAAGACAGGCAATGGGATTGATTCTCTGCCTGCTTTGTGCTGATGAAAGAAGCGTACAATTCTGGCCTCTGGGTGGTCATTGCAGGCTTTAGAAAACTGGTTTTGTGTAAAGAATTCTCTTAGAGATGTGATTTTATCTTAGTCTTCATGGGGGAGATTATTTCTGCTTTGTTTGCAGGGTCTTCTGTGAAGTTGTGAATACAGAATTTTCCCATAGGCAGCCCAGGAAACCCAAACCACTTTATCTAAGAGTGGTAGTTACCACTTAAATTTCTCTCCTTTCTTTACAGACCACACTGCCCACGTTTCAGAGCCAGAGTTTTCTGTTACAAGGCAGCATGAAGACTTTGTGTGGCTACATGACACACTCACTGAAACAACAGAGTATGCTGGGCTTATTGTGAGTGCTTTATAGAAAACCAAATAATTGAACTAGTTTCTTCTATCTTGCTTTTTATTTTAATGGTTCGTGAAAATTTATTTTATCTGCTTGCTAGGATGTTTGCTAACTCTGTTGTTTTTGTTTTTGTTTAAGATTTATTTTATTTATTTGAAAGGCAGAGTTACAGAGGGAGGTAGAGATAGAGAGGTCTTCCATCCACTGGTTCACTCCCCAGTTGGCCGCAGCGGCCGGAGCTGTGCAGATCCGAAGCCAGGAGCTTCTTCTGGGCTTCCCATGTAGGTACAGGGGCCCAAGGACTTGGGCTATCTTCTGCTGCTTTCCCAGACCATAGCAGAGCTGGATCGAAAGTGGTGCAGCTGGGTCTCAAACCAGCCCCCATATGGGATGCCGGCACTTCAAGCCAGGGCTTTAACCCTCTGTGTCACAGCACCGGCCCCTACTGGTAAAGTTTTAAAATGTACATGGAGAATAAACAGCTATGAAGTGAAGCATAGTGTATCTACTACATGTACAAGGGTAAAAAGTTTAATAATTTAAGTCTTGATGCACTTGTATGTATGTTTTTTCCTCTGGCATTATTTATTTGAGAGGCAGAGAAAGCTCCCATCTGCTGACCCAGTCCTCAGATGACTGGTGGACTGAGACTAGGCCAAAACTGGTAGCTGGGAACTACATGCAGGGCTCCCAACAAGGCAGGTGGTGATGGTATTGATGGCAGCAGAAACCCAACTACCTGAGCCATCACTGCTGCCTCCCAGTGTCCTTATTAAATAAATAGGAAGTTGGTTGAACCCGGACACTCAGGCCAAATGCCCTGTGGTCGTTTCTCTGGGATATCCGTAGAATTGATTTCTGGAAACCTCAATTTTGGTGATAATAAAGGATAAAGCTTCTCAGAAGTGCTCCAGCAGTAAAGGAGGCAGTCGTCAGCTTTCAATTTAATTCTTGGCTGTAGGAAAAGGGACTTCATATGAAATGTATATGTCTTGTCTTATCGCACACCAAATCATTACCCAAACGACTTTTTTTTTTTTTAAACTTTTATTTAATGAATATAAATTTCCAAAGTACAACTTATGGATTACAATGGCTCCCCGCCCCCCATTACTTTCCTCCCACCCGCAACCCTCCCCTTCCAAATGACTTCTTAGTAACTGAACAAAACTGACATTTGTATTTAAAACTATTTACTTCATTCTAAATTAGACTATATTTTGATTATCCTTTGGAATTAGAAAAACATCTTGATGGTTAATTCCCAGTTGTAAGCATTGTCAGAGTAGTTTCAGGCTGACATTGAAGCAGTACATTCTTGTGCTTACTGATTGTAATGGGTGAACTGAATACATAATGTCAAAGTGAGTGCCTGGCTGTAGGGAGGACACTGCCTTTTAAATGGCTCGAAGGAATAGGTAAAGAGTGGATTGGATGGCTGGCTTCTGTGTGCCAGCCAGAGCAGGATATTCATGAGTTCTGCCTCTGCTACAGATTCCACCTGCACCTACAAAGCCTGACTTTGATGGCCCTCGTGAGAAGATGCAGAAACTTGGAGAGGGGGAAGGGTCTATGACCAAGGAAGAATTTGCCAAGATGAAACAAGAACTGGAGGCGTAAGTGGATTTTCTTGAACTCATCTTGTGAGAAGTAGAGAAATGGTGCCATATACAGAAATAAGTAGAAGCTGACAACTTTTTTAATGCCATTCTCTAGTGCTGTTTTCCAAAACTAGAGTTTGCAGAGTGTGGGGCAGGTCTTTACTTCTTTTGAGGTTGTTGACACGGGACAGACTGAATGTACTTTGAAGAGATGCTGGTCTCTTAGGAAAGAAATACAACTTGATGTCTCTAAGTAATTTTTCAAGCTGCTGCTGATCTAGTTTAGTTACTGAAGTATTGGAGGAACTGATCACAGTGAATGCTATTACAGAGAGAAGCATTCTGAATAAGTTATTGGCTGGTCCACAGGTGGCATATTTTTGCCTTGTTGTAATTTTAATTATTTCAAGGAAATTTTTTATTCTGTCAGTTCTAGGTCTGTGTTATAGAGAACTGAAAAATACCAAATGTTCTTGAAGTAGTACTTGTTTCTCTAAAACAAATACCATAATATCTGAAAGGGTAGGCAAAGAATAGTGTATACTTCGTCTTTTATTTCAGTAAGTTTTTGGAACATTTCTTATGAGATTTTTGGGCTTGGCTCAAAAGCACTTTTTCCCTTTCCCCATCAGCCTTTTAGAATTGGGGTGAATTCCCTGTTCATTACCTCTGCAGCTCTGCCTCAAGCCCATGTGACCTGGGGCCGTGCTCACACCCTCATCATCGAATCATTCAGTACATGCTTGCATCCTGGCCTGACTAGGTCTGGGGTACTGAGCCCAACAGACCCAGGTTCCTTCCAGCAGGAAGTTTAGAGTGATCTTTAATGCCTATGTTGAAATCAAGCTGCTGTGTAATTTCTGCTCACACCATGCTTTATTAGATGCATGCTGTGCAATATGGCTGTAGAAACATGTTCTGGGGCTGTTAGATAACAGCAGTATTTACATGTAGTTTTAGGACAATCAGATGTGATCCATCATCCAGCTACATCATTGCTTTCAGTGGTTGGTTCATTCCACAAATTCCAAAATTGTACCTAATTCCAAATTTATACCTAATTAGAAACCAAGTTGTACCAAAATATTTTGGTCCAGTTGTGTGCAGTTTTTACTTAGTGGCATAAGCTGAACCATAAATACACCTGGGAGTAGCGTTGGTCAGACAGTGCAGTGATGCCAACTGAAAGCTGTGTGCACGTCTCTTTTCAGTGAGTATCTCGCTGTCTTTAAGAAGACTGTGTCCTCCCATGAAGTCTTTCTTCAACGGCTTTCTTCTCATCCTGTTCTCAGTAAAGATCGCAACTTTCATGTTTTCCTGGAATATGATCAGGATGTAAGGCCTTTTAATTCCATTTCCATGATCCAGTTTTAAAAATGTATAAGATCTTTACAGTTTCTGAAAGTTCAGTTTCTTTTCAACACAAAAGAAATCTTTTAGATGCCACACCTTACCCCATTATTTCAGTCAGATTTTAAAATTCTGCTCAAAGAAAATTTTAATCTTTTGTTCTCCTTCCCAAATTAGTTCTCAGTTTAGTTTGGGGTATTAGTAGGAACTTAAATTGATTACATTTGTTTTGTTCTGCTGATAGTAGCCTTTTTGTAGGAAGGAATTCACATTGTAGGTTTTCTGCTACTTGGTGTGTGAGCCATGCCCTGACTTAGAAGTGTCTTCAAACCCATGAAGCTTAATAAACAGTGTAAATAAAACAGAACAATAATTCTCCTAAGGATTTAAAAGCCACCAAGATTTTGTGCCTAGATAGTTATTCAAAATATCTCCCAAGTTACCCTTTAGAAATGAGATAGCCTGTTAGCTTTAGCTATTTGTTTGGTATTTTACCTTTGGTTGAGACAGAATTGAAGATATGTCATACGTATATCCATATTAGTAAAGAGTATTGCTTGTACTGATAAAGCTTCTAGGAGAACCTAGAAAAATGTATACCATAAACTACTGTTTTGGATTTTCTTCTTTTAGCTAAGTGTCAGGCGGAAAAATACCAAAGAGATGTTTGGTGGCTTTTTCAAAAGTGTGGTGAAAAGTGCTGATGAAGTCCTTTTTTCTGGAGTTAAGGTCAGTGGCTTTTGGCTGTTTTGAGAAAAGTGTTTTATGTGAATAGGTGGCCTATTTATTCTCTTGGGAGAGTGATCTATGAAATGAAGAGTATTAACTTAAGAACTCTAAATTTCCTTCAGATATTTGGTTATTTTTGTATACTCATTCAGTTTTCACTTATTTTCCGAAGGTGATAAGAACCTTTCATCATTTAACTCTTCATTTTCTCAAATGTTGCTGTAAGGAGAGGGGTTAATCAATCTTATGGAAGAAAGTAAGCTTACGTGATCAGGTTTCGTGCTATTCTGGCAGAACTGAAGTGTCCAACAGCCACAGTGTCAGGTAGCCTGGCTGATAACAATTAGGGAACCAGGTTGGGGTGTGTGTGTGTTAAAGTTTTATTTATTTGAGAGAGGGTAATCATCCACCAATCTTCTCCCTAAATACTTGCAGTGGCTGAGACTAGGACAGGTCAAAGCCTAGATACAGGCATTCGATACAAATTTCTCACATGGATGGCAGAAACCAATCTCTTGAACCATCACTGCTGTCTCTCAGGAGCTAGAGCCCAGCATCAAACCTGGGAACTAAGATGTGGCCTAACTAGCGTTTAACCACCGAGCCAAACCTTCCCTGTAATTGGACAGACTCAATAGGTTCTATGCATTGTCTGACTGTGCTGCTCTAGGATCTGAGTGGGGAGCCCAGAGTACATGTGCTCCAAGTAGAAATTTGGAAACTCTTGGTGCAATTTAAAAGTGTGGGATTATTCTGTATCCAAGTATTGCAGGATATTTGATATCCTTGACCACTGCCTATCCAGTGCCAGTGTTGCCTCACAAATTAAAAAAATAATAATAACCTATATACAGCTGCAAGTATCTAAGTTACGTCCCACCTGGCAGAACCACTGCACTCAGTGGAGTTGCTGGATCGTAGAGCGAGATCATAGTTTCCTGGGCACGGCCAGGATGCTCATCAGAACGGTTCTCTGTTGATGCTTCCTGCCAGTCTTACAAACAGGCAGTTCTCTGTAGGGTTAGACTTCATGAGCTTACTTGTCATAATGCATCCTTTCTTCCCTTCTAGGAGGTAGATGACTTCTTTGAGCAAGAGAAGACCTTCCTCATTAACTATTACAACAGGATCAAGGACTCCTGTGGGAAAGCTGACAAGATGACCAGGTCTCATAAAAGTAAGTACTGTTGACGCACAAGCCACTTGGCAGCTTTGCTGACGTGCCTGGCTGGCTCATGTTGAACGGGCTGTCCTTGTTTCTGCAGATGTTGCAGATGACTATATCCACACTGCAGCTTGCTTGCACAGCCTGGCTTTGGAAGAGCCCACAGTCATCAAAAAGTAAGCTTGTTGGAAAAGCATTTTCCCATGTGTCCTAGTGGAGACTACAAGTGGTGTAAAAGAAATGAGTAATGACTACATGGGTTCAGTTCTGATCTGGAGTTCATGCTCATCTCTAGCCATCAAATCTTAACCCACCCACCGTGTATGGAGAGACACTTAGAGGAGTCATAGAGATGAACAAAGTGGCTGTTGTCACAGCCTTCCTGTCAGATATCTCCAGTCTCTTGCGGATTATTATGTTAATGCTGGAATTGTCTTTCAGAGGAGTTTGCTTGTGTTGTCTTGGCAGTTGGGGCTTCCTGTTATATGTACTGATGCCCTGGAGTTTCTTAAAGAACTGTGGTTGTAGTGGTCATGAGAATAATAGGACATCAGTCTGATTTTGCACTTATTTTTCAGTTTCCCCATCCTGGGCATTTTTAGTGTGAGACAATATTCTGCTTCCTAGGCTTAGTGTAACAGGATAACAAGTGACACTACATCTGACTTGCAATCGATTGTCAGGGCTGATGGCAGAACCAGGGGATGAAATGACACTCGTGGTGGCTCGGTAGAACCCGACTTTGGTTAATAAAGCATTGGCAGCTGATAGAAGTATGCTGGACAGGGTAGGAGATGGTGTGCAGGCTTCAAGAGAACCTGATGTCAGAGAATGCCATACTGTAAATAGTTTGATTTTTGTAGCTTTGGGCCAACTAATGTGAAAGTGTTAATTGGATAATAATCCTAAGTAGCCATTCCAGAGAGTATTAATGCAATCTTTTGTAGGTGATTTGAGAAGTTAATCCAAAGTCCTGTGTGTATTTTTAGGTACCTGTTGAAGGTTGCTGAGCTGTTTGAAAAACTTAGGGTAAGACTTTTTATCTTGATCTTTCAAATGCATATTTTGTAATCCGTAGATTTGTGCCTTGATGGTGACTTGTCCTTTTTTAAATAGAAAGTAGAGGGTCGAGTCTCATCAGATGAAGATTTAAAGCTCACAGAACTCCTCCGTTACTACATGCTCAACATAGAGGCCGCAAAGGTAAGACTGTGAGTTCCCTCATCAGCACGGGGCAAGTCCCCCTTATTGTGAGCAGAGTCTAATGCCAAAGAAGCAGTTGTTTTGTTAAAAAGGAAGGTTACTTTACACTCACATAGTTAATAAGATTTATTTGAGAGGTAGGGTTAAAGATAGAGGGAGAGAGAGACAGAAAGCTCTTCCTTCCGCTGGTTCATTCCCCAAATGGCCGCAATGGCTGGAACTGGGCCGATCTGAAATCAGGAGTTTTTTCTGGGTCTCCCATGTGGGTACAGGGGCCCAAGTACTTGGGCCATCTTCTACTGCTTTCCCAGGCCATAGCAGGGAGCTGGATTGGAAGAGGAGCAACCAAGACACAAACCAGTGCCCACATGGACAGGCGGAGGCTGAGCCTACTATGCTACAGTGCCGCCCCCAGTGTCCTTAGCCACAAACATGCTTCTGTTTTCATTTTATTTGAAAAGTGACAGAGAAGTCTTACACAACTCAGGACTGACTTTTTTTTTTTTTTTTTTTTTTTTAAAGACATTGTCCATTTGAAAGGCAGTGTTAGAGAAAGAGGTCTTCCATCTGCTGGTTCACTCCCCAAGTGGCTGCAGTGGCCAGAGGGGGGCTGATCCAAAGCCAGGAGTTTCTTCTGGGTCTTCCATGGGGATGCAGGGGCCCAATGACTTGGACCATCTTCTTCTGCTTTCCCAGGACATAGCAAAGAGCTGCATCGGAAGTGGAGCAGCTGGAACTCAAAACTAGAACCCATATGGGATGCTGGCACTGCAGGTGGCAGCTTTACCTAGTATGCCACAGTGCCGGCCCCACAAATGTGTTTTAATTGCCTGTTTTAGATACTGTGAGATTGAATAATCTTCATTTTAAATAAAAGTGATACAAGGGTTGCTCATCCCTGCTGAATCCTGAGAAAAGGGATGAGAGGCGAGGTGCAGAGGCAGATTGATTCTTGTCATCTAACATTTCAGGTTGTTGCATTGGCACCATGGGTACAGGGTTATTTTCTAAACCAGTTGGGATACTTAGTTCTTCTGTTTTTGCTCTGGAGATTTTTATGTTGTACCTGTTGACTGTCTGTCCAGGACCTCTTATACAGACGTACTAAGGCCCTCATTGACTATGAGAACTCAAACAAAGCTCTGGATAAAGCCCGGCTGAAAAGCAGAGATGTCAAGTTGGCAGAGGCACACCAGCAGGAATGCTGCCAGAAATTTGAACAGCTTTCTGAGTCTGCTAAAGAAGGTTGGTCCAGGATGTTCTTCTGTACTTGTTAGGTGTAATTTCATGCTTACAGAGAAGAAAGTTACACAGGTAATGCAAAGAACACCCTTAGAATCCCTAAGAATTCCCTAGTTGACTAGGTGTCCCCATGTACACCCATCTAGCCATTGCATGTGTTTATAAGCACATGTCTTGTTTATTTTACTGTGTGTTTTTTGTTTGTTTGGTTTTTTTAAAGATTTATTTATTTGTTTGAAAGAGTTACACAGAGAGAGGAAAGGCAGAGAGCGAGGTCTTCCATCTGCTGATTCACTCTGCAACTGGCCGGAGCTGAGCTGATCCGGAGCCAGGAGCTTCTTCTGGGTGCAGGGGTCCAAGGACTTGGGCCATCTTCTACTGCTTTCCCAGGCCATAGCAGAGAGCTGGATTGGAAGAGGAGCAGCCAGGTCTCGAACTGGCACCCATATGGGATGCTGGCACTTCAGGCCAAGGCGCTAACCCACTGTGCCACAGCACTGGCCCCTGTTTTACTGTTTTTCTACTTGAGAGACAATACTAATTTACTACCCAATGCCTGTAGCCACTGGGGCTGAATCTGGGAGGCTGAACTCAGTTCAGATTTCCCGTGTGAGTGTCAAGGACTCTATTAACTTGAGCTATCACCCTTGCCTTCCAGGCATTACCAGGAAGCTGGAGTCTAGAGTGCTCCAGTATGTGATGCAGGCATCTTAACCACCAGGCTAAGTGGTTGGCTCACATGCCTAGTTTTTAGTAAGCCATTTGGTCATTTTATACCATAAAACGTTCTACAGTTCATAGTAGGTATCCTAGCTCTTTGTCTCCTTTACTCTGGAGTAGTGATAAATACTATGTAAGTAGTACTTACTACTTACATATGTAAGTAGTACTATTACATAGTAATACTATGTAAGTGTTGACATCTCACTGTATAGGGGGTTCATCTTCCCCAGTGTGGTGGTAATTTTGATTATGCAGTCAGATACGAGCCAGATTTCTCCTGCTTAGTTACACCTCCACAGCCATGGAGATGTAATTTGTGTCCGTGGGTGTATCTATCTGGTTAGCATGTATTGATGATTCTTGCCTGAACCAGTCTTTCCTCTACCCTGACTGCAAAATGGTAACTTCTGGCATCCCATATGACCCGCAGGAGGGTTCTCCCAAATGATCCCTGACTGAATCTGCGAGGTAGGCTGTATTGAGGAGTTGATGAGGAGATGAAAGAAAAGAATGCAGTGCTTAGTTTTGCCATAGTTTCCAGTAGGCCTATAGTCCTGAATTCTGATGGCAGTAGAAAGGAAAGATAGTTCCACAGATCATATCTGGCACAAGAGCAGTCTTTACCTTTTTTTAATTAATCATAATTGTATCGCATTTGTCAAGTAAGGTAATGGTTTTGATACAGCATGTACAATGTGGAATGAGAAAATGAAGGCAATACACGCTTTACATTTTGTTAACATTCAAAATGTGGTTATTTTCAAATATATAATATGTTATTGACTATTTGGTCACTGTCATGCAGCCAGTCTCAAAATGTAACTGCTCCTCTCTAGCTAAGCCTTTATGCCCTTTGGCCAGCAACACCCTATTCTGCTTCTCCAGCTCCCAGCTCTGCTAACCATCATTTTATCCTTGCGTGATGGAAGGGAACTTTTATAGATTCTGCTTGGGAGGATGCAGCATTTGTCTTTCTGTGCCTGACCTCGGAATTCATACAAGTTGTCCAGATGACAATTTCGTTCATTCCTTTGCTCTTTGTTGTGTGTGTGTATTTTAAAGATTTATTTTAAGACAGAGACGTCTTCCATCTCCTGGTTCACTTCCCAGATGGCCTCAACGGCTGGGCCAGGTAGACCCCAGTAGCCCAGAACTTTATCCCATTCTCCCATGTGGGTGGCAGGGGCTCAAGCCATTTTCTACTGCTTTCCCAAGCATGTTAGCAGGGAGCTAGATTGGAAGTGGACCAGCTGGGACTGGAACTGGCACTCTGATAGGAGGCTCTGGTGTCGCAGGTGGTGGCTTAACCCACTGTACTACAACACTGGCCCCATTTCTTTCTTTTTTAGTATTTATTTATTTGAAAGCCAGAGTTAGACAGGCCTTCCATCTACTGGTTTGCTTCCCAAGTGGCCACAACAGTCAGAGCTGGGCTTATCTGAAGCCAGGAGTTTCTTCCCGGTCTTCCATGTGGGTACAGGGGCCCAATTGCTTAGACCATTTTCTATTGCTTTCCCAGAACATTAGAAGGGAGCTCAATTGGAAGAGGAGCAGCCGGGACACGAACCAGTGCCCCCATGGGATGCAGTCACCGTAGGTGGAGGCTTTAACCTACTATGCCACAACACTGGCCCCAGCCCTTTTGTTTCTTAACGCTGGATAGTATTCATTGTATATGAGAATATACCGTCTTTTTTTTTTTTTGGTTAATGGACACTTAAGATAATGACATCTTGTCTATTGTATGTAATGCTACCATAAATATGGGAGTACAGATGTCCCTTTTTCATACTGATACATGATGAGTCTTCAAAAAGTTCATGGAAGAATACTGTGAAAGAAGTAAGCATAGATTTCAAAAGTTTGGGCCAAACTAGTTTTAGTTTCGTTTTCCATGAACTTCTGTTCCCTGAAGTCATGTTGCTAGATCATGTAGTAGCTCTATGTGTAGTGTGTTCGTTTTCTACAATGTCTGCACTTATATATTCCCAGGATCAGTGTGCGAGGGTTGCTTCCCTATATTGCACATCCTCAGCAACACCTGTCTTATCTTGTGCAGGGTGATGTTGAGATTGTTTCTCATGAACCCATTGGCCATTTGCATGTTGCTTGAGATGAGCTTTCACTGCTTCTAAAGCTATTGGTGATGTTAGTCACACAAGCCCTCCTGGCCTGTTGGCCCCCGAGTAGTTGGTGCCCTCTGTCATCCTACCAGTTGTACTTGGTGATCTGGCGCTTGTTACCTACTGAAAAGTATTAACGAGTGCCTCTTCACAGTGGTCCTGCCCTGTGTTACTGCTGAGTTAGAAGAAATGTGCGAAAATAATGGTGGCTTAAGAAACACTTTTGAGATCATTTACAAGAGTAATACTAAAAGTGAGGGTTGAATTTGTAAACTTGACCTGTCTGTTACAGAACTGATAAATTTCAAGCGGAAGAGAGTGGCAGCATTTAGAAAGAATCTAATTGAAATGTCTGAACTGGAAATAAAGCATGCCAGGGTAAGTAATTTCTTTAGGTCAGTAACATTTTAGTGGTTTTAAAAAGTTGTTTGCCAATTCCCTGTCTGGTGTCATCAGGTCAGCCCCTTGTTGAGGTAATTTTGAGGAGAGTATTCTGACCTACGAAGAACCGCCATAGTGATCTCACCAATGAGCTCCATGGAAAACTGTTTTAGAAGTGGTTGCTTTCTAGTTTACTGAGTATCTTCTGATGCTCCCACTTGGTTTAGAAAGGAAGACAAACTTCCATTCTCCTCATAGTGCGTGTTTAATGGCTATAGCTTAATTTAGCACACAGGCAGTAGAGAATGGTGCTTCTCAGTGCTTGGTACACTTCAGATCTACAGGGATTTTTTTTTTTTTTTTTTTTTTTTTTTTTTTAAATTTAGAATCCTTGAGAGTGGATCTTTGGGGGCTCCAGGGGCCCACCTCTGGGGGGGGCTATCTGGTCAGGGCAACTAGACCAACCACTTTGCATCAGGGTCCATGGGGATGAACCCTTGATTAAAGCAGGGAGACCACAAATGTCTGTTTTGAAATTATTTTTATTGATTATAGAATAAATACCTTTACTCACTTGCTTACTTCATCAAAATCCTGTTGTATATGGCTTTAAATTGGAGCTTTAAAGTGTTTTACATACATCACTCCCAGAATGTCATATAAGTTCTAAAAATTTGGCAATGTGACAGAGAAGGAGAGGCAGAGAAGATCTTTCATCTATTGGTTCACTCAGAAAACAGTAATGGCTGGGTCTGGTCCCGTCTAAAGCCGGGAGCCTGGAGTTCCATATACATATCCCACTTGGCTGGCAGAGTCCTTGGACCATCTTCTGCTGCTTTCCCAGACTATGTTAGTTGGGGAGCTGAACCAGAAGGAGCAGCCAGGACTCAAACCAGCACTTGGATAGGGCATGCCGGCATCACCGGCAGCAGCTTAACCTGCTACCACATGGTGCCAGCCCCACCGGCAGTTTTTCATCTAGCCTTTCCAGGGCCATCAATTTCATCACATTCATTTATGTTATATTTAAATGAAGGAGTTAACAGTAAGCAGAACTGGCTTGGTTGCATTTGGTAGCAAGTTGGTGGTAGGCATCAGTGTTGCTGGCTCTGTGCCTGTTAACCCCTTTCAGTGGGAGCATTTGAGTGAAGAGTAGATTGGGTCTTTTTTTTTTTTTTTTTCTTTTTTTTTAACAGGCAGAGTGGATAGTGAGAGAGAGAGACAGAGAAAGGTCTTCCTTTACCTTTGGTTCACCCTCCAATGGCCATCGCAGTTGGCGCGCACCACGCCGATCCGAAGCCAGGAGCCAGGTGCTTCTTCCTGGTCTCCCATGCGGGTGCAAGGCCCACACACTTGGGCCTTCCTCCACTGCACTCCCGGGCCACAGCAGAGAGCTGGACTGGAAGAGGGGCAACCAGGACAGAATCCGGCACCCGACCGGGACTAGAACCTGGGTTGCCGGCGCTGCAGGCGGAAGATTAGCCTATTGAGCCATGGCGCTGGCCATAGATTGGGTTTTAGTTGAGATTTAAGGAAGGAAAAGTACCAACTAATTTTACCTGGCTTTGCTGGCTTTGAATCCTGTGGGAAAAGCTGTGTCTAGATTTGTGTGTAACCTTTACAGGTTTATAGCAGGTCTTAAGATTCTGACTTTTGGGTTTTTTCCAGAATAATGTCTCCCTCTTGCAGAGCTGCATTGACTTGTTCAAGAACAACTGACCTACCTTTACTCTGAAGAAGGAAATGAATGTGAAAGAAAACCAGCATCACTTGCACTTAAATCATTACCATGGAAGATTTATTAGCTTTGACTTTAGTTAAAAATTATGTGAACTATTTTGATTTCTAAAAATCTTAACACTTAACCATGTTGGTTTAAAAATATTTTTATTGCATGCTATTTGGATATAACTAATCTTTTCCTTATGCATTCAATACCTCAAAGTGGGCAAGATATAAATACTGGATTCTTCTGTTGTTTGTCTTTCGTTACCAAGAGGGTGTAGGAGACATGTGCCTTCTGGAAACCAATAGAAGCAATCACCTGGCACATGTTTATCCATGTGCTCATGTCCACACAAACTGATTTTGTCAGGCGCCAGTTCCAACAAATAGGTAACAGACATTCCATTCATTACATAGTTCTCACTCCTTGTTACTTGTGTTTCTTGAGTCACCTGAAGTGTTTGTATCAGAGACAAGGGCAAGAAAATCTCATTTATCTTTGTATACTCTTTGCAGCTCCATTTTTATAGTTGAGATGAAATGTTTGAGGAGAGAGCTATATCTTGGGATACCCATAGACATGGCTACATGAAGGAAGACTGCCTACTAGTGGTTGGGGGGTGGTGGATGTGTTTTGGGACTTTTGTCTTCAATAAAGCATATAATGAACAAGAGACCATGCTGTTGTATGGTGTGTTTTTGTGGACAGCAAAGCCAGGCTATGCCCCAAGAAGGCAGTGGCAGCTAAGCCTTGACTGGGAGAAGTTTTTCTGCCCAGTGTCCTGTGGGCTTCCATTCTGCTCTTAGTAGGCCAGTTATGATTTGGGGAGTCCCTGGATCTGGGTCGCCCTGTATCCTCCTGATCTGAATCAGGTTTGCTTTTTTTTTATTTTTTTAAATTTATTTGAAAAACAGAGTTACAGAGAGGTAGATACTGAGAGAGAGGTCTCCCATCTGCTGGTTCACTCCCCACATGGCCACAACGGCCAGAGCTGTGCTGATCAGGAGCCAGGAGCTTCTTCCTGGTCTTCCATACCATGTGGGTGCAGGGGCCCAAGGACTTGGGCCATCTTCTTCTGCTTTCCCAGGCCATAGCAAAGAGCAGGATGGGAAGAGGAGCAGCCGGGACTAGAACCAGCACCCATATGGGATGCTAGCGCTTCAGGCCAGTGTTTTAACCCAGTGTGCCACAGCTCAGGCCCCCAGGTTTGCATTTTAACATGAGTGGTGCTGGCTCCTCTGGGGAGTGTGTTGTCCCTGTGAGATTATAGGCTGCACTTCTCCACTGGAGGTTACTTTTTACCCCTGTAGTGACTGACTCGGCAAGATACTCTGATACCATGTTAAAATAAGCTACACTACCCTCCTTCCTACTTTGAAAAGATGTATTTGAAAGGCAGATCTTCCATTCTCTGGTTAGTTCTCCAAATGGCCACAGTAGCTGGATCTGAGCCAGGCCAGTCAGGAGCCCAGAACTCCATCTTTGGGTCTTGTGGGTGGCAGGGATTCAGGTACTTGAGCCATCATCTGCTATTTCACAGGTATGTTAGTAGGCACCTGGACTTAAAACCAGCACTTTTTAAAAAATTTTTTGAGTTTTTTGTTGTTGTTGTTGTTTGAGAGAGTTAGAGGGAGACAGAAAGGTCTTCCATGTGCTGGTTCACCCCCCCAAAACGCCACAGCAGCCAGAGTTGGGCTGATCTGAACCCAGAAGCTTCAACCAGGTCTCCCAGGCCAGTGCAGGGGCCCAAGCACTTGGACCATTTTCCGCTGCTTTGTCAGACATAGCAGACAGCTGGGTTGGAAGAGGAGCAGCTGGGACACAAATGGGATGTGGGCACTACTGGCAGAGGCTTAGTCTACTATGCCACAGCGCTGGTCCCTAAACCAGCACTTGCTGATACAGGATGTAGACAACCCAAACAGTAGCTTAATTCACTGTACCACAGACAGCTGTGCTGTCACGTTGCCTTGTTCCTTTGCAGTGCATACTTGGGAAACAACCCACAAAATGAGTGGATTTAATTAGGTATAGCAGTTGTGACGCCCGTGCTGCTTTGTAACCACGTCTGATCTTCCCTGTCACCCCAGCACTGTGGGTGGGCAGGGTAGTAGAGCCAGCACCCCAGTGTGGGGAACACCAGTGAGGTCAGACCTGGTTCACAGCTCTGGCTTCTGGCCCTGGAGCCTTGTGTGTGCATTGGATAGAAAGTAGGCAGGTGTGCTGCTTTCTGAGTGGCCTAAAGCAGGGCCCCTTTAAGAAAGCTGGCTGCAGTGTTTTAGGCCACCCTCAAGTCTTGGACCTGTGATCTCTTGTGAGGCCCTGCTGCGTTGCCGGATTCTCTAATGAGTTTACCACCTTTGTATGCAGTATTCTATGAGCACACTGGTAGTCAACAGTATTGGTGAACTGGCAGAGGTGGCCAGCATTTTGGAAACACCTGAAATAAACCCTGAGCTTGATCGAATGCTAGGCTGTGTACCACTGGGCAGAGCTCAGGGCTGCTGAAGCTGAGGCCAGGGAAGGCAGGTTCTTTGTGGGCCTTTTGAGGAATTCCATCAGCAAACCTCAGAGGGGCCTTCTGTTAGAGAATAGGGGGAGTTTGGTTCTTAAAGCTCCAGTGTTTGGAGTGTGCTTTTGGGTTGTAGATGATTTGTTCCTCTAGGAAAACCTTATGTAGGGCTGGCACTGTTGTGTAGCAGGTAAAGCTGCCGCCTGTATATGGGTGCCAGTTCGAGTCCTAGCTGTTCTGCTTCCAATCCAGCTCTGTGCTATGGCCTGGGAAAGCAGTAGAAGATGGCCCAAGCCCTTGGACCCCTGCACCCTCGTGGGAGACCTGGAAGAAGCTCCTGGCCTCCTGGCTTAGGATTCGCGCAGTTCTGGCCATTGAGCCAATGGGGCAGTGAACCAGCGGATGGAAGACCTTTCTCACTCTGCCTCACCTTCTCTGTGTAACTCTGACTTTGAAACGGTTTCCTATAGAACACTTCTTGAAAGGTTCTAGGAGCAATAAGGGGAGTGGGAGGTGCGAGCCAGTCCAGCTGGCCAAGTTGCATTGTAGCACGGAAAGCTCTTGCTTCACAGGTAATGCATATTCCCTAAGCAGGGGAAGACCACCCCACACCCTTGCAGAAAGATGTCAGTCCACTCTTGGTGACAAAGCACAGCATGGGGCAGCTCACCTCCCACGTACTGCTTTGTTCCACCTGTTTTCCTGGACATTTACCTCTTTCATTAGGATTTTGAAGGTTACTTGAGCTAACCCTGGGGAGGTGTTCCCTGTACACAAGGAAGCAGCTTGCACCATCAGCCTTCTGCCTGTAGGGGGCAGAGGTGATCCAAAGTAGCCACTTTGCCTCCAACTGGTGGGGCTTCCAGGTGCCTGCACCTGAGGGATCTGCCAGGTGCTCCCACCTTCAGCCTGCTGCCGAGGTGTCGATGGGATCAGGGAGTTCAGCATTGGTGCTGAGATCAGTGGTTCTGGATGGGTAGCGTCCTCCTAGGCCTGCAGCCAGCCCCCTCTCGGGTGTTCGTGGGCCTCAGATCTCTGATTACCCAAGACAGCCTCTGTTGCTGAGCTCCTGTTCCAGAAACTCGCTGTCTGGGCCTGGTGTCAAACCGCTGAGGAAACGAAGGGTCTAAGCCAGGTCACGTAATACGTTAGGAAGGCAGGGAGGAGGGCCACAGCTGGGTGGTGACTGGTTCCAAACTGCACACGCAGAGCTGAGGACTAAGGTCCAGGGCTGCCTCCTGCCTCTGATCCCGCCTCCTCTGAACGGTTACACGTAGATAGGCTGCCCAACATGGTAACTTACTGTAGGTTTCGGGTGTCCCCATTCAAAAGTTTTTTTTTTTTTTTTTTTTTTCCCATTTATTTGAAAAGCAGAGTTAGAGATCTTCTGTCTGCTGGTTCATTCCCCAAATGGCCACAAAGACCAGCGATGGGCCAGGCCAAAGCCAGGAGTCCGTAGCTTCATATGGGTCTCCCACGTGGGTGCAGGGCCATCTTCCTTGCTTTCCCAGGTGTATTACCAGGGGGCTGCAGCAGGAGTGGAGCATCTGGGAACTCCCAGCACCCCATAGGTGCCGGTGTAGCAGGTGGTGGCTTAGCCCTTTGTGCCACAACGCCAGTCTTAGGTGCTGACTTTTTAAAGGATATTTACTTTCAATTATAGATGTAAGGAAGTGCAATGATACACATACAGTACATAATAAGAATCCCTTTTTTACGGTTAAATCCGCATATTTCATTGAAAGCTATTCAGGGTGTTGCCAGCACTGGACTTAGTTTCTAGAAGCCTTCAGCTGTTGGTTTTCTCTCCCTTGGGAATAGTGGAGACGCACAGAATAGTCTACCAGAAGCTTCCTTGCCCTCAGCTGTTCTAGGAAGACTTTCATTTTGATTGAGTCTTTCTAATACATGCTTTTACTACATTCCTTTAAATCTTGTTAAATTGTGGGGACCTATGATATTTGAAATACTGTTTGCTATCCCAGCCCAGCCCTCTGCCAAAGTGCCATTTGCAGGCATTTCTAGCATCAGTCAAATGGAATTGGGAGCCGGGTGGGGGGTGGGTGGGCATAGGGCTTCCTCTGAAGTTCACTGCAGACGCTGACGTGGGAGGCTGGCAGCTGCTCCTGCTTCAAGTCCTGTTTATTACTGGCCTTTAACTTTAACTGCCACATTGCAGAGTCCTTTCCTGTCATTTGGTGGGGTTTGGAGGTGGAGTAAGGGTTGTGTGTCCTTTGCCACGTCCCAGACCGCATCGCAAAACCACAGGAGGGACGATTGGTGCTCCTGGCAGTCAACCTAAGACAAAAGAATGTCCCAAAAATAGCCAAGGGAAGTGCTGCTGTGTGGATGCCCGTGGCTGTCCAAGTCCCAGCTCCCCATGGTCCTGCTCTGCCAAGGTGAGGGACATTCCTGGGAAGCGGCTGAGCACCTCCCCCAAGGGTGGAAAACTTCAAGCCAGAGCCAGCCCTGGAGACTCCTGCTGGATCCAGCTGTGACACTCTGGCCTCCCCGTGGATTTGTGGACTGGATCACGAACCCAGCATTCAGATGTGTTGGGAGGCAGGTGGTCCCGCATCTTACCCGGGAACAGAACGAGCAAGTGGCAAGAGTAGGAAGAAGAATCTAAAGGGGGACAAGGAGAGGGACCAGTTTGAGATGCTGGGTTTTGAAACCCCTTCCTTCCATGCAGCTGGCCTTGGCCTGGGTGCCCAGGGCCTGGGAAGACAGGAAATCCCCAGAATGTGGCCGCGAGTGGGACTGATGTGAATCCCAGCAGGGCTTGTGCTGTGTTTGGTTGTTGTCTGCAGTGCTTTGACCTCTTTTGAAAATGCTTGTTGTACTGGAAGAGGCCAAGGGGATGGGGCTTGCTCCAGAGTTGGGGTCAAGGACCCTCCTTGGGGTGAACTCAGAGTGAAGTGGGGTACACAGGCCAGGAGTTTCAGGCCAGCTCCTCCATTGCCAGTGACTTGGCTCAGGTCTGAGGTCAGTCTAGCTCAGGGCTAAATCTACCCCTGGTCCCTCGCTTGACCCTGTTTTTGTCTTCACACACAGCAGCCACAGGGATTTTCTTAAGAACATAGGTCAGATCAACACTTCCTTCGAAAACACCCTCCATGACTCCCCACTTAGCTCAAAAGCCCAAGCCCTAATAATGACTGCAAAGCTACTTAACTTGATGCCCCCTACTCCAGGGTTCTATTTCCAAAAGTGTCCCCAGCTGTGTCCCACCCTGTGTGCTCATGTGTTGTGGTCTGGCCACTTCCCCACCAGAGGGAATCTCACTTTCCTCCTCTTGCCTTAATGGCCCACGTATAACCTGTCAAAAGGGACAGAAGTGACCCTGGGTGGTTACTTCCCAGTGTGGAGCACAGGAATCCTTGCTCTTGGGTCACCCTCAGAATCCCAGTGGCAGGCTATGAGGAGCCAGCCCAGGAACCAGATGTCTCCAGATTGACTGTCCCATAGAACTTTCTGTGTAGTTGTATTCTACACCTGTGCTCATGCAGTGGCCGGTAGCCACACGTTAGCTGCAACAGAGCATCCTGTCAAATTGGAATTTCAGACACATTTACTTACACTAAGTAGATGATGGGTAGTCAATCTGAAATGAAATTTCTCTGGGTGTCTCGCCTTTTTACTGGCCCTGGTCTGTACTAAACATCTGGAATGTGGCTAGTGAGGTAGCAGATTTTTAAATTGTGTTAATTTAGATCCCTGGCATTGGGCACAGCAGGTTAACCCACTGCTTGCGATGCCAGCATCACATGTTAGAACGCTGATTCAAGCCCCAGCTGTTTTACTTCCAATCTAGCTTCCTGCTGATGTGCCTGGGAAAGCACTTGAGTTTTGCCACTCATGTGGGAGACCCGGATGGAGTTCCTGGCTCCTGGCTTTGGCCTGGCCCAGCTCCGACTATTGTGGCCATTTGGGGAGTGAACCGGTGGATGAAGACCTCTCCCTCTCTCCCTCTCTCCCTCTCTCCCTCTCCCTCTCTCTCCCTCCCTCCCTCCCTCAGTCTGCCTTTCAAGTAAATAAATCTTTAAAAAGTAATTTTAATTACATTGAAGTATCCACCTGAGAGGATGTATCAAGCATTGCCCTCTGGAGGATTCTGGGTCCAGTCATCCTCAACACTCGCTCCAGCTAGGGCTGGAATCCCAGATGCGGGGGACAGGGGACAGGCCAAGTGTGATGAAATGGTGCTGGGTTTGTGACTGGCAGGTGTGGTTGAACCCCCTCCCCCTCAGGTCCGCTCTGCTCTGCCTCCCCCAGGTCCTCCTCTGCTGCAGGCCCTTTGCTCCACAGCCCCCTTGCCCGTGTTCCCGCACCCAGTCCCATCCCGAGAACCAGGGGTGCCATCAGCTCCATCTTGGCAGATGAGAATGAGGTTCAGGAGAGGCTAGTCAGATTCCCGGTGTCAAAGGGTGAGAAAGGGTGCCTCTGGGACTGCCCTGGGGCCCTTCCCACAGTGAGGAACCCGGCCTGACGGGAGGCAGAGGCCTGAGGCTGCCGGCAATGAAAGGTTCCTGGCCCCGCCCTCTCCCACTCTGGCATTTCCTCACCACCCTTCTCCCTGGTTTTCCTGCCTGGTCAGCAGCCTCCAGAGAACTGGGGGATCTCAGTGGCCCCTCCCTGGCTTAATGAAAGGCACAGTTTTCCTGCAGCTGCCTGGGGAGGGGGCAGGGCTCATTGGCAGAGCCCCTGGGGCCTGTGGGGCCGGTGTGGGGGGAGCGGAGCTGTCCAGGATCGAGCAGAGCAGGAGCCGCAAGCCCTTCCCTGCCCCTGTAGGTGCTTGCTAAGATGCTGCTGGAGGGGTGGCAGAGACCCCTAAAGACAGCAGAGGCAGGGTCCCTCTTCCCAGGACCTTTGGGCCTGGGGTGACTGGCCCTGGGCCCTTGCTGCCTCTGTTGCTGTCTTAACTTCTCAGGGACTTGTTTCCCCACCCACATTGTGGACTCGGGGTCACCCTGGCCCCCTTAGGTGTAAAATCGGAAGAAGATTCAGTCATTGATGAGTCTGGGCTCTGGCCTGCCCTTCCGAGGTCCGTGGAGTATCAGCCTGGTCTCCAGTGAATTGGAGGGGCTGTGAGAACCAAGGGAGGGAATCCACGCAAAGCCACACAGCAAGTACTTAATGAGTGTGCATACCATGTTGATGACTGGTCTCTTTGCCCAGCTCCTGCACACAGTGGGCTCTCTCGGCCAGTGCCGTCTGTACCTTGTCTGTGGAGCCGTTGGTCTGGGGACTAATTCTGGAGGTCCCAGGTGTGCAGACGAGTCTGCATCTCATGGCTACCGCGGCACTGCCAGCAGTGACCGCTTCGCCAGGCCAGGAATGCCGGGAGTTAGCCCTGGGGAGGCCGTTGGCCTCTGTGGATTGCAATCACTAAGGGATACGAGAAATTCATTCTACAGCTATCTGAGCCCTACTGGGTGCTGGGTACTGGGGATAGCAGTGGACGAACCAGGCAAATCCTTGCCCTCATGGAGCTTGTAAGTCTCTTATGCATGTTGAGGGAAGAGAGTCAAACATGGCAGTGCGTGCAGAGCGCGGTGTTAACTGCTGCAGAAGTGGGTGGGCTGGGACTGTCAGTTCACACAGCGTTGCTTCATTAGCCGCGGCAACTTGCAGGGCAGCCTGCGTCCTGGACAGGAGGAACTGCAGACCACACTCACTGCTGCCTCTGACGCTAACTCCCATGCGTCACACAGGAAGCCTGGGCTCAGGCGGGGAGCCCCTTACCTAAGGTCAGACGGCCACCAAGATTCAAACCCGTGGTTTGTGCCTTTTCCCATGCAAACTGCCTCTTGTCCAACCATTCAGTTTTTAAAAATTAAATTCCCCCAAATTGATGTTAAGGTCGAAAATACAAAAAATGGCCGGCGCTGTGGCTCAACAGGCTAATCCTCTGCCTTGTGGTGCTGGCACACCGGGTTCTAGTCCCAGTTGGGGCCCCAGAGTCTATCCCGGTTGCCCCTCTTCCAGGCCAGCTCTCTGCTATGGCCCGGGAAGGCAGTGGAGGATGGCCTAAGTGCTTGGGCCCTGCACCCGCATGGGAGACCAGGAGGAAGCACCTGGCTCCTGGCTTTGGATCAGCGAGATGCGCCAGCTGCAGCGGCCATTGGAGGGTGAACCAACGGCAAAAAGGAAGACCTTTCTCTCTGTCTCTCTCTCTCTCTCACTATCCACTCTGCCTGTCAAAAAAATAAAAATAAAATACAGAAAAGCAAATAAAAGATCACCTTTGAGGTGATCTGCCAAAATATTCTCCCAGCATTATTCTCCACACATGCGTGTGTGAACTAATATGCCCAGCCTAACACACATATACATGCACACGTACATATACTTACATATACACACACATACATACATACAGACACAAATATACATACACATGCGTACATACATATGCACACATAGTATATCTCACATGGAAATGAAAGAGAGTAGTGACAAGTACTTTGAAGAAGACCAGAGAATTTGGATATCTTTATATTTTTTCTATTACAAATAATCAGAACAAAAACAGTCAGGGTGGGCTTAAAGGTAAGGACTCAAATGCCAGGAGAATTTTGGGGTCCAGATTTAGATGTACCTTCAACCTGAGTGATTTTTTTTTGAATGGCAGATAATGGAGAGGTGTTAGAGAGAAATCTGGTGGTGTGGTCCCTGCAGGGGGGGGGACCAGCAGGTGTCAGGCCTGCCAGGCAGCATCGTGGGTAGGGCCTGGAGTCCATGAGGTAGCGTGCAGGACCCAGGGCGCATGTGCAGCTGTGAGGGGAGTGGGGTTTGGTGTGGCTGTCGGGGGCCTGAGAGCTACCAGTGCACCCTTGCAGGGCTGTGGGCTGAATGAAGGAAGAGGCAGAATCAGGTGTGATGGGCAGGAGAGACAGCGAGACAGGCTCTCACTCGACTCAGAAGAGCTGCTTGCTTTTCAAAAAATATTTATTTGAAAGTAAGAAATAGAGACCTTCTATCTGTTGTTTTTCTCAAATGCCAGGGCTGGGCAAAGCCAGGAGCCAGGAACTCCATCCTGGCCTCCACCTTGGGTGGCAGGGTCACAGGTACCTGGTCTATCTACCTTTGCCTTCTCAGTCACATGAGTGAGAGCTGGATTGGAAGTGGGGCAGCTGGGACTGGAACTGGTGCTGGACCCAGTGGGGGATGCCTGCAACACAAGTGGTGGCTTAACCCGCTGCGCCACAACACTGGCCTTGTGGTAGAGTAGCCCCTGTAAGATGAGGGGCGGTGAGGTGGCCTGCAGTGGACAGCTGCTGAGCTGTGCCTACCCAGCTGCCCCCTTGCCTTTTGGTAGAAGGCCCCTGCCTCTCCCCCAGGGGCCCTCTGCTCCATTTTCAGTCCCTGCCTGCTGGTGGCGCTGACCCCACTGCACACACGTGTGACCAGGAGTCCCTTCTGCAGGGATTGGGTCACACACAGGACCCGCCCAATGGGCCAAGGAGGTGCAACCCTGGGGGGATGTGCTGTCAGAGTCGTGGGGCTGGAGAGAAGAAGGCAGGACTGAGGAGAGGGGCCAGAGCGCCTGCGTCCAGCTGTGCCCACTGTGGCTGGACACCCTGCTCGTGTGGGGCTGTCAAGGGCCAGTGGTTAGCTGCCCTCCAGGGTGGCCTGCTGGTGCCCGGAGTGCAAGGAGCCCCGGGGACAGGCAGGGCACCTTCCCTGGACTGGAGGGGAGGACCCTGAGAAGTCATCTCACAGGAAGTGCAGAGAGCTGCATGGCACGGGGGTTACCCAGTCTGCGAAGAGCGTTCCCACAGAGGGACAGCAGCAGGTCAAGGACTTCCTCTGTCCCAGCTGTGTCAGGTCGAGGAGAAGCCAGGATGCCCAGACTCTGCCACGCTGGCTCACCCTGTGTGGCCCAAGGAAGTTGCGTTCCCTCTCTGGGGTCTGCTTCCTCTTCTGTTTAATGGATCTAACGCCTTCCTACCTGAACAGGTATGCGCAACACCAGAGAAGGTGGGACACTGCACCTTCCTGGGCCGTATCCCTGAGCTCCTCAAGGGGGCGTTGTGGAGCGGGTAGGGGTGCAGGACTGGGCCTCATTACCCAGCGCCCTAGGAGCCACTGATAAGAGCCCTGCACCCACACTCTGAGATGGCTCACCCCGAGAATGCCAGGGCTTTGGCTGGGGCACGCATCAAGCACCCTGCTGACGCAGGACGGGTGGTTCCAGGCCCTTCTGGCTGTGACACCTGTCAGAGTGGCAGATGTCCACCTAGGGCCACGCCTCAGCCCGACAGGAGATGTGAGCCCCTGCTCGGCTGAGCACCGTGGAGGCCTCAGAGGGCGCAGGGTCTGGCAGTGCAGGGCAGGGAGGGGATCTGTGGAGGGGCCTCTGCAGGGGTCCCCAGTTCCCTCTGAGCTCCCTTGGCTCCTTCCAGGCCAAGCTTTCTCGGTGGCCTGGCCACTGGGCTTGCTGCTGTTCCTCGTCTTTGTCAATATTGATTTGTTCCCTGGCCTCAGCCTGCCTGGTGTTTGCTTAAAGGGCCTTGCCCCCTGCTTCCTGGTGTTTCTGTGCGTGGGGGCAGCCCCTTCTAGGCAGGTAGGCTTCCAGACAGACTCACCCTGGCCCTGGCCCTGCCCCGGGGCCCAAGGCCTTGCTGTCTCACTAGCTTCTTTTGTTTTCTTTTGTTTTGTTTATTTATTTTGAAAGAGTGAGAGAGAGGAAGAAATACACACACAGAGATCTTCCATCTGCTGGTTCACTCCCCAAATGGCCATAACAGCCCAGGCTAGGCCAAGCCTAAGCCAGGAGCCAGGAGCTTCTTCCAGGTCTCCCACGTGGGTGCAGGGGCCCAAGCACTTGGGCCATTTCCTACCACTTTCCCAGGCCATAGCAGAGAGCTGGATCAGAAATGGAGCAGCCGGGACTTGAACCTGCACCCATACAGAATGCAGGCATTGCAGGCAGCGGCTTTGCCCACTATGCCACAGCAACGACCCCTCACTCCGCTGTTGACTCCACTTCCTCGGTCACACTTTGGCCTGGCCTCTGGCTCTACCCCTGTCTGGTCTGCAGGCCTAGAACTACAGTTCTCAGCTCTATGTCCCCCCAAATATTCCAGGCTCCAGCACTGGCTCCTGTTCCCAAGTCACACAAGCTACCAAAAAATCTGAGACAAAAGGTAATTTTTAAAAAACATTATATTTCAGAATAGTTTGAAATTCACAAAGAAAAAAAAAGTAGTAATACAAAGGTATCTCATGGACTCCTCACCCCACACCCCATGTTAACATCTTATAGTAGTCACATTAATGAAATACCCAGCTTCCCCTAGTTTTTACCCAAACTCCTTCTATTCCTTTTTTTTTAAAGATTATTTATTTATTTATTTGACAGGTAGAGTTACAGACAGAGAGAGAGACAGAGAGAAAGGTCTTCCTTCTGTTGGTTCACCCCTCAAGTGGCTGCCATGGCTGGCGCTGCGCAGATCCGAAGCCAGGAGCCAGGTGCTTCCTCCTGGTCTCCCATGCAGGTGCAGGGTCCCAAGAACTTGGGCCATCCTCCACTGCCCTCCCAGGCCACAGCAGAGAGCTGGACTGGAAGAGGAGCAACTAGGACTAGAACCTGGTGCACACATGGGATGCCAGCGCCGCAGGCGGAGGATTAGCCAAGTGAGCCGTGGTGCTGGGCCCCCTCCTTCTATTCCTGTGACCCCTCCCATCCTCTAATCATCACCATTCTGCGTCCAGATGGAGTTTTTGTTTTTTGTATTTTTTAAAATTTATTTATTTATTTGAAAATCAGAGTTACACAAAGAGAGGAGGAGAAGCAGAGAAAGTTGTTTTTTTTTTTGTTTTGTTTTGTTTTGTTTTGTTTTTTAACTCCCACATATAAGGGAGAACATTTGGTATTTGTCTTTATGTGTCTGGTTTATTTCACTCAATATGCTGTCTTCTAATCTTTCTATCTTGCTGCAAATGACAGGATTTCGTTCATTTTCATGGCTGGATAGTATTCCACTGTGTGTGTGTGTGTGTGTGTGTATACCACATTTCTCTATCCATTCGTTTGATGATGGACAACTTTGATCTATACCTTGGCTATTGTGAACAGTGCTACTGTAAACATGGTGGTGCAGGTGTCTTTGTTGCAATGAGTTCAAGTCTTTTGGGTATATACCCAGTAGTGAGATTGCTGGGTCATATGACAGGTCTATTTCTAGTTTTTAAAGAAATCTCTGGTTTCCACAGTGGCTGCACTAATTTGCATTCCCACCAACAGTGTCTATGAGTTCCACTTTCTCCACATCCTTGCCAGCATTTATTATTAGAATAGCCCTTCTGACCAGGGTGAGTGATACCTCATTGTGGTTTTGATTAGCATTTCCCAGATGGCTAGTGATGTTGAGCATTTTTTCACTTATTTGTCAGCCATTTGTGTTTCTGCTTTTGAGAATTGTCCATTCATGTCCTTTGCCTATTTCTTAACTGAATTGTTCGTTTTTGTTGTTGAGTTTTTTTATGGTCCTGATGTATCCTGGATATTAATCCTTTGTTGGATGGGGCCGGCACTGTGGCATAGTGGGTAAAGGCGCTTCCATATGGGCGCCAGTTCAAATCCTGGCCACTCCACTTCCGATCCACTCTCTGCTATGGCCTGGGAAAGCAGTAGAAGATGGCCCGAGCGCTTGGGCCCCTGTACCCACATGAGAGACCTGAAAGAAGCTCCTGGCTCCTGCCTTCAGATTGGATCAGCTCTGGCCATTGTGAACCAGTGGATGAAGAGCTCTCTCTCTGTCTCTCCCCCTCTCTCTCTGTAACAATACCTCTCAAGTAAATGAATCAATCTTTAAAAAAAAAAAATCCTTTGTTATGTAAGTAGCTTTGCTGTGCAGAAGCGTCTGAGTTTGATATAATCCCATTTGACTAGTTTTTCTTTTGCTGCCTGGACTTTTGGGGGGTCTTATTCAAGAAATCATCACCCTCACAGAATGTCTTGGAGTGTTTCCCCTATGTTTTCTTCTAGCAATTTCATAGCTTCAGGCCTTACATTTAGATCTATGATCCATTCATTTCTTTTTGTATATGGTGAGAAGTGGGGATCTCATTTCATTCTTCTATATGTACACATCCAGTTTTGCCAGCACCATTTATTGAAAAGATTATCCCTTCTCCAGTGTAAATTCTTCACATCTGTGTTGGAAGATAAGTTGGCTGTATGTATGTGGATTAATTTCTCTGCTCTGTTTTCTGTCCCATTGATCTGTGTCTTCGTTTTTATGCCAGTTCCATGCTATTTTAATTACTATAGCTTTGTCGTATGCTCTGAAATCAGGTATTGTGATGCCTCCAGGGAGATGTGGTTTCAAACACATCTTTTCCTGTGAGATCAGATCCCAGTGTTGACTGATGCCAGGGTGTGTGTCTGGGAGACCCAAAGAGGGAAGCAGAGTGGCTGATGCTATTAGTAAGCGGGTGATGGCCTTGAATGGGACACTGGACATCTTTTCCACCAAAGCAGTCCAGACGGGGTCTTGTCATTGTTGCCTCTTCTGGAACCTCAGAGGGTGTTTAAAAGAGAAAGCCTCACCCTTTACACACACACACACACACGTTTCAGAATGTGTGTGTTCATGGCCCTGGTTTTGAGCACAGTTCAGATCAACACAAATGTGATAATCGTTGCTTTTCTGACAGAGACACTATGAAAAGCTGGACATTTTCTTAACTTTGTTTTTGAACTACCTTTAGAAAAATAGTAGTAAGACGAAATGGTAAAAAGTAGTAGAAACATTGCAAAAGCATATGCGGAGAGCCAGTGTTGTGGCTCAGTGGTTTCAGCCACCACTTGCAGTGCTGGCATCCATACTGGAGTGCCAGTTTGAATCTCAGTTGCTCTGCTTCTTGTCCAGCTCCCTGCTAATGTGCCTGAGAAGGCGGCAGATGATGGCCCAAGTACTTGAACCCTTGCCACTCACATGGGAGAGCAGGATGGAGGTCCTGGCTTATGGCTTCAGCCTGGTCCAGCCCTGCTGTTGCAGCCATTTGGGGAGTGAACTAGCAAATGGAAAATCTCTCTCTCTCTCTCTGCCTTTCAAATAAATATTTAAAAAATGCTTAAGAGCTTCTCTAAATCTTTGTCCCACTCTCCTCAACCTTACACAAGCATAGCAAATCTTAAAAAACCGTAGCATAATGATCAGACTTGGGAAATTAACCTTTGCACTGCCTGCAAACCAAAGGCCCTGTGCAAAGCTCAGTTCTCTCCTGGACATCCCTTTCTTTTTCTTTCTTTCTTTCTTTTTTTTTTTTTTGACAGGCAGAGTGGACAGTGAGAGAGAGACTGAGAGAAAGGTCTTCCTCTTTGCCGTTGGTTCACCCTCCAATGGCCGCTGCGGCTGGCGCATTGTGCTGATCCGAAGCCAGGAGCCAGGTGCTTCTCCTGGTCTCCCATGCGGGTGCAGGGCCCAGGGACTTGGGCCATCCTCCACTGCCTTCCTGGGCCATAGCAGAGAGCTGGCCTGGAAGAGGGGCAACCGGGATAGAATCCGGCGCCCCGACCGGGACTAGAACCCGGTGTGCCGGCGCCGCAAGGTGGAGGATTAGCCTGTTAAGCCACGGTGCCGGCCCTGAACATCCTTTTCTTGCTCCAGGATCCCAATTAGGATCTCCCTTTGACATCTAGTTGTTTTTTCCTGTCTGCTCCCCAGCTGTCTGCACAGCTTTGCAGTCATTCCTTGCCTTGTGGGACCCACATACCCCTATTTTATTGTATTTATTTGAAACATTGAGAGTCATCTAGATGGGCAGTCAGAGAACTCCTATCCAGGCCCTGGCTTAGGCTGAAGTCTCCCACATGGGTGGCAGAGATCCAACTACTTGAACCATCACCTGCTGCCTCCCAGGGTGTGCATTAGAAGGAGGTTGAAACTGCCAGCAGAGCCAGGGTTTGAACCCATGCACTCTGAGATGCCCCAAGTAGAGTCTTAACCACTAGGCTAAACACCTGCCCTGAGACCTGGATGCCTCTAGAGGTAGTGATGAGTTCCTGCGCTGAAGTGGCTCTGCTCAGGCGCAGCTGGGGCTTGTTGTTCTTGAGGGCAGGCAATGTGTCCCCAGCATCACAGATGCAGGGCTTGTTCTCTGTGCATTGTGTCTCAGGGGAGGTCCTTTGACGTGTTACCACTGCGACCATGGCCTTGAGCTCCTGGTGAAGTGGTCTCCCCCTGGGGGGCTTTTCCTATACATCACTCCACCCCTGCCTTGTCAACAGACCTCCTGGCAGAGGAATCTTGAGACTTTGAAATCTCTTTTCTTGTCAACCTTCCATTTGGTTCTAGCATCTGTCAGCACATCTTGTCCGCAGCCAGCACCACGGCGGAGTTTGCCTGAGACCATTTTCTTGTCCTCTCCTTCCTTCCGTGCTGAGTGACTACATTTCCTGGGCAGGGAAGTCCTGTCCTTTCTGCTCTTTCAACTTATTTAATTCAATATATATTCATATCAGAATGGACTCATGGCTATTTAATTTATGTTAAGGGTTATGGTTCAACATTATCACTATTTGATTGTTCAAATTGTTCCAACCTTGAGGCCAGCATGGTGGTACAGCAGGTTAAGCTGCCTCTTGCAACACTGGCTTCCTGTGTTGGAGTGTTGGTTTGATTCCCGGCTGCTCTGCTTCTGATCCTGCTTCCAATAACACACCTGGGAAGGCAGCCAAGGATGACCCAGTTGCTTCATGGGAAACCCTGAAAGGAGTTCCTGGCTCCTGGCTTCTGCCTGGCCCAGACCTGGCCATTGTCGCCATTTGGGGAATGAACCAGTGGATGGAAGCTCTTTCTCTTTCTCTCTCTCCCTCTCCCTTTCAAGTAAATGAATAAATTGTTTTTAAAGATTTATTTTTATATATTTGAAAGACTTACAGAGAGAGAAAGGTCTTCTACCCACTGGTTCACTTTCCAAATGGCCGCAATGGCCAGGTCTGGGCCAGGCAGGAGCCAGGAGCTTCATCCAGTTTCCTGTCATGGGTGTAGGGTCCCAAGAACTTGGGTCATCTTCCACTGCTTTCCCAGGCAGATTAGCAGGGAGCTGGATTGGAAGTGGAGCAGCCATGACTCAAACCAGCACTCACATGGGATGCTGGCGTCATAGGCAGTGGCTTAACCTGCTATGCCACAACTCCATCCCAGAATGAATAACTTTTTTAAAAAAGTGTTCTAACCATGGCCATTGGAGTCTCCTTCAGGGCTTCTGTGTTTTTTGAGCACTGGGTCCCTCATGATGGCCCCAGATTTGCTGCTGACTTTGCTGAGTTACTCTCTTTGTAGCTACCCAGGCCACAGGTCATGCCATCTGCTTGATGTCCATTTCAGGCCCCGGGATTCTCAAGACCCAGTCCTTAGTTGATTGGCACAGCTGGTTCTTTGGAAGTCAGAGTTGGAAGTTGGTGATTGTTGTGTTGAGAACAGTTAAAACTAAGCAGCACCCCAGGAGGCTCCGGCTCTGCTGCCTTTTGTGGCTTCTGTTCCTGCCACTTTGAGGTCTCCACCTGAGCACCTCGAAGTCAAAAGCCCTAGGATGCCCACCTCAGATGGACTTGGGACTCCCTTTGCCTGGCTTGTGGATTTTATGACCTTGACCTTGATCTTCATCCAAGAGCTGCCTCTGATCTTAACAGCAACAACGCTGGGAGAAAATTGGGAAGTTTCTTAGTGTGGGTTTCCCCAGAAGCTGACCCTATTATAAGGATTAAATGCAGGTACTTTATACCAGGGGTGGTCCAGGGGGCATGTGGGAGTTGAGATATCAGGCACATTGTCACAGTGGACAGCAGGAGCTCAGACTCACTGGGGAGCCTGAGAGTTGTGCTACCCTCGGGAGCTGGGCTATTTATACAACTCCTTGTTGTATAAATGTTTGACGGCTGCCCCAGGCATGTTAGGCGCACAGGCAAAATTAAGTATGGGATGGTAAGGGGCCACCAGAAACAGACAAGGCACAGCAACACCCACCATGCACAGACTGCCATTTTGCAAATGAAGAGATGCAGGTGCAGGGAAGCTAAGTGGTGTCTCTGGGGCCTAGGCGTGGTACTGAGAACCAGCACCTGAACCCACAAATTCGAGTAAAGACTGGTTTGGATGGCTCTAGGCCTCTACCCAAATCTGAAATCTTCTCCCTTGGCCTGCTCCTCCCCTGCTACATGCTTGCTTGACATGCCATGGATGGGTCGTTACCACTCACCACCCATTGTTCCGGGAAATGGCCTCCCAGGCTTGGCAGGGCAAGTGTTTGCACAAAGGCACACCCGAGCAACGTGAGTGATGGTTTGGCCTAACGTCTTGGTGGTGGTTGCAAGTTCATTGTTTGAGTTGGATGGGAGCAAGCGCAAGTATTATTTCAAGAAGCTTGAGTTACATCACCCACCCCGACAGGCAGTGTTGAAAGATTAGGCAAATAGAAGAACCGCCCGGCGGCTGCCTTGCTCAGAGGGTCGGGATAACAGAGACTGTACTGATCTCTCTGGACCCAGGTTCCTCTGACACCTTCAGCAGGCGGTGCTTCCCAGTGCTGAGATGTTCTTTAGTGGGGCCTGGTTTCTTACGCTTCCTCTTTTTCTCCTGAGCTCTCAGATCTAATTCTTGGCCTTATTCGGACTCCTCTTTCGATCCCCTTCACATAGTCCCAGCCCGTTCTTGTGACTTGTGGGCCTGGGCCATCTGGAGGGAATTCTAAGCCACAAGTGCACATGGCCTGCCTGCAGCCTCAGCCTTAATTTTGCAGTGCTGGGATCTGAATATTTAATGCAGAAATGACCCCCTGTCTGGCCCACCTCCTAGGACTGCTGGGAAGTTCGATCCAGATAAGGTTGGAAAAGGATGATCACAACCCAGGACTTAATACCAACTTCAAGATTCATGAGACAGACACTAAGCATATAACCAGAAGCTCCACCTCCCTGGGATTCAGGAACAGGATACCAGTGATGTTGGCTGCCATGGCTTGAATGCGTCTCCCAAAAAATCATGTGTTAGAAACTTAGTCCCAACCCAGTCGGCGTTTGAAAGTGTGGGAGGCAAGTAGGTTTTCAGATGGGGCCAAGATGATGCCATTAGCAGCCAAGAAGAGGTAGGGAGACCCAAGCTAGCACACTGGCCCCGACTAACCACGTGATCCCTTTTATGTGTTGTACAGGAAGGTCTTTGCCACTTGTTGAGCTCTTGGGTTTCCCAGCCTGAGGATCTCCCCAGAACCTTGAGCCAAATAAACTTCTGTTTCTTTTAAGTTACCCCATCTCTGGCACTTTTGTCAATAGAAACAGAAAATGGACCAAGAGAGTAGGGGTCTTAGAGTAAGAGAAACCCGTATCCCATACCCCAGAGAATCACTTGTTCAGAGCTACAGCTGAGAGACACTTGGTCCAAGAGTAATGGATTGGCTTGCAGAAGGCTGTTTACAAAAGCGCGCCTCTCAGCAATCTGGGTCAAGCCCCAGTTTTTATTCCCAGTCTTTTGTAAACTCGTATATTTTTACTTTTAGTGTAACAATGAATTACTGGAGAAAGGAAAATTTTCAAAAAAAACCCCAATGACTTCCAAAATACATGTGTTCAAACTGTATTGCAAGAGAACATTACCAATTTGCTATAAATGCTTCTCAGTGCTCACCCTCAACTTCTATTCTTATTTTATTGTAGCCTGCTAATAAACAGTGCATGTAGGCCAGCATAATGCACTGGACCACACTTTGGTTGGTGCTGTACTGCTCCATTGCTTGCAAAAAGAACTTGAAAGAACCTAAGCATTTGTACTAAAACAGTGACTCTCTCTCATATATATATATATATATATATATATATATATACACACTTTCACACACACACACACACAAATACATGTTATGTTATGTCTAACTACAAACTCCATGTATAGTCAAAGACAAAAGTGGGAGATTTGGCCGGCGCCGTGGCTTAACAGGCTAATCCTCCACCTTGCGGCGCCGGCACACCGGGTTCTAGTCCCGGTTGGGGCGCCAGATTCTATCCCGGTTGCCCCTCTTCCAGGCCAGCTCTCTGCTATGGCCCGGGAAGGCAGTGGAGGATGGCCCAAGTCCTTGGGCCCTGCACCCGCATGGGAGACCAGGAGAAGCACCTGGCTCCTGGCTTCGGATCAGCGAGATGTGCCGGCTGCAGCGGCCATTGGAGGGTGAAGCAACGGCAAAGAGGAAGACCTTTCTCTCTGTCTCTCTCTCTCTTTCACTATCCACTCTGCCTGTCAAAAAAAAAAAAAAAAAAAAAAGTGGGAGATTTGTATAAGTTACAGAAGTAGTTAGGACATTGTATTATTTAGGGAATAATCAGAGAAAACTAAATCAATATTTTTTTCAAGATTTTTATTTGTTTATTTGAGAGGTAGAGTTATAGACAGAGAGGGACACCATAGAGAAAGGTCTTCATCCTCTGGTTAACTCCCCAGATGGCTACAATGGCCAGAGCTGGGCTGATCTGAAGCAGAAGCCATGAGCCAGGAGCTTCTTCCGGTTCTCCCACACAGGTGCAGGAGGGGCCCAAGCACTTTGGCTTTCCCAGGCCATGGCAGAGAGTTGGATTGGAAGAGAACATAAACTGGTGCCCAAATGAGATGCCAGTGCTGAAGGCAGAGGCTTAACCTACTGTTGCACTGGCACTGATATATGTTCTAAGTGGCTGAAAACTATTGCAGGTCTAATTACATTTTTCATCCATGGTTGGTTGAATCTATGTACACAAAAGCCACAGATAGGGCTTGTGTTGTGGCATAGTGGGTAAAGCCACCACCTGTGATGCCAGCATCTCATGTGGGCACCAGTTTGTGTCCCAGTTGCTCTGCTTCCAATCCAGCTCCCTGCTAATTGCCTGGAAAAGCAGCAGAAGATGGTCCAAGTGCTTGGGCCCCTGTATCCACATGAGAGACCCGGAAGAAACTCCTGGCTCCTGGCTTCGGCCTAGCCCAGCCATAGTCGTTGCAGCCATTTGGGGAGTGAATCAGAGGATGGAAGACCTCTCTGTGTCTCTCCCTCTCTCTTTAAACAAAAAAAAAAAAAAAAGAAAAGAAAAAGAGAGAGAGAGAGAGAGAGAGACCGAGTGAGGGCGCAGACACAGAAGGTTGACTGTATAGATTTTCTATGAATAGAGGGATATTGCTTAAAAACAGAGGGAAAGGACTGGAAATGGATCCCTCTGGTATTGGGAATGGTGAGTGAAATGTTTTGTAGCTGTTTAGTTTTTGTGAAAAGAATGCATTCAAATATTGTTTGTATGTGAATAATTCAAAAGATTCATGGAAAACTTTCATTACCTCTAATTCCAGTTTTCTACAGACTTTTTGAAGACCCTTTGTATAGTTTTAAAAAATTACTTATTTGAGAAGAAGGCAGAGAGAGAGAGAAAGAGAGAGCATGATCTCCCCTCTGCTGGTTCAGTCCCCAGATGCCTGCAACAGCTGGGGCTAGGCCAGATCAACGCCAGGAGCTTAGGAACTCAGGCCAGGTCTCCCATGTGGGTGGCAGGCAAGCCTGCCTCGCAGAGTTTTGCACTGGTAGGAGTCCGGAGCCAAAGTCAAATATTGAACCCAAGTACTCCAATGTAGATATAAGCATCTTAACTGGTATCTTAACCCTTTTGTATAATTAAAGAAAACAAATTAACATCTCAACAAGGCTCATCCAAGGGCAGGCAAAAGCCTCTTCCTACCCCTCAAGTTACACTGGCAACCGATTTTTACCAGTGCTTTCCTGTTTCCCAACAGACACCATCACTCCCTCTACTGTGCACCCGACTTAGGGATTTAATGTGCAGTACACATCAAGGTGCACAGTTCAGCATCAGGGCCAAACTCACACGAAAAGAGCCGCCCTGGCCCCCCTGCAGCCAAGGAACTGGGAGAGTGGTCAGCTGATTGGTTGGCTGCTGTGTGGTGTCCAGAGGCAGAAGAACGTACTGAATTTTGACAACCAGAGGAGACAAAACCCTAGCATGACAAAGAGAACAGGGCTGGAAGGCAGGGGGAGCAGGTGTTCCTGATGTGGTAGACAGGCGACAGCTGCAGCGTCAGCCAGCAATGGGGACGCGTCAGTGTCCCTGAATTACCCCACAGAACCCCAAGACTCTTTCATTTTTTCCTCTCTAGGTTCTTTGCCCCCAAAGTGTGACATTACATGATATTTTACCTTTAATGTGTCTTTGGATAAGGAAATCATTTCCTTCCATTATGGTAGCTGTATTATTTCCTTAGTAAATACTTCCCCCTGCCCCTCACTGTTTTCTCCACTACTGGGACTTATCTTAGTTGGATGCCTGGATTAGTTAGGGTTTGCCAGAGAAAGAGAACCAACATGTCCCATAGCCTCACACACACACACACTCACACATTCACACATATGCACACATACATACTAGTGGGTGTGTGTAAAGGACTCAAATAGATACCACTGGTATTGGAAATGGTGAGTAAATATTTTGTAATTGTTTAATTTTTTTGTGAAAAGAATGCACTCAAGAGGCTGGCATTGTGCAGTGGGTAAAGCTGCTGCCTTCACTGCTGGCATCCCATATGGTGCTGGTTCAAGTCCCGGCTGCTCCACTTCTGATCCAGCTCTCTGCTATGGCCTGGGAAAGCAGTAGAAGATGGCCCAAGTGCTTGGGCCCCTGCACCCATGTGGGAGACCTGGAAGAGGTTCCTTGCTCCTGGCTTTGGATCAGCACAGCTCTGGCTGTTGCGGTCATTTGGGGAGTGAACCAGCAAAATGGAGGACTCTCTTTCTCTGGCTCTACCTTTCTCTCTGTAACTTTGTCTTTCAAATAAATAAATAAATCTTTGGGGAAAAAAAAAAGAATATTGTACTACTCTTAAAAAAATGCACTCAAATGTCATTTGTATGAGAAGGTTTCAACGAGTTTCTGGAAAAGCTTCTACAAACATTCACGTACAGGTTTTTGTGTGGACCTAAGTTTTTAGCCCCTTCTGGTAAATGCTAAGGAGCTTAACTGTTGGATCCCATGATCACATGGCAACAGTATGTTTAGCTTTGTTAGGAATTGCCAAACTGTATTCCAAGTAGCTGTGCAGTTTTGCATTCTCACCAGTGATGAATGAGAGTTCCTGTTGCTCTACCTCCTCACAAGCATTTGTGTCTGTTTTGGATGTTGGTCATTCTCAGGCATGTGTAGTGGTAAATGGTTTTAATTTGCAATTCCTTTTTTTTTTTTTTTAATTTTTGACAGGCAGAGTGGACAGTGAGAGACAGAGAGAAAGGTCTTCCTTTTGCTGTTGGTTCACCCTCCAATGGCCACCGCGGTAGGCGAGCTGTGGCTGGCGCACCGCGCTGATCCGATGGCAGGAGCCAGGTGCTTCTCCTGGTCTCCCATGGGGTGCAGGGCCCAAGCACTTGGGCCATCCTCCACTGCACTCCCTGGGCACAGCAGAGAGCTGGCCTGGAAGAGGGGCAACCGGGACAGAATCCAGTGCCCCAACCAGGACTAGAACCCTGTGTGCCGGCGCCGCAAGGCGGAGGATTAGCCTAGTGAGCCGCGGCGCCGGCCCATAATTTGCAATTCCTAATGAGAACTGACATTGACTCTTTTTTCTGGGGTTGTTTACTATATATATTCTTTGGTGAAGATTCTGTTAAGGTGATTGGCCTACTTTTTTTTTTTTTTTTTTTTGACAGCAGAGTGGACAGTGAGAGAGAGAGAGACAGAGAGAAAGGTCTTCCTTTGCTGTTGGCGCTGATCCGATGGCAGGAGCCAGGTGCTTTTCCTGGTCTCCCATGGGGTGCAGGGCCCAAGCACTTGGGCCATCCTCTACTGCACTCCCTGGCCACAGCAGAGAGCTGTGATTGGCCTACTATTAAGTTGAATTGTTCAGTTTTAAATTGTTGAGTTTTAAGAATTCTTTGTATATTTTTGGATATTGACTTTTATGAGATATGCCTTTTGCAAATGTTTTCTCCTAGTCTGTGATTTGTCTTCTCATACTCTTAACAATGTCTTTGGTAGAACAAAAGTTTTCAGTCTTAATGAAGTCCAGCTTATCAATTATTTCTTTCATGGATTGTGCCTTTGATATTGTTTGTACAAGTCATTGCTATATTCAAGGTCTAGAATTTTCTGTGTTCTTTCCAGGAGTTTTAAGGTTTTGCATTTTACATTTAGGTCTATGATCTATTTTGAGTCCATTTTGGCAAAGGATGTATGTAGATTCTTTTTTGCTTTTTTGCATATGGATACCTGGTTGTCCCAGCACTATTTGTTGAAACTCTATCTTTTTTTTTTTCATCATACAATATTCCTCTTTTATCCATGTCGTAGAGATTCTAAGACTCCCAGTGGACAACCTAAAACTTCAGAACCCTATATATACTTGTTTTTTTACCCTCTGTATATACATACATATGATAAAATTTAATTTATATATTAGGCATACGAGACCAGTGACAGTAACTAATAATATGGAACAATTATAATAACATTCTATAATAAACTATGACATTATCTGACTGTGGTCTGTCTCTCTGAAAATACTTTATTGTACTGTGCTCACCCTTCTCCTTGTGATGCCACAATGCCCACACGATGAGATGAAGTGAGGAGAATGACACAGACACTGTGATGTCAGAGGAGCATCCAGGGTCATTCAGCCACGACTCCGGTGAAGGTTGAAAGTCAGGAGCAGATGATGTCAATGGTTTGAAATCCTCAATAGGTGGAGTTTTCTTGCTAAAACCTTTTGAAAGAACATTGTAATTTGAAATTGTGATTCTTTCTTTTTAACTCCCATAATCATTTCAGTGACCTTTAACGCTGCGTTCATCCAAGGATCATAATCCATGATCTTGTCCTTTGATGTCTGTGCAATTCAGAACACTTGAGCAAATTTTGGTAATGTTCACATTGCTGATTCTTCTTCAGTTTCTTCCTCTTCCCCTGTAGATGACTCAACCAGTTCTTTCAATTCCTCATTTGTTAACACTTCTCAATGCCTTCAATGCGTTCTTTGACTTCTTCATCAAATGATTTGGCACATCTTTCACCAGCTTGTCTTGCTGGTTCAATGATTTTCCTAACTCTTCATAAATCCCTGGGAAGCCTTTAAAATCATGTACAACTTTACTCCAAAGGTTCTTCCAGCAAGGACTCACTGTTTCTGGTTTTAATTCATCCATTGCAGCTTTGATGAATGTTATTGTGTCAGTAATAGCAAATGATTTCCAGCACTGCATTATGTCCTGTCATGGGTACGAGTCAATTGCTGATTGAATGTGACCTAATATCGGGCAGGTGTACCCGGCCTTGACAAACCAAATGATGATGCTGTCAAGGGCCTGAAGTAGTGAGGTTGTATTTGGAGTTCAAAATGAAACCTCAGCATTTTCATGTACATAGCAAATAGATATCAGGATGGCCAGCTGTATTGTCTATTGTTGGTAGAGCTTTAAATTCCTTTGCTTCCTTTTCCAGGTAGTATTTCACATCTGGGATAAAGCATTAGTGGAACTAGTCCATTAACAAATGCCCGCCACCCACACACCTTCTGATTATGTTGCCAGAACATAAGTGTATAACTTTCTTTAAAGATATATTTTATTTATTTGAAAGGTAGAGTTACAGAGAGAGAAAAAGGGAGGGAGAGCAAGAGCGAGAGTGAGAGAGAGAGGGAGCTTGCATCCGCTGGTTCTCTCTCCAAATGGCTGCAATGGCCAGGGCTGGACCAGGCCAAAGCCAAGAGCCAGGAGCTTCATCCTAGTCTCCCACGTGGGTGGCAGGGATCCAAGCACTTAGGCCATCTGGCACTACTTTCCCAGGCACATTAGCAGGGAATTGAATCAGAAATGAAGCAGCCTGGACTTGAACCGGTGCCCATGTGGGATACCAGCATTGCCTGTGGTGGCTTAACTCATTATACCACAGCTTTTTTGTTGTTGTTGTTGTTGTTAAATATTTATTTTGTTTATTTGAAAGGCAGAGTTAGAGAGAGGGAGATCTGAACTGATAATTTTCAGCGTTGACTTTGAGAGCACACGTATTCTTTGCTGTGTATGCTGCACCTGCCTTTGTCATGCAGTGTGGCCACAGAGCACTCAAGTTAATCAGTCCTTTCATGCTTTGCATCCTGGTGCCCTTTTGACCTTCCATGAATGTCTCCCAGGACAGCCCAGTTCCCCCACAATCAAACACTTGTTGGATATTGAAGACAATAATTTTGCTTAAAAAATAAGATATATTTTATTCATTTGAAAGAGTGACAGAGAAAGAGATTTTCCATCCTCTGGTTCACTCCCCAAGTGGCTTCAACGGCTGGGGCTGGGGCTGCACCAGGCCAAAGCCGGCAGTCTGGAACACCATCCAGGTCTTCCACATGGGTGACAGGGGCCCAAGCACTTGGGCCATCCTCTGCCGCCCTCCCAGGAACACTTGCAGGGAGCTGGATCGGAACCAGAGCAGCCAGGACTCGAACCCGTGTTCTGACATGCGATGCCACCATGCCACAGTGTCAGCCCCAGTATTCTTTCTTTGTAATCAACTTATCCATGTCTGCCAGAAATGTGGCTGCTGCTTCTTCATCTGCAGATACAGCCTGTCCAGCCATTTCTGTATTTTTTCTGTCCAAACCCGTTCCTGAATCTGTGTAGCCATCCCTTCCGTGCAGTACTAAGTGGCTTGGTGTCACTAGTTTAAGACGATCCCTCGCTGAAGTCTTTGTATAGTTCAGTGCCTTCTGGTACTGCCACACACACACCACCACCAGTGGGAACATACTTTCTGTTCACATCTTTCACAGGCAAATTTCAAGCCTTTTCCAGCTTTACTAAGAGTTTACCACACACAGCACCCTAACGTTTGCAATCTGAGGTGCAATGGCAAAACTAACAGAAATTTCTTTTATTTATTTATTCATTCATTCATTTATTTATTTATTATTATTATTTTTTGATAGGCAGAGTAGACAGTGAGAGAGACAGAGAGAGAGAGAGAGAGAGAGAGAGAGAGAGAGAGAAAGGTCTTCCTTTTGCCTTTGGTTCACCCTCCAATGGCCGCCGTGGTAGGTGCACTGCGGCCGGCGCACCGCGCCAATCGGATGGCAGGAGCCAGGTGCTTATCCTAGTCTCCCATGCGGGTGCAGGGCCCAAGGACTTGGGCCATCCTCCACTGCACTCCCGGGCCATAGCAGAGAGCTGGCCTGGAAGAGGAGCAACAGGGACAGAATCCGGCGCCCCAACTGGGACTAGAACCCAGTGTGCCGGTGCTGCAGGCGGAGGATTAGCCTAGTGAGCCGCGGCGCCGGCCCAGAAATTTCTTTTTACTTTGTCACAATTTCATAGACAAAAATTTGTTCTTGCCATAGATTTTAGCAATCTCAGCACAGATTTTTTTTTTCTTCACTTGCTTCATTAAGTTAAGAACTTTCACCCTTTCACTTCCAGGAAGCACTTTTTTAAAAAATTTTTTAAAAATTTTTTTTGGCAGGCAGAGTGGATAGTGAGAGAGAGAGAGAGAGACAGAGAGAAAGGTCTTCCTTTACCGTTGGTTCACCCTCCAATGGCCACTGCGGCCGGCGCATCTCGCTGATCCGAAGCCAGGAGCCAGGTGCTTCTCCTGGTCTCCCATGTGGGTGCAGGGCCCAAGGACTTGGGCCATCCTCCACTGCCTTCCCGGGCCATAGCAGAGAGCTGGCCTGGAAGAGGGCCAACCGGGATAGAATCCGGCGCCCCAACCAGGACTAGAACCCGGTGTGCCGGAGCCACAAGGTGGAGGATTAGCCTATTGAACCATGGTGCCGGCCTCCAGGAAGCACTTTATGGCTTCTCTTTGACCTATCTGGAGTCCACAGCATCACTTACTCTTGTGCTTTGGGGACATTGTTAAATAAGGATTCTTTGGACACAAGCACTGGGACACTCTAACAGTCAGTGTGATCATGGAGAAGCCTACGTGATGTACAAGGTGGCTAGGCTGGACAAAGGGCTGATTCATGTCTGGGTAGGATGGTGAGGGCCAGTGTGGGACAGCCTAAGATTTTAATCACACTACTCAGAACAGTGTTTACAGCTTAGAAATTGCTTATTTGTGGAATTTTCCATTTAATATTTTCACATCGGTTGGCTGACCATGGTAACTGAAATGGAAAGCAAGACAATGAGTAAGGAGGGACTACGGTGAGCCTTTGCTTCCTCATCAGATACCAGCTTGCTGAGGGCTGGCTCGTGTTGTGGCCTAGTGGGTTAAGCCACAGCTTGCAACACCTGCTTCCCGTATCAAAGAGTCCCGGCCTCCCTACTTCTACTCCAGCATTCCTGCTGCTGTGCCTGGGAAGACAGTGGGAGATGGCCTAAGTACCTGAATCATTGACACTGGTGTTGGAGACCTGGATGGAGTCCCAGGCTCCTGACTTCGGCCTGGACCAGCCTTGGTGGTTGTGGCCATTTGGGAAATAAATCAGCAGATGGAAGATCTCTCTCTCTCTCTCTCTCTCTCTGTATATCTTCTCCTCCTCTCTGTCTGTAACTCCACCTTTCAAATAAATAAGTAAATGAATAATCTTTTTTAAAAAATAGAAACAATATAGTATTCTTTAATTACAATTTAAGAGATATGCAATAAAGTTGAGTGAAAAAACATGGTAAAAAATAATATCATGACTATATTTATGGGAGTCTGTTCCTGGGCTGTATATTCTAGATCACTGCTATGTCAGTTATTTCATTGATACCACACTGTCTTTTTTTTTTTTTTTTAAGATTTATTTATTTATTTGAAAGTCAGAGTTACACAGAGAGAGGAGAGGCAGAGAGAGAGAGGTCTTCCTTCTGTTGGTTCACTCCCTAATTGGCCGCAATGGTTGGAGCTGCATCGATCCAAAGCCAGGAGCCAGGAGCCTCTTCTGGGTCTCCCACGTGGGTACAGCAGCCCAAGGACTTGGGCCATCTTCTACTGCTATCCCAGGCCATAGCAGAGAGCTGGATTGGAAGTGGAGCAGCTGGGACTCGAACCGGCGCCCATATGGGATGCTGGCGCTTTAGGCCAGGGCATTAACCCGCTGAGCCACAGCGCCAGCCCCCACTCTGTCTTGATTACTATAACTTTGTAGTAAGTCTTGAAGTTAGATGGTATTAGTCCTCTGATTCACTTCTCCTTCAGTATCATGTTGGCTATTCTGGGTCTTTTGCCTCTGCAGATAAACTTTGGAATCCGTTGGCTACTAATCACAACATAACATGCTGGGATTTTGATTTGGATTGTATCACATTTATGAATCAAATGGGAAGAACTAGCATTTTGATAATATTGAATCTTCCTATCCAAGTACATGGAATCTCTCTCTATCTTGTTTGATTTCTTTCATTGGAGTTTTGTAGTTCTTCTCTCATTTAGATCTTGTATATACTCTGTTAGATTTATACAATTTTGGGGAGTGCTAATGTAAATGGCACTGTGTTTTTAGTTTCAAATCCACATTTTCATTGCTGGTATTTAAGAAATGGTTAACTTTTGTATATAAAACTTGTATCTCCAAACCTGAGGGTATGATTGGTTACTGATTTCTAGACAGTTTTTTAATCAATTTTTGTATTTTCTACACATACAGTAATGTTAACTGTGAATAATCATGTCATCTATGAAGAAAGATGATTTTATTTCTTCCTTCTCAATCTATATTTTCTTGTCTTGTTTAACTGCATTTATTATCTAGAACTTCTAGTACAATGTTGAAAATTAGTGATGAACATGCTTGCCTTGTTGATCTCAGTGAGGAAGCTCCTAGTTTCTCATTATTAAGTATGATTTTTTATCTAATTAATTAATTTATTTGAAGGCAGAGTTACCAAGATAGAAAGGCAGAGGCAGAGAGAGAGAAAGAGAGCAAGAGAGAGAGAGGGATTAACCTTCCATCTTCTGGTTTACTCTCCAAATGGCCTTAGCAGCCAGGACTGGGCCAGGTGGCGCCAGGAGCTTCATCCATGTCTCCCATGTGGGTGACGGGGGGCCCAAGCACTTGGGCCATCCTCTGCTGCTTTCCCAGGAGCATTAGCAGGGAGCTGGATTGGAAGTGGAGTAGCTGGAACTAGAACCTTTGCCCATATGGGATGTTGGTGCCGCAGGTGACAGCTTTACCCACTCACTGTGCCACAGCACAGGCCCCAGTATAATGTTTTTTGATAGAAGTTCTTTATCAAGTTGAAGGAATTTTCCTTTGTTGTTTGCTGAGTGTTTTATTTTTTTAATCTAGAATAGATGTTGGATTTTGTCAAATGCCTTTTCTGCATTTGAGAAAATGATTATTTTTCATTAATTTGGTGATGTGATGGATTACATTAATTAATTTTAAAAATGCATAAAAAGGGAACAATTTCATGTATTTCATACAATTAATTGATTTTTAAGTGTTGATCCAGTATTGCATATTTTGAATAAATTCAACTTAGAGTATTTTGAATAAATTCAACTTAGATTATACATATCGTTAGATTTGATTTACTAATATTTTTTGAGGATTTTTGTATCTATATTCCTGAAAGATAGTGGTCTGTATCTTTCTATTAGTGTTGTCTAGCTTTGTTATTAGGGCAATATTAACCTTGTAGTATGAGTTAGAAAGCAGGAGTGTACTTTAAAAAGTTGGTGGAAAATGGAGTTAAAAGATAAGTTTATTTTTGCACTTTTTTTCAAGTTCATATATACTTTTTGATAATATGCATTTCTCATGAACTTTTTGCATATCCTTCATATTCCCTCTGCTTCTACCTATATTCTAAAAGAAATTATAAAGAATTCCTATAATTTCATCTTTAAATGTTTGATAGAATTCACTAATGAAACTGGGCCTGATACTTCCTGTTCTGGAAAGTTGTTAATTACATTGGGGCCTGTGCTGTGGTGTAGCCGATAAAGCTGCAGCCTGCAGTGCTGCCTTCCCATATGGGCGCAGGTTCGAGTCCTGGCTGCTCCTCTTCCAATCCAGCTCTCTGCTTGGCCTGGGATAGCAGTGGAAGATGGCCCAAGTCCTTGGGCCCCTGCACCCACGTGGGAGACCCGGAGGAAGCTCCTGGCTCCTGGCTTTGGATCGGCACAGCTCCAGCCATTGCGGCCATCTGGGGAGTGAACCAGCAGATGGAAGACCTCTCTCTCTGGCTCTACCTCTCTCTGTAACTTTGTCTTTCAAATAAATAAAAATAAATCTTTAAAAAAAAAAAAAAAGAGGCCGGTGCCATGGCTCAATAGGCTAATCCTCCGCCTGCGGCACCGGCACACCAGGTTCTAGTCCCGGTCAGGATGCTGGATTCTGTCCCAGTTGCTCCTCTTCCAGTCCAGCTCTCTTCTGTGGCCCGGGAAGGCAGTGGAGGATGGCCCAAGTACTTGGGCCCTGCACCCGCATGGGAGACCAGGAGAAGCACCTGGCTCCTGGCTTCGGATCAGCATGGTGCGCCGGCCGCAGCAGCCATTGGGGGGTGAACCAAAGGAAAAGGAAGACCTTTCTCTCTCTCTCTCTCTCTCTCACTGTCCACTCTGCCTGTAAAAGAAAGAAAGAAAGAAAGGAAGGAAGGAAGGAAGGAAGGAAGGAAGGAAGGAAGGAAGAAAGAGTTACAGAGAGAGAGAAAGAGAGGTAGAGTCTTCCATCCACTGGTTCACTCCCCAGATGGCCACAATGGCTGGAGCTGCACCGATCCAAAGCCAGGAGCCAGGAGTTTCCTCTGGGTCTCCCATGTGGGTGCAGGGGCCCAAGGACTTGGGCCATTCTCCACTGCTTTCCCAGGCCATTTCAGAGAGCTGGATTGGAAGTGGAGGAGCCGGGATTCAAACCGGCACCCAAATGGGACGCCAGCACTGTGTGTGGTAGCTTTACCTACTACACCACAGCGCCAGCCCTGAGAGATTTTTTTTCATCTGTTGGTTTGCTCCCCAAATGGCTGCAAGCCCAAACCAGGAGCCTGGAACTCCATCCAGGTCTCCCACATGGGTGACAGGGGCCCAAGTAATTGGACTATCATCTGAGGTTTCCCAGGTGCATTAGCAGGGAGCTGAACCGAAAGCAGAGAAGTCAGGCCTTGAACTGGCGCTCTGATATGGGATGCCGACGTCCTAATGGCAGCTTAACCTGCTGAGTCACACGCTGACCCCTCTTCTTCTATTGTTGTGACCCAGATTATGTTCTGTCTTGGAACATATATTCCATGTGGATTTGAGAAAACGTATGTGTTCTGCTGCTGTTGGATGAGTTAGCCCGTGGCTGTCAACAATGACCTGTTGATTGATGTTTCTATTCAGTTACTATGTCCTTACTGGTTTTCTGTGTGCTGTGCCTAATGACTTTCTGTCCAGCTCTGGTCGTACACTCATCTATTTCTCCTTGCAGTTCTCAGTTTTTGCCTCCCATATTTTCATCCGTTGTAGTTAGGTGCAAGAAGAGTAAGTCTTCTTAGAGAATTGCTATCTTTATCACTATGTAATGTAATGTTTCCCTTTATCACTGATCATATTCCTTGCTCTACTATCTCCTCCATATGAAATTAATACAGAGGATTCTGCTTTTTTTTTTTTTTTAAGATTTATTTGTTTATTTGAGAGGCAGTTTACAGAGAGAAGGAGAGACAGAGAGAGGGGTCTTCCACCTGCTGGTTCACTCCCCAAATGAACGCAACAGCCGGAGCTGCGCTGATCCAAAGCCAGGATACAGTAGCTTCCTTGGGGTCTCCCACGTGGGTGCAGGGGTCCAAGGACTTGGGCCATCTTCTACTGCTTCCCCAGGCCATAGCAGAGAGCTGGATTGAAGTGGAGCGGCCGGCTCTTGAACCGGCACCCATATGGGACGCAGCACTGCAGGCAATGGTTTACCCGCTAAGCTACAGTGCTGGCCCCTCCACCTCTTAAAAAGACTGTTCCTTGAGAGTCTGCATTGTCTATGTGATATTTTTGTCCAAAATCCTTAACCTGAATCTAACCATGAGGAAATAATCAGAGAAATCTAGAATGTGGGACCTGCCCTGTGACAACTGGCCCAAACCCTTCAAGCGTGTCAGTGGCATGTAAGAAAGAAACGAAAAAAAAAAAAAAAAAAAAAGGCAGAGGACTGTTTCTGATTAAACAAGGCTGCAGAGACGTGGCAACCAAACGGAATGCATGAATACTGAGTGGAGCTGGGATCATAAAAAAAGGAAAGAAGATACACAGGCCATTTTTGGACAGCTGGAGAGATGTGAATATGGTCTGTTTATTAGATGCCTTTGAATCAATGCTAAGTTCCTTGGTGGGATACAGCATTGAGGTCATGTGGAAGCACAGCTTTGTTCTTACAAGATGCGTGCTCGTGTACGTAGAGGGATCTGCAACCTTATGTCCGATGCTTCACCCCAGAATGAACACATATGGATGTGTGGGTGGGATGGAAAAGCAACAAAGTCTTAACAAATGATGAATTACAGTGGTCTGGATTATGTGTGCCTCATACTCTTTCAACTTTTTGGCAGGTTCTATGTTTTCAAAATAAAAAAAGTCGAGCTGGAAAGAAAATCGTCCCTCGACCCCTATCTGCCCATAGCTAACCCAATGTATCTGCCGTTCTCAGCCAAACTCTGGCAAGAGTCACAGACACTCAGTGCTTCCTCTGCCTCCCCTCCCATCCATCCCTTCATCCATTCCTGGCAGGCGTCTGGCCCCAGTGCTGCCTTGGTCAGGGTCCCTACAGACTCCACGTGGACAACCCCCAGGGCAGTGTTCCCCATAGGAGCTGCTCCCCTGTTCTGGGAGCAGTGGTGTCCCTCAGCTCCGAGATACCTTCTGGTTTTCCTTCTATCTTGCTGGTCCCTTTTCACCCTTGTTTTGTCTACCCAACCTCAAAAGTTGGGTTCGTTGGAGCTCAGACTTTTCCTTCTTGAAATCCTGCTTAGATCATTCCATCCGTTCCTCTGGATTTTAACACTGAGTTCATCTTCATGGTGCCCTGTGATGTATCTGCAACGTGGAGCTTTTCACTCTTGACTACCCGATGCCTCTTTTCTTTTTTTTTTTTGAACAGGCAGAGTGGACAGTGAGAGAGAGACAGAGAGAAAGGTCTTCCTTTTTGCCGTTGGTTCACCCTCCAATGGCCGCTGCAGCCGGCGCACTGTGCTGATCCAAAGCCAGGAGCCAGGTGCTTCTCCTGATCTCCCATGGGGTGCAGGGCCCAAGCACTTGGGCCATCCTCCACTGCCTTCCCGGGCCATAGCAGAGAGCTGGCCTGGAAGAGGGGCAACCGGGATAGAATCCGGCGCCCCAACCGGGACTAGAACCCGGTGTGCCGGCGCCGCAAGGCGGAGGATTAGCCTGTTAAGCCACAGTGCCGGCGCTTTTCACTCTTGACTACCTGATGCCTCTTAGTGCACATCTCTCACTGGGATTTCATAGGCATCTCAAATTTAGCTTTTTCTCACTTTTTCCATTGACTGAGCACTCATTCTAAACACAGGGGTACAGGGAGAACAAACAATGCAGTGATGGGACAGGTGTTGTGGCACACTGCTTGGGAGCCCTCAGCTTGTGTAAGGGTAGCTGGAATCAAGTCCCACCTCTACTTTTTTTTTTTTTTTTGACAGGCAGAGTGGACAGTGAGAGAGAGAGACAGAGAGAAAGGTCTTCCTTTTGCCGTTGGTTCACCCTCCAATGGCCGCCGCGGTTGGCGCGCTGCGGCCGGTGCACCGCGCTGATCCGATGGCAGGAGCCAGGTGCTTCTCCTGGTCTCCCATGGGGTGCAGGGCCCAAGGACCTGGGCCATCCTCCACTGCACTCCCTGGCCACAGCAGAGAGCTGGCCTGGAAGAGGGGCAACCGGGACAGGATCGGTGCCCCGACCGGGACTAGAACCCGGTGTGCCGGCGCCGCAAGGCGGAGGATTAGCCTAGTGAGCCGCGGCGCCGGCCCCCACCTCTACTTTTGATCCAACTCCCTGCTAATGCACCTGGGAGGCCACAGATGATGATCCAAGTGCTTGGGCCTCTGCCACCCATGTGGAAGGCCTGGATGGAGTTACCATCTTCTGGCTTTGACTTAGCCCAGCCCTAGCCATTGTGGGCATTTAAGGAAACCACTGTATGGAAGATCTCTCTCTATCTCTTTCTCTCTTCCTTTGTCGCTCTGCCTTTCACATAAATAAATAAATCTTTAAAAAAAATTCAGTGCAGGGGGCTGGTGTTGTGGCACAGTGGATTAAGCTATTGCCTGCATTGCTAGTCTCACATCAGAGCATCAGTTCAAGTCTGGTCTCCTCTGCTTCTGATCCAGCTCCCTACTAATGCACCTGGGAAAGCAGATGATGGCCCAAGTACTTCCACCCATGTAGAAGACCTGGATGTAGTTCCAGGCTCCTGGCTTCATCTGGCCCAATCTTGGCTGTTGTAGCCATTTGCAAAGTCCTCTAGCGGATGGAAAAACTCTCCCTCTTTCTCTGTCACTCTGCCTTTCAAATAAATAAAATAAATATTTAAAAAAATCAATCCAGTTATGGTTGTACCATGAAGTGCATTCTAGCTGGGAGATGCAGATCAATGACAAGCAAATAAGAAAGAATTTGTTGGTGGTAAAGAGTAGCTTTGAAGGGAATAAATGAAAATAGAGAATATGTTAGAGACCACATTGCGGACACTGTATTTTAGGTGATCCGAGAATTCTTCTCGGATGCATTTAGGTTGGCATCAGGATGGGAAGACGGGGCAGCAGGAGAAAGATGGAGAGGTAGGGCCACAGGGAAGGTTGGATGCTCTGGGAGTGGGGTGAGGAGGATGCGCCCGGTGTCTCCTGGAACTGAGTATTACCCAGACCCCGTTCTGCACGTGTCCTCAGACCAAACCCTTGATCCCTGCCCTCTCTGCTTTCTGTCCCTGAAGGCACTTCTGAACAGCTTACCAGCCCTTTCTAGAAAACCTTCAGCTGACCTTGAATTTCTGTTCTGGAATTGTCTTCTGTTCACGGGCAGCTCACTGTCTGGCTGGAAAGTGTGTGGATTCTTTTACTGGCAGTGAGTCTGGAATTTCAGGACAGGTGTCCCTCAGAGCGTCTACAATCCCCTTCCCACCACCGCATCCAAAGAGTAAGTCCTGACCTTGACCCCTGCTGGAAGGGGGAAGGTGTCCATCACTGGGGGGTCAGGGACCGTAGCCCCAGCACACCCTCTGACCTCTGCTGCCGCCTCTGGTTTCCCGGATGGTGAGAGAGGGAGCTGGCACGCTGTAAGGGTCGCTCCCAGCAAAGAGGAAAGAGTGACCTGACTCTGTGACATAAGCATCGCCAGTAGAAAGTACAGCGATGACGAAAAAGATGATAAAGTCTTCTTTCTAAACCTCCCCAGGGCTGCTTGTACCTGCATAAACAAACATTATCACTCATGTAAACAAAAATTTATTTACGGAGCCAGTACTATGACGTAGTAGCTTATGCCTCCACCTACGGCACCAGCATGCCAAATGGGCACGGGTTTGAGTCCTGGCAGCTCCACTTCCAATCCAGCTCCCTGTTAATGCAACTGGGAAAGCAGCAATGACTCAAGTCCTTGGGCCCCTGCACTCACATGGAAGACTTGGATGAAGCACCTGGCTCCTGGCTTTGGCCTGATCTAGCTCTGGCCATTGCAGCCATTTGGAGAGTGAACCAGCCGATGGAAGACCTCTCTCTCTCTCTCTCTCTCTCTGTGACTCTGCCTTTCAAACAAATAAATATTTGAAAAATATTAAATAAACAGAATCATTGTTTAATATAAATAATGTAATCCACGTTAGTGTTTACTTAACACCTTTGCTGGTGGGCACGCGGTCGTTCTGATCGCACACTGTGGCAGGCATCAGGGTGCTGACCAGCCACGTGTGGGCATGGTTCACCTGTGTGCTCATTCCTCTGTACGGTGATCACATCAGGATAGGAATGTAGGGGCTGTGCATTTGCTCCTTGGGCTGATTTTGCTAAACTGCCTTCCCTGGAGGTGCGCTGGTGCCCCCACAGCTGGGCGGGGAGGCTCAGCTTCCTGAGGTGGGGAAGGAACTGGGAGGTGGGGCCCTGCTCCTGGGTTATCAGCCTTCCGCAGTGCAAACCGGCGATGGACTCTCTTTTTTTTTTTTTTTTTTTTGAAGATTTATTTATTTATTTGAAAGTCAGAGTTATGCAGAGAGAAGAGAGGAAGAGAGAAAGAGAGAGCGAGGTCTTCCATCTGCTGGTTCACTGCCCAGTTGGCCACAATGGCTGGAGCTGTGCCGATCCGAAGCCAGGAGCCAGGAGCTTCCTCTGGGTCTCCCACGTAGGTGCAGGGGTCCAAGGACTTGGGCCATCTTCTGCTTTCCCAGCCATAGCAGAGAGTTGGATGGGAAGTGGAGCAGCCGGGTCTCGCACTGGCGGCCATATGGGATGCCAGCGCTTCAGGCCAGGGTGTTAACCCACTGTGCCACAGTGTCCCCCCTCCACCCCCATGCGATGGACTCCTTATGGGAAAGGAGCACGGAGACTGCCGGCACATCTGGCCCAGGAGTTGCAGCTAAAGTAGCCACACCCAGCCCTCCAAGGGGAGAGCGAACACCTGACCACCGACCAGCATCCACCATCACAGGGGTTTTGAGGACTCATAGCCCTGACTCCTCCCCGGGCTCCCTGCAGAGCTATTGACACTAGGTGCTCTCTCTGCTCCCTTGCCCACGCCAAACCCACCCTGGGAACTGTCCTCCGAGAAGGATTTCTCACTGGAAGAGACTGGTTGAGGCCAGTGTCGCAGCAGCAGAACCCAGGGAGGAGGGAGCAAAGCTAGAGTTATTAAATACTCGGCAAGGCGAGCTGCACCGTGCGCTGAGGTTACAGTCTGGGGAGAGAGGTGTCTGGGGCTTTCCCATCACGAAGGGCTTCCTCATTGCTGGGGACTTCCCCGAAGGGCTTCCTTATTGCCAGGGGCCCAGGGGACCTCCACGCTTGGGTCTATGCCAACCAAAGTGCAGACCTAGACTGAGTTGGGAGCTCCGGTCTTGGCTCTGGTCTAGTCCTCGGGAGCCATTGCAGGTGTTTGTGGAGAGAATCAGTGGACAGACAGGCTCTCTGACTGTCATCTCTCTATCTCCCTACCTTCAAATAAGCAAAAAATGGGAGGGGGGGGGAGTGATTGACTCCTCAGCGGCCCCACCCGCCACTGCTCTGCGTTCTTGCTTAGTTTTCCACCAAGCTTCCGACTTCCTGGGTCTCCAGGGGACTGCATTCTGACGGGGCTGTGCAGTGGGGCCTTTTGTCTTGCTCTTCTCCTGCTTTCTTCTGTGTCCATTTTTCTCCCTGTTCTCTGCGCTCTCCCTGTTTTGTCATTTTGTCTGTTTATTTTATTACTATCTCTTTATTTTTTCTGTTTGATTTTTGATTTTCTTGCTATTTTTCCCCTTTTTGTTTTTTTTTAATTTTTGTTTTTGCTATTTTAAAAATCAGCTTTATTGAGGCATGATGCATATACAATAAAATTAATTTATTTTATTTTAAAGATTTATTTATTTATTTGAAAGTCAGAGCTACAGAGAGAGGGAGAGACAGGGAGAGATCTTCCATCTGCTGGTTCGCTCCCCAAATGACTGCAACAGCCAGGGCTGGGCCAGGCCACAGCCAAGAGCCAGGAACTCCATTTGGTCTCCCACACTGGCGCAGGGGCCCTGGTCCTTGGGCCATCTTCTGCTGCTTTCCCAGGCACATTAGCAGGGAGCTGCCACCCACCTGGGGAGACCTAGACTGAGTTCTGTGCCCCTGGCTGTGACCTGGCTGAGCCCTGGCTGTTGCAAGCCCTGGCTGTTTCAGGCGTCTGTCAATCAGCTCATGGATGATCTCTGTCTCTCTGCCTTTCAAATAAATTGGGGGAAAAAAAGAAGAAGAAGAAAAATGTGTTCTACCAAAAACTTTCTCAGCATCAATATTGCCAGAATTAAACTCTCAGGGCTGGACACCTAAAAGGGAAACCCTGCGACCCAGGGAACCCCACGCTGCAGTTTCATGGGAGTGAAAAGAGGCCCTGGAAGGATCCAGTGGAAGAAACTGAGTTCTGCGACAGCCTCGCCTGTGTGGGCTTCCTGCCCAGGTGCAGGGAGCGGGGAGGGGGGCTCCCTGCCAGATTAGATGCTGGAAGCCTGGGAGGCGCTAATTAACTCTCACCTGCATCACACTCACTCACCTGGGTAGCTTTTAATTGCCCACCCTCTCACCCTGAGCTTGGCTCCATCCATTCGGCAGCTGGACAGGTGGTTCTCAAAGTGTGGTCCCTGGAGCAGCAGCCTCTGTAGCACCTGGAAACCTCTAATTAGAAAGCAGTAGGCCTCGCACTTGGGCGGCCATCGCAATCCCTGGCAGGGCTGTTTAGAACAGTCCGGAGGAGGATTGCTGGGGCCAGGCCTAGAATTCAGTAGATGTGGCGGAGGGCCTGGGACCATGCATTTCTGTTAGATAGGCAGTTGGAGATTAGCCTCTGTGTGTGGGAAGGACCTGAGGAACTGACACATCTACTGCAGCCCAGCATCTGCAATTCAAAGTCCTGCCCAGACCCGGATCACCTTCCAGGGGTCCCAGCCCCCCCACCCCAAAGGAAAGCTCCCAGGAGAATTCTCTCCTCTGGACCTGATAACAAGGGGCAATAAAAGCCTCCCAGATGCCCCAGGGGAAGCCCCTCTGCCAGCAAAGCTGGGGAGGAATTTGCTAATTTACCCTCCACAAACCCTTTGTCCTAGAGGTGGAGGAGGGGAAGGAGAAACCTGGACCCCTTTTACTTTATAAGCCCCTGTCTAAACAAAGACTGCACGCTCAGCTCTCTGCTCTCTGGGAGCCGCCCACCTGGCCTGCCCAGGTGTATTCTCTCCATCAACCACTTAACCTTGCTTAAGTCCAAGTGACCGGGCTCACTCGCTCTCTCTCTCGCTCTCTCTCTCTCTCTCCTGTCCCTTCTGATGGATGCTCTATGTCCCATTAAACCTTCTTACTTTGCCTCTGTCTCATCCCTGAATTGTTTCTTGTGTGAAGACAAGGACCCCAAGACTTCTCTCCAGTGACATTTCTAACAAGTTACCCTTTGTGGCAAAGGTGCCACTGCTTCAGGGAACACACTTTGAGCAGCACTGCACTTGGTCAGGCGGGTTCAGCAGTCCGTATTTCAGAAGCTCCCCCATGGGGCCAGCGTTGTGGCATGGCAACGCCTGTATCCCTTTTGGGCACCAGTTGAAATTCCAGCTGCTCCACTTCCCATCCAGCTCCCTGCTAATGCACCTGGGAGAGCAGCAGAAGATAGCCCAAGTGCTTGGGCCCCACACCCAGTTGGTAGATAGAGTTCCTGGCTCCTGGCTTCAGCCCAACCCAGCTCTGGCTGTTGCAGGCATTTGGGGAGTGAATCAGCAGACGAAGATCTCACTCCCCCCAACCCCATCTGCAACTCTGGTTTTCAAATAAATAAATAAATCTTTAAAAAATAGAATAGCAAAGCTCCCCCATGATTCTGACTTGCCCCTGGGCTGGGGACTCCTGGTCTGTGGGCTGCATTGGCAGAGGCCAGCAGGAGAGAATGTGTTTGAAACATGGGGCCTCCAGGGCTACGTTCTTCATCTAAGCTTTCATCACTAGCCAATCTGCATTCCCGGTGAAGCTGGGGCCCTGGGTTTCCTCCAACGTCCGTAGGGCCTCTCCAGGCGGTCTGAGCAGACCAGGCATTAGAGAGAGCTGGGCTCAGCTGGCTGCTCCCACGCTTGGCCCCGCTGCTGTGGGAGTTGTGCAAGAACCACTCAGGGGCTGAATCCATAGAGAGCACTGGGCAGGGCCCCTGGCCGGAAACAGACACATCCCTTTTGGTGCTGGTGAGCTGTAAGCATTGACGTTCATGCCAGGGACTCCAGGAATGTGACCGTTTTTAAGGCTGTTACAAAATTATATCAGATTCCCAAATGACTGTTTGCTATAATTTATGCAAGCTGTTGAATTTCAGCCACTTTTATATCAAGTGTGGCCACCCAACACTTTTGTTCTTACTCTAATTGAGGCAGAATTTACATATAGTAAAAAGCACATGACTTGAGCTGACAAGAGAGAATTTTTTTTAGAAGATTTATTTATTTGAAAGAGTTACAGAGGGAGAGGGAGAGATAGAGAGAGATCGCCCACTCTCTGGTTCACTCCCCAAATGGTGGCAATGGCCAGCGCTGGGCCAGGCTGAAGCTAGGAACCAGGAGCTTCATCCAGGCCTCCCACATGGGTGGTGGGGCCCACACACTGGGCTATCTTTGCTGCTTTTTCCAGGCCATTAGCAGGGAGCTGAACTGGAAGTGGAGCAGCCAGGACAGGAACTAGTGCCCATATGGGATGCTGGAGTGTTAAGCAGTGGCTTTACCCACTACAGCACAAAGCTGGCCCCCAGAGTGAATTTTTACCTCTATACACACCCATGTAGCCTCTACCCAGATCAGGGGCAGAACATTTCCATCATTCCAGGGAGTTCCTTCAGGCCCTTTGACAGTCACTGGCTACCTCCCATTGCCCCGACAGTTAAGCACTATTCTGACCTCTCTCCCAGAAGCTGAGTTTTGCCTGATGTTGAAATTCAGGTAATGTCAGTCATTCAGGATGTGCTCTTCCACTCAATACTGTGTTTCCTTTCTTTTCTTTCTTTCTTTCTTTCTTTTTTTTTTATTCTATTTATTTATTTGAAAGGCAGAGTTACAGTGAGGCAGAGGCAAAAAGAGAGACAGAGGTCTTCCATCTGCTGGTCACTCCCCAGATGGCTGCAATGGTCAGAGCTGGACCCAATCCAAAGCCAGGAGCCAGGAGCTTCTTCCAGGTCTCCCACATGGGTGGGGGGTCCCAAGGACTTGGGCCATCTTCCACTGCTTTCCCAGGCCACAGCAGAGAGCTGGATGGGAAGTGGAGCAGCTGGGAGCCAAACCCGTGCCCTTATGGGATGCTGGCACTGTAGGCGGTGGCTTTACCCACTACGCTGCAGCACCAGTCTCAATACAGTGTTCCTGAGATTCATCCATGTCATTGCAAGTCAGAACAATTTATTTCTTTTGCTGTGCCGTACTCTATAATCTGTTTATCCGTGCTTCTATTGAAGGGCGTTTTAGTTGTACTGTAAGGCACTGAATGATGTTTCTGTCAAAGATGGATGGTATAAATGACAGTGGTCCCATAAGATGGCAATGAAGCTGAAAAATTCCTATCGCCTGGTGACATCATAGCCAACAGAAAGTCACAGTGTAATGCTGGTGTAAGCACACCTACTGTGCTCCCAACAGGATAAAATAATCTACAGTCCATAGTACTTGATAACAAATGACCGTGTTATTAATTTATGTGTTTATTATGCTAGATCCATTTAAAAATATTTATTAATTTGAAGAGCAGAGAGAGAGAGAGAGAGAGCTTACATCTGTTGGTTTACTTCCCAAATGGCTGCAACATCCAGAGCTGGGGCAGGCCAAAGGCAGAAGCCAGGAATTCCATCCAGATCTCCCACATGAGTGGTAGGGGCCCAAGTCATGGGCTATTGTGTTGTGCCTTCCTACGAGCATTAATAGGAAGTTGGGTCAGGGCTGGCACTGTGGCCTAGTGGGTAAAGCTGCCACCTGCAATGTCGGCATCCCACATGGGCGCCAGTTCATGTCCCAGCTACACTGCTTCTGATTCAGCTCTCCTGCTAATGTGCCTGGAAAAAAAGCAGTGGAAGATGGCCCAAGTGCTTGGTTCCCTGCCACCCACGTGGGAGACCTGAGTGAAGCTCCTGGCTCCTGGCTTCAGTCTGGCTCAGCCCTGGCCGTTGTGGCCACTTGGGGAGTAAACCAGCAGATGGAAGATCTCTCTCTCTCTCTCTCTGTGTGTGTATGTGTGTGTGTGTGTGTGTGACTATGTAACTCTGACTTTCAAATAAATTAAAATACATTTTACAAAATAAGAAATTGGATCCAAAGCAGAGTAGCTGGGACTTGAACCAGCACTTGGATATGGGATGTGGGTGTCACAAGCAGTGGCTTAGCCCTCTGCCACAATGCCTGCACCTTTGTATTATTCTAGAGGATACTCCTTCTACTGTATAGAGAAAAGAGTTGAACCAGTGTGTCATGGTACCCTGGCAGCAGCCTCATGAACACAGTGTTTACCATGTCTCCCAGTAGCATCAAGAGACCACATCAAATGATTGGCCTGTGCATCCAGGTTTAGGTCAGCACAGTCTTGGGCTGCTTGCACATTGATGAAATCAGTTCGCAATGAGCTACAGTCAATTCGACTACCATGCACATTCTTGCACGTGGATTTCGGTGTGCATACGTACTCATCTTTTGGGGGTGTATCCCCAGGAATAGAACTGCTTGGTCACAGGGTAAGTGTACCTCCAATTTTAAAAGAAACTGTGAAAGAGTTCTCTAAAGTGCTTATGCCAATTCATACTCCCACCACCAAGCCCCACCAGTCCTTGGTATTTTCTGAGGTTTAATTTTAGCCATTCCGGTGAGTACATAGTGACAGCACAGTGTGGTTTTAATTTGCATCTCCCTGTCACCATTGATGCTGGCTTTTCATTAGCTTACCTTGGCCATTTGGGTATTCTTCTGTGAGAGGTGCCTGTTCAGTTTATTTGCGCATATTTTTCTACTTGCATCTGAGACCTTCACCTAAAGGTAAAGTGTTGTGAAATAGCACCTTACTTATAATAGGTGTTAAGAGGAGGCTCAGGGGCTGGCACTGTGGTGCAGTAGGTTAAGCTGCTACCTGCAATGGCAGTGCCCTATATGAGGGCCGGCTCAAGTCCTGACTGCTCCTCTTCCAGTCCAGCTCCCTGCTAATGCACCTGGAAAGGCAGTGGAGGATGGCTCAAGTACTTGGGCCCCTGCACCCGAGTGGGAGACCCAGACGGTGTTCCTGGCTCTTGGCTTCTGCCTGGCCCAGCCCCAGCTGTTGCGGTCATTTGGGGAATGAACCAGTGGATAGGAGATCCTTCACCCTCTGTCTCTCATTCTACCTTTGAAATAAATAAATAAGATCTTTCTTTTAAAAGATTGTATTGGGGGCCAGCGCTGTGGCGTAGCAGGTAAAGCCACCGCCTGCAGTGTCGGCATCCCATATGGGTGCCACTTCTAGTCCCAGCTGCTTCACTTCCAATCCAGCTCTCTGCTATGGCCTGGGAAAGCAGGAGAAGATGGCTCAAGTCCTTGGGCACCTGCACCTGCGTGAAAGACCTGGAAAAAGTTCCTGGCTCCTGGCTTCACATCAGTGCAGCTCCAGCCATTGTGGCCAATTGGGGAGTGAACCAGCAGATGGAAGACCTTTCTCTCTCTCTCTCTCTCTGCCTCTCCTTCTCTCTGTGTGTAACTCTGACTTTCAAATAAATAAATAAATCTTTAAAATAAATAAATAAGATTGTATTGATTTCAAAGGCAGTGATGCAACAGGGAGCTGCATCAGAAATGGAGCAGCGAGGACTTGAAGCAGCCCTCTGCTAGAAGACGCTGGTGTTGCAGGCAGGGGGCCTAACCCGCTGTGCCACAGCACCGCACCCCCACTGTGGTCCTTTGGATGCAGGACTTAGAGAGGTGGTCTCCAGCTCTGCTCATCCCTGCCCCTACCCCCACTGCCCACCCCCCCACCAGCTGGCTACCAGGAGCCAAATCGATGTTTGAGAAGTGAGTGGATCTATGGGTCATTCAGGGTCTGGTCCATTTCCTGGTCAGGGAAGCCATCTTTCACTCCTGCCACCTTGGCCAAAGGAACAGACAAGAATGTCTTTTCACACTCTACCTGAGACTCGAACATCTTGATTCCTCCTGTTCGAAGTCCAGACATCCCTGCATTCTTGAACAAGTTTGGGTCAGTTAAGTTTGAAACAGAGGCCAGCACTGTTTCATAGAAAGTCAAGCCTCTTCCTGCAGTACTGGCATCCCATATAGGCGCTGGTTCGAGTCCCGGCTCTACTTCTGATCCAGCTCCCTGTTAATGTGCCTGAAAAAATAGCTGGCCCAAGTCCTTGGGTCCCTGAATCCACATGAGAGACCTGGAAGAAGCTTCTGGCTCCTGGCTTCAGCCTGACCCAGCCCCAGTTGTTGCAGCCATTTGGGGAGTAAACCAGTGGATGGAAGATCTCTCTCTCTCTCCCCTCTGGTCTGTATCCAGCCTTTCAATTAAATAAATAGATCTTTTTTTTTTTTTTTAAGTTTGAAACAATAAATCCCTTTTCTATGCTGAGTTTTAGAGGTCAACAAGACAACAAAATGCCCCATGGTAGAGTTCTGGAATTGTCAGAATCAATTAGTTACTTATTTATACAAATTACTAACATCTGTTTCTTATCTCCTTGGTGACAAGCCTTGTGATGCTGGAGACTTCAGACTGGTGTTGGATGGGTTTTTCTGGCCCAGTTCCTCCTCCTGGCCCTTCATTCATGACGCTTTCCTGCTATTGTGATTTCTCCCACCCTTGTGGTTCCGTGGAACCCCAAGGATGGCAGACTCCAGTGTCTGATTGTGCTAGGTTGTAATTCCATGATCTACCAGTAGGTGCCTCCCTCTAACACGTGATGCTCCCATGACCGTTTTGTTTCACATGTGACAAATTAGAACCACGGAGAAGTCAATTTTGTGTATTTGAAGTTTTATTTTTCTCTTAAAGAGTTATTTATTGGGGCCAGTGCTGTGTCATAACAAGTAAAGCCTCTGTGTGCAGGTGCAGCATCCCATAAGGGCGTGGGTTCGAGTCCCAGCTACTCCACTTCTGATCTGGCTCTTTGCTATGGCCCCTGCACCTATGTGGGAGACCCAGAAGAAGCTCCTGGCTCCTGGCCATTGTGGCCATCTGGGGAGTGAACCAGCGGGTGGAAGACCTCTCTCTCTCTCTCTCTCTCTCTCTCTCTCTCTCTCCCTGCCTCTCTGTAACTCTGCCTTTCAAATAAAATAAATAAATATTTTAAAAGAGAGAGTTACTTATTTGAGAGGTAGAGTTACAGAGGAAGACAGAGATTGATCTTCCATCAGCTAGTTCACTCCCTCAGATGGCTGCAACAGCTGGGTCAGGCCAAAGCTTCTTCCCCGTCTCCCCCATGGGCAGCAGGGGCCCAAACACTTGGACCATCTCCACTGCTTTTCCCAGGCCATTAACAGGGATCTGGATCAAAAGTGGAGCAGCCAGGACATGAACTGGTGCCCATATGGGATGCCAGCATCACAGGTAGCGGCTTTACCCTCTCTATGCCGTACACAATGCTAGCTCCTGGAGTTTTATTTTTTAAAAAATTGACTTTGAATGGATAGCTATGTTGAGAAGTGAAGTGTGTGTGGAATATTTTGGAACAGCTTATTCTCATTGAGCTTTTTTAAAATTTTATTTGAAAGGCAGAGCATAGAGAGAGAGAGATTAGATAAATAGATAGATAGATGGGTCTTTCATCTGCTGGTTTATACCCTAGTTGCCTACAGCAGTGGAGGTCCTGTCAGGCCAAAGCCAGGAACCAGGAACTCCATGTGAGTCTCCATGCGGGTGACAGGGAACCTGCTTCCTCCAGGGTGTGCGTCCTGGATCAGAGGGAGAGGCAGCACTCCAACCCAAGCCCTGTAACATAGGATGCGGGCGTCCCAAGCTGCCTGCTCTCCCCCATCCCTCGCCCCCCGCATTGAACTTTTTTGCAATGTTAGAAATGTGGTACAATCTGCTCAGTTCAGATCTGGCTACGGTCCAGTAACAACAGCCGCAAGCCACACACAGCTGTCGAGGAACTGTCATGCGGCTAGTGCAGCCGAAAGAGCTGGTCTTTAAGTCCTACTTACTTTTTGAGTCATTTGAATCTCAACAGCAGCATATCCCTGGTGTTCACTGGCCCAGGGAGCCGGGCTTCAGAAGCATTTTTTTAAATCATTTCAGCGAAGGAGAAGCAAGACAGGGCACATTAGAACAGAGCAGCTGCTGGGAAATCTCCTTGGTGATGTCAGGGTGGCTTCGTGGAGGACAGCGGAGCCTGAGAGATCCGTGAATCAGTTCTGGCCTCGCCGCTGAGTTGCTGCTGACACCCTAGGGAAATGAGCTCATCTCTCAGAGGCTCCGTTTCTGTGCGCGTAACTTGGGGACAGTGACACCCACCTCAAAATACGACGGGGGTGGGAGGGGTGAGTGGAGTGCCACGTACAGCACTCAGGGCAGTGCCAGGGTTGACACATATAGTAAGTGCTCAATAAACCAGCCGACCGTCCTCGCTGGTGAATTTATCATTCACCACACTCTTGGCTCAGGGCCTGTACGGGGGCAAATCAGAGTGAGGACACAGTTCAAGGACCCGGTTCAAGTCTGCAGTCAGTGCTGGAATCTGGCCGTCGTGTCAGTTTCATCAACCCAGAGGTCAAAAATCAAAGGGGCCAAGAGAAAAAGATGCAAAACGAGAACCAAGACTTTTTTTCATTTTTTTTTTTTTTCGCTTCAGCCAGATTCTCCAAATGTTAGCATTGCGCCACGTTTGCCTGATTGCTTTCTGTATCTCTCTGAATCACAGGAGAGTAAACTGCAGATACGATGTCCTTTACCCTCCAGAGCCTCGGTGTGGAATTCTGAGAAAGGAAAAGGCAGCGAGGTTAGCACAGTGCAGTTGCCCAACCCCGGGAAGCTGACCTCTCTCCAGCGCAGTTAGCTCATCTGCAGATCTGTTCAGATTGCCATGTCACCAACGGTCCCAGGAATGTCCTAGGCAGCAGAGGGAGATCCCGGCTCACCTGCTGTCTCTCTCTGCTCTCCCCGAAGCAGGTCCTCGGGCTTTCTGGGACTTCGGTGACATTGACATCTGCGCAGAGTGCAGGCAGTCGGCCGAACGTCCCTGCGCGTGGGGCTGTCTGACGCTTCTTCATGAGGCCGCTGTGTTCTTCCCCGTGCGTGCTGTCAGCAGGGATGGGAGGCCCATCGCTTGGTCGGAGAGAACAAATTCCGATGACACACATTCCCCGGGGAGAAAGAACCGAGAAGCATGGGGGTGGGGGTGGGGTGGGGACTGCCGCGGCTGGCAGGAGCAACTGCAGTTAGTGTCTGTTCTCAGGAAGTAGAGAAGCAAAAGGGTCGAAGGCAGAGGACTCGGAACAGAGAGGGGGAAACGGACCCCTGGAACGAGCTGAGGCCGTGAAAAAAAAAAAAAAAAGTGGGAGGCGAGCAAACGGTTTTAAACTGCTTACTTAAAAAGTGCTCTTGTTTTTCTGACAATAAAAAATAGAATGTGCCCACTGTGGAAAATACAAAAGGTATAAAGAAGAAAACAGCAACTCCCTAAGTGCTCTCGCCAGCTGCCCAGAACATTGCTAGTGTTCCGGGCAGTTCCGGCCCCCAGAAAGTTTTTCTCGGGCTGCACTTGGAACACAAAACCAAGTGGGGCGAAGCCAGGTCTCTGCTGCTGGGGCTGGGGGGGCTGGGGGGGCAGGTTGTGTTGGCACAGGGCGGGAAGTAGGGGCTGCCTGTGCTTCCCCCTCCACTCGTGGGGGACAGGGCCTGTCAGCTAGGGGGGAGGGAGGGCACAGGTCCAGGGGGAGAGACAGCGACCTTGGGTGCCCCAGAGAGCCCAGCACCATGGTTGCTGTCTGTGCAGAGAAGTCTGTAGCTGGCTGGATGTTTTGTTGGTTTTTAGAAAAATGTGGGTCAGGGTGTGTGGTGGCTGCAGACCCAGCTGTGTGCACTCCTGGCTCGGGCTGGCGAGGCCCACGGGGCAGACTGGGGAAAGGCCCAGCCCAAGGGCTGAGAGCATGAGGCAGGCCCTGGGAACAGGGGCATCGTCCGGGCATCGTCCGTCCGTCTGTATGGTGGCAGCCCCGCCCCCAGGCCTCGTGTCTGGGAGAGGAAGAAGGCTCTGTTCCTGGTCTCAGGGGGCAATGTCTATGCAGCCACAAGGCTGCAGGCTGGGAGTGTTCTCGGCCCTGCAGAGCTGCCCCACTGCAGGAGATGGAGGTACGTCTTAGCAGGAGGTCCCTGGGTACGCACAGGGCTTCCTGGCCCCTTCCCTGGTCTCTGTGGCCCTGAAGGCGGGGGTGGATGGGAGGCTGGGAGGCAGTGCTCTTTGAAGGGAGCTCTTCTCAGGTAGCCGAGAGGAGTGTTCCTGCCAACAGGAAAGGCTGACATGATAGCATTTATAGCATGCGTCTCGCGCTCTGTGTGTGTCGCCCAAGACAGCCTGTGCAGCCGCCCTGGCCACGGGAAGGCTCCTCTCCTTCTACTTCTCCTCCAACCCCCGCTTCATGCAACAGGCAGAGAGACAGACAGGCAGAGCTTGCTCGCATCCACTGGTTCATTCCCCAAATGCCTGCAGTAGCCAGGCCTGGGCTGGGGCCGAAGGCAGAAGCCAAGAATTCAATCCAAGTCTCCCACATGGATGACAGGAACGCAATCCCTCGGGCTGTCACTGCTGCCTCTCAGAGTCTGCATTGGTAGCAGGAAGCCAAAGGCAGGAGCCAAAGGCAGGGGTTGAACCTGGGCACTGGGATGTGGGGCACAGGCGTCATAGCTGATGTCTTTTTTTTTTTTTTTTTGACAGGCAGAGTGGACAGTGAGAGAGAGAGAGAGAGAGAGAGAAAGGTCTTCCTTTGCCGTTGGTTCACCCTCCAATGGCCGCCACAGCCTGCGCACTGTGGCCGGCGCATTGCGCTGATCCGAAGCCAGGAGCCAGGTGCTTCTCCTGGTCTCCCATGCGGGTGCAGGGCCCAAGCACTTGGGCCATCCTCCACTGCACTCCCGGGCCATAGCAGAGAGCTGGCCTGGAAGAGGGGCAACCTGGACAGAATCCGGCACCCTGACCGGGACTAGAACCTGGTGTGCCGGTGCCGCAAGGCGGAGAATTAGCCTGTTGAGCCACAGCGCTGGCCCAGGTGTCTTAACCACTGGACCAATACCTGCCCCTCATCCGTGGTTTACAGACAAGGAAGTGCAGCCTCGGAGGTAAGTGACGTGGCAGGTGCAGTCAGTGCCCCCAGTCCTCAGCCCATGCCCACGCGTGCCCGTGGCTTCTTGCATGTCTCTGCAGAGGATGCTCTCTGGCCTGGGGGGTGGGCATTAACACCCCAAAGGTGCCAATCAACCAGTGAGGGGTGAGACTTGTTTGCTCCTGATGAGACAATTTTATTTTTAGTTGTGGCAAAAAGCACACCTATAACATGTCCCATCTTAACCATCTTTAAGTGGCCAGTCCTGTCTGTATGGTGTCTTGTTGTGTAACAATTCGCTAGAAGCGAATTGCAAAAACTGAAACTATATACCCAGGAAGCAGCAACTCCCCACCCCTCCTCCCTAGGCTCAGGCCACCACACTCTACCTCACGGCTCCGACTTTGAGTCTTCCAGGTGTCTCATCGAAGTGGAATCACACTGCGCTCGTTCTTTTTAAAATAAACGTATCTTTTAATCTCATTTTCCAAGAGCTTAAAAATAATTATTGGGCCTGGTGTTGGGGTGCAGTGGGTTAAGCCACTGCCTGCGACACTAGCAATCCATATGAGTGCTGGTTCGAGTCCTGACTGCTCCGTTTCCCATCCAGCTCCCTGCTAATGCACCTGGGAGAAGCAATCGAAGATGGCTCAAGTGCTTGGGACCCTGCCACCCCTGAAGGAGACTCTGGCTTCGACTTGGCCCAACCCCAGCCTTTGAGGAGTGAACCAGCGAATGGAAAATCTCTGTCTCTCTCTGTAATTCTGCTTTTCAAATAAATAAAATATTTTAAAAAAATAATTAATTAATTATCTTTATTTGAAAGGCAGACAAACACATACACATACACACACACACACAGATATCACATCCCCAAATGCCTGCAGTGGCTGTAGCTGGGAGCTAGGAACCCAGTTCAGGATTCCTATGTGGTAGCAGGGACCCAAATACTTGAGCCATCACCTGCTGCCTCCCAGGTGCACACATTAGCAGGAAGCTCAAGTCAGGAGTGGAGCTGGGACACAGACCCACACACTCCCATACGGAAGGCAGGTGTCCCAAGTGGCAACTTGACCCCTAGCAAGATGTCTGCTCCCTAGACTTGTCCTTTGTAATCCTGCTTTTATTTCATGTCCTCGAGGATTACTCATGTGGCAGCAGGCATCTGAATTTCCTTCTTTAAAGATTTATTCATGGGGCTGGCACTGTGGCATAGCAGGTAAAGTCACTGCCTGCGGTGCCGGTATCCGATATGGGCGCTGGTTTGAGTCCCTGCTGCTCCTCTTCCAATCCAGCTCTGTGCTATGGCCTGGGAAAGTAGTAGAAGATGGCCCAAGTCCTTGGGCACACATTTGGGGGACCTAGAAGAAGTTCCAGGCTCCTGGCTTCAGAACAGCGCAGCTCTGGCCATTGCAGCCATTTGGGGAGTGAATTGGTGAATGGAAGAACTCTCTCTCTCTCTCTCTGTAATTCTGCCTTTCAAATAAATAAATAAATCTTTTTTAAAAAGAAAAGCAAATGAGAGAGAGAAAGGGAGAGACAGGAGAGAGATCATCCATCTGCTAGTTCACTTCTCAAATGCCTGCAACAGCCAGGGCTGGGCCAGGCTGGGGCCAGGAGCCTGCAGCTTCATCCTGGTCTCTCTCGTGGGTGACAGGGACTATTCTACCATCGTGTGCTGCCTCCCAGGTGCATTAGCAGGTTGCTGAATCAGAACTGGAGTAGCCATGAGTTGGTCCCAGGCACTCTGATGTGGGAAGTGGGTGTTCCGAGTGGTCGTTTACGCACTGCACCACAACGCCTGCCCCCCTTCTTCTTTGAGGTTGAAAAATAAGCCGTTATATACACATACTCCTGAACCCAGATTTCCTCTATGTATTCATCTGTTGATTTACATTTAGTAAAACATTTAGTTTGCTCTCACTTCTTGGCTATTGTGAATCATGCTGCAATAGACACAAATATGCGAGGGCCAATGTTGTGGTGCAGTGGGTTAAAGCCACAGCCTGTAGCACCAACATCCCATATGGACACCAGTTTGAGTCCCAGTTGCTCCACTTCTGATCCAGCTCCCTGCTAATGCTCCTGGGGAAGCAGCAGAGGATGGCCCAAGTGCTTGGAGTCCTACATCCACATGGGAGACCTGGAAGAAGTTCCTGGCTTCTGGCTTTGGCCTGGCCCAAGCTGGTCATTGTGGCCATTTGGAGAGTGAACCAGTGGATGGAAGACTTCTCTCTCTCTCTGTAATGCTGCCTTTCAAATAAATAAAGAAATCTGTGTAAAAATTGCAAATATGTGAACGTTTCTTCAAGGTCATATCTTCAACTCTTGCATATATTCCTGCGTCTTAGTCCATTTTGTGCTGCTACAATGAAAAGCCTGAGACCGGCTGAATCACAAAGGACTGAAATCTGTTTTCTCCTGGTTCTGAAGGCTGGGAAGTCCACGGTCAAGGCACTTGCATTTGGGGTCTTCCTGAGGCCGGAACACCGTGTCCTCACCTGTTCATAGGTGGGAGGCCGATTCATGCCCCCAGAAATATCAGGTCCTAGTCTTTGGAACCTATAAGTGTTACCTTAGAAGGAAAAAAAAAATATAAGAGTCTTTGTAGAAAGATCCGAGCTAGATCGTCCTGAGCTATCTGGGTGGACCCTATGTGCCATCCTCACAAGTATGGTTTAAGAGAGACAGAGGAGACTCGCCACCCTCACACACAGCGGGAAGCGACGCGAAGGTGGGGCAGAGAAAGATTTAAGGGCCAGACTTGAGAGCCGGAGGGGTGCGGCCACCAGCCGAGGAGTGCCCGCAGCCACTGGCAGCTGGAAGAGGTAAGGCAGGAATTCCCAGGGTCTCCACCAGGAGGGTGGCCCTGCTGGCACGTTGATGTGAGTCCCGTGATGCGGACGGCAGACTTCCGGGCTCCGGAGCTGCGAGAGAAAAGGCTCCGGCTGTGTTGAGACCTCCAGTTTGTTGCAGCTGCCACGGGGAACATACACACAAGCCAACATAACCCTTCATAGGCAGTCCTGGAGAACAGGGAGAATACTTTTGCATTTGGCTAGCATTTCTTTTATTTAATTTTTTAAAAGATTTATTTATTTATTTGAAAGTCAGGGTTATACAGAGAGAGATGGAGAGGCAGAGAGAGAGAGAGAGACAGAGAGACAGAGAGAGAGAGAGATCTTCCATCCGCTTGTTCACTCCCCAGTTAGCTGCAATGGCCGCAGCTGTGCCTATCCAAAGCCAGGAGCCAAGGAACCTCCTCTGGGTCTCCACGCGGATGCAGGGGCCCAAGCACTTGGGCCATCTTCCACTGCTTTCCCAGGCCATAGCAGCGAGCTGGATCAGAAGTGGAACAGCTAGGACTTGAACTGGTGCCCATATGGGATGCTGGCACTGCAGGCAGCAGCTTACCTGCTATGCCACAGTGCTGGCCCCTCGGCTAGAATTTTTAACAGGAGGACACTTCAAAAGCTCATGGAAAATGAAACTCATAGATAAGCTTATTTTGGTGCCAATTTTTTTTTTTAATCCAGGCATTGTTTTTTTCAGAATGTGCATTTTCCATGAGCTTTCTGATGACCCCTGATAACAGCACGGCCACCCCGTTAATCGGGCTGCTGCTTCCAGTGGATTTATGGCAGGTTTCACAGTCATTCGCAGAGTTTGTTGCCACAAACCCTGGTGGTCGTGCCGTCCACAGAAGAGAACCACAGGGCTCTGGGTCAGCCTTGTCCATGTCAACAGCTCAATCCACTTCTAGGTGAAGCAGCGGGAAACTATGACATCACGTGCACAGGTGACACCATGTTGGAGGGCGGAAAGACAGTGACAGCTGGAGGGAGATGAATGTTACTGTGACAGCTTGAACTTAGCAATACAGCCAAGACGAAGGTAAGAAAGTTAGGTTTTATTTTATTTATTTATTTATTAAAATTTTATTTATTTGAAAGAGAGAGTTACAGAGAGAGGTAGAGCCGGAAAGAGAGGTCTTCCATCCCCATCACTCCCCAAATGATCGCAACAGCCAGAGCTGAGCTGATCCAGGGCCAAGAGCCAGGAGCTCCTTCCAGGTCTCCCACGTGGGTGCAGGGGCCCAAGCACTTGGGCCATCTTTTGCTGCTTTCCCAGGCCATAGCAGAGAGCTGGATCGGAAGTGGAGCAGCCGGGACTTGAACCAGTACCCATATGAAATGCCGGCACTGCAGGCAGCGGCTTTACCTGCTACGCCACAGCACTGGCCCCATGTCCCCTTTTGAAAAACGAGTCCCAGGCCGGCGCCGCGGCTCACTAGGCTAATCCTCCGCCTGTGTCGCGCACCGGCACCCTGGGTTCTAGTCCTGGTTGGGGCGCCAGATTCTGTCCTGGTTGCTCCTCTTCCAGTCCAGCTCTCTGCTATGGCCCGGGAATGCAGTGGAGGATGACCCAGATCCTTGGGCCCTGTACCCGCATGGGAGACCAGGAGGAAGCACCTGGCTCCTGGCTTCAGATTGGCGCAACGTGCCAGCCGTAGCGGCCACTTGAGGGGTGAACCAACGGAAAAAGGAAGAGCTTTTTCTCTGTCTCTCTCTCTCTCACTGTCTAACTCTGCCTGTCAAAAAAAAAAAAAAAAAAAAAAAAAAAAAAGATTAAAAAGATCTTGGCCCAGGATTGTCATGGGCCAAGAGAGTACGTGTGCTGACTTGGTCACTATGCAACCCTCCATGTCCATTCTCTGTCCTCCTCCACTCCGCTCTGTGCCCCAGAGGCTGACCCTTGGCCTTTGTCCCTCAGCATACTAATGGTCTAACGCTGTGACGCAATCCGGCCATAACACATAGCAGCCTAAGGCTACAGGATGGCGGAGCCATCACAGTTCCATGGGTCTGGAGCAGGGGTCGCTTAGAGGTGGCCGCTCTGGCTGCTGGGTCTGTGGTGCTCTGAGGGCTCACCTGGGATTGTGCCTGCTGTGGGCAGGAGGCCTCCTTCTTCACCCCGTGGATCTCTCCCTTGGGGCTACTTAAGTGCCCACAGAGCATGGCCGCTGACTCCCCAGAACGAGCGGTCCAGAAGAGCAAGGTGGACGCCACCTGTCTTCTGCATAGTGTAGCAAGGAACCTCACGGGGGCAGGGTCCCCCTGGGAGCTAGGGTGCACCTTGCAGGCTGGCTCTCCAGGAACAGTGGGAGGGCACAAAACGGGGCTGGAGAGGGCGATAAAACCCGGCCCAGCTCAGGTTGGCCGAACTTGGGCCCCAGTCCTGGGAGGGACACCCTGGGCTCCACGGGGGAGCAGTCTGTGTGTGACGGGAGGGAGTGGAGGTCCGCTCTGAGCCACGCCTGGATCCCAGCACACTGTCACCAGAGCAGGGCCGTGATGACGCGTGGCGAAGATAAGAGCTGCAGAGCCACACACAGGAGGAGACCACGGCCAGCCTTGAGGAACTAAGAACCTGCAAGTCCATGGCCACCGGTCTGGGCATTATGGGTGTTTGAGGAGGATCCAGGAGCTGTCAGCGGGAGGCTTGGCAGCAGCAGGCCCTGTGGCCCCCGAGACGGTGCCAAGAGACACATTGTGCCGGGATCCGTCTGGAAAGGTCATGTGTTCAAACAGCTTTGTTCAGACACACCGTCTTCCGCACTCGCCGCGGGCTGTTCTGGTCCAGGTCTGGGAGTCCAGTTCCCGATCTGTTTTTCAAGTTCATAAAGGCACAGTGACGCGTTAGCATAAGACAAGAAGAGCAGGGAAGGGTCCGGGATTAAAAGGAAAGAGAAAAAAATTTGAAAAAGGAGAGGATTGACATCACCGGGTGGGCTCTGCAGGCGTGCCACGGTTCCGTGGCTCTTGTCTTTGCGACCACGTGTGGAGCAGGGCATGCCATGTGTGGATCCAGCCATTTGTCTCCCTCTGCCTGGGGTCTATGGCTGGCCTTGGGCCTTGCCGCTGAGCAGACTCCCAGCTGGACACCGGAGGCCTGGCCTTATTGGTGTCCTGGCTGAAGTTAGGATCAGTGAACTGCGACTCTACAACGACGTCTTACAGCTGGGACACCAAGCGGGCAGGAAAATCTTGCAAAGACTTTCCTTGGAAAATGCTTTCCCATGGCTAGGTCCCCTGGGGCTGCAGATCTGTGTGTCTGTCTTTGGGAAAGCCCCTGCTGCGCCAGGGCTTTCAGATTGTAGGTCAACGTGAAGGTCGCCGGGAATACGGGGGGAGCCCTCGGGGAGGCCAAGCTGGTGTCTCCTGTGTGAGCTTAGCAGCTGCCAAACGGCATGTGGGCCTTTGCAAGCTCATCTGCGCCTGCGCAGCCTGGCTGGCTGGCTGCTGAGGTTTGCAGTCTGTTTCCTCCCCGGCGACCTTCCGGGACACTCTGCCCTCCCCCGATGTGCACATCAACGAGGAGGTCCCCAGGGAGGGGGCAGACGTGTGGGAGACACGTGTACCCCAGCTTGCACCCCTTACCTCTGAGAAAGCTGCATTTCCCACAAATGAAACTATTTTTTTTTATTGCAGAGAGAAGTTCATTTTATAAAGGAAACAAGTTAAAAATATCTGTAAAACCAACAAGCCATTTGGTTGTGCAAATATTACTTCCTAATTTCTTTCTTGTGTGTGTGAAAAATATTTGTTTTCATTTTATTTGAAAGGCAGAGAGACACAGAGAGAGAGGGCGAAACAAACAGATGGACTGAGATCTTCCATTGGCTGGTTCACTCTCCAAATGCCCGCAAACAGCTGGGCCTGGTCAAAGCCAGGAGCCCAGGACTGCATCCATCCAGGTCTCCCACGTGAGTGGCAGGGGCCCACGCGCATGAGCCATCACCTGCTGCCTCCCCGGGTGTGCGTTAGCGGGAAGTTGGAATTGGAAGTGGAGCTAGGACTCAATGCCGGGCATTCTGATTGAGATGTGGGCATCCCATCTGTCATGCCCCAGACACTCCCTCAATTTGTGGCTTCCCAGTGCGTTGTAGACGCCGAGTGTTTGTGCTGAGGACCTCTGTCTTTTGTTGCTCCCCTCAGCTGGGCCTGTGCTCGCTCTGCTCTGCTCCGTGCTGTGGGATGCTGAGTCAGCTGGGTCCATCCGATGGGACCGTCTGGAGGCAGGAGGAGAGGGAGCCAGTGTATTTGCCCTGCACTCCCCCTGCCTTTCTGGGTCCTTATGGCTGGAGTGTGCCCCCTCCTGGAGGCCCCAGCTTCTGTCCAGGGCCCTCTCATTGCCACCACCCTCTGTGGGTTCCCGTAGCTGTCCCGTTACCTTTGGGAATGGTCCCCGGATGTTGCTAGCCACAGGATTCTGCTTCCCCTGAACTGATTTCCCAAATCCTACCTGCAGCTTTGTATACAGTCTCTTCACCAAATTTCCCACGAATTTCCCCGTTCACGCATGCCATCCCCATCCCCAGGGACCCTGGCTGACACGATGTGATGTTCAAACTCGTGTTTTGAACAGCATTGTTGAAAGCTCTCTCGCGTCCACTTCCTCTTTTGAAGGCCTTGGGAAAGACTGGAATTGCTGTCGTTTGAACTTCAAACAGCAGCAGCGCTGGTCTTTGGAGAAGAGCGGTTTTGTGTCTCCCGCAGTGGGAGTGTCCACGGAGTGGATGGATCCATGGGAGGATGGCTTCATTCCCAAAGGGCCGCCTCTGGAAAGCTCAGAATAAGTTAACACAGGACGAGAGCGAGAGCGAGAACGAGAGAGACGATGCCAGGTCTGTACTTGCCTTGCTGTTGGGAGCCTCAGGTGGAAGCCAGATCAAGGGTTGGGGTGCAGGAAAGAGATAGGGACGATGCGTTAGCAGCACATTCCCTGCTTCCAAAGGGATCCTGGGACATGATTCCGGGGAGGGGCGTGTGCTCCAAACTCCAGCGATCTACTAAGAAAACAACCCAGGCTCAGGGGTGAGTCAACACGATCAGTATCGGTAGAACAGTATGGAACTAGGCAAGGGCGAGCCCTCCGTTGTGGAAGGGGGAATAAAGGCTATTCCTTTAGGGTATGACCTCATGAGCTGAGGGGAGCAGGATTCGGCCACATGAGTGGTGCAGCAGAGGGAGGAACCAGACAAGAGACAAAAGGAATCAGCTGTGAGAACCTGCCCCTACTTCCTCATTCTTATCAGGAGCGCAAAGCCCTCTGAGAAACCCTTGGGCTGAGGAGGGGTCTGATGTTGGCCCTGGGGAGTTTGCAGCTGTGGCTCTCACGGTCCAGAAACCAAAAGCAGAGAGCGGCCCAGCACCTTGGAAGTCGAGGAGGCTGAGATACAAACGGAGCCCCTCTGAGCCAGATCGGGGACCCTTGGTCACTCCCCCTTGGCCCGGCCACCACTGGGGGCCACTTGGTGGTGATCCTCAGGCCCCAGCTGTCGCTCAGGGCAGGAAGCAAAGCCACAGCTCCAAGGGGATTCCTAAGGAGGTTATCTTAACAGAGGGGCTGCTCACAGCCAAGTGGGTAGAGCTTGGGGACCCCAGGGATGTGGCGGCATGGGGGAGCCCTTCCAGCTTCCGCCTGAAGAGCTAGGGTGAGAGACTGTTTCCCGGTGCTGGTGAGAGGGGCAGCCTGGAGGGGAACCAGCCTGGCACCCCTGCCAGACCAGAGAGGGGAGAGGGGTCGTGAAACTCTGCATCCTCTCCCCTCACCCCCAGCCTCTGGCCAGGGTCTCCTACCAGCTGAATGCAACAGGCGCCTGGGCAAAGTACCTGCTAGGGTCTGCTGGGACCCCCAGAGGGAGGGGCCAGGCTGGCTCCTTCTACAAAAGTCCTAGGGCACCAGGCAAGGGGTCCCACGGAGGCTCCCTTCCTAGAGCATGCCTCAACGGCCCCACTCCTCACTCTAGGCTGCACGACTCAAAGATTCTCCACCCTGGGCACTGAGTCTCCAGTTCCAGTGGACCCTGGGGGCCACCAAACCACAGAGCCCATGGCAGGAGGAACAGTGGGAGATTCCTCCAGGAGGGATGTCCAGGTGTAGCCGGGTCCCAGGTATCCCGGGAGAGCACAAAGGCCAATGGGACCAGAGCCCCAGGGCTGCGGGGGTATGGGGGGTGAGACTGATAGGAGACGGACTCTAACATCGAGGGCCTGGGCTCCTGCAGATGCCCCATTCCCAGTGGGCTGCAGGGTGTGGTGGCCGAGACCTTGATGGACAGCTGCCGCTCTGGCCCTCACAGAGGCTGCTGGTTAGCCCAGGGGCGGCCACTAGTTGGTGGCCACACTGGGATCCCACAGGGCCCTTGTGGGCCGGCAGCCAGCCCAGCAGCCTCCTGGGAGGTTCCGATGACTTGACCCCAGTGCCTGGCAGAGGGAGGGAGCCCGTGGGCCCACCAGGCTGGGCCACACAGACCAGTCTTTGTGCCATGTGGCCGACGGGAGGTGTAGACTGTCTGCACCATCAGTGCCTGCCAGGCCCCAACACAGGCTGTCTTTGTGATGTCCAGGAGCCGGGAGGCGTGGGGGAGGAAGGCCCAGGAGGAGGTTCCCGTGAGGCAGCCCAACTGCTGTGTGTTGGAGGGATGGCCTGCACACACACACACACATCACGGTGGGAGGATGGCAGGCCAGGGTAGCACGAGGTCTCAGGAGAAGCTTCTTTGGGTCAAGCCAGGGGATTCTACACAGCAGGCAGTTGCCACCTCCAACAGGTAGCCCTCTAGGCTCCCCTTCCTGGCATGAACTGAAGGCCCTCCTGGCTTGCCCAGCCCTCAGAGCCTGTGGCTGGGTCTTCAGGGTCTTGAGAGCCAGGGTTTCAGATGCACAGTCGTGAACGTTCATGTGGTTTGCTCCAGGGAGACTGCGGTCCAGAGAAGGGGTCTGTGGGATCCATTTCTCACTCAGGCCCTGGCGTCGCGGGGCCCAGATCAGCTCCCCCTTGACTGATTTTCCTGGCCTCTCTGACAGCAGGTGCTGTGTAAGTATCTCAGATGGGCTTGCCAGGCAGGGCCACCCCACCCCCAGCCGGCTCACAAGCCGGGGGGAGCCTGCACGGGGCTACACACTGTGCTGTCACCATCCTGAAATCCTCGCTGGCTTCTGAATGAGGGGCCCACTTGTTGTGCAGGGGGCCGCTCAGCTACAGAGGGGGCCCGTCTCAGACTCGGGGAGGGCATGGGCGTGTGGAGTCACCCCCTCACCTCCGCTCAGCTACAGTCCCCTGAGTACTCCACCAGCAAGGGTTCCTTCTGAAGCCACCTGTAGAGTTGTTATTATTATTATTATTTTAATAAATTGATGGGGCTGGCGCTGTGGCACAGTAGGTTAATCCTCCACCTGTGGTGCCGGCATCTCATATGGGCGCTGGTTCTAATCCTGGCTGCTCCTCTTCTGATCCAGCTCCCTGCTATGGCCTGGGAAAGCAGTGGAAGATGGCCCAAGTGCTTGGGCCCCTGCACCCGTGTGGGAGACCTGGAAGAAGCACCTCGATCCTTTGGATCGGCTCAGCTCCAGCCATTGCGGCCATTTGGAGAGTGAACCAGTGGATGGATGACCTTTCTCTCTGTCGCTCCCTCTCACTGTCTGTAACTCTACCTCTCAAATAAATAAATAAAATATTTTAAAAAATAAATTTCATTAAAATTGTACATGTTTATTGTGGAAATTTTGAAGAACACAGAAAACTACTAAAAAGAAAATGAAAAAATAATTCAGACTCTGTCACTGATGGCTTGCCATTATTGGCATTTTGGTGAGTATTTTTTCGATGTGCTGTGTGTGCACTTATATATATGTTTATAGTATTTATCTTCACAGTCACCTTTAGTTACCAATATTTAAAAATATTACTTTATGTAAATAAAGTGACATACTATATTATATATTTACATATCATTGTATATAAATGAGATCATAATATCTATGAAATTACTTTTCAAAAGTCTGCGGGAAATGAGATTAAAAAATAAATTTATTTGGTGCAAAAATTTTGAAATATTTGTATAGTTTTTTGTAATACGCATGTTTCAAACACTCTTTGAAGAGCCCTTCTTATTTATTTATTTGAAAGACAGAGTTACAGAGAGAGATATCTTCCATCCACTGGTTCACTCTCCAAATGGCCACAATGGCCAGGGTTGGGCCAAGTCAAAGCCAGGAGGCAGGAGCTTCTTCCAGGCCTCCCATGTGGGTGGAAGAAGCTGTTATTTGGGCCATCTTCCGCTGTTTTCCAGATGTATTAGCAGGGAGCTGGATTGGAAGTGGAGCAGCCAGGACATGAACTGGTGCCTACATGGGATACTGGCACAGCAGATGATGGCTTAGTTCACTGTGCCACAGTGTCAGCCCCTGAAAATAATTTTTGGTCCAAAATAGACTTATGTTAAAAATTTTTTTTTGTTTATCGGAGAGGCAGAAGGACAAAGAAAGAGCCAGCCAGCCAGAGCTTCCATCTGCTGCTTCACTTCCCAAATGCCTACAATAGCTGGGGCTGGGCCAGGCTGGGCAGGGGCTGGAGCCAGGCACTGGAACTCACGCCTCCCGCAGATCTCCCACACATGTAGCTGGAACATCACCACTTAAGCCATCACCACTGCTTCCTAGGGTCTGCCTTAGCAGATCTGGAATCAGCAGCCAGCGCAGGGAATCGAACCCAGGCTCTCCAGCATCGGGCACGGGTGTCTTAACCCCTGGGTTGAATGACCTAAACTTATCTTTTTTTTTTTTTTTTTTTTTTTTTTTTTTGACAGGCAGAGTGGACAGTGAGAGAGAGAGACAGAAAGGTCTTCCTTTTCCGTTGGTTCACCCCTCGATGGCCGCTGCAGCCGGTGTGCTGCGGCTGGCGCACCGCGCTGATCCGAAGCCAGGAGCCAGGTGCTTCTCCTGGTCTCCCATGTGGGTGCAGGGTCCTAGCACTTGGGCCATCCTCCACTGCACTCCCGGGCCACAGCAGAGAGCTGGACTGGAAGAGGAGCAACCGGGACAGAATCTGGCGCCTCGACCGAGACTAGAACCTGGGGTGCCAACACCGCAGGCGGAGGATTAGCCTACTGAGCCGTGGCGCCGGCCTAGACTTATCTTCTAATTCCACTTTTCATGAACTTTTCCAAGTACCCTCGTATACACTGTGTGTGTGTGTGTGTGTAAACTTTTGGAAAGTTCAAAGTCTCGGACATATAGATTCACCTTGCTAGTATTTGACAACTGCATGGAATTCCATTGCATTTATAAACATCATAAATGACTTAACTAGTCTCTTAGAGATGCACATGTTGGTTATCTTTCACTTTTAAAAGTCAATGCTTGGGGCTATCCACAACCACAGCTTAAATGCCATCCGCTGTTGACAGTGCCCCAGCCAGCTTGCATAATTGCAAAAACCTAACCTCACCAAAAGCCAGGAACTGCAGCTCCTGCTCTAATCTCCTTCCCCTCCCGCAGACCATGTGGTAGCCTGGGATCATCCTTGGCTTCTCCATCCAGTTCATCACCAAGCCCCAGAGAGTCCATCTTCAAGTCAGATCTTTGCTACACGCTTTATTGAGGTAGGTTTGACACGCCAGCAGCTGTAGCTATTTCATGTATACAGCTTAATGCCTTTGGAGCTAAGTGTACACCTGTGAAACCATCGATCAATGCCACGAACATCTCTATCACTTCCAACAGTTCCCTCCCACCTCTTTTGTGTGTGTGTGTGTGTGTGTTTTAATTTTTTTGCTTTCCTCGTTCCTTTGTGGTTAGAGCACTGAACATAAGATCCGCCCTGTTAGTAACGTTTTAATTGTACAATGCAGTACCTTTTCTCCACAGACCTGTGTTGCATGGGGGAGTTCCAGAATTTCTTCACTTGGAGTAACTGAAACTTTGCACGCTTTGGTCAACATCACCTCATTTCACCTCTCCCAGCCCCTGGCAACCACCATTCTGTTATCTGCTCTGTCTGATGAGTTTGACTTTTTTTTTTTTTTTTTTAATTTATTTATTTGAGTGGCAGAGAGGTGCTGGGGTCATGGCGTAGTGGGTAAAGCCACCACCTGTGATGCCGGCTGAGGACTGCATTTATTATCATAAATACTGTGTGCACATACAATTTCTTTATCCATTCATCTGTTGATGGACATTTGGATTGGCTCCCGTATCTCACCTTTTGCGAATGATACTGCAGTGGGCATGCGCATGCAGATCTCTCGTCAATATCTCAATTTCAGTTCCTTCCAAAATAAATCTTTTTTTAAAGGTTTATTTATTATTTGAGAGGCAGAGAGAGAGAGAGAGAGAGAGAGAGGTTTTCCATCTGCTGGCTCACTTTCCAAATGGCTACAGCTGTGCCGATCTGAAGCCAGGAGCCAGGAGCTTCTTCTGGGTCTCCCATGCAGGTGCAGGGGCCCAAGGATTTGGGCCATCTTTTACGGCTTTCCCAGGCCACAGCAGAGAGCTGGATCAGAAGTGGAGCAGCTGGGACTCAAACCGGCACCCAAATGGGATGCTGGCACTGCAGGCAGCAGCTTTACCCACTATGCTACAGCGCTGGCCCCCAAAATCTTAAACCTTTCTGTTTCTCTTTACCCATAAGGCCACCACCCTTGCCCACAGGATTCATACAATAGACCACCCCTCTTATCAGCAGGGGTACATTCTAAGACTCCCACTGGATGCCTGGAACCACAGAAAGCAGCAAACCTTAGATATACTCTGCTACCCACCCCCCAGCACATCCATACTTATCATACTTTACTTAATTCACACACATACTTAATTTACACAATAGGCACAAGAACAGATAAAGAGTAATAATAAAATAAAAAAAAATAAAATAATAAAATAGATTGATTACAATATTCTGCCATATCTTATGGGCCTGTCCTCTCCCTTCTTCTCGTGATCCTGGGAGATGATACAATGCCCATGGGGTGAGCTGTAGTGGAGTGAATGGATGAAGGTCACTCGAACCCAAGCTCTGCGGAACTCCAGCAAATGATGCAGTCAGAGTCACCACCACCACTGGCTGGACAAAGGGCTGATTCAGCCCCTGGGGTGCGATGGAGCAGGGCACCAGCAGGCTTTAGTGCACGACTTAGAACTTGTGAGCTAGTTCTCAAATTTCCCATTTAATAAATTTTTTTTCAGAGATTTATTTTATGTGGTTGAGTTACAGAGAGAGAAAGAGAGAGAGAGAGAGAGAGAGAGAGAGAGAGAGAGAGACCTTCCATCCACTAGTTCACTCCTTGAATAGCTATAACAGCCAGGGCTGGGCCAGGCTGAAGCCAGAAACCAGGAGGGCCCTCAGTACTTGGGCATCCTCCGCTGCTTTCCCAGGCCATTAGCATACAGCTGCCAGGACTCAAACCAACACTCATATGGGATGCAAACATTGCAAGCAACAGCCTAGCCTGCTGTGCCACACAGTGCCAGCCCAGCACCCCCCCCCCCCATTTAATATTTTCAGATCATGGTTGACCACACGTAACCAAAACCATAGAAAATAAAATCATGCCTGGCACTCTGGCTCAATAGGCTAATCCTCCACCTGCGGCACCGGCACCCCGGGTTCTAATCCCGGTTGGGGCGCCGGATTCTGTCCCAGTTGCCCCTCTTCCAATCCAGCTCTCTGCTGTGGCTCGGGAGTGCAGTGGAGGATGGCCCAAGTGCTTGGGCCCTGCATCCCATGGGAGACAAGGAGAAGCACCTGGCTCCTGGCTTCGGATCAGCGCGATGCGCCGGCCACAGTGCGCAGGCCGTGGCGGCCATTGGAGGGTGAACCAACGGCAAAGGAAGACCTTTCTCTCTCTCTCTCTCTCTCTCTCTCTCACTGTCCACTCTGCCTGTCAAAATAATAATAATAATAAAATAAAATCATGGCTATAATTGCTGGTGTATGTGTAACTCCATTGTGACCGGGAGTTCCGGCTGGTCAGCCTGCTCCAGTGCCCCTGCTCCCTCTGACCTCACCCCTGTGGAGGGAGTCCCACTGTGTGGGCTCAGAGTGCACCAGGAGAATTCTACCTGCCTTCCCTCATGTTCCCCTCCCGCAGCATCTGGGGATGGGTGGGAGGAGAATCCGCCCAGCTCAGGCAGAGCCGCCTGTCTGTCCTGCTCTCACCACCGCTGCTCGGATGCAGGTGTTTGTGCTCTGATACTGTCAGTGAGACTCACTCCAGGGCTCTGATTTTAAGGATGGAGGGGGCTGGGAGGGTCCCAGGCTTCACAGTAACTCATGGACACCGGAGGGGACCTGGCAGGGGCGGGGTCATCGGACAGGAACCGTGCCCTCTCTGAGCAGAATCTTTTTGCACTGCCACGTTTCAGACCATCCCTGGGACTTCCAAGGAGACACTCTGGCCTTGGGGCTGGCGCAGCTGTGTTGGGGTGTGGACACCCATGTGTGCAGACACCTGTTGCCCACGCAGGACAAAGTCCAGATGCTGTGTCCAGAGACAGCCTTGCTCCTCCTCCTCTGTCCCCCCAGCAGACTGGGTGCCAAGTCTGGAAGCAGAAAGAGCTGGCAGTTCGGGCTGGAGGAGGACACCGTGCCCAGGACAGAAGTCTGTGCGTGGGAGGCATCTTCTGCAGCAGCCAAAGCTCTTCACCTGCTGCTCTGGAAGAGCACATGGGACCGGCCCCGCCCATCCATGTGGGTGGGGCTCCTCGGAGGCCCCAAGCTGCCCATCACCTCGGCTGTTTCCCCTCTTTCCATACCACCTCGTGGTCATCTCTCCCATTTCTCCCCAACCCTGTGCCAGAGTGCCTGGCATACAGATGGCACCCAATAAATGCTCAATGAAAAAAAAAAAACACAGGATGTAGAATCTGCCTGCCTTTGGGGTATCTGGAATAGATCCCCCAAGCCTCTTACTTCCTGTGCCAATTCTAAAATAAAACCATAGTCCCCATCCTGGAAACAAGGTCCTCATAGTCTACCCCAATGTCCTAAAGATAGGTAAGGCTCAGCCCTGACTTGGTGCCAGGCGGTGCACCTGTGTTGTGTCTCACCCCCAAGACAAGCCTGGGAGGCGGGTCCTGGGCCTGTCACACCCATATTACAGGCGGAGAGGGTGAGGACAGAGAGATTAAGTAACTCACCCAGAGCCATACAGCAGGAGAGAGGTGTACACCGGGGATTTGAATCCAGACCCTTCGGACCCCCCCTGAGGGTTTGCGAGGGCCCCTAAACGGGAGGAAGGCGGGTTTGCAGTGTATGGGGGGCAAGGGAGGTGTGTGTGAGCCTGTGCATGTGCGTGTGCCAGTGTGTGTGTGTGTTTGCGTGTGGTGGGCGGCAGAGGTGGCTGCGGAGGCAGGCCAGAGGACCCGGCGCCCGTGGAGACGGGAGCCCACGAGCGAGCGGGGAGGTGGGGCTGGGCGCAGCCCCGGGAGCAGGGCCAGGCCTCGCTTAGGACGCTAATGAGAAGCAGATGGAGGAGGTGGCCGGAAGCCCGGCCCTGCGACGTGGCGTCCTGCGGCCAGCCCCGGGCCGGCCCCTCCGTGCGCTCCAATGGCAGCTGGCGCGCGGTGCCGGCGGCGGCAGCGCTGCGCGGGACGCAGGAGGCTGTCGCTGCCGCGCTGCTCTGCCGGGCGGGGAGGCACAAACCTTGCTCCGCGAGGGTCCGAGGGTCGGGGCTGGGTGCGGCGGTGAGAGCTGCACTCGCCCAGCGCCTTGAAGGACACTTAAGCACCGCAGCCCGACGACTGTGCCCGTAGGTCTCAGATCAGCCCCTCTCCTTAGCAGCTCAGCAGAGCCCTTAACCTCTGCGAGCTTTGATTTCAAAGCGGGGATTCCAGGAGTACTTCAGGAAGGGCGTTTTGGCGCTCAGATGCAGTATTTATTTAGCACTTACTGTATGCTGGCCTTTTTTTTTTTTTTTTCCCAGAGCTTTCCTTGTTTTTACACATTGAATCTGTGCCACAAACCACTGAGCCAGGACTGCTATTGCTCCATGCTATGGGGGAAGAGACTGATGCCCAGAGAGGTTAAGCAACCTACCCAAGGTCACATAGCCAGGAAGAGGCAGAGCCAGGTTTCAGACAGATTTTTTCTAAAGCATTAATTTATTTACTTGAAAGATAGAGTTACAGAGAGAGGTACAGCCAGTGAGAGAGAGAGGTCTTCCATTTGCTGGTTCACTCCTCAAATGGCAGCAATCACCAGAGCTGGGCCTATCTGAAGGAAGGAGCCAGAAACTTCTTCCAGGTCTCCCACGTGGGTGCAGGGGCCCAAGCACTTGAGCCATCCTCCACTGCTTTCCCGGGCCACAGCAGAGAGCTGGACTGGAAGAGGAGCAACTGGGACTAGAACCGGCGCCCATATGGGATGCTGGTGCTGCAGGCTGGGGCTTTAACCCACTGCACAAAAACACTGGCCCTTCAGACAGTTTGAGCTCAGCTCAGAAGCCATCACTTGCTGCCTCTGAAAGGGGAGGCGCTTAGCACAGTGCCTGGCTCCACACAAGGTGGTCATTGAGGGGCCAACACTGTGGCATAGCAGGTTAAGCCACCATCTGCAGCGCCAGCATTCCATTTGGGTTCAGTTCGAGTCCCTGCTGCTCCACTTCTGGTCCAGCTCCCTGCTAATGGCCTGGGAAGGCAAAGCAGTGGAAGATGGCTCAAGTCCTTGGACCCTTGTACTCATGTGGGAGACCTGGAAGAAGCTCCTAGCTTCTGGCTTCAGCCTGGCCCAGCTCTGGCCATTGCGGTCATTTGGGAAGTGAAACAGCGGATGGACGATCTCTCTCTCTCTCTCTCTCTCTCTCTCTCTCTCTCTCTTTCTCTCTCTCTAACTCTGCCTAAAATAAAATCTTTGGGGGAAAAAAGTGAAGTGCTGACATTTTGTGTCATTCATTGATTCATTCTTTCATTCAACAACTGTCCTATGACCCTTGCCGAAAAGGCAGGCAGAGTAGGGAAGACTGGGACTGCAAGCCCATCGTACTCCTGGAAGCCTGTTTAGGGGTGATAAGTAGAGCGCCCATTCACATGGTGGCCGGTTTAAGGACAAGAAGCAGAGCACCTGTTCTTGTGAACTTGAGGACCAGGGGTTCCCTGTAGGAAACCTAATTTCAGGTGACACCGCTGCACAGTCTCCTGGGAGTGGGGCTTTCCAGGCACCCTGGGGCCCTGACCTCCCTGCAGAATGCCTCTGTTCAACGCCCTGAGCTGTTGCTCCCCTCAACCCAGCATGCAACAGCCTCCACGTTGCCATGGTAACAACAGGCGTCCCATTCTCTGTTCTCTTCCCACTCCAGGGTCAATACCGCCTGACCATGGCTGGATCCTTGTGAGTTCAGACTCTGTTCCCCTCTGATGAGGGGTGGGGTCATCTGTCTGTCTCTTCATCCCAGTCAGGGGAAGGGCCGCGAGGAAGGGACCCCCAAACTGTCTACCAGGAGCCAGTGGAGGACCTGCAGCCCCCAGCACCTGTTTCACCTGTCTCTCTTTACACTGTCTTTATTTTCTCCTCTTACCACTTTCTCCCAAGGTGTTAAGCAGAGAGCCACAATCACAAGCCATGAGGGTGTTCCAGCCCCGCCCCACCCCCCTTCCTTCACGAATCTGCCTTTCGGGGCAGACAGGCTCACTCTGCCAGCAGAATGGCCAGGCTCCTGCTGCCTCCCCACTTCCGTGCACGCCCCCTACGTCAGCCCTGAAAATCCAGACAACCTCCGTCTCTGCCAAGGGATCCTCTGAGTGTAGCTTTTACTGTCCCTTTCATCCATCTGCTCACCTCCCCTAATATTTTTAAAAATGTATTTATTTATTTATTTGAGAGAGAGAGAGAAAGAGAGAGACAGAGACAGGGACAGAGAGAGAGAGAGGTCTTCCATCTGCTGGTTCACTCCCCAGTTGGCTGCAATAGCCAGAGCTGCAGCAATCCGAAGCCAGGAGCCAGGAGTTTTTTCCGGGTCTCCCATGTGGGTGCAGGGGCCCAAGGACTTGGGGCCATTTTCCACTGCTTTTCTAGGCCATTAGCAGAGAGCTGGATGGCAAGTGGAGCAGCCGGGACACAAACCAGCCCCATATGGGATGCTGGTGCCACAGGCAGGGGCTTAGCCTACTACACCACAGTGCCAGTCCCTCATCGCCCCTAATATTGCCATGAAAAGTTAGCGAAAGGCTTTCAAATGGGCACAACAAATAAAATGGTCACTGATGTCCAGTCTAGGGCACGCTCTAGGTCATCTCTACCTTTCTATGTATTTGAACTGTGTTACAATTCCATCATAGAAAAATGATCATGATGCAAATATTCGTGTTCAGGTGATGCAAATAAACTGTGTCCAGTGGAATGCCATTAATTATCACTTTGTGGGTCAGGTGTTTCTGCATCTAGTATAAATTGGTTTTGGAATTCCACTGATCTATGAAGGTTTCTCAGAGAGTTCATGGAGGCATAGATGTTTGACCTAGTGTTTAAGATGTCAGTTTAGACCCTATATCCTATATCGTGGGGCATGGGTTTAATTCCTTCCTTTGGCTCCTGATTCCAGCTTTCTGTTGGTGCAGACCCTGGGAGGCTGCAGTGATGGATGAAGTCATTGGGTCTCTGTCACCACCTGGGAGACCAGGATGCAGGTCCTGCTTGCTGGCTTCAGCATAGCCCAGCCTCACTGTCTGTCTCTTGAATAAATATGATTTTTGAAGTTTGTGGAAAATGGAAAGAAAAGATACATTGATTTTGATGCAATTGTCTTTTTTTTTTAAAAAATTCTTTCATATGAGAGAACTTCAAAAAATTCATGAAAATTGAATTTTATGAAAATACTGTGCTTGGATTTCAAAGCCCTTTTATGCCAAAATAAGCTTTCAATTCTACTTTTCCAAAAACTTTTTGAAGGACCTTCATTTACATTTGGTTCTTGGAATTCTCCTGTGCACTATTAGAACATCTTGACTAGTTCTCTGATTAATTTATGAATTAAATAAAATAGTTACATATTTATAAGGGTCCTAATTCTGCCTTCCCCCTGAAATTTTTCTGTAGTGTTATTATTTCACTCTTTTTTCCCCTAAGACTTTATTTATTTGAAAGGCAGAATTGCAGCAAGAGAGGAAGAGATGGACAGGGAGAGAGATCTTCCATTCTCTGGTTCACTCCCCAAATGGTCTCAATGGCCAGGGCTGGACCAGGCTGAAGCCAGGAGCCAAGAGTTCCATCCTGGTCTCCCACATGGGTGGCAAAGACTCAAGCCCTTGGGCCACCTTTTGCTGCTTTCCCAGGCGCATTAGCAGGGAGCTGTATTGACAGTGGAGCAGCTGACAGGGCTGGCGCTGTGGCACAGCGGATTAACACCCTGGCCTGAAGTGCCTGCATCCCATATGGGCGCCAGTTCTAGTCATGGCTGCTCCTCTTCCCATCCAGCTCCCTGCTATGGCCTGGGAAAGCAGTAGAAGGTGGCCCAAGTCCTTGGGCCCCTGCACCCACATGGGAGACCCGGAAGAAGCTCCTGGCTCCTGGCTTCGGATTGGACCAGCTCCTGCTATTGCAGCCAATTGGGGATTGAACCAGCGAATGGAAGACTTCTCTCTCTCTCTCTGCCTCTCCTTCTCTCTGTGTCTCTACCTCTCTTTGTAACTCTCTTTCAAATAAATAAAATAAATCTTAAAAAAAAAAAAAAAGAAAGTGGAGCAGCTGGGACTGGGAACTGGCACTCATACGGGATGCCACTGTCACAAGCAGGGACAACCCCCTGGACCACAGCACAGGCCCCAGTTATTTCACTCAAATCTTAAAAAAATAAAGGTTTGGCACATTCTAACAGTCAGTGTTTTGGGGAGCAAGCAACAGAAATCAACCGTAGCTCATATTAAATAAAAAAGAACCTGCTGGGAGATTACCGGCCGTCTTGCAGAAGCTACAGAAAGTCCAAAGACGTGGGCTTGGGAAATGGATGAAGGCCATGGACACTTCATGGGCGGGGACTACAGGCAGAGATTCCACAGGGCTGGGCTGGCTCAGAAACCCCCTCTGAACGCTGCCCTGGCTGGACATCACTGCTGCGACCTCCCGCCAACCACCTCCGTCACCAGCCCAGAATGGGTGTTATGAGGTTCCTGAGTGTTTTCCCCTGGGTGGGACTGTCCAGGTGTCTGCGCAGGGCTCTGTGAATGCCCTTCCCTTGCCTCCTGGAACAGCGCGCGGGGCCGTCCCACCAAGATGCACACAGTGGGCGCAGCTGTGCAGTGGTCTTGGTCTTCTAAGTGGCCTGCTGCCACATACAGTAAGGAGTGGGTCATTTCGGACCTTGTGCAGGCTCCGAACAGGATGCCGGGGAACATACAGAACTAGACGATGTGCAAGCTGGATAGGATTGCAGCGGCTGTCTGGGGCACCTCTCACCTCGTGCCCGGAGACTCCAGACGGCAGGAGCTGGAAGGTACCATGTGGCCTGGAAGATGGTCATGGTCTCGCAGTGTGGTCTGGAGATTGTCAGACAAACGCTCCTGAAAGAGGGCCCGCCCACTTACCCGGCTCTGGTTGTTGTTGCTGGTGGGAGGGAACGGCCATTGGCTGACCGAGGCCAGAGCATCCTGAGTGGCGTCTGGTTTCCCCGCCGCTTCCCAGCTTCCCTGGCCTCAGACCTCTGTGTTCTGCTGACGTGGCCGCGGCGAGCTGGCAGGCAGCATTTCCTGAGCAGCCGCTTGCAGAACTGAAACCTTGCCCTTACGAATCCTGTGCGAGGCGCAGCTGTGAAGAGGGGCGAGTGCCAGGCCAAGGGCAGCCTTCCAGCAGGCTCTGGAGACCCAAAGGCTGGGGTGCCGTCAGCTTGGTCCAGGGGATGCATAGCCCGTGGCTCCAACGCGTCCCCGCTCACGGGCCCTTCGCCATCTCTGTGCTGGGTGGTTGACCTCCATTCTCCCTCTACTGTTTCTTCTTCTTTCTCTCCCTCCCATACCCTCATTTCCACAAGGCAGGGAGACTGCAGCTGGGACCCAGGGTGACTCTGCTCACCTTGGGGACAGCAGGGTCCCACACTTATTGGCCCCCAGCCTGCACGTATGGTGGTCTGCCGTGGGGGTAAAGGTAAAGCACATGGAGGTCCTTGTGGTCAGCACAGGTGCTTCAGAAAGGTGAGGGGGGGAGCCAGGTGTCCCGGCTGTCTGTCCCCTGTGCAGGGGACTTGCTCTTCTCCATCCAGGCGGCCCCTCCCAATGGCAGAGGGACCAGCTACACCTGTGGGCACTGCCCTCCCTCCCTGGGGGACGAGGTGCATGCCCCACCGTCACTCTGCTCCTGGAGCCTCTTGGGGCCTCAGTTTCTCCATTAGTAAAATGAGAATGATGAGAGAACCCGCATCCTGGAGCTGACATCACACGGCTTTTGTTGCAGGTTGCTCTTGCCTGTCTTATTCTTTTTTTTTTTTTTTTTTTAAGGTTTATTTATTCATTTGATAGGCAGTGTTCCAGAGAGAGAGGGACAGATAGAAGAATATCTTCCATCGACTGGTTCGCTCCACAGATGGCTACAATGGCTTAGGCTGGGCCAGGCCAAAGCCAGAAGTTTCATTGGGTCTCCCACATGGGTGCAGGGGCCCAAGCTCTTGGGCCATCTTCCTCTGCTTTCCCAGGCTTATTAGCAGGGAGTTGGATTTGCAGTGGAGGAGCAGCCAGGACTCGAACCGGTGCCCATATGGGATGCTGGCAGCACATGGGGTGGCTTAGCCCGTGTGCCACAATGCTGGCCTCATCACCCATCTTGTTCTGAACATCCGGGTGCTGATTGGGTAAGACCTCTTGCCCATCTGCTGAGGTATCCTGAAGGCATTGCTTAGAAGGAGGTGCTGTGGTTTAAAGGTGTGGAAGCCGAATCCCCACTCTGGGGACGCTGGCAGGAGGGGTCTTCTCACCCCTGTAGGAGGGCTTAGTCCAGCCAGCCCAGCTCGGTTGCCTTTCTGCCCTCCATCATGTAAGGAGCCAGCGTCCTAAGGGGGCAGGGACCAGGCCTTCTCCAGACCCTGGACCCACCAGCACCTTGATCTTGGGCACCTTGCTTTGTGAGAAATGATTTTCTGATCCTTATGAATTGCCCAGGCTGTGGTATTTCATTACAGCAGCACAAAAGGATTGAGGCTGGGCGACTGAACCCAGATGATTCGAACCCGTTTCCCAAAAGCATGGCATCAGGCAGCGTTGCCCTGGGAGTGTGAGTCTCCTAAGGACGCTTAGGAAAGTCCGACCCTAGTGTGGCATTGTGGGAGCCAGCACAGGCACCTTCCGGCTGAATGGAACAGCCAGCTGCCCTAATGTTATGCAAATAGGTGCTCCAGGCTTGGAATAAAAATTCCAGTGAAAGCATCCTGCAGATTCCAAAAATGCAGGGGGGCCCAGAACGGGAAGGGGGAGGGAAGACAATGTGTCCAGGAGAGGCAGAGGACTCAAAAGGTGGCTTGGACGACAAAGACGGAGACCCTGAGAGCAAGCATGGGTTGGAAGAGTTGGAATGAAATTGAGTCAGAGAATAAGGGCAAAGAATGCAGCTTGCCTGCGTTAATTCGTTGTTTCCCATAATGTGTGTCCAGAGCCTGTCTGGTAAGAAAGACTGGAAATGTTTTAGACACATATTTAACTCTTTCATCCACTTTGCAAAAAGGTTATATACTCGAGCAGGGATGTTTTGAGTGGGGAGCGATCACATTTTGGGGTGTCTTAGATGTGCCACAGCAGATGCTGTATATGCTTTTTTGGAAGTCTTGACACCCCCAACTGCTTGAGCTTGTAACTCTGCCCCCGGGCTTCTGCACTGGCGATGGCCACAAGTTCCAGGGCGCTGGCGTTGTGCACCCCACGCACATCCCCAGCCAATGACTGACGGGCTTGGGATTTCCATTCTGCAGCCCTGGGACGGCCGTGGGCTCAGAACCTAAGCCACTGCTTGGGGCGCCAGCATCCCAGATCAGAGCGCCTAGGTTGGTGTCCTGGCTCAGTTCTTGACTCCAGATTCCTGCTAATGTGCAGCCTGGGGGGTGGTGGTGATGGCCCATGGAGACTTGGATTGCGCTCCTGGGTCCTGGACATTTGGGGAGTGAAGCGGTCTCTCTCTGTCTGCTACTCAAGAAAGAAGCAGAGAAAGAGAGAAAGAAAGAAGAAAGGAAACTCCACAGCTCCCTCATTCCAGGATAAGGAGATGCTGAACTCTTTATGGAAAAATAGAATTAAAGGCTAAATTTATCTTGGTGCAAAAAAAAAAAAAAATGAAATCCTTGCAGTTTTTCATAATACTCGTTTTCCATGAACTTTGTGGTCTGCACTGGCTTCCCAATTTCCTTAGGGGCGGCCGTGTGGCTCCAGTGGCCCTGGTAGTCTCTTGCTCCACACTGCACTCCGCCCTGGCTGCCCTCCGTTCTCTGCCTGCCCTGCTGGCACTGCCCACTCTCCCTCCATAGAAAGTGGATGGATTCAGATCCCTGTGCCAGTCTGCTCTTAAGAAAGCCAACCCACAGCAAGCGTATATGATAATGAATAGCGATTACGATCGCTCTCATCATGATTTTGATAAAGATCAGGGAAAAGAAGTGACTTGTGGGTTCTCTGACCCCAGAGCTTGTGGGAGTCAGATTGGTGGAGTTCTGCTCAGGAAGGGGGGCATCTGACTGTCTGTCTCAAAGTGACATCTACCTCCCTCCCTTCCTCCCTCTCTCTCTCTCAATTATATGCTTGAGCAGCTAAGCCAAAATTGGTCCATCTCGAGCAATTAAAAGCTTCCTTTGCCAGACCTTGGGGATTTCTTTCTGATCAATGAGAAAAACACCGCAGCTGGAAACCAGCCAAAACTGAGAACAGGGTAATCACACCGAGCTGCCTAGATGGACTGAAACACCCGTGAAACTGGCTTCTATTTGAGATGTCTTAATTTTATTTTTATTTTTGAAAGGGGGCGGGAGAGAGAGAGAGAGAGAGTGCTTTCGCATCCACTTGTTCATTCCCCAACTGCCCATAACAGTGGGGCAGTGGGAGCTGGGCAAAGACAAAAGCCAGGAGCCCAGGAACTCCATCTGGGTCTCCCATCTGGGTGGCAGGGGTCCAAGTACTTGAGTTGTCACCTGCTACTTCCCAGGGTGTGCATTAGCAGGAAGCTGGATTAGAAAGGAAGTGGGAACTAAAGCCCGGCACTCTGATGGGAGAGGCTTGCATCCCAGGTGGCATCTTAACTGCTGCACCGAATGCCTGCCCCTTCCGATATGTTTTTAGAAGATCCTCATGGAGGGTTTAGACACATCAGAGTACCTGGGTTCAGTTCCCAGCCCCAGCTCCTGCCTTTGTGCCTGCCAATGCAGACCCTGGGAGCCAAGTGACTGGGGTCTTGCCACACCTTGTGGGAGACCTGGGTGGAGTCCCCAGCTGCAGGCTTAATCTGAGCCCATTCCTGTCTGTTAGGAGCTTTGGCAGAGTCGTCCAGCAGATGGGGACTGTCTTTGACTCTCTCTCTCCCTCTCTCTCTCTCTCTCTCTCTGCCTTTCAAATAAATAAATCACTCTTGTTTGCCAACATGGAGTGAGAAGAAAATTCTCATTAGTTTTCCAGCCTTTTTGTCTCCAGTTTGGGATGTATTTGTGGAAAATGTGTATGGAGCACCACTTTTCAACTCACGAAGCATGGTGAGATACTTGTTATTTTATTTATGATTTATAGTAAAATAATAACAGAAATCCCATAACATGCGGTTGCAACATGCTGGTCCCTGTGCTCAGAGCCGTGCATGCGTTGTCCCTGCTGACTGTAATGATACCAAGAACTAGTCATGGTTTTCTCTGATGTATTGATTCAGCTCTGCAGGCTCAGAGAGGTCAAGGAACTTGTCTGAGATCACACAGCCAGAAAATAGTCGAAGAAGGCTGCACACCCAGGTGGTCAGGCCTCAGAGCCAGGGTTCTTAACCACGGAAAGGACAATGTGGTTTTTCACGCCACAGGAGAGGATGACGTGGCAGCCTCCACAGCCCCATGGACACCCTGACTTACCTTCCCCCAGGTGTTTGTTTGTTTATTTATTTATTTATTTATTTTTAAAGACAGAGTTACAGAGAGAGGTAGAGACACAGAGAGAGGTCTTCCCTTCACTGGTTTATTCCCAGGTGGCCACAATGGCCAGAGCTGCACCGATCGGAAGCCAGGAGCCTCCTCTGGGTCTCCCACGTGAGCGCAGGGGCCCAGGGACTCGGGCCATCTTCCACTGCTATCCCAGGCCACAACAGAGAGCTGAATCTGAAGAGGAGCAGCTGGGACTAGAACTGGCACCCATATGGGATGTCGGCACTTCAGGCCAGGGCTTTAACCTGCTGTGCCACAGCACCGGTCCTGCCCAGGTGCTTTTGATTCTCAACACATCCCACCCTGTTGCTCTCCATTTGTGGAGAAGTCAGAGGTTTTTTTTTTTTTTTTGACAGGCAGAGTGGACAGTGAGAGAGAGACAGAGAGAAAGGTCTTCCTTTTGCCGTTGGTTCACCCTCCAATGGCCGTCGCGTTAGGCGCGATGCGGCCGGCGCACTGTGCTGATCCGTTGGCAGGAGCCAGGTGCTTCTCCTGGTCTCCTATGGGGTGCAGGGCCCAAGCACTTGGGCCATCCTCCACTGCCCTCCTGGGCCACAGCAGAGAGCTGGCCTGGAAGAGGGGCAACCGGAGAAGTCAGAGTTTTGTATCTGGGTTTTCCTGGGCCTCTGCTGCGTGGAGCTGCAGAAGGCGTAGCCGCCATGGTGGTGACCATCTCCTGGTCCCGTACACCCAGCACCTGGTGCATCCTCCAACCCCGGGAGACATCTCTGTGCTGTGTGTTCACAGGCAAATCGGTTCCCCCCGGAGCCACTGCTGTGCCAGGGAGCAAGCAGAGTGGTCGCTGCTCCAGAAAGACTGCGTAAGAATAGACAGTGGGTTTTTTATGTGCTTGGCACATAGTAAGTGCTCAATAAACATTTATTGAAAGAATGGTTAGGGGCTGGTGCTGTGGCGTAGTGGGTAAAGCTGCCGCCTATAGTGCTGGCATCCCATAGGGGCGCCGGTTTGGGTTCTGGCTGCTCCATTTCTGATCCAGCTCTCTGCTGTGGCCTTGAAAAGCTATAGAAGATGGCCCAAGTCCTTGGGCCCCTGCATTCATGTGGGAAGACCCGGAAGAAGCTCCTGGCTCCTGGCTCTGGGTTGGCGCAGCCCCTGCGATTGCAGCCACTTGGAGAGTGAACCAGTGGATGGAAGAACCTCTCCTCTCTCTCTCTCTCTCCCTCTGCCTCTCTGTAACTGCTTTTCAAATAAATAAATAAATCTTAAAAGGAAAGACTGGGTAACAGAGTAAAGCACTTTAAATAATAGATCAAATCCTATCTCAAAGGTGCCAGGGTGCAGGTTACATGCATCCTCTCCTGAGTGTGGCGTATGGAGCCATTGTTTGTGACCCATCTGGTGGTGAGGCTCTCCCAGCTCCCTGGACCTGCTCACTGCTGAAGGCTGGAATGAGGACAGTGAGGCCCTGGTGCCTGGCAGGTCCACTCCCAGGAGCAGCTGCTCCTACTAGACTGAGGGTGATGGTCCTCTACACAAGGGGGTCCCTTCTCCTCCCTGGGCTGATGGGATGGGAGAGGCTCCAGGGCTGTGCCTTGTGTGACCCAAGGGCCCCTCCCAGCTTGTCTGTCCTGCTCTGCCAACACCTGGCTTTCGTGCCAGGCTGTGGCCTTGGTTCCGGAAACAGTGTCCTTTCTAAGAAGGTGGGGGTGTTAGTCCGGCTTGGGCAATCAGCCCAAAGTCCACTCTGTGTCATTCTAGGCAGCCTGCCCAGTTTCTTCCTGGAGTGCAGCTGGCCTGGGATGATCTCTGGATTTTCCATATTTCCTGGAGTAGGTGTGCAGGGAGCGGGGTGTTGGACAGGCGACTTGCTCAGGGTGGACACTCCTCTCAGGGCCTGCTTGTTTGTCCCTTACTCTGGGTGGGGTGTGCATTGGCGTAAAAGCCACCTTCCCATGGAACACATAGCAGGGGCGAGAGGGCAGGGCCTTGTGAAATCCCCAGAGAAGGAGGCAGGTCATGGACAATGTGCTAGCTGGGAGCTCAGCTGAGGCGGGGGGCTGGGCCTGGGCTGCCGCTCGAGGCCAGTGCGCTTTAGCACAATCAGATTCATTATGTGGTGGCTCAGAGCTTCCAAGCCACAGGCCCAAGGAGAGACAAACCCAAGGAAGCTGCCCAGTCTTGTGCAACCATGAGGTCCAGCTGAACTCTACCAGCTGAGGTGGGCGGTGCAAGGTGCACCTGCCCAGGTGCAAGGTGAAGGGACACAGAGGCCCCGCCTCCCACCAGAGGTGTGTCAGAGGCTGTCTGGGGATGGGAAATATGATGGGGAAGAGGCATGGGGAATTCTGTTGTGACCGTGTTGGGACAATGCCGTCTGCCACAGGCTACGATGGTTACAATCCCGGGGGGAGAGGTTCAGAACTGGGGTGCCCTCCAGCTGCAATCAGAAGACCTTGGAGTTTCCTGTTTCTGAGCATCCCCTTGCAAAGCTTCTCAGAGCATCTAGGACAAGTCCAAGGTGGGGGCAGGTCCAAGGGACCCATAGGTACCCTGGAGCCAAGTCTCCTTTTCAGCTTCTCCCATGCCTGCCTCCCTGGAGGGCTGGGGCAACGCTATGTCTCCTACTGAGGTTTCAATTACCCATGGTCAACCGCGGACTGAAAACATTGAGTGGAAAATTCCAGAAACAAAAAAAAAGTCCCAGTCTTAAAGTGCATGCTGTTCCGATCAGTGTGAAGAAATCTGCTGCTGTCCACTCCATCGTGCCTGAGCTATGACTTGTTCCTTTGTCCAGCATCTCTCCACCGTGGCTGTCACCTGCCTCAGGGGCTGTTGGTCACCCAGTAGCCGTCTGGGTCAGCAGCAGATGCACTGCCACCATATCGCTGTGCTTGTGTTCTGGAAGCTCTGATTTTATTCAACCACGGCCCCACGCACGAGTAGTGATGCTGGCAATAGCGCCCCGTTACAGTTGTTCTGTGTCATTATTAGCTGTGTGGTTTATCTCTTCCTGTGCTCAATTTATAAACTAAGCTTTCTCGTGGTTACCCATGTACAGGAGCAAACAGAGTGAATCTAGCGTCTGGGACTCTCTGCAGGTTCTTGCCTTGTCCCCTGACTCCCCCACCCTGGTGCTGTGGGGCAGAGCCTCCACGGATCTGGTGGTCCTGGACCCAGGGTGACCTCACTGAGTCCTCACTTTCAGGCCCACATCTACTTTCCATCCCAGAATTTCCTGCGGCCCCTCCTGCATCTGCGACCTGTCTCCCTTTGTCCTTTCTCACCATGCAGGCATCACCATGCAGCAGGTTAAGCCCCTGTCTGCATCCCTGACATCCCATATGAGTGCTGGTTCGAGTCCCAGCTGCTCCACTTCCTATCCAGTTCCCCGCTAAGACGCCTGGGAAAGCAGTGGAAGATGGCCCAAGTGCTTGGACCCCTGCACCCACGTGGCAGGATTGGTGGAGCTCCAGGCTCTTGGCTTTTGCCTGGCCCAGTCCCTGCTATTGCAGTCATTTGGGGAGTGAACCAGCTGATGGAAGATCTCTCTCTCTCTCTGTCTCTGCCCCCTCTTGCCTCTGCAATTCTGCCTCTCTGCGTGGCACTGGGTAGCGTTTATTTGATTTGCATGGCTGTCCTCCATCCCCCCCTTACTCATCTTTCCATCCCAGGGCTGGCTCGGCACCTGGCATCTAGACAACTAAGGGTCCCTAACGTGGAGGGGCGCGCGCGTGTGTGCGTGTGTGTGTGTGTATGGGGTTTGCGAGGTTCATAACTTATCTAAAACTGCTTGGCTAGTTATGAACCTTGTTTTTTTTTCCCTGACCCCATCATTTTAATCAGATTCTTGAATAGACTTGAGGTCCTGAAGTTTCAGGCTGATGGAAGCGGGATGCCAATGCTAGTTTCTTGAGTTTAGGCCCCTGGGCTGTGGCTGGCTCAGGGATCTTTCTCAGAAACCCCGCTACTCCTCTTAGCTTTTCTAGAGGAACTGGGAGCTTCCTCCACATTTTGTAGAAGACCTGCTGCTTCGACATCTGGGCAAGTGCAAGCCACACGGGCATCCCAGGCTGCAGCCAGGGGCGGAGATGGTGCAGCCTGGACAAAGAGGGAGGAACCAGGCTGGGGTGGTGCAGGCACAACCAGCATGCTGCAGGAATGGACAGAAGGCAGGGTCCTGAGGACCCAGGGCCCTGGAGGTGCCCAGGTGCTGGTTCATTCTGCCTGCTCCGTTAATAGTGCCAGGTGCTAGGATAACAACTGTGCCCCGCCGCCGGCTCCCCAGGGCTCTCAAGGACTGCCTTTGGCAGTGCCAGGGTATTTTTAGCCTCCCAGCAAATGGAACAAAGCACTCTGAGAGGTGCTGCTTTGCTCTTGGCTCTGGGCAACGGAGCGGCTCTCCGAGAAAGCTCCAAGCCCCTCTTGCAGCCTCAATGTGGATGGGGTGAGCTCCCCACTTCCCTCCAAGGCTCTCTCCCATAGCAGCTTGGGAGGGGGCTGTCCCTGTCAGCTGGACAGGGCAATGGAGGTGCGCCTAGGGTGGCTGGAGGGACAGAGTGAGGGAATGGCTGACAGCCCAGAGCGAGGGGCTCCTGGGTGGGATGCTGACTGCTCCTGGACACGCACTCTGGGGCAGACACATGCTGTGTCGTAAGACAGCCTGGGGCTAGCCGGGCAAGGCAGAGAGCTCAGAAAGCAGGTAGACCCCTGGCCCCAGAAGGAAGAGGCCCCTCTCTGAAGGCTGCAGGGAGAGGAGGTAGGAAGCCACTTCCTGGTGACCCTGGGATGGGTACTGAAGGTTGGCCTGGAGTATCGACTGGCCAAATATTTGCTTGGGTCACTGACCCCACGGACTTCCTGCCCTCACCCCTCCCCAGCTACATCTGGAGGGGTGGACACTGTTTCCCAAAGAGACAGAAACCCCCTCCCCGCCGGGGGGTGTGGACGAGGGCGGACAAAGCTGGGTGCTGGGGCAGGCACCCATGGACCCTTTATTTGAGTGGCTGTTGTGGCAGAGCTGTTCCGAAGAGCTCAAGGATCAGCACAGCTGCCCACACAGAACCAAAATCCACACGGCCCCTCCCCACCACGGCCACCCAAGCCTGGGCAAGAGAGATGGCGCTTCTTAGAGCAGGGAGATGGAGGCCAGGAGGGACTTTGGCCAGGGCCTGGGAAGAATCTCTCCCTCTCTTTCTCTTCACACGCACACACACACACACACACACACCACACACGGTCCCCTGAGTGCCCACCTCGGCTCAGCCCCCGTGCCCAGTTCCGCACCATGTTGAATCCATGCAGCCCAGTGATTTCTTTGCTCCAGTTGAGCACGTTGCAACCCAGAATTCAGAAGCATTGAGCAACGGGTTCAAGCTTGCACAGCCAGTGGTGAGTGGGGAACCGGGTGTCCAGTCTGGGGCTGTGGGCTGGCCTGCTGCACCCAAGAAGGGGAGAGAAAGATGAAGAAGATCATGCACCTGTTCTCGGAGATTCTGGAATAAGGGTGCTGAGGTGAAGGGCTGGGCAGAGGGCAGAGTGTCCGTGGCTGTGCTGGGTCATTGACCCCCCAAGATCGCTCATGGGGAGAGACAGAAACAGACCTGTCTAAGCCATTGCATTTCGGGAAGCCAAACCAATAGTGACGCAAACCCTGCAGGCTGACCCCTCCTGCCAGGTTCTCGCTCTCGCTCTCGCTCTCGCTCTCTCTCTCTCTCCCCTTTGCCTGTGCACTTGCCTCAGGCTGCAGCCTCACCTCTGGCTGTGTCAATATTTCTTTTTCCTTCAAGCCCCAGCTAAAAAGACCCCCTCTTCCACGATGGCTTCCTTAGTTTCTGCTCCCCTGGGAATCCTGAGTTCCATTTCCCTCAAAGCTCCCAGGCTCTCACTTGCTTCCCACACTGAAATCATCACATCTGATGTGTTACCATTTTCACCGGGTGCCTGTCTGTCTTACTTATTATATTGGAGGTGATATCTGTGTTTGTTTTCCCATAGGGACAGCAATGTGCCGAGAAGATGCTCTGATTGGTAGCGCTTGCCAGGCCCAGCAAACCCAGCAGCTGGCCACAGATGTGTGAAAAGGCCCAGGGGGGATCAAGAGAATCACCCAGCTGAGCTGATCCCCAGTTGCTAACGTGAAGAATCACCAGCTAAGGAAGCGGTTGCTGCTTTAACCGCTGGATTTTGAAGTAGTAACTCCACAAAGGCTCTCACATACACCATCCTTGCCCTCAGAAGGAGCTGAGCTTTCGCTTAAAGTGTCCATGTCTCTTTGGATGGGACAGAGGGGGCCGCCTACTCCCTGCTGCCCATCACCCGTGAGCAAGAGCCCCAGATGCCAGCACTGCTGGCCCTCCTTGTACATGAGTTCAGCTAGATGCTAACAATCGCTCCCCGCCGCACCGTCCCACAACCCAGAACAGCCTGTCGGAAACCAGAAGATGTGCACTCACTGGCTCCCTGATGGAAGACATGGATAAGACTTGGAGTCATGGGCAGGTGCCCTGGGGTAGTGAGTTAAGCCGCCACCTGCTACACTGGCTGCTCATATGAGCGCCGGCTCGAATCCCGGCTGCCCTCCCTCTGATCCAGCTCCCTGCTAATGCACTTGGGGAAGCACCAGAAGATGGCCCAAGTGCTGGGGCCCCTGCCACCTGTGTGGGAGAACCGGATAGAGTTCCAGACTTCTGGCTTAGCTTTGGCCTGGCCCTCTGCAGTTGGGGAGTAAATCAATAAATGGAAGATTTCTGTCTCTCCCTGTCTCTCTGTCATTCTGCCTTTCAAATCAATAAATAAACCTGAAAGAAAGAAAAAACAAAGGCCTAAAGTCTCTGCAGGCTGTGGCTGTCGACTTGACCTAAGGCCGGTTCTGCTGCCTTTGGCTTTCCTGCCCTGGGAAGCCTTGAGCTGTAGCTGCCCTTCCCTGAGGAGCAATCAAGGCTTGGTTGCCTTTTCTGTAACCTGCCCAGCCGGGAACGGGAGACTTGCAGCTTCCATCCTGCCGAACGACTGTTTTATGCTGTTAGGTTAGGTTTGATGTTATTTTTGTGGGACACATATTTTGGGTGGGGAAGAAGGAGATAGCCGTGTGTCTTAAACCAAACCTCTGCATTTCAACTTTCGGTTCAAGAGGACGATCTTGCCTGTCACCTGTGAAAGAGGGTGTGAAAAACCAAACCCCACCCATTCTGCCCTCTGGATTTGAACAAGCGAAACTCTGTCGTGGCAAAGGGGCAGTATAGAGAAGGAGCAAGGAAGCGGGACACGGAACCCCGCCACAGCCGTACACAGTGGTGGCGTGTGGCTCTCTGTGTGGCTCCCTTCTAGCCAGTTGTGTGACCCTGGACAAGTCACCCAGCCTCTCTGGAACCACCTAGGCCTGGGGCAGGGTTGGAGAGCTGCATGATGACGCTGTATTTCCTGGTTCAGGACATCTGACAGTCTACCATATCCTGGCTGATATCTGCTGACTCTGTGCCTTTAACAGGCCATGTCCACCTGGTGAGGACGCGATTGTAGTGCTGGTGCCACACACCTGCGTCTCTCCCAGCTGGGGCCACCATCCGAACATCCACACCCACTAATGACCACTCCATCAGTGAGCTGTGCCTCACAGACAGGGTGTGTGGCCCTGGACAGGTCACTCCACCTCTCTGTGCTGTTCCAAGTTTAGTGCATGTGCTGCCGAAGCGAGCACAGCTCTGCCTCTCGGATCTTCCGTGTCTTCCTGGGACATCTCATGAAATGTTGGCGATGCTGAATCTCCATGAACGTTGAAGGACAGCATGCATAATGATGCCATATAACTCACTACATAGAACACAATAGGTTCATTTTTTTTCTCCATCCCCTGTGGGGAGTTACGTCTGAAAGTCTAACTTGGTCTCAAGCAGCCACACGGCCTGCTCAGACCTTCTGGGATGCTCTCGTCTTTCGGTTTCGGGACTTTGACTTCGTTCAGTTGTAGGAGGACACCTGGGGACTCTTGTTCTAGTTTCGTGGGAGCCCTTGGTGCTTGTTAAGAGGATGAAATGACACGATGCACATCAAGTGTGGGGTTTCACGCCAAGACTAGGAGGTGCTTGATCAACCTGGAGGTGCGGATGGCTCACTCCTGGTGACAAGGAGCTTGCGTCCTAGCCCTGGTTCACAGGGCCACTCAAGAACTGTGATGCTGGGGCCAGCAGTGTGGTACAGCAGGTTGAGCCACTACATGCAATGCTGGCATCCCTCATGGGAACGTAGCCTCAAGTCCTGGTGGCTCTGCTTCTGACCCAGCTCCCTGCTAAGGCACCTGGGGAGGCAGAAGATGATGGCCCAAGTACTAGGGTCCCCACCACCCGTGTAGGAGACCCGAATGGAGTTCCACAATCCCTGCTTTGGCTTGGCTTAGTCGTCGCTATTATGGCCTTCTGGGGGAGTGAACTAGTGAATGGAAGCTCTCTCTCTCTCTCTCTTTCCCTCCCCCTCTCTCCCCTACCCCTACCTTGCCTTTCAAATAAATACATCTTTTTTTTTTTTTGGACAGGCAGAGTGGACAGTGAGAGAGACAGAGAGAGAGACAGAGAGAGAGACAGAGAGACAGAGAGAAAGATTTTCCTTTTTCATTGGTTCACCCTCCAATGGCCGCTGCGGCCGGCGCACTGCGCTGATCTGGAGCCAGGAGCCAGGTGCTTCTCCTGATCTCCCATGCGGGTGCAGGGCCCAAGGACTTGGACCATCCTCCACTGCACTTCCGGGCCACAGCAGAGAGCTGGCCTGGAAGAGGGGCAACCGGGACAGAATCCGGTGGCCCAACCGGGACTAGAACCCGTGTGCTGGTGCCGCAGGCAGAGGATTAGCCTATTGAGCTGCAGCGCTGGCCCAAATAAATAAATCTTAAAACATATTGCAATGCAGCGTGGGTTAATTGTTGGGGTTCCCCAGATCATGAGTTATTTTGCCACTGTGGTCACTCTCCCGCTCTCCCCTCTTGTTGGGGACAGGGTGGCAGAGCCATCTCCCTTGTGCCTCTTCCCTTCCATTGCTGTATGGATCAGAAAAGACTCAGAGAAGTCAGAGAGGCAATCTCTTCCTTCCGGTGGGCATGGGGGAGACTTTCCATCCTGGGTGGACAGCTAAGGCAGTGCAGCCTGCCACTCCCCTGCTCATCCGTGAGCAACTGGAGCTGCCCTCTGTGGACTACATTTCCCAGGCTCCTCTTCACTCTGGACTCATGGCAGGTTCAGCCAATGGGAGGCACGGGCGCTTGGGAGGGAGAAGCCTGGGTAACTTCCCCACCAGCCCTCTCTGCTTTAGGTGCTGCCTCCTGCCAATGTCTGTGTTTCCTCCAAGGCTTCAGCCCTTCTCATCCTTTGTCCTTGCAACCCCAGGGAAGTAGCAGTTTCTGATCTCTAAGCTGCGTCACCTCCATCATCCACTGTGGGACCTCGTGGCCTGGGCTCTGTACTCCTGTTGGGATCCTGATGGCTGTGGCTACCACAGCGGGACCTGTAAACTACTGGTGGTTCTTCTCGTCCACGGGTTCCATATCTGCAAAGTCAACCAACCATGGATTGAAGATATTTGGAAATAAAATCGGGTCTGTACTGAAGACTGTTCCCCTCTGCCATCAAAGCTCTAAACAACACAGTATGAGGACTATTTACATAGCATTGCCATTGTGTCAGGTATTATTAGACACATAGGGATGATTCAAAGTGTAGGGGAAGATTGCTTAGGCTACATGCAAACCCCATGCCACTTAAGGGACCTGAGCATCTGCTATATGCTGATTCTGGTATCCCCGGGGGCCCTGGAACAAATGCCCCTCGACTACTTTGGGATGGCTGCATCTGAGTGTTCTCACTTCGTAACTTCCAGATATCTATGATTCTGCAAGACAATGTCCACAGGATTTTTTTTTTTTTCCTAAGGCAACTTCCATACTGACTGTCTCCTAGGGTATGACCGCTTCTACTTTCTCCAGCAGACTCTTGGCAAAATGGGCTGTAGCCATTCCCCCTCCATGTATCACATCCCTTTGCAATGTGACTTGGCTGCTCCTGCCATCCAGAGATGGCTCATTTCCACCCGCACCGGTCTTATGACTTGGCCAATAGAACGTGGTACAAGCAAGAGCCAAGGCCTCCAGGGGCTCAGCAGGCTTCCATTTGCTCCCTTGGAAACCTGCTCCACTGCAGGGCAGACAGGCCTGGGCGAGTGTGCCGGGGGAATGCGTGAACATGGAAGCAGAAAGAAGCCACACCCCAGCTGAGACCATCGGGGACCAGCTGTGTCTTCCCGGCCGACTTCATAGGGTGGGTGCCGGACATAACACCTGGTTCCTGTGGTGCTCCTGGGTGCTAAGGTAGAGACTTTGGGGAAGAGGGGGATGTGGCTGCTCCTTCCACTCTGCTGCACTTCGTGGGAAACTGAGGCAGAGAAAGGCTGCTAGCTGCCTACCCCAATCCTCTTTCCCTTTCTTACCTGTTCAGAGCCTCTGACCTAGTATGAGAAGCATAGGTTTATGTTTCCTTGCTCCCCGCCTCCCCCCCCTCCACACCCCCCGTGCCTGGTGAGCAATTTCTGGAACAGATCTGGGACCAGGTGGGAGTCACCTCCTCTGCCCTCCCCTCCCTTCCCACTTCCAGGGTTTTTTTTTTTTGGACAGGCAGAGTTAGAGAGAGAGAGAGAGAGACAGAGAGAAAGGTCTCCCTTCCATTGGTTCACCCCCTAAATGGCCGCTACGGCCGGTGCACCGCGCTGATCCAAAGCCAGGAACCAGGTCCAAGTGCAGGGCCCAAGCACTTGGACCATCCACAACTGCCTTCCCGGGCCACAGCAGAGAGCTAGACTGGAAGAGGAGCAACTGGGACAGAATCCGGCGCCCCAACCGGGACCAGAACCCCGGGGTGCCGGCAACGCAGGTGGAGGATTAGCATATTGAGCTGCAGCACTGGCTTCCACTTCCAGTTTCATCTCACACCAGGGGATCCTTGAATACGCAGAAATGGCCAGCCCTGCTCCTTCACCCTCCAGCAGTCAGCAGCCCCCATGTTCCCTTCTAGAAGAGGGCCAGGTGGGGCTCTGTGGGACCTGCAGCCTCTCTCACTAGGGACCACAGGCAGTGTCCTGATGTCATTGCAGACAGTAGGGACACTGGACTTACCCCACTTCCCAATGAGCCCCATTCCTTCTTCCTTGGAAGGCTCAGTTCCCTTTTCCTAGCAATGTCAGGTCCAGGCCATTCCCACCCACTCTGTGGTATGGCCAACAAGGTTTTCCTCTACAGAAAGCAGAATGCCCACGTTGGGTCTGTGCTGGGGCACCCCCTTAGAAGGTTGCGAAGCCGCAGAGGGGCCATCTTAGCCCGCCCTGAGCAGATCCCCCTCCTGGGTGCTGCAGGCCTATGAGTCGCCCACTCCACCCGTGTGACCCTGCCCCCACACCTGCTGGCCCTTCCTGTGTGAGGCCACTCTGAGGCTCTCAGCTCCCAGCTGTGTTCTCCGGTCCTGGAGCGTCTGCTGCTCAGAGTGTCACCCAGGAAGCGTGGAGCAGATGTTTTTGGCAAACCACTGGTCTGTGGTTAACCTGTGTGCTCATGGGCAGGGGATGCACTGGGGGTTCCTCCCCCCAACCCCGCCTTTCCCCAGGCCACCTGGGCTCTTTGGCAGGGCGAGCCACGTATATATTTATAGCAACCACAGGCGCCCTGGAGTAAATAACGTGACCAACGACACTGGGGGGATTGTTGGCCCCTGAATTAAACCCCTCACCAGCCCCCTCCGAGGTCGGCAGCCTCAGCTGGCGGCACCAGCTCCAGGGCCTTGCCTGGAGCTGAGAAGCTGCTGCTATTACAGACGACAGACCGAAGTTCTGTGAGGAGTAGGGACTTGACCCCAGCTTTCTGACTCCAGGGACTCCTTGGGCTCCTTGGGGGCCGGGGGGACCCTGCAAACGGCAACTTTTTCCAACCAGTCTGCTTAAGAGGCTGTGCATTCAGAGAGTGCTTCTGGCAGGGAAGAAGTCCCTGGAAGCTGTTCAGAGAGCCGAGAAGACCCATGGGATGGAAAAGCATGCCAAATCCCACACAAAAGTGAAAGAGGGGCGGGGCCAGCGCTGTGGCACAGTGGGTTAAAGCCCTGGCCTGCAATGCTCGCATCCCATATGGCTGCTAGTTCATGTCCCAACTACTCCACTTCCAATCCAGCTCTCTGCTATGGCCTGGGAAAGCAGTGGAAGATGGCCAAGTGCCATAGGAGACCTGGAAGAAGCTCCTGGCTTTGGATCAGCTCAGCTCTTGCCATTGTGGTCAACTGGGGAGTGAACCAGTGGATGGAAGACCTCTTTCTCTCTGGCTCTACTTCCCTCAGTAACTCTGTCTTTCAAGTAAATAAAATAAATCTTAAAAAAAAAAAAGTGAAAGAGGAGCTGGCGTTGTGGCAGCTATGGCTGCTTAGGCAACTGTGACAACTCCACCAGCTCACTCCCTTCCCCAAGTGAAGAGATTAGGGATGCTGTGTTTTCTGCCTTAAGCAAGTCACTCAGCTTAGCCTTACTATCTACCTATCTACAACCAGGAGATAAGAACGGCTAGTTCGGGGCAGTGCTGTGGTGTAGTGGGTAAAGCTGCTACCTACAAGGCCAGCATCCCATATGCACACCAGTTCAAGTCCTGGCTGCTCCACCTCTGATCCAGCTCTCTGCTGTGGCCTGGGAAAGCAGTAGAAGACAGCACAAGTCCTTGGGCCCTGCACCTGCGTGAGAGACCTGGAAGAAGCTCCAGGCTCCTGACTTCAGATCAGAGCAGCTCAGACCATTGTGAGCATCTGGGGAGTGAGCCAATGGATGCAAGACCTCTCTGTAACTCTGTCTTTCAAATAAATAAATAAATAAATATATTTTCTTTTTTCTAAGAGAAGAACAGCTAGCTCACAGAGATCTTGCATGTGAAGTGCTCCATGGAGGCTGAGTGTGTTAACTGTTAAAAATTTGTATCATTACCACCACAGTTCTTTCTTCCAGGAACTTGGGAACTGTTCGCTGGGATTTGGGTCAGCGGATGTAAAACTGGCTTCCCTCATTATTCCCAACATCTTTTGATGTGAAGGGCTCATGGGTTGCTGGGAGAGGGCCAAGAATCATGGAAAGGAAAAGGGGGAGACCTGGAACCTTCTCTTTTGTTTTCTAATTTTTTGTTTGAGAGACAGAGAGCCCTATGCTGCGTGTTCCCTTCCCAAATGCCTGGGAGCCGAGAACTCCAGGTCTCCCATTGGGGTGGCACAGACCTGAGGACCTTAGCCGTCACCCATAAGAGGGTGCTGGGATGTCCCAATGGGACACCCATTGGGAGTGAGCTGGGATGCACACCCAGGCACTCCCGTATGATGAGAGCACCCCAAGGGGCGTCGCAACTGCTGTGCAAGCCTTTCCTTTGGAGATTGGCTTCAAGGCACCTGGAGAGGCTTGAGATGGTCACCCAAAGCTTGGGGACCTCATCATGATAAAGCACCGAACCTGCTGGGGTCTTTGTACAAAGCCAAGGTCTGTGGGGTTCAGGGGATGCCCTCTGCTCGGCATGTGGCCGAGGACAGACCCACAGAACTGAAGGGCAAGTTCTTGGCATCCACACCTCCAGCCCTCTCCAATCCTGCCATTCCCTGTCCTTCTACTGGCCACATGTTTGCTTCCCTGCCCGGCCAGCCTTTTCCTGTCTTACCCACCCAGCAAACTTCTACACACCCATCCTTCAAATCCTGGCTGAGTTCCCACCCCACGGGGGCCCTCTGGCACCAGCCCCAGGCAGAACGAAACACACCATTCTGTGTGCTCCCTGGGCTTGTCTGAGCTTCTACAGAGGCTCCAAAGAGCTCCTCTGGCCTTTCATGATAGGATCCCCACGGCTGACCCTACTGACCATAGGGACGGCCAGAAACTGCTGAGAACTTGAACCGCACTTAGTGCTCTGACCGCACTGCCCTGCGGACCCACACCTGTCGTATCACAGGTGAGACAGACGGGTGTTCAAACGCAGCAGGCACCTTGGGAAGCCCCGGAGGGAAAGAGACCAGTTTATCCCCCTCTTTCCTGCACCTAGGAGCTGGCAGGTGCTCACTCAAGCACCAGATGAAGTAAAACATCCCAGGGCACCGATGTACCCAGGTTTATGAAACCATCGCCCTGATGTTGCTGTGACTATTTCCGGCCCTAGCTCCGTCGCCTGGGCTGGATGATTTCCTTTGGGTCGGTTGCTGAGAGTGGAACAACCCGGGCCTCCCCCGCCACGGCTGCCAAGCTTCAGCGCTGCGCCACGTCATCTCCCCTGCCGGCCGCGGCCGCGGGAAGCGGCGAGCGCCTCTGGGCAGCCGGCCCCGCATTCACCTGGACGCGTGGCTGCATGGCGGCGGCGGTGGCTGCAGGGCTGTGGCCGAGTTAGGCACCCCACGGCGGCCGCCGCAGCCGCATCCCCGCGCGCCCTGCCCCGGCTGCCTCGTTGTCAGCCGCGGGATCCAGCCTGGGGCCGGGCCCAGCCCGCAGGCATCCCCGTCTGGCCACTTGGCGGCCACCGGCTGCCTTATTTGGAGGGACGGGAGGTGGGGGAGGGAGGCGGCTCGGGGAGGAACACTTAGAGCAGAGGAGGCCCAGGCGGCGGGGAGGGGTGGCCCCGGGTGCCCGTGAGGGGCCGAGCCTCGGGGCCGCCCTCCCTGCGCTCCGGGGTTCTCCTGCTCTCTGCAGCTTCCCATCCTGGGCTCCCAGCTCGCGCTCGCCTGGGGCTGGGCGCAGAGGCGGTGGCCGGCAGCCAGGGGGTTCTGGCCTCCCTCTCCCCACCACATGGACCCCTCTTCCTCTCTGGCTCCTCCCCATTCTATCCCTTTATTTGTGCATCTTCTCAGGGCGTCTCCACTCCCACTACAAATATGGGCAGGCCATGGGCTAGCAGCGCCCGCATGAGGCTAGCGCAGTGGCGCCCAGTGTGACCCAGGGACTCAGACTGGGAGGTGTTCCATTCAATTTGTGTGTGTGTTAGGGTTGCCAAGTAAAATCCAGGAGGCCAGTTCCATTTGAATTTCAGATGGGCAATGAATAATATGTTTTTATTTATTTAATTATTTTTATGCAGGGAGGAGAGAAAGGAGAGAGAGAGAGGAGAGAGAGATCTTCCATCCTCTGGCTCACTTCCAAAATGCCCACCAGTCAGGGCTGGGGGCCAAGCTGAAGCCAGGAGCCCACAACTCAGTTCAGGGCTCACACAGAGGTGACAGCGCTTGAACTGTTCCTGCTGCTTCCTGCACATCTGTAAGAAGCTGGAAGCTGGGGGGGAGCGGGACTTGAACTCAGGCACTCAGATTGGGAATGCAGGTGTCCCGAGCAGCATCTTAACCGCGGCACCAAATGCCTGACGCATGAATATTCTTAATTTTTAAAAATATCTATTTATTTATTTGGCAGGTAGAGGTACAGACAGAAAGGTCTTCCGTAAGCTAGTTCACTCCCCAAATGACCACAACGGCTGGAACTGGGCCAATCTGAAGCCAGGAGCCATGAGCTTCTTCCAGGTCTCCCACGTGGGTGCAGGGGCCCAAGCAGTTGGGCCATCTTCTACTGCTTTCCCAGGCCATTAGCATGGAGCTGGATTGGAAGTGGAGCAGCCAGGACTCGAACCAGCACCCATATGGGATGCTGGCACCACAGACGGAGGCTTAACCTACTATACCAAGCAATGGCCCCTCATGAATATTCTTAGTAGAAGTGTGTCCCGTTCAATATTTAGTGTAAGCACATCCCAAATATTTAATAAGGAACACACTTTAAAAAAAAGTATTCATTTTTTACCCAAAGTTCAGAATGAACCAGGCCTTGTGCATTTGTATTTGCTAAAGCCGCTGTATTTCCCTTAACTCTTGGAATCCGGAATCTCTCTCCCACCCCCAGCTTCCAACCTTCACCTTTTTGGTGGTGATCTGGCTCCTCCTAGACCAGAGTCCTTTTTTAATTTCCCTCCTCCCCTGGGTTTTATTTACTCTAGCAAAGTCACCCGGAGTCTCAATTTCCAAGTCTTTGATGTTATTACTGGAGTCTGGAGTTGAGGCAGCATAAGCTCTTAGGAAGGTTTCTTCAGGACATTGGAAGGAAATTAAACCTCAGAAAATATGCTCGACATTTTTTTTTTCTTTCTAAAAAGAAAGCCTGTGGACCGGGCTCTGTTACGGTCACGGGAGCATGAACAACAGAGTTAGGGCCAAAAAGCTCATTTCTCAAGCCACCACCAGCTGCAGCCCGAACCAGGGAGTAATTTATCTCCAGCCGCCCCGGCCACTTTCTCAGGGTTTCCATCCTCAGCTGAATTTGCTCAGAGGCCCCAGACTTTGGAGGCTCAGAGTGCTCAGAGAAATAAGCCAGATCAGTGCTCCCCAAACTGTCAACCTGCACAAAAGCCACCCAGGACGAGCTGACCCCATCTCACCTTCCAGGGTCTCCGGGGGTGGGACCCAGGCATCCGTGGAAAATCACAGCTCCCCAGATGGTTCTGGGTTGAGAGCAGGGCCTCTGGAGCTGAAGATCAGGGACCCGCCCCCCTTCTGTTGGTTGGGACAATTCTCAGGAGTGCAACCCCCTTCTACTGGATGTCTCTATCCCTGGTGGCCCAGTTTCCCATGGCGCCCCCTAAAGGCTGCCTTCTCGTCCCTGTTTCTCTTTTCTGTGGAGCGGGCTAGGATCACACCCCTCAACCCCCATCATCCGCTTGTGCTGCTGACAGACATCAGTCTGTGATGGGGGCCTTCTTGCCCATAGCTTGCTTTCTGCTTTAAAACTGAACTCTCGGCCGGCGCTGTGGCTTAACAGGCTAATCCTCCGCCTTGCGGCGCCGGCACACCGGGTTCTAGTCCTGGTCCGGGCGCCGGATTCTATCCCGGTTGGCCCTCTTCCAGGCCAGCTCTCTGCTTGGCCCGGGAGTGCAGTGGAGGATGGCCCAAGTCCTTGGGCCCTGCACCCACATGGGAGACCAGGAAAAGCACCTGGCTCCTGGCTTCGGATCAGCGAGATGCGCTGGCCACAGCGGCCATTGGAGGGTGAACCAATGGCAAAAAGGAAGACCTTTCTCTCTGTCTCTCTCTCTCACTATCCACTCTGCCTGTCAAAAAATAAATAAATAAATAAATAAATAAATAAATAAAATTAAAAATTCTTCTGAATAATAAATACATTAAAAAAAAAAAAAAACTGAACTCTCCATCTAACAGGAGGCCTGGAACGGCAGATGTTTTGGGCACTCCTGGCTTGGACATTCCAAGTTGTCATGGGTACGAGGCGCCGGGCAATCAATTTTACACACGTAACTTGGTATTTTTCCAAGCACGTCTTCTTCATCGACTCACTGAGGTTAACCATGGCTGCCCGTTAAGGTTATTGAAGAAGATGGAATAAAATTGCAGCCGTAGAAGGCAGAATTCGTGCTCCCTTTCTTCACATCCCAGCAGTGGCAATCATATATTTATCTGCACTTCCAGCCTGTTGGGGACAGAGTGTACTTCCTGCTTCCTGATGCTAGTCTTTGCCATGTGACTTGCAGTGACCAACAAGACATTAGCAGACATGATGCAAGTGATGGTTTGAAGGGAGCTGTGCTGTTAGGCACACGCTGTGCTTTCCTCATTGCACAGGCCTTTCTTTAGGTTACCGCTGGTTCTAGAAGCACGGGGAGCATCCTTTGGCGGATTTGAAACCATTCTGTGGCTTGCAGTCAAGCCTGGCCAAGCCCACTTAGATCAGCCAAGCTCCACTTAATCTGCATACACTAATGTGGAGGCCAAGGCATGGACTTGATTCTTTTTTTAAAAAAAAAAATATTTATTTATTTGAAAGTCAGAGTTACACTTAGAGAGGAGAGGCAGAGAGAGAGAGAGAGAGAGAGAGAGAGAGAGGTCTTCCATTTGCTGGTTCACTCCCTATTTGGCCACAATGGCCGGAGCTGCGCTGATCCAAAGCCAGGAGCCAGGAGCTTCTTCTGGGTCTCCCATGCGGGTACTGGGGCCCAAGGACTTGAGCCATCTTCTACTGCTTTCCCAGGCCATAGAAGAGAGCTGGATCGGAAGAGGAGCAGCCTGGACTAGAACCAGTGCCCATATGGGATGCCGGCGCGTCAGGCCAGGGCGTTAACCCACTGTGCCACAGCGCCGGCCCAGCCTTGATTCTTTTCTCTCAAATCAGACTCCTAGATCAAGACCTTGCAGCGAGACCCATGCTGGGATGGAAGCTCCAGCCCACAATGGTGCCTCCCACCCTGGGCCTTTCTTTGTTCCTCATGCAGCTGTAGCCAGAGGGGGGACCTCTGCAAAATATCAGCTCCTCCTGAACACCTCTTTTAAAGCAAGTCCAAGTCCATCTCTGAGCTTTCCTAGACGCCAGCCACAAAGGCCTCCCTTCTTGTCTGTGTTTCTTGCTTAGCTCCTGGCATAATCTCTCTTACCAGTTCACTTTTCACCTGCCATAATTAAAGATAACTATCACAGTAGTCAACATTTTCTTTCTTTTAAAAATTTATTTATTTATTTGAAAGGCAGAGTGACAGAGAGAGAGAGAGAAAGAGAGAGAATTTCATTCATTGGTTCAGTTCCCATATGGCCACAATGTCCTGGGGCTGGTCTGGGCTGAAGCCAGGGACCCAGAACCCCATTTGGTCTCCCACGTAGTGGCTGTGGCCCAAGTACTTGGGCCTCCTTTTGCTGCTTCCCCAAGCACATCATCAAAGAACTAGATCAGAAACAGAGCAGCCAGGACATTCTGATATGAGATGCCAGTGCTGCAAGTGGCAGCCTAACCTGCTCTCTTTTTTTCTTCTTTCGGTAGCCAACACTTTCAGCACCAGTTGCATACCAGGCACTATGCTAGGTGCTCAGCATAAATATTTGTTCAAAAGTCAACACATCCAAGGAAGAGCACATTAACACTTGATTTACAGGATGCCCAGTGGTTTTGAGTTTCATGTGAGTCCAGTTCCAAAAGCTCAATTAACTTTGAAAATGTATTTTTAAATAGTCAACACATCCTTGTGATATACTTGATGGAATTACTTCCATTTTATACAAAAGGAAACTGAGGCCTACAGGGATTTGGCCACAATTGATCCTAAAGCCATCCTCTTACTCTCACCCCATAGCCAACTTGGTCTCTCTGACGGGACTGTCAGGTCCTTGAGAGAAGACATGGTACTGGATCGGCTTGCTGGACACGTCATCTGCGGTAGGCACATGGCTGTCATTTGGTGAGTGGCTGACAGGACCCCATGAGGGGTGTTTGTATTAGGGGCAGGGCTGGCCCTGCCAAGTGGCAGAAGGCTGTTTGGTGCACCATGAGTCTATATGGATGGTCCCATGTTGTAGAAGGGTTGAGGTCGGGTGGGGTGGGAGAGCAGAGAGGCTGTAGAGGGGCCCAAGCACCCTAAGTTGGTTCCTGGACAAGGTCTTTGTACAACCATGTCCTCTGAGGCTCTCAAACTATTGTGTCAGACCCTGGAAAGATCATCCTTTTTTTCCACTGTAAGAGAACGTCGTCCACTGGCCTTGGCTGTATCTAAGGGGGACCCTTCAGAATGATCCTGGAGCAAAGACTCATGGGAGTGCTATTGGGGGAAGCCAGGAAGGGGATGACAGAAGCAGGCTAGGGTGGTGAGAACGCCAAGCCAGGGCCATCTCAGGTGGAATCCCATTGAAGCTGGCTTCAGTGGGTCCCATGGAGGTGCCCCAGACTATGAGGGACCCCTCTGAGCTCTCTTGACTCAAGGCAAGGGACCTGGACTTCCCAGGCCCAGTGGCCACAGCAGGGGAAGCGCTCCAAGGAGGAGCCCCAGGTGCCCAGTGTGGAAAGCAAAAGCACTCGTGAGCTGGGAAAGGCCAGGGACACATGACTGGCAAAAAGGCATCCAAGACAAAGGGTGGGGGACCGACAGTGCCTGCTTCAGGCAGGGGTCCAAGGGTCAACTCTCTCCCATACCCTAGAGGTCCCTAACTCGGGCCCTCTGCCCTGACCCTTCCATGAGATGTATTTTTGCTTAACTCATGCAATGCTGACTGCTCAGTGTCAAAGTTTTTGCAAGAGTGGCCAGCATTTAAAATCCTGGGCAAGTTCAACAAAAAAGTCCAGGTCTCTGTCTCCTCTAGGAGAATCAGCCTTCTTAGCAGAGGCCCACATATCCACATGGCCACAGCTGGTGGATGCCAGAGTCCACCCAACCTAAGTAGTTTTGCTTGGTGGCCCTGAATCCACAGTCCCCACTAATCTCTATTGTGTCCCCAAACCATGGGCTATCATTTTTCTTAAAAGGGGAAGTAAGAAGAAAGAGAAAGGCTTTTGGTAGTCACATCTCCACAGTGGAGCAGACATCCCTAGGCAAGGATGGGTAGAAGGAATAAAAGATGTGTCTGTGTCAAGAGCAGAGTTCAGGGGCCAGTGTTGTGGCCCAGCGGGAGCAGCCATCTGCGACACTGGCATCCCATACGGGTGCCAGTTCGAGTCCCAGCTGCTCCACTTCCGATCTAGCTCCCTGCTAATGTGCCTGGGAAGGCAGCAAAAGACAACACTAGTACCTGGGCTCCTGCTGTCCTTGAAGGAGACCAGGATGGAGTCTCTGGCTCCTAGCTTCAGCCTGGCCCAGGTCTGACTGTTGTGGCCATTTGGGGAGTGAACCAGCTGATGGAAAACCAGTCAGTCTCTCTCTCCCTCCTCTTCTCTCTGTCACTCTGCCTTTCAAATACATAAAAATAAATCTTTTTTTAAAAAAAAGAGTATAACTCAGGGGCAGGCTTTGGCACAGTGGTGAAGATACTTGGCACACACGTGTCCCATATCGGGGAACTTCTGTTTGAGTCCCAGTTCTGCTCCCAATCCCAGCTTACTGCTAATGTGCACCCTGGGAGGCCGTGGGTGAAGGCTCATGGGCGTAGGTCCCCTATGTGGATGACCCTGATTGAGTTCCTGGCTCCTGGCTTCAGACTGGTCCAGCCCCACTGTTGTGGGGAGTGAACCAGCAATGGAAGATCTCTGTCTCTGTCTCACTGCCTTTCAAAGGAATATATACACATTAAAAAGAAAGAAAAGGATACAGTTCAAATGCCATGATAAGCCGGGCCCCTCACGGCCTTGTATTTGTCCCCTCTGTTGTGAGTGGTATACTCCCACCAGACTCTTGCTTTTCCACCAAGATCCAGCTGTTCTGCTCCCCTCCCCCCACCCCTTTTGTTAAAAGCAGCTGTTTTTCCCCTTCCAGCCCTCCAAGTGCTGATTTCATCTCTTTCCTGACAAAAGTTTGGAGCCGGCAGGGAAATGGTTTGGCAGCAAATCAACTCGCGGTGGGAGGAAGGAGCCACGTGGAGAGCGCAGATGCTGGGTGAGGGTCTGGGATGAGGGGTCAGGACGAAGGGTGGGCGCAGGTTCTGGAGAAGTCCCGGGGATCCGGGAGTGGGGAGGGGAACTCCAGGCTCTGTAGCACCCCCCCCCCCCCAAGATGCTCCCAGAGACTCCAGCTAGGGGCAGAGCCCAAGGACGTCTTCCCAGTAGCGTTCCTTCCTCTCCATGCAGCCTGTGAGGGCTGGGGACTAGCCAGCAGGGACACGCAGAGGAGCCACCAGGGGCCGGCAGCAGCTGGCTCCTTCCCCACTTCTGCTCTACAGGCAGAGCACAGATGTTGTCTGTTGACTGTGCAGGGAGACTGGGGAGGTAATGAGATGCCTAGGGGATGACCCAAGACTAGGGAGCTGGTCAACGTGGCCAGTCAGCCCTAGGGCCAACGGGCAGCTGGAGCAGTGTCCACACCCGTGTCGTCTCCTGCCCCACTCCCTGGGGGCCTGGGATCGTTCCTGCTGCCACCCACAGTCATCACAGCCCCCTAGTTCTTATCAATACCGTTCTCACCAACTGAGAGCCGAGCCAACGTCTCTGGCTGAGTCCTGGAAAAATTCCTTTCTCCTTGACTCTGCCAAAAAAAAAGCGTTGACAATTTCCAAAAGGAATGTTGAACTGAGACACAGAGCGGGGGAAATGGAGACTTGGAGACAGGGCTGGATTCACAGGGCACAGAAGTCTGAATTCACCTTGACCATCGGTCTTGGGGAGGTCCTGCTTGCCGAGAAGCAGGGTGGAAGCCACAGTCGCTGAAATCCCTCGGCTTGGGTGGGCTGGGGTAGAGGTCAGCACACACAGGGGATCATCCGTGGAGGAGGGGCCAGGGGCGGGGCTAGGGGCTGCTTCCTGCCTGGAAGGGGCTCTCCACCCCCTGCCATGCGCTGGCCTCCGGGCATATCCTGCCCCTTCGCTTCCATGAAAAAAGCCCTGAGTTTCCTCCCTCACTGTTTCCTGGAAGTTGCTGGCTCCTGGCTCAGGATGGCCCTTCCTCCTGCCACTCCCACCTCTTCTGCCTGTCTGGTTTTGCAAAGCAGTCACAGGGGCCAGGCTTTTCTGTCCAGGAGCAGCCAAGCTCTGCTGGGCCCACCAATGGGTCAGTATGGACTCTCTAGGACTCCCTGGTTCCAGGCCTCAATCATTTTGGAGGTCCCCTACGTGTTTGGTGTCTGACTTGAGCAACTGAACTTAACCTTGGGGAAGCCATGGCTGACCTACCCAAGTGTAACATTTATAAAAGCGTTGTTTTACAATAGTTAATGCCAGGCTGGCATAGCAGTGCAGTAGGCTAAGCCACTGCCCGCAATATCAGTAACCCCATATAGGCACTGGTTCATGTCCCAGCCGCTCACTTCCAATCCAGCTCCATGCTAATGGCCTGGGAAAAGCAAAAGAAGATGGCCCAAGTGCTGGGGCTCCTGCTACCCAGGTGGGAGACCTGGAAGACCCTCCTGGGTTCTGGCTTTGGCTTGGCCCAGCCCCAACTGTTGTGGCCATCTGGGGAATGAACCAGAGGATGGGAGCTCTCTCCCTCTGTCTCTTTAGTTCTGACTTTTGAATAAATAAACAAATCTTTAAAAAGAGAATGAAACCATTAAACAGGCAGTGCGTGTGCATGTTAATGTAGTCAAATGTGAACATAGGTGGCTTCTTTCCCTGTCTCCTCTTCTCTCTAGAGGCAACCACTGCCTGTGCATCTCCCAGAGGTAGTTTATGCAAGCGCGTGTATACACACACATATACTCTCTGCTAGTACACACATACACACACACACTCTGCTAGTACACACACACACAATGCTAGTATACACACACTCTGCTAGTGCACACACACAATGCTAGTATACACACACTCTGCTAGTGCACACACACAATGCTAGTATACACACACACACTGCTAGTACACACACACAATGCTAGTATATACACACATACTATGCTAGTACACACACTCTGCTAGTATACACACACACACAGAGTTGACTCTCTGAATATCACAGTTCCACATCCACAAATTCAGCCAACAGCAAATTGAAAATACTAAAAAACAATTGCAACTGTACTGAACAAACATGGACTTTTTCCTTGGCACGATTCCCTCAACAACTCACCGTAACAACTATTTGCATAGCACTTAACGTTGTATTAGGGAGTCTGAGTAATCTAGAGATGATTTAAGGTAGAGGGGAGGATGTGCATAGATTATATATGCAAGTATTACAAGATTTTACCAAAGAAAATTGAGCATCTGTGGATTTTGGTATCTGCAGTTGGTGGGAAGGGGGTTCTTGGAACCAATCCCCCCTGGGTGCTGAAGGATAATTGTGTGTGTGTGTGTGTGTGTGTATACCCATACAGCTAATGTATTTTGGAAGTCATTTACTATCAGCACATAAAATGCTTCTTCATCACAAAAATGGCTGCAGCATCCCTTGTAGAACTGTGCATTTGTTTAGCCCCCTCCCTACTGCCAGGCACTGGGCCTGCCTTCTAGCTCACTCGCTCGGGAAGCTTTCCAAGTGGATTGGCAGGTGTGCCATGCACCTGCAGGACAGCACCCTAGAAGTGGAGTTGCTTGGGCAAATATTGCCAGAATGTCCTCTCGAGTGAATGTATTGCTTTTTTGCTCCCATTAATAGTATCTGAGAGTGTCTATTTCTCTATGCCCTCAGAGCACAGAGAGCCAGCAAGCCTTTTGCTGGTCTAAGAGCTAAACGTGATTGGTGACACTGCAGTTCCTAAGGTGGGAATCTGCCCAGGCTCCCCAGGATGTCAGTGGCATTCGGACCCAACTGGCTGAGGGGCAGTGCGGAAGTTGATCAGGAGACCACCCAGCGGCTCCTGGAAGAGAATGAGCTGTACCGTGGAGTCTTAGAACAAGGGCCGGGCGAGCAAGCGCCTCCAATACCTGCGTGTGTTACGTTGAGGTCTCATGGCCTCCAACGCACATGCCAGCCCAGCCCGTACTTCAAAAGCAGAATTATCTTCCTGTTGGCCATTGTGAAGAGAAATTGAGTATAATCCATTCCTACAAAATGGAGACAGAATCTTTACCAACTCAACTGCTCAAAACATGAAGGAAACCCCTGTGGCTCTTTTAAAAATGTGAAGAAGGGGCCGGTGCTATGGTGCAGTGGGTGAAGCTGCCGCCTGCAGTGCCGGCATCCCATGTGGGCGCCGGTTTGAGTCCTGGCTGCTCCACTTCCGATCCAGCTCTCTGCTATGGCCTGGGAAAGCAGTAGAAGATGGCCCAAGTCCTTGGGCCCCTGCACCTGTGTGGGCGACCCAGAGAAAGCTCCTGGCTCTCTCTCTCTCTTTTTTTTTAAATTATTTATTTATTTATTTATTTTGACAGGCAGAGTGGATAGTGAGAGAGAGAGACGGAGAGAAAGGTCTTCCTTTTTGCCGTTGGTTCACCCTCCAATGGCCGCTGCGGCCGGCGCATCGCGCTGATCTGAAGCCAGGAGCCAGGTGCTTCTCCTGGTCTCCCATGCGGGTGCAGGGCCCAAGCACTTGGGCCATCCTCCACTGCCTTCCCGGGCCATAGCAGAGAGCTGGCCTGGAAGAGGGGCAACCGGGATAGAATCCGGCGCCCCAACCGGGACTAGAACCCGGGGTGCCGGCACTGCAAGGCGGAGAATTAGCCTGTTAAGCCACGGCGCCAGCTCTCTCTCTTTTTTTTTTTTTATAAGAATTATTTTATTTATTTGAAAGACAGTTACAGAGAGAGGTAAGACAGAGAGAGAGGTCTTCCATCCACTGGTTCACTCCCCAGATGGCTGCAACAGCTGGAGCTGCGCCGATCTGAAGCCAAGCTCCTGGCTCTTGGCTTTGAATTGGCACAGCTCTGGCCATTGCAGGCTATTTGGGAAGTGAACCTGTGGGTGGAAGACCTCTCTTTATCTCTCTGTCTCTGCCTCTCTGTAACTCTGCCTTTCAAATAAATGAATAAATATTTTTTAAAAATGTGAAGAAGGCTGCTGACTTAACTGTATTCTCAGTATAAATATTTATCTTAATAATTAAGCAGATCCCTCAATAGATTGGGCCCAGACATCCTTTCCTAAAATGAGAGCACGTTTGCATAACAGACACAGTGGACAGCTTCAAGGCTACATTTTTGCTCCAGCCTAAGAAGTTTCTACTGAGTGTTGGGTGATCAGCAGGAATTGGTGAGACTCTTGACTCTGACCTTGCCGGATGGACACATGGCTGTGCGCTCCTTCCGACCAGTTTGTAAATGTCCTCTCTCTGACAGCTCTTCCCGGTTGCTTTGAAATAAAACTTGCTTTTCCACAATAAATAAAAAAATAAAATAAAAGCAATTGGCGTGCAATAGTAATGACAGGAGCTGGTGTTGTGGTGCAGTGGCCTTCCCCACAATACGCCCTACCCGGCCACCGGAACCCCACTCCCTGCCTTTGTCTCCTTGGTTCTCATGGGCACTGTGGAACCTTCCTCCCCAGCAACGCTGCCGATACCACTCCATGCTATGCAGTCGCAGGCAGGAGAGTTTTAACAACAAAGGCGACGTAGTGGTCAACCCAAGGTCTGGGCTCCTTATCAAATCCAGCCAGTACTTCCACGTGGTTCGAGCAATGTCCCTGGGTCCCCAGCGCTGAGCCTGACTTCTGCTGCCCCCCTGCAGACAATGCCCTCTGTAGCATTCACTCTGTAAAGGCCACCTGTGCAATTGCTTCTGGTTGTTTTTTTTTCCCCCTAAATCGGAGTTTATTCAAAGAAAAATGATTCTCGCATGGCGTTTGAGAAAGGTCAGCGCATTACAGGGCTGGGAATGTTCGTGGGTCTTGGAAGGAAGACGCAGGGGGCTCGGAGCAGGCAGCTTCCTCTCTGCTTTGCGGTGATCTCCCGCCCAGCCTAGGGGGGCCCAGGTCAGCGGGGCTCACTGGTTCCTCCTGTAGAGCCGAGGGCTGGCCGCAGATCAGCTGGCCGCCAGGCTAGGCGAGGCACTTGTTTCTCACTGAAATATGAAGAGCTGGAATCTACTAACCCTTGGAGGGATTTTTCCTTTCATAAGTAGATTTTAAAATGTTTTAAATTTTCTGTTCATCTTAATTTTCCCCTGACCTTTCATTTTGGAACATTTTAAACCATAGAGAAACTACAAGAACAATCACTGTTAAAATCACTAACACTCAAACGTTTCGCCTCATTTGCTAACTCTCTCAAAAAATATGCACAGGCCAGAAAATATCAGGAATAATTTTTTGCCTTTCTCTCTCTCTCTCTTTCTTCTTCTGGGCCTTTTCCTCTTCTGTCCTTATAGCCCAACATTTTGCCCAGGTGTTTCTGGACGTGTCTATGACGATCATGGACATTTTCCCACAGAAGAACAAAACTGTCACCACACTTGACGGATTTAATTAACATAGATACAAACCCAGTTTCCGTAGGCAGCCTCCTTTCAGATTTTGCTGTTTGTTTTTTTTTTTAAATATTCTAAAATATTTATTTATTTATTTATTTATTTATTTAAAAGGCAGAGAGAAAGAGACAGACATAGAGGTCTTCCATTGTTAGTTCACTCCCCAAATAGCTACAACAGCAGGGGCTGGGCCAGGCTGAAGCCAGGAGCCTGGAACTCCCCTCCAGGTCTCCAGCGTGGGTGGTGGGGGTCCAACTACTTGGGCCATCATGTACAGCCTTCTCAGGCGCATTAGCAGGGAGCTGGATTGGGAGTGGAGCAGCCAGGACTTGAACCAGTGCCCATACAGGAGGCCAGTGTTGCAAGCAGCGGCTTAACCTGCTGTGCCACAGCGCTGGGCCCAGACCTTACCATTTACCGTATGTAGAGCCAGGACCAGTCAGCTCAGTCACTGGCACCGTGACCCTGACATTTTAAAGTCTTCAGACCATTTGTTTTGTAGAATATGCTTCAACTGGATTTGACTGATGCTCCTTAGGAAGTTTCAGGTTGAAGTGGCTTTTTGGTTTATTTTTGCTTTTTGTTTTGGTCAGGATTCATCTTCATTTTTCTTCCATTCTATTTTTGTTTTATTTTTTTTTTTAAAAAAAGATTTATTTATTTCAGAGGCAGAGAGGGAGGGGGAGAGAGAGAGAGAGAGAGAGATAGATCTACTGGTTCACTTCCCAAATGGCCGCAATGGCCAGGGCTGTGCCAGACTGAAGCCAGGAGCTCCTTCTGGGACTCCCATGCGAGTGCAGGGGCCCAAACACTTGGGCCATCTTCCACTGCTTTCCCAGGTACATTAGCAGGGAGCTGGATCAGAAGTAGAGTGCCTGGGACTTGAACCGGCACCCATATGCGATGCTGGCTCCACAGGCAGAGGCTTAATCTACTACACCACAGCACCTTCCATTCTATTTTTGAATAGCTGTCACACTTGCGTGAAATAAAATCCAGGATGTAGACAGTGCACATTCCGAAAGGTCTCCCTCTTTCTCTGGTCCCAGCAGGTCCTTCCCTGGACTGGCAAAGCCCGCTCAAACGTCCTGTGTCTCCTTCCAGAGCTGACCACAGGAAGCTCTGTGATGGTGGCTCCTACATCTCTCACCAGACTGTTTTGTGGGTGGGTATGTCTGATATGCCTCTCGCTTGCCTGGAATCCCTGGAAGCTCTTGGGGGGCCGCCTAAGCACCTCACTCAGCTCACAGGACCTGGAGCTCTGGCCTGGCCCTCTCTCAGCCTTGCCCTGCTCCACTGGTGCCTGGATAGGCTCCGGCATTGCAGCCTCTGCACACCCCCGCCATGTGCCGCTCCCTCTCTCTGCATTGCTCTTGCTGCCCTTGGCCTAGCCAGCTTCCCAAGGTCCCCTAACCCACCCAGTAAGTCCCTCTCAGGTCGCCCTGTGCCCTCCCCTTGCTCCAGGAGGGAGACACTGCTTCTAATTTGGGCACCGAGTGCATTGCCTGGTGCCTAGCAGGTTTTTGGTAAATATTTATATAGAGAGAGTGAATATGTGTGAATCCTTCGTGTCATGGCAGCTGGGCTCAGAGAGCCAGGGCTTGAGGGTAGGAGTGGAAGACATACCCTCCCCTCTCGCTCCATGGCCTAGCTACAGAAGGTCAAGTTCAGGGCCAAGAGGAAGAAGCCACACCTCCCCATGCTGGCCAGTATTCAGCAATGGTGCCAATGACGAACAGGGTCCCCTCTGCCAGGCCTGGACCGTGGGCTTCCTGGGAAGGGGAGGGAAGGACAGAGCAGACGGGGAACAGAAGCAAGGTGTGCAACCAAACAGGAATGAGAACCGGGGTTCCTCAGATGGGCCCAGGCTGGAGTGGGAGTTATCCAGTGGATGTACAGCGCCGGCCTCCATGCAGGGTCCTGCTCCACCCTGCCAGGAGCTCCTGACAATGCCTGGCTGAGGGCACGGCCAAGGCCAGGCAAGGCTATGACAGGTCTCCCTGGTAGAGGTGGCAGGAGGTCGAGACGGTGACTTCTGCAGTGTCTTTTGGGCCAGGCAAGATTGTCTAAGGGAGGAACAGGACAATCTGCAGACAAAGGGTCCCCGTGTTTTGCTGGTAGCTGGAGAGAAAGCCAAGTCCACCAACAGCACCGTCCCTCCCTCTCCCTGCCCTTGGGGGTTGAAGCACAGGACAGCGTCAGCAAACCTGTACCTGCTGTAGAGCTGTAGAGGTGGGGAGGGAGTGGATTGTACTGGATGGAAAAATAAAAAGCCCAGCCTGGTAATCATAGTGCATGCAAGTAGCTTAGTTTTGTTTTTCAGATTTCTCTGCAGCTTTTGAATTTTTTTTAACCACAGATGCCAATTATTTGCATACTTTTATATAAAGAAAAGTATCGTTCCAAAAATTCTGTACACACGCCCTGAAAGCACTGGTTCCAAACCTTGGCTGGGTGTTGGAATCCAGGGAGCTGCCTGCTCCCACCCCCAAGCAATTTGTGTTTAACTGCTTGGGGGTGTGGCCTCCCCCTGCCCTGACTATAGTATGCAGCCATGTTGACAGCCACTGACCCCGAAGGTGTACGCTCCAGAGAGACAGAATGAAAAGGTGACAGACTGGGGCAGGCTTCTGGCGCAGCTGCTAAGTGGCTGCTTGGGACGCCAGCTTCCCGTACTGGGGGGTCTGGTTCAAGTCCTGGCTCCTCTGCTTCTGATCCGGCTCACTGCTTATGTGCACCTGGGGAGGCAGCGGTAATGGCTTAAGCACTTGGGTTGGATCTTGGAGCTTTTAAAAATTTATTATTTATTTATGTTCACTTTATTGGAAAGACAGAGAGACCAAGATTTTCCATCCAGGGTTTACTTCCCCAAACATCTGCAACATCCTGTGCTAGCCCAGGCCAAAGCCAAGAAGAGCCCAGGTCTTCCATGTGGATGACAGGGAACCAAATGCCTGAGCCATCAACGCTGCCTTGCAGGAAGCTGGATTGGAACCCAGGGCTGATACAGGGGATGCAGGCGCCTCCAGCGGCAACTTAGCCCGTGTACCACGTGACTGCCGCAGGATGTTGGAGCATTTCGGATTCGGGATTTTCAGATAATGAATGTTCAGCCAGGAGAGATAAGACAGCAACTCAGATCCGTCGCAAAGATGATGGTGAAAGACGACAGTGTTCCCTGCTGTCCAACACGCTCGCTCCCAGGCCCACTGCCCAGAGACAGCATGTTTTGCTAGTTTCTGCTGGAGGTTTTTCTCCATATTAGCACTCTCACTTCCAAGTGACCGTCTTGAGACAATAGCTGCTCACTCTCCAGTACGTAAGATGAGGCTATGGGGCTGGCGTCGTGGCTCAGCCGGTTAAGCTGCTGCTCCCTGCCTCCCATACTGGAGTTCAGTTCAAGTCCTGGTTCCTCTGCCTCCAATCCAGCTCCCTGCTAATGCACCTGAGAAAGCAGCAGAAGATGGCCCAAGTACTCCGGGCTCCTGCCACCTGCGTGGGAGACCTGGAGGGAGTTCCAGGTTCCTGGCTTTGGTCTGCCCCCGTCCCAGCTGTTGTGGCCATTTGGAGAGTGAACCAACGGATGGATGATCTCTGTCGCCGTCTCTATCCGTCACTCTGCCTTTCAAATAAACACATAAATCTTTACAAGAAAACAGAGATGAGGACATAGTTCACTTGCCCGACGTCTGTGCCTTCTTTAACTATTTGCTTCCTGTGTGAGCACTTCCTGTGCTCCCATTTCCCACTGTAGAAGCTGAGGATGTTACTGCCTCCCACCTTCCGTTCTTTTTGAAAAAGATTATTTACTTATTTGAAAGTCAAAGTTACAGAGTAAAGGGGGGGGGGGGGAGAGGGAGAGAGAGAGAGGGAGAGCGAGAGAGAGAGAGAGATCTTCCAACCACTGGTTCACTCTCTAGATAGCCACAATGGCCAGGACTTGGCCAGGCTGAAGCCAGGAGCTTCTTCTGGGTCTCTCACGTGGGTTCGGGGGACCAAGGACTTGGGCCATCCTCTGCTGCTTTCCCAGGCCATTAGCAGGGAGTTAGATCAGATGTGCAACAGCCAGGACACAAACTGGCATCCATATGAGATGCTGGCATCGCAGGTGGCAGCTTTACCTGCTGCACCACAGCCCCAGGCTCCTCATCTTTTGTTCTTCCCCTCAGTAATCCCATGGTTTGTGACTCCATGTGTTTAACCAGGGATCCTCAGGCTTCCAGGGAGAACCTGCATGAGCTCTTAAAATTAGGTGCAGAAGTGTATGTGTGTGTGTGTTTTCATTCCACTCCTGGGGAGCTTCCATCACACTCTCGAAGGAGTGTCCAGGCTGCATGCTATGCTGCTCTAGTCTGTGCCAGGCGTCTTCTGTCTGCCCCCCAGAGCCGCACTCACTGTTCCCCCACTCCTCTGAGCCCTGGGGCACTGGCCAGCAGGTGGACTGTCTCAACGGCTCTCACACACACGATTTTTGGGTAGGTTCAACAGGTGGGGAGCCTGGCAGTCAGGCGAGAAGGAGCGGGAGGAAGGGCACTTGCTCCATGGTGCCCTGGGCTGGGCTGCCTCTGACAGGCTGAGTTTCTGCTGAAGGCTATTTGTTTTATTTTTATAAAGTTTTAAAAAGATTTTATTTTTTATTTTGACAGGTAGAGTTACAGACAGTGAGAGAGACAGAGACAGAGAGAAAGGTCTTCCTTCCGTTGGTTCACTCCCCAAATGGCCACAATGGCCGGAGCTGCGCTGATCTGAAGCCAGGAGCCAGGAGCTTCCTCCGGGTCTCCCACACAGGTGCAGGGGCCCAAAGACTTGGGCCATCCTCCACTGCTTTCCCAGGTTATAGCAGAGAGCTGGATGGGAAGAGGAGCAGCCGGCACTAGAACCGGTTCCTATATGGGATGCTGGCGCCACAGGCGGAGGATTAACGCACTTTGCCATGGTGCCAGCCCCTGAAGGGTTTTCTACTCCACTAGAGGTGGCTTCCCCCTGGGGCTTTCCCCTTTGAGTCCAGAAACCATGCCCTCTCTGGGGGGACTTCTGGCTGGGGGCAGTCACGGTTCAGTTGTTCTCAGCCCCAGGCTACTGCCTCCACCCTGGTGAACCTGCCACACCCCACCCACACCTCGGTAAATAACTGGCTGTGAATGTCTTAGTTTGTGCCATTTCTTCCCTGTTGGGAGTCTGCAATGACCCCATTCCTGGAACACAAGCTCTGAGATGATTTGGGGGCGTGCTCTTGGGCACTTCAGGGAAAACCTGAATTATGATGTTGTCTGGGTGAGGGTGGGAGCTGACATGTGGGAGATAGAAGCTGGGGTAGGGTTTGGAGAGGCACTGGATGCAGGCAAGGGACAAGAAAAATTTAACCACACCCCCACAATGATGATACATTAGATGCTGGGGGTGGGGGGGGCATAATCTTGGCCAAGTCCCAGGGCCCTTTGGGCTTCCTGGCAGCAGCAATGGCCTGGCCTCTTGGGCAAGGAGAGCCTTGGTCTCAAAGGGGCAGGGGCAGGGGCAGGGGCAGGAGCCGGGGCAGGGGCGGTGGGGAAGGGGGTGGTTATGCCCAACGGAATCCACTACAAACCTGACCTTGGCCTGGCCTAGTTATTCCATGCAGCCCCATCCCTGGCACAGTGTCTGGCCCAGAGTCATTCAGCAAGAGTTTGTTGAATGAATGAATGAACGAACAAGGACCTTCTTTGATTAGATTTAAATGTGCAGCTTCAGAGGGTTTGCATCAAGGTTTTAAATTTTTTTATGTAACTTTTTGCTTTAAAGTATGTTTCCAGGGCCAGCATTGTGGCACAGTGTGTCAAGCTGTCAGTTGCAATGGCTGGCATCCCATATTGGAGTCCCAGTTCAAGTCCCGGCTGCTCCACTTCCAATCCAGCTCCCTGCTAATACATCTGGGAAAGCAGCGACGATGGCCCAAGTGCTTGGGCCCCTGCACCCACATGGCTCCTGGTTTCAGGCTCCTGGTTTCAGTCTGGCCCAGCCTTGACCATTGTGACCATTTTGGGGAGTGAACAAGCAGAATGAAGTGCGCTCTCTCTCTCACACACACACATACACACACACATGCACACACACATACACACACGTTACTATGAATTTCTGAAACACTGGAGAAAGTTGGACACGTTTACTTCTAAATGCCTCTGTGTCTTCCTCCTGAACACACCGGGCATCAGGGCAATGTATGGATTCACAGCTGTGTCGGATGCATAATCTGTGTCTGTGCTCATCAGGAGTCCTGTAGGAGCTGCCTCTGGAACCCAGGACCGATGTCCGGCGCACGTCACCCTCCACTGTCTTGTTCCCCTGGTCTCTTGTCTTTGTCCCTTCCGGGTCTGGGCAGTTTGAGGATCACAGAGCGACTGTTCTGGGAAGTTCTTCAGTTAGGGTTTGCTCAAGATCAGATTAAAAGGCTTTGCTGTGGCAAGATGTGACCCCTGCGTGTCGCTCACCATCTCCAGACCCAGCAGGTTCAAAGTTCACGGAGCCTCTCTTCCCGGAACCCTTCTTCACCCTTCAGGGAGGAGCCATCGCGCTCAGTTTCTGTTCCTGAGTCAAGGTCCAAGAGTTAAATACCTACCCAAGGTGGCACACTTGATTAATGACTGAGCCAAGATGAAACCCAGGTACTCGGAACTGCAGCTGAAATAATCTGATGTCAAACTCCTTCCCTGGCCCTCACTCAGCCGCCTGGGGACTTTGCCCCCAGCTGCCTACCCAGCCCTCAGCTGTATTCATTGGGATAATGAGTGAGAGGCAACTAGAAGAAGCAGAAGGCTGGAGAGGGTAAACTTTCTTTCTCTCTCTCTCTCTCTCTCTCTCTCTCTCTCTCTCTCTGTCTTTCTAAGATGTATTTGTTTGTTTGAAAGCCAGAGTTACAAAGAGAGAGGAAGAGAGAGCAAAAGAGGTCTTCCACCCACTGGTTCAGTCCTCAAATGGCTGCAATGGCTGGGGCTGGGCCAGGATGAAGCCAGGAGTCTGGAACTTCATCCAGGTCTCCCATGTGGGTAACAGGGCCCAAGCACCTGGGCTCTCATCTGCTGCTTCCCAGGAGCATTGGCAGGGGGCTGGAGCAGCTGGGATAGAACCAGCGCCTGCTGCACCACACCAGCGGCCTCTAAACTGATCTTCAAAAGAAAGCACTTAGACTCCTCTGAGCTCCTGGAGGGGGTGTGTGGGAGGGAGGAGGCCCAGAGGCTGGTGGGAGGGGGAGAGGAAGGTCTGGTGGGCTCCTGCCTTGGGGGTGGGGCATGAGCTTTGGAGAGAGGTGGCTTTGGAGGACAGTCCCCTGCTGGCTGCTCCTGCCTCCCCTCCTTCAAGGCTCTGGGAGAAACCTGTTCCACTGCAGAGCAGCTCTGGGTTGCGACTGGCCCCACGCTGGCCTAGTTACATGGTGGTCACGTGGGGACGGACGGAGGGGATTTCCTCCAGGCCAAGTGCGTTAAATAAAGATCACAGCAGGCTGCTGTCCTGGAGGAGGCGCCTGCGCCAAGCCCCAGGGGACCAGGCTGAAAAGCAACATGGAGTCACTCCTGTTGACTCCTCCAAGCCATCAGACCAAAAAGCAGTGAGAAATCCAGAGGGAGAGACAGCAGCCAGGTCTCCTGAACAAGCCCAAGCCCCTCGGCTCTGGTCCCCCCAGAGAAGCAGCCTGCAGGATCCCGAGATGAACCCAGCAGTCCCTTCCCTGTGGTTCTGCCTCCCCGGCCCGTTTCCCAAGGAAGCCACTTAGGAACGCCCAACTGCTTTGTGTGCTTTATTCCTGCTTTTTTCAGCCTTTCTCTGTCTACAAAACCAACTTTTTCTGCTTAGCCCATCAGAACCCTTTTTTTTTTTTTTCTGTTTTATGGAATCAAGTGTTGCCTGGTTTTAGAAATTCAAAATAAAGTCAACTAAGATCTTCAAATTACATTGCTGTGATTTTTTTTTTATTCGTTTGATTTTAGAGATGTGTTTATTTGAGAGGCAGTCAGAGAGAGAGAAAGAGAGAGAGAGAGATCTTCCATCCACCAGTTCACTCCCCAAATGGCTGGGCCAAGCTGGAGCCAGGAAATCCATCCTGGTCTCCCACATGGGCAGCAGGGGCCCAAGCTGCCTTCCCTAGTGCATGTGCAGGGAGCTGGTTCGGAAGTGGAGCAGCCAGGACTCCAACGGGTGCTCTGCTATGGGATGTGGCCACAACACCAGCCTGAAACAGCTGTAGTTTTGACCTTGAGAAGTGCGAGGGCTGCTTCTGTGAAATGAGCCCTTGCAGGTGGGTCCGGTGGTCCTGATGGAGCTCCCTGAGCTCCCCAAGGGGCTCCTGCTGAGCCAGGGTCCTCTGGGCTGTTGAGGTGGAGCCCACAGAACAAGCTCATGAGTGTAGGTTGTGTGTCCCCAGAGGGGCTGCACTTGGCAAGACCAAAGTATTGGACAGCAGCGAGCCTCTGTTCTCCCATATGCTGCCTGGTACAGTTCCTCCTGTCTTTGGGCCTTGGCTTCCTTGCCTGTAAAATGGGTTCCTAAGTGATACTTAGATGGGATAATGCCTTCAACAGCACGTGACGGGCCGTGGAGGGTGGCAGCGACTGAACACTGCAGGACAGAGGAGTGAATCACGGATCTGATAGCCTCAGGCATCGCACCTTCAAAACCTACCCTTAGCCTTCCCTGTCTGACTTTCCCCTTGTCACAGTGGAGATGGGGGCCCCTGAGGGACCCAAGGCCTCAGCGGTGTCTGTGAAGTAGGCCCTCCACCCCCACCCCTGTGGGATGGGAAGTGGGGCAGCCAGGATTCAAACCAGCACTGATATGGGGTTCCGGCATCACAGGCAGCGGCTTTACCTGCTATGCCCAGCGCCAGCCCTCCGTTGACAGCCCTTGACGTGCCCTGTACCCACTGGGGGTTTCAGCGTGGTTGGATGGGATGACCCACGTGAGGCACGGGTCACTGAAATGGTGCCTGGATTGGGTCAGGTGGTGAGGCCAGGAGAGGGAGAGGCTCTGAGCCTTAAGATACCAAAACAACCCTTTCCTGTTCAGGGTATCATGACCAAAAGTGCCCCACCACTCTGTGACCTCCTGTTTTTGCCTTCGTTTGAAAGGCTATAACAGTATTTCCTGGGTGCCGTGGTAAAGATGGCCACATATTTTTTGCAACGCTTTACATTGAGATGTGGGGTCTACATCTCTTCCTTCTAAATTTGGGGTGGCTCTGTGGACACGTGGCCAGAGAAAGCAGCAGACGTCTGAGTCCTGTATACTGGCTTTTGGACCCAGGTCTCAAAGGTCTGATGGCTTCCATGCCCTGTCTTGGGACACCTGCTACAGAAACCCTGACCCACAGTGCAGAGTTGGATGCAGCAGGCTTGTGCTGACGAGGCAATGTGGTTACTCTGGCACAGAGTTGCTTGGGGCCTGCACTGTGGGGGTAGCAGGTAAAGCAGCCGCCTGCAGTGCTGGCGTCCCAAAAGGGTGCCGGTTCAAGTCCTGGCTGCTTCACTTCTGATCTAGCTCTCTGCTATGGCCTGGGAAACCAGTAGAAGATGGCCCAAGTCGTTGGGCCCCTGAACCCCTGCGGGAGACCTAGAAGAAGCTCCTGGCTCCTGGCTTCGGATCAGCACAGCTCTGGCCGTCACGGCCAACTGGGGAGTGAACCAGCAGATGGAAGACCTCTCTCTGCCCTCCTTCTCTCTTTGTGTAACTCTGACTTTCAAATAAATAAGTCTTAAAAAAAAAAAAAAAGTCACAGCTCAGAAATGTCTGCCCAAACAGCACGGCACTTACTTCTGGGACTCAAGTGAGTCTCCCGTCTGGGTACACTCCCTCCGAAGGTGAACTAGGGCTTACAGCAGGTAGGTGCCTGCATGGGTGGCCCAGTGGTAGCTCTTTGTGGAAGTGGAAGTGAGTGGAACTTGGACTTCAGGCTGGGTGTTCACGGACCTTCCCACAAGCCCCGCAAAGCCAGATAGCATTGTCTGGAGAAAAGCAAGTAGCTAGGTCATGCCCTGGGTGAACCCTCTGGGCACTGCCATGCGTGCTGTGGAGCAGAACTCCACAGAGCCCTGAAATTCTGAATTCAAAGCTGGTCTCCCAGATCTTACAAAAGGATGTGTGTCAAGATTGGATCATATTGTAAGAACAGCTCATTTGCTTGATTCATTACATTTAAATGCTCACACATCCGGTATGTGGGCCACCCTTTGAACCCCTGACCCAGGAGGCCTGTATGCCCAACTGCCCAGAGGCTGAGCCAGTGCTGGCGCCCAGGGCTACTGCCTAGCATCCATCTAAGCTTCTTGGCCATGGAGAGTGGTGATGGATGGGCCGAGAGGAGAAACAAATGTTCATGTTCTAAAAGTGCTACTTACAGCATCAGATTGTCTCAGAATCATTCCTGACCCAGGCCAAGTGCAAATTGGCTACGGAGCGGGGCCAACTCCTCGGATGCTGGATCTATGGGATTGAGCTGTAGGAGGGTCCAGTACTCAGGCCGCCCTGGAGGGACAGGAAATATTTTCAGGGTCTCTGCTGTGCCCTTAGGGCAAAGCCAATGAAGAGGCTGAGACGAGGTGCTCAGGGAAGAGGGGGCGAGGAGCCCACCCTGGCTTGGGCTCACTCGCAGCTTTCTATGACCCATGAGCCACATCCCCCACTGGGCTTTGTAGCAAGTCCACCTTTAGGAGCTGTGGGCTTCGCTGCTGGCCCCGAGGGGTGTGGGTAGCACTGGCTAGTGGCATGCCCAGCGTTGCTGGTTGCGTGTCTGTGAGGTTTGTGTCTCCCACCAGGAAAGAATTCAAAAGATAGTTGTTGGTCATTTAGAGGACACATCTAAGAGAGACGGAAATGCCCAAGGTGGGGAATCCTTTTCTAAATCAGCTGTATTTTTTTGGGGTGGTGGGGAGCTACGGATTTGGAGCCCAAACTTTTTGCAGCCTTCTGGGGAGCCACGTGGCCGGGAGCCTCTGCCTCCCCTTGGCCTGGGACTGAGTCTCCCGACATGGACTTGAGGTCACTTTTTCCCTCTCTTCATAGGAAATTCTGAGAGCATGAGGTAAACCGTGTCTGGGCGGGAAGGAATGTGTGGTGTGGAGTTGCCAGCCGGCAGGCTCCCCACGGGAGGTTAGGGAGGGAGCCCGATCTCAGGACTGGGGTTTCCTAACGCCGAGGACGAGGTGGGCTTGGGGGAAGAGCAGTTTCCCATGTTGGCTCAGCCAGAGGGACCCTGCTTCCCGCCCTCGAGAAGGGCAGGAGGGGGAGACCTGGCTGCTGGCCCGACCCAAGGGCGGCTGGAGAGAGGTTCTTGTGTGCTGTTTCCCAGCCTCACACAGGGGCCTCTGCTGGACCCAAAGTGGCCAAGGCAGATGGGGATGCTTGGGGAAAAGCCACTGGTGCAGTAAGCCCAGGGGCGCCTTAACGGGTTGAAGGTGGAGGCTTGGTCCAATTGTGGCTTGCAGGAGGTGGAGCCACGGGAGGTCTAAAGCCCCCGCTGGGGGCCAGCCCTTGGAAGGCAGCTGTCTCTCAGAGTGGGCTGATCACAATGTGCAGCTGGCCCTCACGTCTTCCCGACTCGCCATGCACACAGTCCCCCGTCCACCACCTCATCAGCTACCAGACCAGTGTGGCCAATGGACTACAAAGCTCCAGCTCTCTGGGCCAAAATAAACCTTCCCCTCCCCCCCCCCCCCCCCCCCCCCCGCCTCCCCCAGCAGCCTGTCTGTTATTTGTTACAGGGATGAGAAGCTGCCTAGTGCAGCCAGAGTTGTGTTGCTAGCCGGCTTTCCAGCAGCCCTGTGGAAGTCAAGAGGCTTGGAAGCCACTTGGGGAGGGCGTGGCGGTGTTTCTGGGTGGTGGCCCCCGGCTGAGAGTACAGAAATGACTCTGCTGCCACTGTGGGAGAGGCCGGCTTAGCACTGAGGGGCCCAGCCTGAACACGAGCTTTTTCTACAACCTGTGTCACCTTTGAAAACACCTTCTCATTCTCCTGCCTCCATTTTTCAGCCATTGATGGAGGCTGGACTAGCTTCCTAGGAGCACTATCACGAAAGACCACCAACTGGGAGAAATTTATTCCCTTGCCATCTGAGGGAGTGAAGTCTCAGAGCAGGTCATTGGCAGTGCCATGCTTGAAGTCTCGAGGGAGAATTCTGGGCTCTTCCAGTTTCTTTTTTTTTCTTAAATTATTTATTTATTTATTTATTTATTTAAAAGGTAGAATTACAGAAAGGCAGAGGCAGAGAGAGAGAGAGAGAGGTCTTCCATCTCTAGTCCACTCCCCAAAAGGCTGCAACTGCCAGAGCTGGGCTGATCTGAAGCCAGGAGCCAGGAGCTTCTTCCAGGTCTCCTACATAGGCCCAAGGACTTCTACTGCTTTCCCAGGCTATAGCAGAGAGCTGAATCGGAAGTGGAGTAGCCGGGACTCGAACCAACACCCATATGGGATGCCGGCACTGCAGGCAGCAGTTTTACCTGCTATGCCACAGGGATGGCCCCTCTTCTAGCTTCTAATGGCGCAGGTGTTCCCTGGTGTGAGGCTACAACTGTCTGTTCTCTACTCCATTGCCACATGGCCGTCTCTTCTTATTCTTGTGTCATTCTGTAGATCTCGTCCACAAACACCTGTCGCTGGATTTAGGGCCCACCCAGATAATCCAACCCAACATCCTTACTTATGATCTATGGAGTCCATTTTTCCCAAATAAGGTCCCAGTCTTAGGTTCTTGGATTTAGGACACAGATATATCTGGGGGGGGGGGGGGGGGGGGAATCACTATTCAACCCTAAGCATGGGGTTTCTGAAATGAAGCACTCGGCTAGGGCCTCTGGTGGTTGCCCAAGTGTAGAGAGTTCCCAGCTATGAGTGAAGGTGCCTGGGCCCCTGTCCTGACTGTGAAGGTGGCCTGTTGGGTCTCGGTCTGCTCATCTACAGAATGGCTGCGTGAGCTCAAGGGGCTCTTCCTTCTGGCACGTTCCCAGTGTGCACCTGTCCGCCCTCAGCACCCATGCACTTGGCCTCCGAAAAGTAGGCTTTAATTTAGCCTGTGGTTTTACAAATAGTTATTTACGTGTGTATGTGCACATATGTGTGTGTCACTATCTACATGTGAATCTACACACACACAGGGTAATTTTAAAAGTTCATGGAAATGGAATTAGCGTGCAGGTTTATTTTGGTGCACAAAATTTTGAAATCCATGCATACAAAGTGTCTTCAAAAAGTTTATGGAGAGGGGCCGGTGTTGTGGCATAGCGGGTAAAACTGCTACCTGCAGTGCTGGCATCCCATATGGGTGCCGTTTCGGTTCCAGCTGCTCCACTTCCAATCCAGCTCCCTGCTAATTAGCCTGGGAAAGCAACAGAGGATGGCCTAAGCCCTTGGGCTCCTGCATCCACATGGGAGACCCAGAAGAAGCTCCTGGCTTCTGGCTTCAGCCTGGCCCAGCCCCTGTCAATGTGGCCATCTGGGGAGTGAACCAGCAGGTAGAAGATCTCTTGTTCTCTCTTTTTCTGTGTCTCTCCTCCTCTCTCTCTGTAAACTCTGCCTTTCAATAAATAAATACATGTTTAAAATTTTTTTTCTTAAAAAGTTCTGGAGAGGGGCCAGTGCTGTGGCACAGTGAGTTAAGTTGGTGCTTGTGACACTGGCAACCCACATCAGAGTGCTTGGTTTGAGTCTTGGCTTCTTTGCTTCTGATCCGGTTTCCTGCAGACGCACCTGGGAATCCACCCATGTAGATGGCCTGTATGGAATTACCAGCTCCTGGCTTCAGCCTGAACCAGCCCTGAGCTGTTGCAGGAATTTGGGGAGTGAACTAGCAGATGAAAAAATCTCTCTCTCTGTTGTTCTGCCTTTCAAATAAATGAATAAAATATTTTTGAAAAAGTCTATGGAAAATACAAATTATGAATAAGCTATGCAGGGATTTCTAGATCTTTCTGTACCCAAATTAACTTGTCTTTTATTTCCATTTTCCACAAACTTTTTGCAGTGGCTTTGTACATGCTTTATTGTAAGTAAAATGTACACAGTATAAAATCGGTCATATTAACTGTTTTAAAAAGATTTATTTATTTATGTATTTGAAAGTCAGAGTTACACAGAGAGAGGGAGAAAAACACAAAGAGCGATATATCCCATCGACTGGTTCACCCCCGAGACGGCCAAAACAGCCAGCGCTGGGCCAGGCCATAGCCAGGAACCAGGAGCTTCATCCAGGTCTCCCACATGGGTGGCAGGGACCCAAACAGTTGGGATGTTTTCCACTGCTTTCCCAGGCCATTGGCAGAGAGTTGGATCAGAAGTGGAGCAGCTGGGAACCAAGCTGGCATCCATATGGGATGCTGGCATTGCAGGCGTTGGTTGTACCGACTACACCACAATGCCAGCCCCATATGTTAGTGGTTTTTAAGTACAGGGTTCAGTGGCATTAAACACCCTGACACCACTGTGCGGCCGTCACCAGTCTCTGTGTTTCTGCAAGGATGAAAAAGGAAGACTCATCCCCAGGATCCTGGGGCTCTCAAGGTGTCACTCACAGGTGCAGCTTGCTCCAGGAGATGCCCCATTCATGCTCACCTCAGGGAGATGTGAGAGCAGGGGGACGGGGGTGAACCCATAGCGATAGCCCAGTCCCCAGGTGACCCCGTGACCTTGAAGAGAACAACCCCGCAGCTCCCAACCTGCAGGCTGCCCTGTCTTGTCACCAGGTCTTCTCCTCGATTTCCACCCATGTTCTCTGCTTCCCTCTGGGCCCTGATGCTTAGAGTCTGGTCCCTACGCCTGCAACAGCAGCACTACCTAGGAACTCTCTAGAAATGCAGGTTCTCATCTTCACCCCACAGACTCAGAAGCGAGGGGCAGGGCTCTGTGTCTGTTTCTACCGTCCTTCCGGGGGATCCTGATCCACACAGCTCTGGGTCTGCAGGAGGAATCCTGCTTTCAAAGACCGCCCCCCCCCCCCCACCTGCTCTACAAAGCCATAGGTTTTACTTATTTATTTATTTATTTTTAAGATTTGTTTATTTACTTGAGAGGCAGAGTTACAGACAGCGAGAGGGAGAGACAGAGAACGGTCTTCCATCCACTGATTCTCTCCCCAGATGACAGCAATGGCTGGAGCTGGGCCGATCCAAAGTCAGGAGCCAGGAGCTTCTTCCAGATTTCCCATGTGGGTACAGGGGCTCAAACACTTGGGCCATCTTCCACTGCTTTCCCAGGCCATCAGCAAGGAGCTGGATTGGAAGTGGAGCAGCCGGAACTTGAACCAGCGCCCATATGGGATGCCGGCACTGCAGGCAGATGCTTAACCCACTATGCCACAGTGCCAGTCCCAGCTTCAGTTTTTATTGCTAGAGGCTCTGTGAATACCACCCAGGTCTCCCATGCGGGTTCAGGGGCCCAAGCACTTGAGCTATCACCTGCTGTCTCCCAAGCGCATTAGCAGGAAGGTAGATTGGAAGCATGGAGTGGCCAGGACCTGAACTGGCACTCTGATATGGAACGTGGCATCCCAACTGGTGGCTTAACTGCTCTGCCACAATGCCTGGCACCCTGACCCTCACATGAATCACACCTTCTCACATGATTCTAGAACCTTCTTGGGCTTCTTTAATCTTAGGTGCTTGCAAAACCCAACCTAAGGTTAATGGTTTGGGTCTTTGGTCGTAGGTTGAGTTCTCCCAGAGACAGGCGCTGGAAGCAAGGATTTTACTGATGAACAGCTTATTTGGGAGGTGATCCCAGAAAATAAATACTGGCAGGGAAAGGGTCAGGGTAGCATGGTGGCAGCTGAGCCTCAGGCACTCTGGACGCTCTGAGGGGCAAGGTGGGTAGTTGTACATCACACACAGGTGTGCACTATTTGCACTGGACTGCGTGTGGGTCAGAGGGTCTCAGAAAGCCAGAGCCGTGGCTCAGGAGGACAGACACAGGTGCGGGCAGCTGGGGGATAGTGACACCCCATGTAGTGGCGTGGCCTGTGTACTGGGGTGGCACTGCCAGCAGCCCCTATGTATCTGGGGGAGGTGCAAACCATATTAAAACTCTGAACAGATTGTTTAAGCCATGCCACGAAGACACAGTCAGGAGTAGCTGAGCTGGATCTGGGACAGGGTTGGGGAGGAGGGAGGTTTATTATTACCCAGCATAAGCCTGCTGAGGGAAAACCCCTGTGTAAGAACCAGGCCCGGAGGCAGAAGGAGCTATGAGAACCAAGGGAGAGGCAGACAAATCCAGTACTGCACACAGCGTAGTGTATGTTTACTGGGGACTTACAGACAGAAGCTTAGCCCTGGGTGTCTGGAAGACAAGTGGATTCCAGTACCCCGAGGCAGAAGGAAGAGCCTCACATGCCAATGCAAACAAAGGTGGCGCACAGCCAACCAGAGCGTCCCCAGACTTTCTCAAGGCACATCAGCAGGTCAGGCTCAGTGAAGGGACAGTTCAGGTGGTAGCACCTGGCACGAGGTGCTTGGTAGCCTGGCTTAACATATTTGTTTACCACAGGTTCGGGGCAACTTCCAGGGTCACCTAGTGGGCAGGATGGCTGCTGTTGTGCTAAGGTGGATCCCTACGCAAGCCCATCTCTGTTCCAGGCAAATCTACTCTGGGAAGACAGTCACCCTACCATCCACGTGTGCCACCGCTGGTCTCTGGGCCCTGCTGAGACCGTGGCACGGGGCTGGGAGAAGGTGGAACCTTGGTAGGGTCTGGGGGTCCCAACTCCACTTTGGCCTCCACAGAGCTGTCCCAGCGACAGCGCCCAGTGGTCCTCACCGCTGATAGCTGCCCTTTTTCTTTCCATCCCGTAAATAGCACAACCCATGTGGAAACCAGAGTTCCTTAAAATAGTTTTGTTTAAAGAAACAAAAGCACCACCTCTTGATCAGCTAATTTTCTTTTTCCACCGAAGGCCAGCAGCAAACATCTCTTGAGTTCCAGGCCTGATGCTCACAGGGGGTCCCCAGCCCTCAGCCACCCAGGGCTCTGCTTTCCTGTAGATGCAGCTCTCAAGTATTCCAGACGCCAGATGGCTTTTGTTTAGGGAAAGTGTTACTGCAGAAATGAGAGGGCACTGCTGCAAATGGCCAAATCCCTGCACTGTGGATGGTGTCCTTTGGAGTCCCACAGAGCCACGGCAGTAGCGTCATAGAACCTTCCAGAAGGAGGACAATGTTCTGTGTGAGTCTGTGCTGTCCACCACAACAGCCATGCAGCTAGTACGACCAAGGAACTGAATTTTAAATTCAGTTTCAAGGGCATGAGTGTACTTGTAGCCCACGTGTGGTTGCCGAACTGGACAGTGCAGCTCAGGAGCCGAGCAAAACGCTGCAGCTGGGCTCTCTGGGATGGGGCTGGGTAGAGGGGGTGACATGCGTGCCCCAGGGTGTGTCACACCCCGGACCGCCGACCAGAGGAAGAGCCTCGGAAGGTTTCATCTCCAACGGAAGACCGTTCTAGGAGAGAATCCAGTTCACAAAGGGCCACACTCTGCCCTTGGCCTGTGACGATGACCCTGACCCTGGTCACCAGTGTGGACAGGAAGAGCTAGCAGTTCACACGAGCCTCCTTCCTTGCCCTTGGTGACACCTGGCTGGGAGTCTGTGCTTTTCACTCGTGTCGTTCTGGGAGAGGAAACGGGGGTAGGCAAAAGCAACCTGCGCTGGCTCAGTCAGGATTCGCCCAGGTCCACCGAGGCTCACCGGCTCTAGGTGTTGAGATTTTCTCCTAGAAGGTGGGGTTGCCCTGAGCTTCCTCCCACATTCCTGCTGGAAGCTGCAGAGTGGCACCGGGGTTGAGAGGTAGCTGTGGGAAGCTCTCTGCTCCCTCTGGGTCCAGGCTCACCCCACTCCCACCCTTGGGCCTGGAGTTAAAAATAACAAAGAATGACAAGGCCCGGGGCTCTGCGGTCAGGAGGACAGCGTGTGGTTTTCATTTTCTTCTTTCTCTTCTCTGATTCTCGAGCCTCAGATTAAAGCGGAGAAATCATTTCCTGGCTGAAGGGCTGGGAGACACTGGGAGAGGACTGTCCGGCGGAAAAATTATTCTCCAGAGGTTTTTCTTAAAGCCACGTATTAAAAAACCCTCAAACTTTCAATTATAAAATTCGCATAAGTTCCTTCAAGGAAACTTGGAAAATGGCTGAATGCAAAGAAAGAAGAAAATGCATTGTCAGTCTACTCAAAGGATCATCACTCACACTTGCCATATTCCATTTCAGTCCCTTTTTTTCTGGGCATAAAAAATACGTATTTTAGTTTTTTGTGAGTTTGTGTGTGCTTTAGTTATGACTATAGATTTCAGGGTCTCCCAGATCATGGTGGGTGGATTCAAATGCTTCCTAGGAGATCCTGCGTTGTGGTGCAGAGGGTTAAGGAACTACCTGTGATGCCGGCATCTCAGAGGAGTGCCCGTTTGAGTCCTGGCCACTCCACATCCAATCCAGCTCCCTGCTAACACGACTGGGAAAACAGCTGAAGATAGCCCAAGTACTTGAGCCCCTGCCACCCACATGAGAGACCCAGGTGGAGTTCCAGGCTCTGGCTTCTTCCTGGTCCAGCCCTGGCTGTTATGGCCATCTGTGGAGTGAACCAATGAATAGAACATATCTCTCTCTCTGTCTCTTCCTCTCTCTATAATTTTGCCATCCAAAGAAATAAAATAAATATTTAAACAAAAATCTTTTCTTGGATGAAAGGAATAATCTAGATTATTTCTAATCTGTTATTGACCACACGTGACCAGGACGTAGCCTGCTGTGGCCTGTGTGGACCCATCATCACTCTCACCTGGGCTAAGTTTAAGTCGCTGTGAGAGTCCCTGAGCTCTCACTGCTTCCACACGGGTTTCTCACACCAGCATAGGGCTGGAGTGAGGCACCTGCCCTCCAAACCCTGCCCACCACCTGCTTTATGTTAAGGATGTTTTTTTTTTTTCTTACATTTCAAATGATTGGAAACAAGCATCCCCAATGAGTAATATTTATGGTATGTAAAAATTCCATAAATTAAAATTAAAATTTTTCAATTTCAAATATCTATGAAATTCAATTTTTAAAGAAATAATGTCATGCTCATTCATGTATGTGCTGTCTATGGTACAAAATGGAGCTTGTTGGCCATGGTGGCAAGAGTGAAAGATGGCTTCCCTGACCAGGAAATGGACCAGACCCTGAATGACCCATAGATCCACTCACTTCTCAAACATCGATTTGGCTCCTGGTAGCCAGCTGGTGGGGGATGGGTGGGCAGAGATGAGCAGAACTGGAGACCACCTCTCTAAGTCCTGCATCCAAAGGACCACAGCGGGGGCGCGGTGCTGTGGCATAGTGGGTCAGGCCCCCCTGTCTGCAACACCAGCATCTTCTAGCAGAGGGCTGCTTCAAGTCCTCGCTGCTCCATTTCTGATGCAGCTCCCTGCTGCATCACTGCCTTTGAAATCAATACAATCTTTTTAAAGAAAGATCTTATTTATTTCAAAGGTAGAATAGAGAGACAGAGAGCAAAGGATTTTCCATCCACTGGTTCATTCCCCAAATGACCGCAACGGCTGGGGCTGGGCCAGGCAGAAGCTGGCAGCCTGGGACCCCATCCAGATCTCCTGAGTGGGTGGCAGGGCCCCAAGCACTTGGGGCCATCTCACTGCCTTCCCAGGTGCATTATCAGGGGGCTGGATAGGAAGTGGAGCAGCTGGGACTTGAACCAGAGTATGGGCTGCTGGTGTCACAGGCAATAGCTTAACCCACTATGCCAAAACGCCAGCCCCAGGCACAATTTTGTCCAAGAGATTTGCCATCTATGGCTGGTTGAACTCATAGATATGGAGGCCGGCTGTGCAGCTTGCCAGGCCCTGGCCCAGCCCTGGGAAAGCAGTGAGCAGGTGAGGCCTGGCACTTTGGACCTTGCAAAGCACCCTGCCCCCACCCCTGACGTCAGGCTCTCTGGGAAGCACAGGCCAGGTGTGACCACAAGCTGAGCCCTGGCTGCTGAGTCCTGGCAGAGTCTGCCTTGGGACAAAACTCCTTGTGTCCTGAGCTTCCCCGGAAGTGGGCTCTGCAGCTGTAATTGCCGGTGGGTCCAGCTCTTCTCCGGGCCCACAGTTGGGGTTCACCGGCAGAGCCCGGGCCTGGAGCCCCTCCCACTACAGCTCAGTGCTATCTGAGCTAGCCCTCGATCCCCACTCCCCAACCTGCAGCAGGCCCCAGGGCCTTCCCCCACGCCTACCCCTGGGGCACTTCAGAAGAACAGCCTGTGGCTGGGGCATTGGGCAGCCTGGCCTGCCTCATCTGGGCCCCATGCCTCTCTCACTCTCAGTTTATGTTTCTGGCACCAGAGTTGGAGCTCCGAGCCAGCTGCACACATGGCCAAAGCCAGTTCTCTGGGGGAGTTGAGTGGAGTGATCTGGAAGGCGGGTGAGGACACAGCCAGCATCTCCCAGCTCGTGCCAGTGCCTTGTCTTTCTCCAATTCCTTTCCTACTCTTGCCTCTTTAGAACTCCAACTCCTCCTCCTGCCCCCCCTCGTCTCTGCTTGCTTGCTGTCTCCTTCTCCCCCGGGCCCTGCTTTTCCTCCCTCCCTGGAATTCTTTCCCCTCCCACCTCGAGTTTTCTAGAAAGTCAGGCCAGCTGCTTCCAGGCAGAGCCTAGCTAACCCTCTCCAGAAAGGGACATGCCAGAACGCAGGCCTGTGGGCTGCTGATGTAGGTGGGTGGAGTTTATTCAGGCCCTGCCTTCAGAGAGCTCCTGGCTTATGGGAGGGACAGAGGAGCCACGGCCAATTACAAAGGGAGCTCCAAAAGCCTCCAGGAGAAACAGAATTAAAACAAGTTTCCGGGCCGATGCTGTGGCATAGCAGGTAAAGCCTCTGCCTGCAGTGCTGGCATCCCATATATGCGGCAGTTCAAGTCCCAGCTGCTCCACTTCCAATCCAGCTCTATGCTGTGGCCTGGGAAAGCAGTGGAAGATGGCCCAAGTCCTTGGGCCCCTGTACCTGAGTGGGAGACCCGGAAGAAGCTCCTGGCTCCTGGCTTCAGATTGGCCCAGCTCCAGCTGTTGGGGCCTCTCTCTTTCTGCCTCTGCTTTTCAAATAAATAAATAGATCTTTAGAAAAAAAAAAAAACCAAGTTTTTGTTGGTGCAGAAAACCCCAAAATTCAGAAATCCATGCATATAAAGGATTTTCAAAAGATTCATAAAAAAGTACATTATGAAAAAGTTATGCATGGATTGCAAAGCTTTTGGCATCAAAATAAATGTCTTTTAATTTTATCTTCCAGTTTTTGAAATACCCTTGTGTATGTGTGCATTGTGCTGTTTTTAGCTTACATTTTTATTTTTAACTGAAAAATAATCATTGTGTATATTTATGGGGTACAATGTGATGTTTTGATATAGGTATACATTGTGGGAAGGTTTAATCAAGCTAATTATCATATGCATCACTTCCCCTACTCGGCCTTTTTTTTTTTTTTTGGAGACTGAGAACATTTAAAATCTTTTCTTCCAGCAATTTTGAAATACATAATACATTATTATTAACTATGGTCACTAAGACTTACTCCTGCTGTCTAAATGAAACGTTGTACCGTTGGTCCGTTTTCTCCCATCACCTCCCAGCTTCCGATAAGCACTGTTCTACTCTCTGCACCTGTAAGTGCTCCCTTGTGAGATTTCACTTAGAAGTGAATCACAGGCGACTGTCTTTCTGTGCTTGGCTTCCTTCCCTCTGCTTTATCTATGCTGTCGCAGACAGCAGCAGAGCCTTCTTGTTAGAGGCTGAATAGTACTCCACCGTGCACAGGTGCCCCTCTTCCTTAGCTGTTCCTCTGTTGAGGGTCATGACGCTTCATGCCATATGCTGGCTATTGTGACTAGTACTGCAACGAACGTGGAAGTGTGGAGACCTCTCCCACATACTGATGTTCGTCTTTTTTTTTCTTCCAAAGATTTATTTATTTATTTGAAAGGCAGAGGCAGAGAGAGAAAAAAAAATCTTCCATCCACTGGTTCACTCCCCAGATGACCACAATGGCCAGAGCAGTGCCGATCCAATGCCAGGAGCAGGAGCTTCTTCTGGGTCTCCCAAGCAGGTGCAGGGGCCCAAGCACTTAGGCCATCTTCCACTGCTTTCCCAGGCTATAGCAGAGAGCTGGATCGGAAGTGGAGCAGCTGGGACCCAAGTCGGCGCCCATGTGGGATGCTGGCAGTGGCTTTACCTGCTACATCACAGCATCCGCTTTACCCACTAGGCCACAGTGTTGGCCCCGTGAGGACAGTTCTTTTGGGTACATACCCAGCAGTGGGATTGCTGGTTCCTCTGGTAGTCCTATTTTTGTTTTTTTGAGGAATTTCCATTCTGTTCTCCATATGGGCTATCCTAACACTCGTCCCCACCAACAGAGCTACAGGCAATTTTCATGGTATCCTAAAGGGTGACCGTGGTCAGGGCAGGTGTTTGGTAAGGCAGCGGCCAGCAGACCGCACCCAGGCACTGGGGAGGCTACGGCAGGGGGTTGAGAGAAGTTGCCAAGGCAGAACGGGGGAGCTGGAGCTAAGTCAAGGTGAGGGTGCAAAGTGTCCGCCAGGGAAGGGAATGGACTGTGGGGGTGCCTGGACTTGTCTCATCTTAAGGTCAGGGATACTCCCTTAGCTAAAACCCCTGGAAGGCTGATGATCTGACACTTCAGAAAACTCACCTTTGCTACCCAGAGCGGATTTGGAAGAACATTCGTCTAATCTGAGGGGATGAGGCCTGACCACAGGGCAGGGGAGGGGAGTCGGAGAGGCTGGTGGAGCTTTGAAGAGTACTTGGGCCGGGCATGAGTGATGGATGGCATCCAGCAAGGCTGCCTGGGCAGAGGGCGCACCAGTCAGATGCCTATATGACAACACAGCATAACAACAACCCTCCCCCCCCAGTCTCAGTGGTTTACATCTACAAAGTTTTGTTGCACTCTCCGGGCTGTAGGCTGGCCGCAGCAGGCTCATCTTGGGTGTGCTTGTCTGAACTTATCCGGGTCAGGCTTCCGGTTGGGTTCCAGATGCTCCATTTGACTTCATTCTAGGGCAAGCCAAGGGGCAGTTAACTGTCAGGTGCACGTTCTTGTCATGGAAAATCCCAGGAGCACAGATTGCACAAGCACCTTTAAAATCTTAGCACAGCAGGTACAGAGGTGACCTCAAAGCCACCAGAGGGGGCAGGAGATAAGGCCCCTGGGTACTTGGGGTTGGGGCTGCTCTTCTTTGAAGTAGCTTGCTGGGCTTCCTGCTCTCCTGATCAACAAAGGTCACTCTTGTCATTTATTTCTCAAGTCTTCAAAAGAATGCTGGGGAACAGAGGTGTGGTTACCAAATATAAAGACAACTGATATCTATAGACGTCTTTGTCCATCCAGCAAGTACCTACTGCACCCACTCTTGGCCAGACGGACCGGACCATTCTGTCCTGCACGGTAGGCATGATTGCTGGAACCGAGGCCTGACTTTGAAGCCCCTGTTGTCCTGGCATGGAAAATAGGCTTCGGATGTCCTGAGGGCTAGTTGTTATCATGTAGTGAATCTGCTATCAGAATTTCACAGCAACCAGTTATGTATATTTTATGAATCTGAAAACTGCAGTTGGCTATAACAGAGACCTAAAATAATGGCTCAAACAGCCAAGCCTTTATTCTCTGATTTATTAAGAAATTTAGAGGTAGGCCATCCAGGGCAGGACCAAGCTTGTTATTCGTTTCTGCCCCATTACCTGCAGTCAGTAGCTTCTATCCTAAGGTGTCCTCATAGTCCAGCTTAGCTGCTGGAGCTCCAGCCATCACGTGAGCTGCAGGCTGGAAGAATAGGGTAAGGCAAAAGGGGATAGTTCTCTCAACTGAGACAGTTCCTGTTGAAGCAGGATTCCTGGAGGTACCACAAAGCATTAAAGTTTACATCTTATACTCATGTGGCCTTACTCAGCTGCAAGAGAGCCTAGGAACTTGCCTGAATGAAGTCAAGGTTCTGGGCTGGATTTGGACGTGGTTTGAGTGTGTTCTGCAAAGGTTCCTGGGTTGGAAGTTTTGTCCCCAAGTGGCGATGTTAGGGTGGAGAGATGGAGACCCACAGGGGGATATTAGATCACTAGTGGTCCACTTCATGCTGATGCAGGCTGGGCTTGCACAGTGGGGTAGACTTCATCAGAATGAGCTGTTATAGAGCAAGTTCACTTGTTTCGTGTCTCCCGCTTCCTGTTTCGCTGTGTCATCTCTACAGCTCCCACTGCTGTGATGGCCTCTGCCAGGAGGCATTCTCCAGAGTGAGCAGATGCCAGCGCCATGCCCTTGAACCTCCAGTGCGAGGACTCAGTCTCAGGTTATAGCAACGCAAAACGGACGAGAGGGGCCAGCATCGTGGTGCAGCAGGCTAAGCCACCGCCGGCAGTGCCGGCATCCCACATCAGAGCACTGACTCAAGTCCCGGCTTGCTCCACTTCCTAGCCAGCTTCCTGCTGCTTTGGGGGTGTCTCTTATGGCTACAGTCAGATGTCAGCTGGCATTGAAGCCACGTGAAGGCTCCACCAGGCTGGAGAGCAAAGCAACTGGGCTCTGAGCAGGAACTTCCCAAGAGCAAATGTCTCAAAGCAGAAGCTGCCCCTTCTCTTATCAGCTAGACTGGAACTGGCCTGGGTCCCTTCTGGCCAGATTCAAGGGGGTAGAGCCACCCCCCATGTAGACTGAAGAACATCTGTTACCCACACCCCTTCCAGTCCCTTCTGCCCCAAGCCCCAGGCTCACATCCAGCACAGCCCAGGGCATATTCACTGGCTGTGTCTCTGCAGGCCACCTGAGCCCTATTTCCTTCTCATTAACACAGCCCTTCATTGATTTCCCCTTCTTCCCTGTCTCACTTACTCATTCCCTCCCAGTGCACCCTGGGGCCAAATTCTCAGATAAACTAGCAGTGCCCAATGCTTGTCTCAGTGACATCCCCAATGGTGATGATACATTGAGACCAACACCACGGGCAGGAATGGGGCTGGGGATGAGAGGGTTAAAGCTGCCCTGCACGCGGCCACGGGGCAGGAGGCTGAGGTGACCAGCAGCAGCCTTGGAGCCTTTGTCGGCACACCGCCTAACTCTGCAGCCGGCTCTGACACAGTCCTGCTGGGTCTGACCCCCAGCTCCAGCCTCATCACAGCCCAGTGGTGGGCACGTGACTGCAGGATAGCCAGTCAGAGCTTTCTATCCTCCTGGGCACTGTGATTGGCTCAGGAAAGTCCAATCAGAAGCCTCCTGGGAGAGACTATAAAGGGGGCTTGTAAACCAGGGTTACAAACTAGGAGCGTTGGGGTTGGGGTGCCTGGCGTGTTTGTCTGCTGTGTGAATGGAGCTTGTGTGCAGAATGTCGGTTGATAGAGACGAGATGAGGGGTGTGTGTGTATGAGAGAGAGAGAGAGAGAAGGGGAGAGACAGACAGACCCACGGTGCCCGCAGCATCAGAGCCCCTCAATCCAGTGACACCCGTGGCCAGTTGCCTTTGGAATCTTGTGGTTACCGGAGTGAACACACTTCTCTTGTGCTTATTTGAGTTCAGTTTCTTCCACTTGCACCCAGAATGGTCCTGTCGAAAGGGAAGGATTTCTGACAAAATGCAGCTGTTTAGTTACTTATCGTGGAGAGATGGGAGTGACACCCACCCATGTATCTATGCCGTCACCTAGTTATTAACAAACATTTGTTTAGAGGCCTTATCTACGGTTCTGGGCAAGCAAACCTTCAGAGGGTACTTGAGCTGCAGGTGGGTGTTGTCTGATAAATTGCTCGGGCCGACTTTGCCACTGACTTCCTTATCCATCTGTTCCACAGTGCTACTTCAAAAGGAATTTATTTAAGGATTAAAAAAAAAAAAAAAGGCCGGCGCTATGGCGCAGCATGTTAAGCCACCAGCTGCAGCGCCAGCAACCCATATGGACACTGGTTTGAGTTCCAGCTGCTCCACTTCCAATCCACCTCCCTGCTAATGCACCTGAGAAAGCAGCAGAAGATGGCCCAAGTCCTTGGGCCCCTGCACACATGTAGGAGACAAGAAGAAGCTCCTGGCTTCAGCTTGGCTCAGCCCCAGCCATTGCAGCCATTTGGGGAGTGAACCAGCAGATGGAAGACCTCTCTAACTTTCAAATAAATAAACAATTAAAAAAAAAAAAAAAAAAGGAAGTTACTCAACTGCAAGTAACAAGCCAGCCAAGTAACAATGGCTTAAAAAATAAAGACAAAGGGGCAGGCATTTGTCAAAATGGTTAAGTCATTGCTTATCACATAGTATAAAGTACAAGGACTTGGGCTATCTTCCACTACTTTCCCAGGCACGTTAGCAGGAAGCTAGACAGGAAGAGGAGCAGCCGGGACTCAAACCAGTGCCCATATGGGATGCCGGCCATGCAGTCTAGGGCTTTAACCTGCTGCGTCACCGCGCCAGCCCCAAAGTATAAAATTTTTAAAAAGACACAATTATTTCATCAAACAAGAATATTGTCCAATGATATGAGGAAAGACCATGGGTTTTCTTCAGCATTCCTTCACCACCACCGTTGGTGTCTTGGTTGGAGAGACATGAATTCTCATACCACCCCAGTACTCTCTCAGTCAGTGTCCAGGGAAACAGGAATCTCACTGGGTCCTTCAAACAGAAGGAATTTAATACAGGAAATTGGTTACAAAGGCACTGGAAGCGCTGGATTTGCAACCGGGGGAGGTAAGGGTACCCAGTGATGAATAACTGCAGGCATCCACAAGCACTTTGGGCCTGGAGAAGCAACCGGGAAAATGGGATAACCCAGAGTCATCAGTCACCTGGCTACCGGAGCTGCCGGAGCGGGAGCCCAGAAAGCCGCCCCTGCTGCTGCCTGTGCTGGAGGGAGGGACAGCCTGGAACAGGTAAGGGCAAGATCCACTTTTTTTTTTTTTTTTTTGACAGGCAGAGTGGATAGTGAGAGAGAGAGACAGAGAGAAAGGTCTTCCTTTTTGCCATTGGTTCACCCTTCAATGGCCGCTGCGGCCGGCGCATTGTGCTGATCCGAAGCCAGGAGCCAGGCGCTTCTCCTGGTCTCCCATGCCGGTGCAGGGCCCAAGCACTTGGGCCATCCTCCACTGCCTTCCCGGGCCATAGCGGAGAGCTGGCCTGGAAGAGGGGCAACCAGGATAGAATCCGGCGCCCCAACCGGGACTAGAACCCAGTGTGCCGGCGCCGCAAGGCAGAGGATTAGCCTGTTAAGCCACAGCGCCGGCCAAGATCCACTTCTGCTTCTGCTCCTCTGGCATCTCTCCTATGCCTCCTAGCAGGGAGTGGGATCAGAAGAGGAGCAGCCGGGACTCGAACCAGCGCCCATATGGGATGCTGGCGCTGCAGTCTGGGGCTGCCAGCTGGTGAGGGAGCCTGGGAGATATCCCCTGCAAGGTTCCAGCCCCTGTGACAGAGAGCAGAGCACAGAGGACAGGAATGGAGCCAAGAACCAACAAGCAACTCACGGGGCAGGGTGTGAGTGGAGGACTATGTGGTTGAGCGTAAGGGAGTCAGTTAAATAGCCAGAACTGGATGAGAGAGAGAGAGAGAGAAAGAGAGAGAGAGAGAGAGAGGCAGCTCATCGCTTCCCAGTTGCGTCAGCGCAAATGTGCTGGGCTGCTGGTGTCCTGGGGTCATGGGACAAGGCATCCCGCAGGTGACTTCCATGCCCAGTAGTCTCAGGTTCCAGTCGTCCGCATTCACGCTTCCACACCTGCCTTCCATTGGACGGCTCTGTGCGTTTTTCACGCGTGTTGATTATGCGGTTCCATTAGACGTGGATTCTCATACAATCGCCCCCTCACCTCTTGGTGCAGCCTTCATCATTGTTATTATCAGACTGGCTGGCAGACGCCTCTGTGTGGGGGGTTATTTACAACTCCACTCTACTCTTTTTTTTTTTAGGATTTATTTTATTTATTTGAAAGACAGAGTTACATAGAGAAACAGTCAGAGAGAGAGAGGGCTTCCATCCACTGGTTCACTCCCCAAATGGCTGCAATGGCCAGAGCTGAGTCGATCTGAAGCCAGGAGCCAGGAATTTCCTCCGGGGTCTCCCACACAGGTGCAGGGGCCCAAGGACTTGGGCCATCTTCTACTGCTTTCTCAGGCCTTAGCAGGGAGCTGGATTGGAAGTGGAGCACCTGCGGCTCAAACTGGTACCCTATATGGAATGCCAGTGCTGCAGGCTAGCACACAGCGCTGGCCTCTCCACTTGACTCTTGAAATGTGCCCAGGGTTTTAGGGAAACATTCCTTCCAGAAAACGGACAGACACCAAAAAATAAATTATTCTAGAAAAAAAATTGCACCTCATTCACTAAGGAAATTTAACAGGTCGTCAGCTATAGGAATAAATTTTCTAATGTGCGAGGGTAGTAGGCAGGACCGTGAATAGACATGAGCGTGCTTCTGAGATGAGGCTGTTGGAAAGCATCTCTGACCCACTGCCTATCTGGAGGGAGGGTGTACTGGAAAGGCACATTAACTCTTGGTAGGCTGATTGGTCCAAAATGCTGTTAACCCGGGATTTCTGCCGATTGTGTCAGAACTCGCAGCATGTACAAACCAATTGCTGGTGAAGCAAGGGGGAAAACTAGCCACCCTATGGCCTTCAGGTCAAAAGCCTGGGAACAAAGTGATGTCCAAGCCATTTTGTAAACACTCCCGGGCCCATCGTCGCTTCAGCCTTTCCACTTTGAGCTTCCGTACTGCTTGATTCCCCACCCACGTGAGCTACCTACACGCAGGAAGTCCCATGAGAACCAAACCAACACTGGGAAGCGGTTGGAGCAGAGGATCATAAATGTCTGATTAGGAACTCGCAGGGCTCAAGGACCAACCCTTGTCTTCTTTCTGTCTCTGGGTCTTTTGATAATTTGTTTCTCTTCAGGGTTGGGTTAAGCCAATGGTTCTCAACCTTAGTTGCACCTTAAAGCCACCTTGGGAATTTTAAAATAGCATGATTCCGAGGTCCCCTCAGGAGCGTCCATCACAGCTTTTTTTTTTTTTTTTTTTTTTTTTTTTGCCAAGCAGAGTTAGTGAGAGAGAGAGAGAGAGAGACAGAGAGAGAGAGTTATAGACAGTGAGAGCGAGACAGAGATAAAGATCTTCCTTCCGTTGGTTCATCCCCAAATGGCTGCCACGGCCGGCGCTGCTCTGATCCGAAGCCAGGAGCCAGGTGCTTCCTCCTGGTCTCCCATGCGTGCATCACAGCTTTCTCTAGGGGTACACCTGGCCTTGAGTATTTGCTCACTCAGGTGATTCTGAAATCCAGCCAGAGTGGTGTGTAGCCTCGTAGTGGGCGTGCACTCTCATATCCTTTATTCTGTTTAAAAGATGTATTTATTTTTATTTAGTTGAAAGGCAGAGTCACAAAGAGACGTCTCCCATCCACTGGTTCACTCCTCAAATGACTGCAATGGTTGGGGCTGGGCCAGGCTGAAGCCAGGAGCCAGAAACTCCACGCGGATGGCTGTGGGCCATCTTCCACTGCTTTCCTGGGCACATTTGCAGGGAGCTGGATCAGAAGTCAAGCAACCGGGCCTGGAACTGGCGCAAACCGGCTGCACCACAAGGCCAGCCCCTCCCATACACATTATGTCATCGCTAGGTTACTTGGAATACCTAATATGATAGGTAAGTATCTAATATATAGACGGCATATACCTAATACACTGTGTAAGTGATTCTTACACTGTACGTGTTTAGGGAATAATAGATCAGGCAAAAAACTCTGTACATGTTCAGCACAGATGCAAAAGTTTCTCCAAGTTTTTGTTCTGTGATTGGTCGAATCCCCAGCTGCAGAACCTGCAGGTACGGAGGCAGAGTGTGCATCAGAGACACACAGGTGCTTAGAGAGGCAAGCCCGTGGCACAGCCTGCACTGTCCACCAAGGCTGTCAGTAGCCTCCAGAGTGGGTCTTGGGCACCAGGGTTTCTGCTGCTATCTGCTTCCTATTGGACCCTTACAACAGCCCTGTGAGGAGTTGTTACTCCATTTGCCAGTCAGGTACATTGAGGCCCAATCAGTTTCAAAGTTCTGAAAACAATGTGCACAATCAGCAGACAACCTGCTTTTTAAAATTGACCTAGTTTACAGAGTTCAGGATTTTACAAGTTTCTTCCAAAAGTTTGACCTGCATCTTATCTTGAGAGTTTGTTACTACAGCTTGCTTGTTCATTGGCACTAAGACTCTGGCAGTCATGAGTATTATTATAAGACATTTATTCATTTGTTTAAAAGGCAGAGTGACAGAAAGAGAGGGAGAGCTAGAGGGAGAAACAGAGATGTTTTCCCTCTGTTTTATTTTTAAGATTTATTTATTTATTTGAAAGGCAGAGTTACAGAGAGGTAGAGGCAGAAGCAGAGAGAGAGAGAGAGAGAGAGGGAGGGAGAGGGAGAGAGAGAGGTCTTCCATCTGCTGGTTTACTCCCCAGTTGGCCCTAGTGGCCAGAGCTGGGCCAATCCGAAGCCAGGAGCCAGGAGCTTCTTCTGGGTCCCCCACGTGGCTGCAGGGGCCCCAGGACTTAGGCCATCTTCTCCTGCTTTCCCAGGCCATAGCAGAGAACTGGATCAAAAGTGGAGCAGCTGGGACTTGAACCGGCCCCCAAATGGGATGCCAGCACTGCAAGCAGTGGCTTTACCCACCACAACACAGCGCCGGCCCCCATCCATTGGTTCACTTCCCCCAAATGGCCACAGCAGTGAGAACCAGGCCAGCTTGAAGCCAGGAGCCTGGAATTCCATCCAGGTCTTCCACATGGGTGACAGGGCCCCTGCTGCCTTCTCAGGCACATTAGCAGGGAGCTGGATCAGAGGTGGAGCAGCTGGGACTTGAACTGGAGCGCTGCTATGGGATGCCAACATTGCAAGTGGCAGCTTACCCTGCCGCCCTGCAACGCCAGCCCCAGCTCCTGGCCATTATTATCGGATGGTGCTGGCTGTTCAGAGCCTGTGGAAACAGACACAGGGTGAAGAATCCCTGGGCTGGCGCTTTGCAGTGTTGATGTGTACCCCCAGGAGACAGGGCCCCAGCACACCCTGCTGAAAAGCGAAGTCACAACTTTTCCCCCACGCTGCCTCATCCCACTGTGAACAGGATGTGGCTGGCAGCCCTCCCTGGAAGCCAGCCAGTTTTTCAGACATCACAGGCACTATTTTTTTTTTTAATGCTCCTGAAAGTCCAGGAAACATCGTCCCACAAATCAAGACCTGGCTGCAGCCCTGGATTCTGCCACTTTGCTCTCCAAGGACCAGATGAGAATACTTGGCACACAGGGGCCAGGCTTAATTATTCGGCATGGACGTGTGGGGATGCGGCAATTGGATCAATGCCGCTTTCTGCTTGGCTGCCAAGTAACGTAAAGAAGCTCCCTGGGCACGCAGCTCCCTGGGCACAGCAGTGTAGCCTTGGGCAAGTCACTTAGCCTGAGTGGGACCCAGCTGCTTGTGTGGAAGATGATGAGCTTGGTTCATGAGGTGGCCAGCCTGAGGCACAGGTGCCGACCCTCCCCTCTCTCATTGCCGACGACCAGAGTTGGCATTTGGGTTGAAAACCATTTACCGTCCCAGAACTGGACAGTTTCTGAAGTTCCTTCTCATTCTTTTTTTTTCTTTTAAAGATTTATTTATTTGAAAGTCAGAATTACAGAGAAAAAATGGAGAGACAGAGAAAGAGAGAGAGAGAGAGATCTTCCATCCCCTGGTTCACTCCCCAGATGTCCACAATAGCCAGGGGCTGGGCAAGACTCAAGCCACGTGCCGGGAGCTTCCTCCAGTCTCCACGTGGGTGCAGGGGCCCTGAAACTCTGGAGCAAAATCAAGCAGGCCACTCGGCACCTGTCAGTCTCTCAGCTCCTTCCCTGAACTTGATGTTGGGAAGGTCTTTCCAGGGAGAGTGCTGGGGGAGGTGGAGAGAACCACGGGTGCTGGCATTCCGTGGAAGCTGAGGCTGGATCCACGGCACAGTTACTTTACACAGCTACGATTCATAAAGCAGAGGAGGATCCTGGGGTATCTCCTGGTACGTAACGCGCTTCAGTTCTTCAGATCTCAGACAACAGCCGTCTACACTCAGGAATGCCCAGAGGGACCCCTGGTCCCTCTGGTTGTTGCAGGCATCTAGGGAGTGAACCACAGGATGGAAAATCTCTCTCTCTCTCTCTTTTTAAAAGATTTATTTATTTATTTGAAAGTCAGAGTTACACAGAGAGAGAAGAGGCAGAGAGGGGGGGGGGGGAGGTCTTCCATCTGATGGTTCACTCCTCAGATGGCCGCAATGGCTGGAGCTGCGCCGATCCAAAGCCAGGAGCTTCTTCCCGGTCTCCCACGTGGGTGCAGAGGCCCAAGGATTTGGGCCATCTTCCACTGCTTTCCCAGGCCATAGCAGAGAGCTGGATCGGAAGTGGAGCAGCTGGGTCTCGAACCGGCGTCCGTATGGGATGCCGGTGCTTCAGGCCAGGGCATTAACCCACTGCGCCACAGCGCCGGACCCTGGAAAATCTCTTTTGCTCTGTGTCTCCCTCTGCCTTTTCAAATGAATGAAGTAAATAAATAGAGCAGAATTCCCCTCCGTAGAGAGAGCTTCCCCGGCCTCTGTACCACAGCAGCCTTCATGCACTCAGTGTCTTAAACCATCTCAGTTGTCTGCATATTGCTCTCTCTTCCCTGAAGAGTGATCTCCACGTGCACAGGAACTGTGTCTGGTTCCCTGTTGTGTCAGCCCCTAGTGAGGGACTGGACGCTAGTCCTTCAATTCCAGATGTTCGTTGAGCATCTACTATGTGCTGAGCACAGCTTTGGTACCTGGCTCCCGAGGACATGGTGCATTGTAGAGTTTCCTCCCATGGCTGTGGGTGGAAAATTGGGTCCACGCTACGTGATTCAGGACATGGCAGGTCCAGGAGGTGGGACTGGCCACAGAGATGCCTCAGGCTGGTGACCCATTGTTCCACCAACAAGTTGCTGCATAGCAAGCCATCCCCAAAGTATGGTGGCTTAAAACACAGCATTCTGGGGCCAGTGCTGTGGTGGCCCCAGAGCCGCCCTGGCCTGAAGTGCTGGCATCCCATATGGTTGCCAATTCTAGTCCTGGCTGCTCCTCTTCCCATCCAGCTCTCTGCTATGGCCTGGAAAAGCAGTAGAAGATGGCCCAAATCCTTGGACCCCTGCACCCGCGTAGGAGACCTGGAAGAAACTCCTGGCTCCTGGCTTCAGATTGGCATAGCTACAGCCATTGCGGCCATTTGGGGGTGAACCATCGAATGGAAGACTTTCTCTCTCTCTCTCTCTCTCTCTCTCTCTCTCTCTCTCTCCCTCCCCCTCTCCCTCCCCCTCTCCCTCTCCCTCTCTTTCTCTCTGCCTCTCCTCTCTCTATGTAACTCTGACTTTCAAATAAATAAATAAATAAATCTTAAAAAAAAAAAAAAACAACACAGCATTCTGGGGATGGCACTGTGGCATAGCAGGCTAAGCCGCCACATGTGTCCCATATGGGTGCCGGTTCTAGTCTCGGCTGTTCCTCTTCTGGTCCAGCTCTCTTCTATGGCCTGGGAAAGCAGTGGAAGAGGACCCAAGTGTTTGGGCCCCTGCACCTGCATGGGAGACCCAGAAGAAGCTTCTGGCTCCTGGCTTCGAATCAGCTCGCTCAGCTCCAGCCATTGCAGTCATTTGGGGAGTGAACCAGCAGATGGAAGACCTTTCTCTTTGTCTCTCCCTCTCTCTGTCTGTAACTCTACCTCTCAAATAAATAAATAAAATCTTTAAGGAAAGCAATTTATGATTTTATTTGTATTTAATATTCTCTCTTGCCATTTTGGGAAATAAAACCTGCCACACCAAGCCTGCTGAGTTCCAGCTTCTCCATAGAACTCTGATGAGGATTATGTGTGAAAACTCAAATCTTAAAACCTGAGCTGAAGCCACCAGCAGCTTGCCAGGCACACAGAAGGCCCCAGTGGGTGGCCATCCTCTCTTCTACCTCTCACACTCAGAGGCTGTTACTGTTGGCTTCATTTTGTAGCTGTTTGCAGAGATCTCAGAATAACAGATTTGCCAGGCAGGGATCACCAGCTTTCTTTCTTTTTTTTAAGAGTTTATAGAGGTATAATTTGCATACAGTAAAACTGACACTTTCCTGCCTAGGTCTGTGAATACAGCGGCTTGAGCACCACCTTCCCGTTAACCCCAACCCCCTGCGACACTTGTGGTCAGCCCTTCCTTTCCCAGTTCCTGGCAACCCTTGATCTCTTTTCTGACCCCACTGTTGCGTCCTTTCTAGAATGCCACCTACGTGGATCCCCAGCATGTGGCCATTTGGTTTCTGCCATTCGAGGCTCCCCGCACTATGTGTGGGTCGCTTGTTGGGTGCTTGGCTGTTGGGTGCTTGGCTGGATGGGAGTGCTGACCTGTGCCTTGCTTACCTGCCCAGACTTGTTTTTCAGATAGGGGATTCTGTACGTGGAGTCTCAAAGCAGAAAACAGATGCGAACTGGGATCCGATGAGGCCAGAGTGCTGCTGGCAGGTTGGGAAACCAGGCTGTTGGAAGACCCCCGCTCTCACTCATCTCTGCTTCCTTCTCCCTTGGTTGTGTCTTGGATCTTCCGACCATCCTTTGACACTGGCTGTTCCCCGTGCCTGGGATGCTTTACCTCAGTAAACACAGAGCTCACTCCCTTAGTGCCTTCCTGTCTTTGCTAAGATCTCACTTTCTTGAAGTCAACCCTGACCCCTTATTTAATCATTATGCAAACCTGGGTCCCCACCCCACACTTCCAACCTCTTCACCGTTTCCTGCTTATTTTCCCATAGCCTTTACCTCTTTCCAACCTACCATATTTATTATGCCTATTATCATCATTTTTTGGAGTGCCTATTATTTTTAAATTTTATAATTTAAAATTTTTAAAATAAATTTTATTTATTTATTAGCGAGACATGGGGCGAGGTGGGGGTGGGACAGGGAGAGAGCTCCCATCTGATGGTTCACTCCCCCACGTGCCCACAATGGCCAGGACTGAGCTGAATTGAAGCTGGGGACACAGTCCCGGTCTCCCACATGGGTGGCAGGAACTCAACTACTTGAGCTGTCACTGCCACCTCCCAGGGTCTGCATTAGCAGGAAGCTGGAGACAGGAGCCAGAGCCGGAGATTGAGCCCAGGTACTTTGATGTGAGACCTGGGCGTCTGCTAGAATGAGATTTTCAGGAGCCAGGTTCTTGAGTGCATCCGTCTCTCTCACATGCCTAGAGCAGTCCCTGGCCAACTGTAGGTGCTGAATAAGTAGTGTTGGGTGAACAGAGTATCTCAGATAAGCAATGGAAAGGGCACTGGAGCCTGATGAACCTGTGCCTGGTGCTTAGTAGCTTTGCCACTTTTGCACGCACCCTTCGCCTCTCCGAGCCTCAGTTTTCTCATCTGGAAAATGGGAATAAGGGTGTGCCTGCATCAAAGGTTCTAGTCATCACATGAAAATAAGGGAAAGGAAACAGGGGTGGGTCCTTGGGCTCTTAAAGCAACATGAATGAGTTGATCTGAAGCCAAGAGCCTGGAGCTTCTTCTGGGTCTCCCACGTGGGTGCAGGGGCCCAAGGGCCTGGGCCATCCTCCACTGCTTTCCCGGGCCATAGCAGAGAGCTGGATCGAAAGTGGAGCAGCCGGGACTCGAGCCGGCGCCCATGTAGGATGCTGGTGCCACAGGCAGATGCTTAATGTGCTATGCCACAGCGCCAGCCTTCTCAGGGTTTTCTAAGAGATCTCTAAAACCTCTGTTTCCCCGTAGATCATTTTGTAGGGTGAGTGACCCGGGGCTCCCACACTGGCCAAGTCCGAGTACACGGATATGGAGGGCGAAGTGGTCTTAGAACATTTATTTCTGTTTTGATCCTTCCTGCCTCTTTGTTCCAAATCTGAGCCTGAGGCAGGGTCGAGCAGCACTGCCCTGGACTCCCTCGTGCCTTGAGTGTTGGGCAGTCTTGTCCAAGTTCATGTAAAACCAGACCCCCAAGGGTTCCCAGGAGCTTCCGGGCATCCAGATTCCTATGGAAATGGCCCAGAGGTAGGCTCCGACTGGGGCCCAAGAGGCCTCAGCACTGCTGCTCCCTCTCTTCCCTGCCCTGCAAGGACTTCCATGACGTCAGCCCCACCCCTCCCTCCTGGCTCTCGCCCCCTCTTGAGCCCTTCCCTTGATTTAGCGCAGTACCTCTTCTGCTCGTTGAACTGCGATTGTGTCTCTTCCTCCTGCCTCCTGTCCCAGCTAAAGGCAAGTCTGTGAGGGCGAGGAATTTTATTTGTTTTCGTTTGGTGTCCACCCCCAGAGTGGAGAACACTGCCTGGCACACAGTAGGTGCTCAATAATCCGGGCATGCGTCACTCAGTAGGGGACGAGCAGTGTTCTGAGAAATGCGTCCCTGGGTGATTTTATTGTTGGATGAACTTGCACAAGTGCAATCGAGAGGCACAGTGAAAAGTAGGAGGCTGCTACTGGCATAACTTAGAGCCGGATTGTTTGTTCTGTTTTATTAAAAAGGCAGGGACAGACAGAGACAGAGAGATCTTCTATCTGCTCAATGCACTCCCCAGGGGCCTGCAACAGCCAGGGCTGGGCCAGGCCAAATTTAGGAACTGAAACTTAATCCAACGTCTCCTACAGGGGTGGCAGGGGCCAGGGACTTGAGCCATCACCTGCTGCCTCCCAGGATGCACCTTAGTAGGAAGCTGGCTAGGAAGCAGAGCCAGGACTCAAAGCAGACACTCTGATATGGGACGCACGCATCCCTAGCAGCATCTTAACGCTGTACCAGATCTGCCCCCTCCCATCTTTTTTGTAAGTAGAAGAAATACATTCCAAAATAATGATACAAGTCAAGTGTACACAGACGCCGGTAACAAAGTGTGTTATTATCATCAGGTATCAGGTACTGTACGTAACTGCTTTCCTTTTATCGGGTGCTGGGTGTGTGCACTTTAACATCACCTCAAACACAGGAGTAACCCATTGCTCCATGACCTTGAGACACGAGACGTCACTAGGCTGCAGGAATTTTCCATTCCATTATCATTTTATGGGGAGAGCCATCATAAGTGCGCTTCCTCCCATGGCTGACCGAAACTTCCTTACGTGGAATGCGACTGCACGATCCACACGAGTGATGGCAATGATAACCCCCTGTGTCGCTGCTTTATGCTTGTGCTCACTGAGAATGCTTTCTTCTATATTTTTCATTTCTGCCTGGAGGAGGTTGAAGCTGGCAGCCTTATTGAGAGAGGTGGGGACCACAGCTGGGGACCACACTTGCCGTATGCAAGAGAGATCTTTTGGTTACCTACCGTGAGCCAGACACCAGGTTGCAGGGCACACAGAATTCCAAAACCACCCTACAGATTGCACACCGCGGTCCGTGCGTTCGTTCCAGAAAACCAGGCTCTCTCTTTTCTTTTTTTAATCTGTGTTACATTTTTGACAGACACAGAGTTGCATAGATAAAATATACGAAGTGACATTTCCCTCTCACCTTGGACCCTGTGTCCCCGCTCTCCTCCCCAACCCCTGACGAGTTCCTTGTTTATCCTTCCAGACACATGTCATGCATTTATTAACAGTTTTTTCCCTTTTGCACAAGTAATAGCATATCATTCCCACCCTTCGGCACGTTGCTTCCTTCACTTAACAATATGACTTAGAGGCACTTCCATCCCAGCGCTCAATGAGCTCCCATTCACCCGTCTATAGAAGCGGCTATCAAGGACTTCACCCACCCGAATCCACGGGCACGCAGGTTAATTTCAGACCTGGCCTATTATAAGCAATGGCAGCAGGTGGATACCTTTTGCAGAGGAAGAAAAGAAAGAAGCAAGCAATGGAAAGAAGGGAGGCAGGGAAGCAAAGGAGGAACCCTTCGGGATTTACAAGACAAATCTTTATCGGTGCATCTCTTCTGTGCCGGGTTTGTTGTTAAAACGTCGTGGCGCCCTTGTCCTTGGAGCCAGTCTGACAGCGAATCAAAGCCCCGCTGCCTTTTCTCCATAGAAATTCCTCGTGGCTTCTCCTATGGGAGATGGAGAGAGGAGGGCAGCGGAGAAGAGGGCTCTGTTCGGCTTTGAACTTGGCCTGCCACGCTGGGTTTTATGTGGAACCACTCAACCACAAGCTCAGCAGCAGCTCTCGCCAAGGTGCATTGAGACAGCCCGAGGGTTCTGAGTTTGCCGTGATATATTTAGAGTGAACCCTTTAGTGGTGCCCTGAGCTGGAGAGTAAATAGCTGCTTACAGGGCATTGAGAGCCAACCTAGAAAGAGGCTGTAATTGCAGAGAGCAGGAAACACCGTACTGGAGAGCTTTGCTCAAATGACATGCTATTTGAGCCAGTATTCTCCAGAATGCAGAGGCTTCTTTGATCTTCGAGGCAAGTGGCCTTGCACAATCACTAGTTCCCAGCCGGGCTCCAGCCAGACGTGCCCAGCCAGGGTAGGCTTGATAACGGGGAGAACCTGGGCTGAGAGCTAATGGAATGGGGCTTGGTGTGAATTCTCCCAGAAGCAGAGGAAGACCAAGGTCAAGTAGATTATTTGGAAGGCGATTCTCTGGAAGTACCTTGGGGGAGCAGGGAGAGAAGGAAGCCAGGCACAGTCATCACCACGGACCTTGGAGGCCAACAGGATACTCTCCTGAGCTCCCCGCTGAGGGGGAGAAATCTTCGGTGTTTATTCCACCGACGTGCACCTGTCACTGGCTGAAGGTCCCATGGGAGGGGTGGGGTCAGTTTGTGGTCTGCATGAAGCTGGGAGCAGAAGCTCTTGAGGTGGTCTCCATGGGGTTTTATGGAAAAACCTCCTGCACTGACAGCGTTGGCCAGTGATGGGCCAATTCTCCAAGTGCTGCAAGTGTCAAACAAAACAAGCTGAGGTCCCTAGATGCAGTGTGGCGACTTCTAGGGTGCAGCTGGCAAACCCCTCCTTCCCTCCCTGCAAGGTCTGCCTCCTGGATGTCTGATCACATGCTGCCTGGAATGACCAGAGAGCTCTGAGTGTACCCTCAGCGCCTAAGATAATGTGAAGGTATCCACCTGCCCTTCTCCACCTGAAAAATCCAGGTCAACCCTCTTGAGCTGAAACCATATCTAAACACGTGAGGCTCATGAGCCTGGAGCAACACTGGAGGATTCTTCAAATGGGACTCAAAGAGCCTTCAGTGTGAGTGTCTGACTGAGGGCTACACCAAGGTGGGCCTGTGAGTGGTGGGACAGTGCTTGTTAACAGGTGGACTCAGGTTGCACCAACAGACCCTCTAGACCCCACCCCCAAAAAACTCCACCTCCTGGTTTCCCCACAGGGGAGCTGGCCCCCCAGATGCCATCAATACTACACCTTCTGGGGCCAGCACTGTGGCACAGTGGGTTAAAGTCCTGGCCTGCAGCACCAGCATCCCATTGTGGGTGCTGGTTCGAGTCCTGGCTGCTCCACTTCCGAGCCAGCTCTCTGCTATGGCCTGGGAAAGCAGTAGAAGATGGCCCAAGTGCTTGGGCTCTGCACCTGCGTGGGAGACCCTGAAGAAGCGCCTGGCTCCTGGCTTCAGTTCAGCCCAGTTTGGCCATTGCAGCCATTTGGGAAGTAAACCAGCAGGTGGAAGATCTCTCTTTCTCTCTGCCTCTGCCTCTCTATAACTCTGCCTTTCAAGCAAATAAATAAATCTTCAAAAAATTAACTGAAAAAAAAAAAAAACTATCACTAAAAGAAAAAGGAACAGATCCCTGTCGACACTTGTCAGAGTTTAGGCAGACGGAAGATTGACAGGGCAGTGCTGCCTCAGCAGGCTGCATTTATTTAAAAAGCTGATGTTAAATGTGCCCAACACGGGGTATGGCTCGCGGTGGATATGTAATTCATGTCAAAGCATGGCCATTGAACAGTGTCAGGGAACCGGGGCAGGTTCCGGGCGGAGGTGATGGATCAGAAAGGATGGCAATTAACTTCACCTGGAGTCGTGTTGCGCAGGATTCTGAGTCCCAGCTGGGCTCAGCAGGAATCGGAGTAGCCCTCTCTTAGTGATGTCTGCTGTGTCTGTGTCGGGCATTTGCCATGTTCTTGCTCTCAAGTAGCTTAAAATCTTGTGAACTGACAAAAGTGTATTTTTTTAAAGATTTATGTATTTACTTGAGAGGTACAGTTACAGACAGAGAGAGGGAGAGACAGAGAGAGAGGTCTTCTATCCGCTGGTTCACTCCCCAGGTGACCACAATGGCCAGAGCTGAGCTGATCTGAAGCCAGGAGCGAGGAGCTTCTTCTGGGTCTCCGACGTGGGTGCAGGGGCCCAAGGACTTGGGCCATCTTCTACTGCTTTCCCAGGCCATAGCAGAGAGCTGGATTAGAAGAGGAACAGCTGGGGCTCGAACCAGCACCCATATGAGGATGTCAGTGCTGCAGGCTGGGGCTTTAACCCACTGTGCTACAGTGCCGGCCCCTTGGAGAATTCTTAGAGAGAATCTAGGGAGGTCACCCAAGGCCTGCTCCACAACCCAGCAGCTGCACTCCTGACCTTCCCCCAGTAGAGAGAGATGGCACCAAGACCACTCCAACAGTATTCATAGCCACTCCCCGCATGATGGCCCCGAAATGACATCAACACAACTGTCCATCAACAGGGGAGTGGATAAATAGGTTGTGTTGTATTCCCACAGTAGAAGAGCACACAGCAATGAGAAGGCATGGCTGTCACCACAGCGGGTGAAGTGAGGGACTCTCTCAGAGAAGAAAGTGGACAGAACAGAGCCAGGCAAAAAGAAGCATCACTATGTATTTCTATTTATAGGAAGGTTAAGAACTGGCAACACGAATCTCTGGGGGTAGATGTGGGGAGGGTGGTCGTCTTGGAGAGGGCATTTGATGGGCAGAGGGCACAGGGAGCCCCCAGGGGGCTGGAGAAGCTCTCTGTCTCGCTCTGATGGTGCTTTATTGGGTGTGTGTGCATGTGACGTTCATCGGTCCATCCACGCCTAGGGCTGGTGCACTTTCCTGCGTGCTAATTATACCTCAGTACAAAGGAGGCAGAAGTACACCCCATAGGCCTCCCACTGCTCTGAGAATAAAGCCCTCATTTCTCTAAGGATGTCACAGGCTGCTGCTTGTCCCCTTGCCGCCTCAGACACACGGGCTTGCTTGCTCTCTCCCTCCCTCCCTCTCTCTCTCTCTCTCTTTCTTTCTAGATTGATTTATTTATTTGAGAGGTACAGTTACAGACAGAGAGGGAGAGACAGAGAGAAAGGTCTTCCATCTGTTGATTCACTCCCCCAGATGGCTGCAATGGCCAGAGCTGCGCTGATCCGAAACCAGGAGCCAGGAGCATTTTCGGGTCTCCGATGTGGGTGCAGGGGCCCAAGCACGTGGGCCATCTTCTACTGATTTCCCAGGCCATTAACAGGGAGTTGGATTGCAAGAGGAGCAGCCGGCACACGAACCGGCACCCATATGGGATGTTGCTGCCACAGGATGAGGCTTAGCCTGCTACACCACAGTGCCAGCCCCCACGGGCCTTTTTTCTATAAACTCCATCCTGTCTCAAGGCCTTGGCACCTGCTATTGCCTCCTCCCAGGTTGCTCTTCCTCCAGATCTTTGCATAGCTGGCACCTTCTTGCACTCTCTCCCCACCAGGTAGTCCCTATCCCAGGATCATTTCTGCATTAGAAAGAGATGAACAGAGTCTCTGCTCTGAGCCCTACTCCTGCCCTCCCAAAAGAGCAAGGGGCAGATGGTCTGAGGGAAGATAACCCAAACCCAGACTCCTACTGGACCACACAGCGGGGCTCTCCTCAGACTGCCTGGCCCTGCGTCCAGGGCCGCATAGGGCTGGGCTCTCCCGCAGGTGCATCACACCCCAGGGGGAGGGGAGACATGGAGGGGTGCTCAAGGCCCCTCCAGAAGCAGGTCAGAGCATGGAGTAGGAATTGGGGTGTCCTCTTTGCTATTTTTTACATTTGCCAGAGCTGTGAGATGAGAAGTGGATCCCCACTATCTGGTACACTGCCAGGCACAGAAGCCGCTCAAAGCTGCTCAGTAATTGTTTGCTGTGACCAGCGCTGTGGAGCAGTAGGTTAATCCTCTGCCTGCAGAGCTGGCATCCCATATGGGTGCCGGTTCTAGTCCCAGCAGCTCCTCTTCCAATCCAGCTCTCTGCTATGGCCTGGGAAAGCAGTGGAAGATGGCCTAAGTGCATGGGGGACAGATAAATAGGTTGAGTCGAACCAACCTGAGGCATGCCCTTGACCTTGGAACCTGGTGGCGCAGGCGGGTGAGTGATGGCCCCTTCTCACCTCCTCTTCAAGGGCTTACGCCTCCTTCCCTGCACAGGAAGGATCACCTACCCCACCAGCTGTATCCCTTAACTCATAACCTGGATGGAGTCCCATGGAGGGTGTGCCTTGGTCAGACAGGGTGCTAGGAGAGTTTGAGTCCTCAGGATAGGCATGGTGTCCCACTCATGCGGCTTAGCTACTCCAGTGGGGGACAGGGGAGGGAGGGGAGTCAGCTTTGAGGGCTGCCTTTCCCACCTCTCCTCACCTCCCAGGAAGTCTGAAAGGCCAATCAGCCAGTGAGGCAGCTACATTCTAGGTTGAGTGTATTTGGATACAACAGGTGCACAGAAACACACACAGGCCGTAGCATGGAGACGGTCAGTTCTCAAACACACTGTGCTACCCAGCACCAGGGTCAAGGACCACGATGGTCTCAGCCCCCAAGAGCCCCTCGCACGCCCTCTGTCTGGGCCTGCCATGGACACAGACAGCAGAGCGCCCTTGGCTTGGATGAAGGCAGCCTCACCCAGCAAGTGCTCGTTGGGCTTGGCTGCCTGTGCTCCGCAGGGGTACTTTTGCATCAAGCTGTAGATTGTTCATTCTTGTTGCTGGAGTATAGGCCATTGGATAGCACTATTGAATTATTCATCTATTTATTTACTATGATTATTATTTATTCTATTTACATCCATTTTGCTGTTGATGGGCTGTTTCTAATTTGGGGCAATGGCGGCTCCTGCCACTGTGCACGTGGCTGGACTGACTTCCGGAGACCAAATCAGTGCTCTTCTGTCGGTTGCACAGGCTGGACAGAATGGAGGGCGGGGCTGAGTCTGCAAGAGCGAGGTCTGCGTCCGTGAACTCCGGGTTTGTTTTCTTGTAGGGAGGGGATGGTGAGGGCTCGCTAAGGCTTCTGGTACTGCCCACTGGAGGTGCAAAGTGCATGAGCTTGTTGGGCACCCACTTTCAGGGGCGGACAACCTTTTTCCTGCTAGGCACCATTTAGGTATTTGCAGCATCGTTTGTGGGCCATACAGAATGATCAGCTTAAAAAATCAGCCTGTTGTTATAGATTTATGGAATTTCAACTGTCGCCTGCGGTTGCTTCAGCAGGGCCAGACTAAATAATTTTGCAGGAATTATACCACTGCGGCTGGACGTTCCCCGCCCCGGGGCAGCTGCCTCTCCTCCCCTTCCCCCACGGTGACCTCTAAAGCAAGAGCTGCCAGAGCTTCGATCTTGAGGGTGCACATTCCCCCTTCCTCCCCCACCCAGCCCCCTTCTGCTCTGTCTGCCACCCAGCACCCACCCCAGTCCTAGGCCTCAGGGATGGATCCTGGGGGGGTGGTGGCAGGGAGGAGGCAGAGCCCCGAGGGCCCACTCAGGTCCTTGTTGTCTGCACCTGCTGGGCCCTGGAGTGAGGCTGCAGGATCCCAGGAGCCAGAGCAGCCACTCAGAGCTAGTGAGAGAGACAGAGACAGAAGAGAGAGACGAAGGGAGAAAGAGAGAGAGAGAGAGAGAGAGAGAGAGAGAGAGAGAGAGAGAGATAGCCCAAGCACCACAATGATAAAGTCAGCAGCCAGCAGCTAAGCAAAAAGAATGGAAAGCTGGGGCTGTGGAGTGAAACCAAATAGCACTGGGGAAAATCTCCATCTTCAAACAGGTGACAATCGTGGTTTTGACCAAACTGTTGTAAGATGTGGTTTCAGTTTGAAAGGCTCCCAGGGCTCACTCAGAGTAACTTCAGGGAAATGACATGGGGTGGGGGTGGGGCTGTCCATGGCCCACTTCAGAGGCAGCTGGAGCCCACGGAGGGGGGGCGGGGGAGGCCTTGGAGGTGAATAGGGCCCTTTCTTCACCTGCCAGCTTCCTGGCACAGTCAGCACTAGCCCTGGTGACAGGTTTCCCAGCAGCCCCTGACTCTAGCCCCTGCACTCAGGCACCTGCCCTGCACCTGGAGCAGCCCAGGCCCACCTCCTGCTCCTGGGGTCTAGCTCAGAGCTGGGCACTCTCCCAGGTGCTGGGCCAGGCCTAGGGCTACTAGAGGAAAGAAGGCACCTGCCTTGGGGGCCACACTGAAGGGAGCCCCAAGAAACTTAGCAGTCTAGAGAAATAACCTTTTAGTGTACTATTTTTAAAAATCACAGTGAATGAAAAAAAAAATGATGAACCAGCTGAAGAGTTTTTATTTGTAATTATTTTTTATTTATATATTTGAAAGGCAGAGTTACAGAGAGAAAAAGCTCTTCTACCCACTGATTCACTCCCCAGATGGCCACAGCCAGGAGCCAGGAACTCCACTTGGGTCTCCCATATGGGTGGCAGGGGCCCAAGCACTTGGGCCATCTTCAACTGATTTCCCAGGCCACAGTAGAGAGCTGGATCAAAAGAGGAGTAGCTGAGACTAGAACCGGTGCCCACATGGGATGCCAGCGCTTCAGGCCAGGGCTTCAACCTGCTGCACCACAGCACTGCCCCACAGTGCCCCCCCCCCCCAATACTTTAAATACAGGAACTAAGACTCAGATTCTCTTTCTTGGAGGCTCTAGGGCCTCCAAATTGTATTCCCCAAATTGTAGAAGTTGGCACCTGAGGCCCCATGGAATAACAGCTGGAGGGCAGAGGAAGGGATGGGAGGTAGCGAGAGACCAGGACGGTGTGTGTGTGTGTGTGTGTGTGTATTCCAGCTGCCTGTGTCCCAGGCTTGCTCCTGTTCTCCCTGCACCTGCTTGAGATGTCTCAGGAAGGGCTCCTTCCAACAAATTCTCCCTCTGAGCCAGGCATGCTCCAATCAGACTTCTGTCACGGACACACCAAGAATTCCAACTGAAACCTAATTACTTGTGGGATACCTACTGTGTGTACCTACTATGGTGACTTTGAGAGGGACTTTAGGGAAGAATGCCTCAGGAGGACATGGAAGGGGTGGCCCCCAACAACGGGGCTAGGAGCCTCTGCCCAGGAAATGGGGTTGGGAGAGAAGGAGAGAGAGAGAGAAACACCTCCATTCACAGCCTTGTTTAAGGACAACACAAAATCTACTTGTTCCCGGCTCTGCCCCCTGCCAACTTCAACGTTCTGTGGGTGATTTAGAGGCATAATTATCTCTAGAATTGCCATGTCCTGGCTGTGGTAGCCTCAGCTGGCAGAAGCTGGGCGCCAGCAAATGTGACGTCTTGCAGAGGATGTAGGTATTTGCATGGCACGTGGGATTTTGCTTTTCAAAACCAGAGCTCGGAAATGGACATTTAAAACCAAAGAGGATACAGATGGCCAACAAGCAAATGGAAAGATGTTCCGTATCTTTAGCCTTTAGGCAACTGAAAATTGGAACCATGACGAGATATCATCACACACACCTATCCGAATAGCCAAACTCCCAGATGCTGTTGGGGCTGCAGGGAAGTGGGGCCCCGCACTCATGGACGGTGGGGTGCCGAAGGGAACACTCTGGGAAATGGCTTGGCAGCCTCTCTAAAAAAAAAAAAAACATGTGACTACCACGTGACCCACAAGTTTATCACGGAGAAGTGAAAACAGATGTTCACACGAAAACCCGTACCCAAAGATTCGCAGCAGCTGGTTGTGTAAGGGCTGAGACTTGCTCAGGTGGCCTTTAACAGGAACAAACCGTGAATCCATGCTGTGGAATAGAGGCATGAGTTACTGATACCTGCAACACGGAAGAATCTCCAGGAAATTCTGCTAAGAGAAAACACCAACAAAAAACCAGGCTCCGAAAGGTTACATACCGTACGATTCCATTGATATAACATTGTTGAAATGTCAGCGTTTTAGAAGTGGGGAAGTGATGAGTGGTTACGAGGAACTAGGGGAGGAGGCGGGATGCGAGGCAAGCGGGCATCGCTACACAGGGCAACATGGGGACCTTCCGTGCTCTATCCTGTTTCGGTGTCAGGATCCTGTGGTGACCTTGAACTATATTTTGTCCAGATGTTACTGGGGGAAGCTGGAAAAGGTGCAAGAGCTCTTTCTGTATTATTTCTTTCAACTGTGTGTAATTCTTTTTTAAAAATATTTATTTATTTATTTGAAAGGCAGAGTTTCAGAGGCAGAGAGAGAGAGAGAGAAGGAGAGAGAGAGAGAGAGGAGGAGAAAGAGAGAGAGAGAGAGAGAATCTTTCATCCACTGGTTCACTCCCCAAGTGGCTGCAATTGCTGGAGCTAGACCAATCTGAAGCCAGGAGCCTGGAGCTTCTTTCAAGTGTCCCACATGGGTGCAGGGGCCCAAGTACTTGAGCCATCTTCTGCTGCTATCCCAGGCCATAGCAGAGAGCTGGATCAGAAGACGAGCAGCCAGGACTTGAACCAGTGCCCATATGGGATGCCATCACTGCAGGCAGTGGCTTTACCTGCTATGCCATAGCACCAGCCCCCAACTGTGTGTGATTCTATAATGATCCCAAAAATAAAAAGACTAATTAAGCAACAAAACTGCCTGAAGGCACTGGAGAGTGAGCAAAAGCAGGCATTATCAAGAGGAGACTGTGTGCGTAGAAGAAAGGAAAAGCGAAGGAAGAGTCTCCCATGTTTGTTCGTACTGGCTTCTGGCCTTAAAGCTGTCCCCAGCCTGAGCTACACGGGGTGGCTACAACTCCAGTAGAACACCTGCAGTGTTTTTGGCTTGAAGAGCTGGAAGACAGAGTCTGGACAACCACAACTACTGGAAAGCAAGAGAATCCCAGAAATGCGAGCAGCAGAGAGGATGAGCTCCAAACTCTACCCACGTCTCCGGCTGACTCCTCACACATCCACATGTGTATCCCCTCCCTGGTTCTACTGTTCTAAAGCACGGAGTCACCACCCAAGTGTTTGTTTTTGTTATCTGTTCTCCCCAGCTCAAGTGTTTGCCCTGGACAGGAAGGGACTTTGCCTACCTTGCTTATTGCTATCTGCAGTGCCTGGAGCAGCGCTGAATACACAGTAGGTTTCTATACTAGCTATCTAGTATAGAATAGAATATAGAATAGTATAGAATAGCTATCTAGTATAGAATATACTATACTAGCTATGTCTATGGCCATACCACCCTGAACGTGCCCAATCCCGTCTACACAAGCTATCTTTTATACATGGTGACTTTTCCAAACTCTGAGACATTAAGACAACCACTATTTCATTAGGCCTGTAGATTCGGACAGGACTGAGAGCAGAGTATGTCCCTGTTTTACAATGTACGGGGAGACAGGGCTGGCTGATAGTGTCTTGTAGGACTGGGACTGAAGGATCGTCTTCCAAGTGGCCTCCCCCAAACACAAAAACTACACATCTGGTGCCTGGCTGGAATGGTCGGGAAGCAGGATTATCGACTGGGTTCTGCAGGTGGTCTCCCAGCCTGGAAACCTCAGGGATGTCAGATTCATTGTAAGCTGGCCTAGGTTTTCAATGAACCAGGCTCAAGCTGCATAGCACAGACATCACAAAGCAGAACTCCCATCATACTAGAAGGAAATATGCACCCGATGGGAAAAGGGTACAATAATTTGCGGCCATGTATAAAAACTGCCACAGTCCCCAACAAACATTGGAATGGATCATCTTCAATAGTAGGTACTGAAGACAACCAGTACTGAGGAATGCCAAAGGGAAGGGACCTACATAAGCATGCTTTTTTTTTTTTAAAGAATTTTTTTTTATTTTAAAAACAGAGTTACAGAAAGAGGTAGAGCAAGAGAGAGAGAGAGGTCTTTCATGCTGCTGGTTCACTCCCCAGATGACCACAACAGGCCAGAGCTGCGCTGATACAAAGCCAGGAGCTTCTTCCAGTTCTCAGACAGAGAGAGGGAGAGACAGGGAGAAAGACCTTCCAACCACTGGTTCACTCCCCAGATGATCGCAACTACTGGAGCTGTGCCGATCTGAAGCCAGGAGCTTCCTCTGGGTCTTCCACACAGGTGCAGGGGCCCAAGCTCTGCTTTTCCAGAGAACTGGATTGGAAAAGGAGCAGCCAGGACTTGAGCAGGTGCCCATATGGGATTCCGGCACTGTAGGCAGAGGCTTAGCCCACTATGCCACAGCACCCGCCCCATAATGTGAGGGATGGGGGTTAAGCCATCCTAAAAACTCAGGCCCGAAATTGGATCCAAAGCCAAGGCACCCTTTGTAAGCAGTCATAAGCCCTTTCCAAAAGTGCTTGGGAAAGAGAGAGAGAGAAATGAGGTTCTTTTCAAACTTGGTCAAGCCAGAGAAGTTGTGGATTTGCAAACACACACATTTTTAAATGTCTGTTATATATGTGGCATTGGATAGAAAGTAGAAAAGAGGGCCGGCACTGTGGTGTAGTGGGTAAAGCCGCCACCTGCAGTGTAGGCATCCCATATGGGCACCAGTTCGAGACCCAGCTGCTCTACTTCCGATCCAGCTCTCTGCTATAGCCTGGGAAAGCAGTACAAGATGCCCCACGTCCTTGGGCCCCTGCACCCACATGGGAGACCTGGAAGAAGCTCCTGGCTCCTGGCTTCAGATTGGCACAGCTTTGGCTATTGGGGCCAATTGAGGAGTGAACTAGCGAATGGAAGACCTCTCTCTTCTCTCTCTCTCTCTGCTTCTGCCTCTACCTCTGTGTAACTCTGCCTTTCAAATAAATAAATAAATCTTAAAAAAAAAAAAAAAAGACCTAGATTCACCATGTTCAGAATATTAAGGGGATCAGTTCTGGGCTCTGGCTGCCATTCCAAAGGAGGAATTCCAGAGTGAGCTGAGCCAGGAGTGGATGGCCTTCAGCTGTGACCGGGTCCCCTGCCAACCCTCAGTGGGCACTACACTTCCATGTGGCTCTGAAGACAGCCTGCTTGTTTGTGCAAGTTCAAATGCAGCTTGGAGAGCAGCTCAGGATTTGGATCGCCTCTGAATTTGTTTCCTCTCTGGAGGGCCCGTCTGACACCAGTAATTATGGGACATTGTCTGCCTGTTGACTTACTGACACTTTAAGACACAGTATTGGGTTGGGAATTTTGACCCGGCGCCTGCCCTGGGGAAGCGGGGGGCCTGGCAGGAAAGGCTGCACAATGGGAGACTCCTAAGGGACTCCCAGGGCCTCTGCCGGACTCACCAGAGAAGGGGTTTCCCCATTCCTGTGGGCTCTTCCTCTCCCGCCCCCGGGCAGGAGACTGCAGACTCTGTCCATATTTGGGCACTGGGGCCAGCTCCCTGGGAGGTCCCAGTGAGGTCAGAGCACATCAGTCTGGCCTCAGGGCAGCCAGAGCGGAAGCAGGCTGGCGGCTGAGGAGGCCTGGTGGGTTCTGTGCGCTCTGTGTGCACCCTTTCCAGAAGGGATCCCTGTTCGGCCTGCTCCCTGTGGGCCCTTTCTCTCATGGCCAGCCTCTTCCAGCTTTCTCTTCTGGCCAGAGCAGACAATCCCGCGGCAGCTGCCTGTCTAGTTTGCTGCAGAGCCGAGGCAAGGAAGCCAAGCTGACACGCATTTGTTGAAAGACCAGAAGAGAAGGCTGGAGCAGGCAGGAGGCAGAGGCCTCTGGTCTTGGAAGAGTGACCCTCAATGCTGGCCACCGACTGGACTCAATGCATTTATTGGTGCTTGTACCCAGGCCAGGTTCCGGGCCAGACTCTAATGATTGATTTCAGTGGGTTGAGATAATATACCGAGTGAGTAAATTATGCAGGAGATTACAATAAGTGGAGAGAAGAGATAGGGAATGCTGGGAGGGGTGTTTTTCATGGGAGGGCCTCATGAGAGAGTGTAAGCAGAGCCTTGAAGGAGGTGACGGGGCCAGATGGACACTGGGGAAGGGTGTTCCGGGTGCAGGGAACGGACCATGCAAGGCCACCACCCAGGACCTCATGCGGGGCCATTGGGCAGATTGGTGTGTTTGAGAGCAAGGAGGCTGGCCTGACTGGAGCTCCCAGGGCTACAGGGGCAGAAAAGAGACAGTGAGGGAGGGAACAGCCCAGATTAGGCAGGACCTCCCAGGCCATGGCAAGCCATTTGTTTTTATTCTGAGAGTGATAAGATGGCATGAGATTGATTCTCTTAAAGCCATAGTCAACAAGTTGGATCAACCATTCTAGGAAACAGCTGTCGGAGTTGGTGCTGTGGTGCAGCAGGTTAAAGCCCTGGTCTGCAATGCTGGCATCCCATATGGGAGCCTGTTCGAGGCCTGACTGCTCCACTTCCAATGCAGCTCTCTGCTATGGCCTGGGAAAGCAGTAGAAGATGACCCAAGTGCTTGGGCCCCTGCACCTGCATGGGAGACCTGAAAGAAGCTCCTGGCTCCTGCCTTTGGATCAGCACAGCTCTGGCCATTGCAACTAACTGGGGAGTGAACCAGTGGATGGAAGACCTCTCTCTCTCTCTCTCTCTCTCTCTCTGCTTCTCTGTAACTCTACCTTTCAAATAAATAAATAAATCTTTTTTAAAAAAGAAAACAGCAATCAAGTCGAAAGACTTTCAAATTTTCTTTTTCTTTTCTTTCTTTTTTCTTTTTTTTTTTTTTTTGTTTCACTTCCCAAATGCCTCAACAGTTGGGGCTGGACAGGGACAAAGCCAGGAGTCGGGGACTCCATCTGGGTCTCCCACGTGGGAGGCAGAAACCCAAGTACTCGAGCCACCGTCTGCTGCCTCCCAGGGTTCATCATAGCAGCAGCTGGCTCGGAAATGGAGCTGGACCTCGAACCCAAACACTCTGCTGTGGGAAGTGGGTACCCCAGCCAGCAGCTTAGCCACTATGGCAAACACCTGCTCTTGTGGCTGCTTTTAGCATAGGATCTTTCTCAGGCCCCAGGAGCAGAGTTGTCAGATTGTGGGTTATCAGCACAGATGGGGCCCCCATCCCCAGTAACCTTTAGGACAGAGGCCCCGTGGTGACTCGCTTCTCAAACTGGGCCAGCTCCCCGTGCGCACTCAACCTCTGTCTGCTTGAAACCAAACAGGGGAAGTGTGCTGGCTGCCACAGAGTCCAGCTTTACCTCTTACCTGTTCCCGTAGCTTCCCACTGCCACTGTGTGCAGGCAGCTGGGTTTATTTCCCCTTTATAGCTCCTACTCTCCCCCTTGTCCTCCTCTTAGCTCTTCCCCATCCTCAGCTTGTCCAACCCTGACCTACCCTTTTAATACCAAACTCACATGTCACCTCCCCCCGGGAGCCTCCCCTGACCGCGCTGGTTGGTCAGTATCAGCCTCTCCCTTCTCTAAATCACCAGACGCGACCCAGGCTGCACATTCTGACACTTGGGTTTTTAGGGCCACTGAGCGTGAGACTCTTACCAGGTGCCAGGAATCTGAAACTTTTTTTTTAACACCTGAGTAAATGCTGTTATCACCATATTACAGCCAGATAGCTGGGGCCAAGAGGACGGCCTTATAACTCGTGGCCAGGGCTGGATTCTACTTTCAAAGCCAGGCCTGTCCTACTCCAAAACCCGCCAGTGCCCACCTCTGTCCCCCTTGCCCTAAAATTTCAGGGCAGGTGCTGGGCCCCACTGGCCACCACCAGTACCTGTGTTTCTTTGCCTGAGCTCTTGGCCAGCGAGGTTCGTTTGCCCACGGGGCAGCTTCAGAGGCCCCAGGGTGGGGTAGGTAGCTCGGGAGTGTACTGCAGGACGGAGCTCGTCTGGCCGATAGTGAGAACCAGTGACAGTACCTCCATGGCTGCCTCTCCTCGCTGTCGGGCCCCCCATGCCCTACCTGCCTTTTCTGGGAGTGCCTCCAAATAAACCAGTCTTACTCAGAAGCTTGTCACAGTGTCTGCTTTGAGGGGAAACCAAGCTAAGCCCACCTCTCAATACCTTCGCTGGCGGCCCTCCCTTCTGGATGATATCCTGGAAAACTACCCGCCCTGGAAACCAGGGAAACTCCTCCCTGTGTCCCCTGCTTCTCCCACAGCCGTTAACCACATATGGAGCCATAGACGACCATAAATGCTAATCAAAATCATGTGCTGATTCATAGAGTCCCCCAAACTGCGCTATCAGGCCAAGAAGAGGTGAACACCACCCTTTCCTTGTGGACATCTTAGCTCCTATTGAAATCCATGGTCAAGTCCACGACCATGGCCAAGTAGTCTCAAGCACCAATGCTCCCCTCTGTGTCATTGAAACAACTGCTGAGCCCGGTAGAAGCTGTGCTGTTGGCCTGGCTTGAGGCCTGGCTGCTCCTTTCGGGAGCCCTTTTGGGGGACTGGGGGTGGGGCTCATGTGACCCCACAAGATCATAGTCAACATCAACATCTGGAACCATTTGATTTTCACCCTTGTGCTGCCTGCCTACCCATTAGGCAGTGTGCAGGCCCTCACCGTTACAGAGTGTCCAACTGGACAGAGCTAGACTAGACTGGATAAGCTCTATCACTTCCGCTGTGAATTCTCCTCCAGAGCTCCAAGGACAGCGCTACACACACAGGCAGCACTGGCCGTTTACTGTGCTCCTGCTGTAGCCAGGCAGGGCTATTACTTCCATGCTCATATTTCACAGATGAGGAAAGCCAGGCTCAGAGACGAAAACTCACTCTCCCAGGATAAGGTGATGATTGGCAGAACTGAAATTCACACCCATGCCTGGCTGGCTCCACAAGCAATGTACTTTCTCTCACCTTGGGCCACTTCTCTCCATCGAAACATTTGCTTAGGGGGCCCGTGCTGTGGTACAGCAGGTCAAGCTGCCACCTGCAGTGCCGGCATCCTTTATGGGCACTGTTTCATGCCCCGGCTGCTCCACTTCTGATCCAGCTCCCTGCTCATGGCCCGGGGAAAAGCAGTGGAAGATGGCCCAAGTGTTTGGGCCCCTGCACCCACACGGGAGACCCAGATGAAGCTCCTGGCTCCTGGCTTCAGTCTTGCCCAGCCTTGGCCCTAGCAACCATCTGGGGAGTGAACCAGCAGATGGAAGATCTCTGTGTGTGTGTGGGTGTGTGTGTCCCTCTTTCTCTGTAACCCTGACTTTCAAGTAAATAAATAAATTGAGAGAGAGAGAAAGTTGCTTGGACTTCAGTACCGTACTCCTTGACTGGATAATGATATTTCAGACTATAAAAAAATCATCCATCAAATGTTGCCTCCTGGCAAACTGTCCCCACATCTGTGGCTTTAAAATGAGACCCTCCTCTCTTCGTGACTCAGGTAAGCTGAGGGTTGGCTTATCCAGGATGGGTTCACCTGGTCAGCCACACATCAGCTGGCCTTAAGTCCTTTTGGCTCAGGCCAGCCCCACCTGACTGCATTCCGGGGACCAGGCTGAAGGGGCAACAGTCATGCAAGGAAGTAGCTCTTCTCTTGGTGCTGTCAGAGACACGGAGAGTCAGTAGAAACATACAAGGAGACTAGGAACTGGAACCCTGTCATCTCATCTCCCACCACTGGTCAAAGCAAGTCCCAGAGTCAAGTCTAACTCAAGGGGCCATCCCTGTGGCATAGCGGGAAAGCTGCCGCCTGCAGTGCCGGCATCCCATATGGGCGCCAGTTCAAGTCCCTGCTGCTTCACTTCTGATTCAGCTCTCTGCTATGGCCTGGGAAAGCAGAAGAAGATGGCCCAAGTCCTTGGGCCCCTGTACTCATGTGAGAGACCCAGAAGAAGCACCTGGCTCCTGGCTTCAGATCGGTGCAGCTCCAGCTATTGCAGCCATCTGGGGAGTGAACCAGCAGGTGGAAGACCTCTCTCTCTGCCTCTCCTTCTCTCTCTGTAACTCTGACTTCCATTTAAATAAATAAATCTTAAAAACAAAAGTCTAACTCAAAGGGCTGGGCCTTACTCTCTGACTTGTGGGAGGGACTGCAAAATCCCACAACGGAGGTGAAGAATGAAGAGAGAAAGGAGGAATCAAGACTAATAATTTTATTAATGAATTGAGGTCAGCAATTTTATCTCCCTGGGGGGAATAAACCAATACAAGGCTGCTCGGTTTATGGTAGTGTTACATTCTGATAGACCCACTGTACGTTGAAAGTGCACGGAACGCACCTGACCTGCCGGACTTCCCAGCTCAACAACTAAGCACAGCATAGAGCACTGGGTGTTTCCCCCGGTGACTGCAGGGCTGACGGCCAGCTGCATTTGCACTACTGTTCAGAGTCACCAGGGAGGATTGGGCTACATAGCACTAGCCTAGGAAAAGGCCCAAATCCAACATGGCAAGTACAAGTTCTGCTGAATGCATATCCATCTTGTACCATCACAGAATTGAAACATCCTGAGTCAGGGATCAACTTTACAGGGACTGATTGGTGATGGGAAAAATTCCTGGTGTCTGGGGGAAGTAGAGTCATTCCCAGCATCCTTTCCATTACACTACACAAGGAACAGCTACTCCTGTCTTCAATGTGTGTGCGAGGGGCCCCTGTAGAGGCTCCTTCGCCTTGGGGAGGTCCCATCTCCTCCAGGTTTCTCAGTTCCTAACCTTCCTACAGGATCCTAGACATCAATGTGGCAGTAGGGATGGATTTTAGCCATCGGGGAAGCATGTGGGAACAGACCAAGAGACAGAACCACTTCCCTCTTTCCCTGGAATCAACCAGCTCTTACCTTAGAAATGAGTGATGTCTAAATACCAAGACTGCTTCAGTAGAGAATTATTCTAAGGGTGAGCCACGCAAGAGGAAGCCAGAGAAAGGCTCTCGTTAGCCAAAGCCTCTGTGCTCAGGGATGGCACTGTTTAACTCTTTGGGTCAACCAGTTGGTCCACCAGAAATTCTTGACTCTTTGGATTCCTCTTGTCTCCAGGAGAGTGAGAGAAGCAGAGCAAGAAAGGACTAACAGACTCCATTGGGAATATTCCATCCCATCATGGATTTGGGAAGTATGACACCTGAGAATCATTCAGGGAAAAAACGAAGAGCTTAGTTGATGCCAATGTTCTTGATGAGTGGCGTCACCAAATATTCCCATTTCTGAATCCAGAAGCGCCCTAGCCCTTGTGAAGTTAGGGCACGTGACTTGCTTTGGACAATGAGATGTGAGTACAACTTGAATCTGTTGCTTCCAGCAGAGGGTGTGAAAGCCAGTATGCAATTGACCGTGCCCCTTCCCACTGCTCTGGTGGTTGTGGAATTGTGACAAGAATGGACAGTGCTCTCCCAGTGACATGCACTGGCCATGCAGCATGAGGGAATGGCTAAGTCAATGAGATTTTTTAAATTATTTATTTATTTGAAAGAGAGGAAGAGGGAGAGACAGAGACAGAGACAGAGAGAGACTCTTCTACCTGATGGTTCACTCGCCAAATGGCTGTAATGGCTAGGGCTAAACCAAGCTGAAGTCAGGAGCCAGGAGATTCATTGGGTCTCCCACGTGGGTAGGTGCAGGGGCCCAAACACTTGGACCATCTTCGGCTGCTTCCCCAGGCCATTAGCAGGAGCTGGAGAGGAGCAGCAGGACTACAGCCAGCATTCATATGGGATGCCAGCATTGCAGGCAGCAGCTTAACCTGCTACACAACACCAGCTCCCAATCACTGGGGTTCTGGAGGTTGTTTGTTACAGCAGCATAACCTGACCTATTCTGTCTGATGCAATATTGCAACTCAACCAACAGAGAAGTATCAAAGTCAAGGATTCAGGATTGGCAAAGCTGTGATCTTTAAAATAATGATGCTAACAAGGATTGATGATAAACTCTTTGAAAAGCTTTCTGATACATCATAAGAGTCCATAATTATATGGCACAGTGTGATGGTTTGACACATGTATACAATGCATCATGATCAAATCAGAGTAATTGGTGTTTCCATCTTCTTAAACATTTACCATTTCTTTGTGTTGGAAGCCTTCAACCTTGTCTTTTCTAGTACTTTATAGTACATATATCAAGATGCTATGGGGGCCAGTGCTGTGGTGTAACGGGTAAAGCTGCTGCCTGCAGTGCTGGCATCCTCTATGGGTACCAGTTCAAGTCCTGGCTGCTCCACTTCTGATCCAGCTCTCTGCTATGGCCTGGGAAAGCAGAATAAGATGGCCCAAGTCCTTGGGCCTTTGCACCCATGTGGGAAGACTCAGAAGAAGCTCCTGGCTCCTGGCTTCAGATCGGCACAGCTCTGGCCATGGCGGCTAACTGGGGAGTGAACCAGCAGATGGAAGACCTCTCTGTCTCTCTCTCTCTCTCTCTCTCTCTCTCTCTCTCTCTCTGTCTCTGCCTCTTTGTAACTCTCCTTTCAAATAAATAAATAAATCTTTAAAAAAATGATGCTGTGAACTAGAGTCACTCGGCCATGTGCCTCCTAACTCTACTTTGGTAGCTGCTATCCAAACTCCCTGCATTGCCCTTCGCTGCCCTTCCTGGACTCTAGTGAGCTCCTCTCCACTCTCTTCTTCCATGAGATCAATATTCTTGGCTTCCACATCTGAGTGAGAACAGGTGGTAACCGCCGTTTGTGACTGGCTTATTTCATGTAGCATGATGTCCTCCGATTCCATCCTGGCCTTTGCAATGGCTGAGTAGCATTCCATTGTGAGTATGTTACCACATTTCCTCGGTGGTGAGTCCTTAGAGATAGAACCAAGACTAAACAACTGCCAAGATGATGCTTACGGGAAGCCTGGAAATGCTATAAACCTTGACAAATTAAAAGTAAGAATGAAACCAATAAAAATGGGAAGGAAAAGGGAAGAGCTATGAGTGTTAATTTCTTTTTACTCTCACACCATCTATCACTGAAAAATTGAGTTCAAAGGAAGCCTAATGATTTCCGACCATTATTCTTAAAGTCAGGACATTGATTTGTACATTTATCACCGTATCTACCAATGGAGAAAAAAATCCAGTGAAGTTCGGCAATTCTTTCAGTTCTACTTTTTTTTTTCTTCTGCTAAATAAAACTAAAGATTTAGTCTCATTTGACTATCATATACATTTTTCATGAATTTTCAGGGGTATTTTTGCTTTTGCTTTTGAGAGGCAGAGAGACAGACAGAGGATCATCTGACAGACAGATCCCATCATTAATTACCTCAACAAATGCCAGCCATGGCTGAGGCTGAGCCAGGCCAAAGTCAGGGGTGGGAACTCGGGCCAGGTCTCTCTCTTGGGTGGCAGGCGTCCAACCACTTGAGTCACCACCTGCAGCACCCCCAGGGTCTGTACTAGCAGGAAGCTGGATTTGGAAGCCAGAGGCAGGACTTGAACCCAGACACTCTGATAAAATTTACATATTTCATGGCAGTGGTGAGCCTGGGGGAGGAGAGTGAGCCCAGGAAACACCTGTAGGGAAGTGGAAAAGCAGAACAAGAAAGAGAAGGAAGTAAATACAAGCGTGTTACAAAAGCAGGTGCCCACTGTGGACAGCTGGGCTCAGCACCACTGGGAGACTGTCAGAGCTATCCCACCTGAAGGCCAGGGACACTGGGACATTGACCTGTCAACTCAAGGGCTCTCCTGGACACTTTACTCCCTGGCCAGTGTGTGTGTGCTGATCCCCTTCCAGCAGCCAGAGACTCCCAGGAAAGGGCCTGTGGTGAGGCTACCGGAAGTCACTGGGCTTGACTGGATAGGGAATGCCAGCAGGGCAAGGCACCGGCACCATCATGAAACTCTAGGCTTAAGAAGCCCATTCAAGGAATCAGTGTTGTGCAGCAGGTTAACCTGCTGCCTGCAATGCTGGCATCCCATTTGTGCGCTGGTTTGAGTCCCAGCTGCTCCACTTCCAATCCAGATCACTGCTAATGCACCTGGGAAAGTAGCATAAGATGGCCCAAGTATTTGGGCCCCTGCCACCCACAGGGGAGACCATGATAGAGTTCCAGGCTCCTGACTTCAGCCTGGCCCACACCCATTGTGGTCACTGCAGGAGCGAACCTGCAGATGGAAGATCTCTGTGTCTCTCTTCTCTCTGCAACTCTGCCTGTCAAATAAATAAATCTTTTGTTTAAAGCCTGTAGATTCAAATCATCTCAAATACATTGTGCTAAATCAAAGAAGTCAGTCTTAGAAGGCTCCATGCTGTGTTCTTCTACTGTTAGGGCTTTCTGGAAAAAGTCTAAACCTTGAGGACAGAAACAGGGTTGTGGTTTCCAAGTGTTGGGAGGGAGCGAGGACAGAGAGGCGTGAGGGGAATTCTTTAGGGTTACGGCAATGTTCTACATCTTGGTTGGGTGGTGCATTTGTTCAAATTTGTAGGACTGCACCCTGGAAAAAGGTTTTACTGTATATAAGTCCCATCTCAAAAGCCTGATTGCAATGTTTTTACAAATATGTCTGCATTATTTGCAGTTGCAACAAAGTTTAATGTTTCCCTTGAGGACTTAACACTTCGAACAAATGGAGGAAGGCAGAAGAGATGTGTTCCTGGGTCACAAAAGGTGCTGCGGCCTCCTGATTCTGCTCTCACTGTCTCCTGGCTTGACAGCTCTGGGGGCAGCCAGATACCACACTGTGTGGACAGGCCCACATGGTGAGGAGCTGAGGCCGCTGGCCAAGAGCCATGGCAGCTGCCATCTTGGAAGTGGATCCTCCAGCCTGGTGCATCCGTCAGTGACTGACACTTGGCCAGCAGTTATAATCTCCTGAGATCCTGGAACAGAACCAGCTAGCTGAGCAATTCTGTTTCCTAACCCTCGGGAATGATGTGAAATAAGATTGTTGTTTGTTGTGTGAAGCTGCTACTTATAGAGCTACTGTGTTATATGGCCATCGATCTCATATGAGGGTTCTTCAGAAAGTTCGTGGAAAATTGAATTTCAAATAAAAAAAGAGAAATGTTATTTTTGTGCCCCCAGATTTTTTTAAAAAGATTTATTTATTTATATGAAAGTCAGAGTTACACAGAGAGAGGAGAGGCAGAAAGAGAGGTCTTCCATCTGATGGTTCACTCCCCAAATGGCTGCAACGGCTGGAGCTGTGCCAATCTGAAGCCGGGAGCCAGGAGCTTCTTCCAGGTCTCCTACACAGGTGCAGGGGCCCAAGGATTTGGGCCATCTTCTACTGGTTTCCCAGGCCATAGCAGAGAGCTGGACCGGAAGTGGAGAATCCAGGCCTTGAATGGGAGCTCATATGGGATGGCGGCACTTCAGGCCAGGGCATTAACCTGCTGTGCCACAGCACCGGCCCTGCCCCCAGATTCTGAAACCCACGCATACAGAGGCTGTTCAGAAAGTTCACAAAGGGATGAGCATTTGGCCTCACAGTTAAGACTAGTTGGATACCCACCTCTCATTTTGGAGTGCCTGGGTTCAAGACCTGCCTCCGGCTCCCAATTCTAGCTTTCTGCTAGTGCACACCCTGGGAGGCAACAGGTGGTTGGATCCCTGCCACTCAAGTGGGAGGCCTGGATGGAGTTCTCAGCTCCTGTCTTTGGTCTTGTGCAGCCTTAGCCATTGCAGGCATTTGGGGCGTGAACCAACAACGACAGATCTCTCTGCCTCTGGAAAAAAAAAAAAAATCATGAAAAATGTGTATAATGAAAACCCGCACGGATTTCTAATTTTCTTTCAAAACTCCATGTATACTTTTTTTCATAAAATGCATTTTTCATGAACTTTTTGAAGACCATTTGTAAGCATGGATTTCAATTTTATTTTTGCACGAAAATAAAGTTACCTTTTAATTCCATTTCCACAAACTTTTCAAACTATGTGTGTTCACTGACTTAAAATTTAATTCTCAGTTTTACATAAAATCATCAGTTTTTTTACAAGAAGTGTTCTGAGAGATCTTTGGCATGGTACTCATCTAAGGTGGGTGACAGTGGCTTCTGGGCTGTGGGTTTTTGGGGATAATTTTTCTTGTGTGTGTCCTTGCTATCCTTGAACTGCTTGTTATAATGCGTATCACTAACGTTCAAAACATAAATAATGGAGCCAGCATTGTGGCCAAACGGGTTAAGCTGCTGCCTGCAATGGCAAATCCCATATTGGAACACTGGTTCAAGTCCCAGCTGCCCTACTTCTGACCCAGCTCCCTGCTAGTGTGCTCGTGTAAGCAGTGGAAGATGGCCCAAGGGTGTGGACCCCTGCCACCCACGTGGGAGACCCAGATAGAGTTCCTGGCTCCTGGCTTCCAACTGGCCCAGCCCTGACTATTGTGGACAAAGGGGGAGTAAACTAGCAAATGGAAGATTTCTTTCTCTTTGTCTCTCTCTCTATATATATAAATCATAAAAAAACACACCCAAAAGCCCTATAAACCCACAAAAAAAGCCTCGGAGCCTGGCATAGGCAGAGGAGGTGTTATTCAACCAGGGCCGGGCCAGGTGTCTACAGGAAGCAGGTGCACCACTCCTTGAGACATTTGGAGCTCCTCTTGGCCTCACACTCGGTGGCACCACAACAACAAATGATCCAGTTCTGAAACTCAGTTTCGTTCTTGTGCATCAGAAGGAACTGTCCCAACAGGATGTAGGCCTGGGGGAGGGGACAGGGCAGGGAGGAAGAGAGGAAAGGTTATAACAACCTGGCCTGACATGCTCTTCTTCCCTCACCCACCAGGAGCAAAATCACTAGGACTCCTGGGTCCCATTCGAGGGAGATTTGCACTCTCTGCAGCCCTGAGGGGGGCCGTGTGGATTGGGGGGCAGACTCCTGTAGAAGCAAGGTCACATCCCCCGGGGGTTGGTTGTGGGGGTCGTCTAGCTTGGAATGAATGAGAATCTGTTCACCAAACTGTGCTGACCACAGGAACGCCCTGGGGTGTCCTTCAAAGGCAGGTTCTGACTCCGAAGGCCTCAAGCTGGGGTGGGCATCAGTGTTTCTGCCCCGCTCCCAGCTGAGGCCAGTCCAGGGACCACATCTTGAGTGGCAGGGGGCCGAGCATGCCTCCGAGGCTCCCTCCCCACCTCTGATCCAGGAGTTCTGTCTCTGCAACACCCAGGGCTCAGAGTTGGAGATGCTCTCACCCCACGCATCCTCCATGGCCTGGGCAGTGAGTGTCTCAACCACTCTCGGCACTGTTTGGTTAAGTCTGCGCTGTGGCACTCTGTCCTGTAAGTGGCAGCGTCACCCCTGGTCACCTCTTCCCACGCACCCAGCCACCTGTGACGATCGAAACCACCTCCACACGTTGGCCAAATGTCCCCTTGGAGGCAAATTCTCCCTTGCCGGAGAGCCACTGCACACGGAGCTGCTGGATGAAGGGCACCTTTAGCGTTGGTGTGTCCTTGGAGACCACCTGGGGCATCTCAGGCTATGCAGCCACCTGAGGTCAGACCCAGCAGAACCTGGGTCTCAGCGGCTGAACCTGCTTTCTGCACCTCAGGCAGCCGGCCCTGCAGATCGAATTAAGGGAATCCAACAGGAAAGCACTCAGAAAATGCAAATGCCACTTTTGTCCGGGGAGATGTAGCCCTGTGGGAGGGGCACGGCAGGTCTAAAGCATGCTGAGATCTGCGGATGAAAACAGATCCCATAAACAGCGCGGCACCCTGACACAGGCTCCTGGGGGCATCGTCTGGTTTTCTTAGGACCTGCATCCGCGGCTTTGCATTTCTCTTTTCCCGTTTGATCACAGCATTGTGGATGAAGGACAAGAACCACAGGAAGAAAGGGAACAGCTGAGACCCTGCGGCCAAGCCGCTAGTGGTGGCGGCTGGAGATTCCAGGTCACATCCAGGACCATCTCTCCAATGAGAAGCAGCACCCCCCAGCCCCCACCCCATGCCTCCAAGCTCTGGGCCCTTTCCAGGAAACTTGCTGCTGTCTGTTTACTTTCAGTTGCATAAAACAAAGCAAACTTTATCTTAACCAGAGGGAATTTTTTTTTTTTTTTCAAGAGAAATCAAATAGAGGCTGAATCCCAGTCACAAAAGGCAGCAAGCATTGGAGCTAGGGTTTTATTTTTGGTCATCATGGTCCAGTTGTTGAAAACATAAGAGAGCCAGGATTCCTGGTGATTTTAAACTGTTACTTTAATCACCTTAACTAACAAACAAACAAACAAACAGACAGACGCAATACAGAGATGTTTCCTGTGATCTCATTTCGCTTTCCCACTGGTGGATTGCACTGAGGTGTTTTTAAGCCAAATTTATTTTTTAAAGATTTATTTATTTTATTTGAAAGTCAGAGTTACACAGAGAGAGGCAGAGAGACAGAGAGAAAGGTCTTCCATCCACTGGTTCACTCCCCAAATGGCCGCAATGGCCGGAGCTGAGCCGATCCGAAGCCAGGATCCAGGAGCTTCCTCGGAGTCTCCCATGCAGGCACTTGGGATGACTTGGGCCATCTTCTACTGGTTTCCCAGGCCATAGCAGAAATCTGGAGTGGAAATGGAGCAGCCAGGTCTTGAACCAGCTCCCATATGGGACGCTGGCACCGCAGGTGGCGTCTTTACACACTACACTACAGCGCCAGCCCCTAAACCAAGATTTTTAACAAAGCACATGCTGGGGTTAATAGAACAGGATCAAGAGGTGTGGAGCTTCATCCAAGGACAGAGAACATTAAGGAGAATCATAACAATTATCATTATTACTTAATACAGGTTGATCATTCCTGTTCTAAAAATCCCAGATACTGCAAATTACAAAACTTCTTGAGCATAGACACGGTACCACCAGTGGAAAATTCCACACCATGCAATCTCCTCTCATGAACAAAATTATTAGAAACACTGTGTACAATGACAGGCTGCGTGTGTAAGCTGCATAGGAAAACATAAAGCAATTTGGCATTTAGACTGGGGTCCCCTAGGATGTCTCATTATGTACATGCCAATATCCCCAAGTCCCCACATTCTGAATGCAATCAGAAACGCTCCTCGTCCCAGGCATTGCGATGCGCTCTAGTGCCCCACCCTGCTCTCCAGCACTGTTGAGGGCAGGTTCCACTGGAGACACCAAGCGTGATCCTCACACCCACAGGCAGACACAAACCCCTGCTTCCCTCTGCCCTGCCCCGGCACAGCCCAGACACCTGCAGTCTGGCCTGGAGGCTCAGACATACCTCTACCCATTTCTGAAGCCTTACTAGTGGCATCAGCTGGCTTGGCCATCGGAGCCTCCGTGTCCCACCAGGCCCCGCAGCCAGGAAGCCTGGGAATGTGTGGCACACAGGAGCCAGGCAAACTTCGCAGGAAGAAGGGCCTCGTCTTGTAGCCTCTGGAGCCGAGACGCAACCTGAGGCTCCCTCCTCTGCTTTCTCTCCGGCTTCACCCTGCGTCTCTCAAAGGTGAGGAGACAAAGTTGGTGCCTTCTCCATTCATTCCTGAAGACTTCACTCTGCTCCCCATGGAAGCTCCCGGTGCCTGTCGCTGCCCTGCTGGAGGCTTGCGTGGTTTCTCTACTGGCTCTTGATAGCCACCCCTCTCCCTATTTGGGCCACAGCTCTCAGAAACCCAGCTGCAGGGAGCGTGACATAGAAACACAGAGTCACTGAGCAGGATACATGCTTGCCCTCTCTCTGCCCTGGACAGCGGCCGTGACAAACCAAGGGCCCTGGTCCTTCCTGCGGTAGCAAGATGGGAGTACAAGGGCAGACTGCCCTCAACCCCAAGTTCAGACGGGGAGACTCAGCCCCGGGGCTGGGCCTTCCAGCTGGCCAGGTGCACTTCCTGCTGAACAGCAGCAGTCTGAATCTGCCCCCGTGGGGATCCGCGATCCCAACAGCGCTCAGCAGAGTGCTCACCTTGGTTCAGCGCCGTGCGGCCACCATCCTCAAAGTCTCAACACATCTGAACAAAAGACCTCACATTGCATTTGGCAACTGGGCCCTACCAATTAGGCAGCTGGCCCCGGTCCACCTTCAAAATGCTCAGCCTTCACCATGACAGCTGACCTTTCAGAGACCAGCTCTGTCTTGGCCTCCCTTCTCAAGCTTCTGACACATGGCCTGCCCGAGTCCCCACGCCCCCGGCACCTGTACTGGCTGTACCTCACACCACTGCATGACCTCATAGTACAACGACACAACTTTCTCTGCTGTCGCTAAACAGACGTTGTCTCCCCAGTCTTTGTGTTCCTGAGAACCCATGGGATCCAAATCCAGCATCTCCCAGTCAATTCAGGCTTTATACTCTGTGACATTCCTGGGAATGCTCAATCCAGTGTGAGATGTGCACCCTTTTTCTTTCTCCTGGGACCTACTTATATGAAAGAAAAAAAATCAAAAAACAAAAGCAGGGGCCAGCGCTATGGCTCAGTGGGTTAAAGCTCCAGTCTGCAGTGCCAACATCCCATATGGGCACTGGTTCAAGTCCCGGCTGCTCCACTTCCAATCTAGCTCTCTGCTATGGCCTGGGAAAGCAGTGGAAGATGGCCCAAGTCCCCGTGGGAGACTTGGAGGAAGCTCCTGGATCCTGGCTTTGGATCTGCACGGCTCTGGCCATTGTGGCCAATTGGGGAGTGAACCAGTGGATGGAAGACCTCTTTCTCTCTCTCTCTTTCTCTCTCTCTCTGCCTCTCTGTGACTCTGCCTTTCAAATAAATAAATAAATCTTTAAAAAAAGAGAGAGTAAGAAAAAAAGAAAAAAACAAAACAAGGGACCGGCGCTGTTGCATAGTGGACGAAGCCACTGCCTGCAGTGCTTGCGTCCCATATGGACACCGGTTCAAGTCCCGGCTGCTCCCCTTCCAATCCAGCTCTCTGCTATGGCCTGGGAAAGCAGTAGAAGATGGCCCAAGTCCTTGGGCCCCTGCATCCTTATGAGAGACCTGGAAGAAGCTCCTGGATCCTGGCTTCAGATTGGCGCAGCTCCAGCTGTTGCGGTCATTTGGGGAGTGAACCAGCAGATGGAAGACCTTTCTCCCTGTGCTGCTGGAGACCTCCAGAATTGTGTCCACACTGTGGACACAATTGTGTCCATTCACTCATTGTCTGGAAATAATCCCTGGCCGGGGTTTTCATGGGAAGGGAAGGATCTGGAGAGAAAACCACAGGCAAGCCATGCCTCTGTGTCAGGGGTGTGGGTGCTCAGACCAGGCGTGGGAAAGCAGAGTCCGCAGTCATGACAAGGGCTCCCTCTGAAAGCTCAAAGTGCTCAAAAATAGAGGCGATTGGGTAAGGTGGGCAGAAGGAGGGCTTCCCGGCTGGCGCCATGGCTCACTAAGCTAATCCTCCGCCTACGGCGCCGGCACTTCGGGTTCTAGTCCCGGTCGGGGCGCCGGATTCTATCCTGGTTGCCCCTCTTCCAGGCCAGCTCTCTGCTGTGGCCCAGGAAGGCAGTGGAGGATGGCCCAGGTCCTTGGGCCCTGCACCCGCATGGGAGACCAGGAGGAAGCACCTGGCTCCTGGCTTCGGATCGGCACAGCACACTGGCCGTAGCGGCCATTTGGGGGTGAACCAACGGAAGGAAGACCTGTCTCTCTCTCTCTCTCACTGTCTAACTCCACCTGTCAAAAAAGAAAGAAAGAAAGAAAGAAAGAAAGAAAGAAAGAAAGAAAGAAAGAAAGAAAGAGAAGGAAGGCTTCTCAGAGGAAGGGGACCATTAATAGGGCCTGAAGTGGACCACAGTCCCTTTTTTGAGGAGGGTGCCAGGTGGGAGGGGGGTGGTTCCCATATGTGCTTGTGGCTCCTAGAGAGATTGGCGCCAGTGATGGGGTGGGGAGAGGGAGGGAGGAGGCAGGGAATATAAAACAGAGCCAAAGAGACAGTGTTAAGACACCACCTGGAATGCTAGCACCCCAAATCAGAGAACCTAGGTTCCTTTACTGGCCCCGCTTCCCATCCCAGCTTCCTGCTAGGGCACCTGGAGAGGCAGCTCTTCAAGTACTGGGGTCTCTCCCGCCCACATGGGAGACCTGGATTGAGTTCTAGGGTCCTTGGCTTCGTTTTGGGCATTTGGGGAGTGAACCAGCAGACAGGAGTCCTATCTCTCAAATAAGTACAATATATATATATATATATATATATATATAAAAACCTTAAAAAAATATTAAATGGAGCTAAAGCCAGGCCATGGCCAGCCTCGACTCCGTGTGTGCACGAAGTGTTCTCCCATTTCCATAATTCTGGTCTCTCCTACAGCCCTTCCTCCGTTATTTCTAGGCCAACACCGTTCAGTAGGTACACACAAGGTGAGCCAGCCACGTCTGTCATTTCTCACTTTCTAGTACCCACGGGAACAAGCAGGAGTATTCTTTTTTTTTTTTTTTTAATTTTTATTTTTTGACAGGCAGAGTGGACAGAGAGAGAGACAGAGAGAGACAGAGAGAAAGGTCTTCCTTTTTGCCGTAGGTTCACCCCCCAATGGCTGCCGTGGCGGGCGCGCTGCGGCCGGGGTATCGCGCTGATCCGAAACCAGGAGCCAGGTGCTTCTCCTGGTCTCCCATGCGGGTGCAGGGCCCAAGGACTTGGGCCATCCTCCACTGCACTCCCGGGCCACAGCAGAGAGCTGGTCTGGAAGAGGGGCAACCAGGACAGAATCCGGCGCCCCGACGGGGACTAGAACCCGGTGTGCCAGCGCTGCAAGGCGGAGGATTAGCCTATTGAGCCACAGCGCCGGCTGCAAAATGAATATTCTAACAATTGATTTCATTCTTATTGGCTCCGCTGTTTCTGAAACAGCACCACTCTGAGACGTAACCAATGAGAACATGATTGCTGACCCACTCTGCGCCCTCTCGAGTGGGGGGAATGAGGCCATGACATCACAGCGTGCGTTTTCTGTGTCTGGCACACAGCAGTTCAGTCGTGTGCTCGGCAGGCTCACGTGGCTGGTGGCCACCATGTTGCATGCGGATCCTCAGACCAAAGCAGCCTGCCTCTTGTGGGGAGCAGACACAAAATAACCCAGACAGAACACAGTCACAGCTTGGGTTTTTGAGCTCCTGAAGAGAATCCATCATTGCAGAAATCAATGGTTTTGAGAGTCACGACTCAAACTGCGAGCTGGAAACCCAGTTGTGCTATCGGCCAGAGGTCTGGAGACCGGGGCAGGATGTGAGGACAGCTCCTCCGGCCCCCCACCCTGGTGTGGAAGACGAAGACCTGCGCAGAGGCAGGGATGGAGGCAAAGGTGTGAGAAGCAGGGGCTGGTGGGAGAGGTGGGGAATGTGCCATGCCAGGGCCTTAGCCTTCCAAGGGGGTAACACAGCCAGGTGACTCAGGTGGGCATCCAGGGCAGGCGGCTGGTGGCACCTCTGCCCCTGTGCGTCCAGCGTCCTGGTGACTCTGGAGAAAGCTGGTGGCTGAGAGAGGAGCCCAGCAAATAGATTTGGGGGCAGCGCAGGGGTCTTTGTGCCAGTGCATCCTCTGAAAGGGAGCAGAGAGAGCCCAGACAGGCGGGGTCCACCGGGCAAGGCCAACAAGGGAGCTGCAGTGGGGTTGGCTCACAACAAAGAAATTGAGGCTGAGCCCCAGTGTGGGGAGGGGTGGGCAGCAGCAGAGGGCCAGCCAGCCCTTGGCAGAGGCCCCAAAATATGGCCCTTCCCTGTGCCATGCTCAGGTCCCCTCCAATCCAGGCAAGGTCTCAAAATACAGGAGCTCGCATTTTCTTTTATTTTCTCTCTCTCTTTTTTTAAACTATATTCTTCCTCTATTTGAAAGTCAGAGAAAGATCTTGCACATTTGTTCGTTCACCCTCCATTATGCGAACTGTGTAACTCTCACTTTCAAATAATAAATCTTTAATGCCCATTGCCACTGTATAGTTGCCACAATAGAAAAATAAAAAAACAAGTATTTATTTTTTAAAAAACAATTTAAAAAAATTATTTGAGAGGGAGAGATTAAGACAGAGAGAGAGAGAGAGAGAGAGAGAAAGAGAGCGTGCTTATGTGCTGGTTCACTCTCCAAGTGCTCACAGTGGCCAGGTTTAGGCTAGGCTGAAGCCAGGTCTCTCCTCTGAGCAGCAGGGATCCAGTCACTTGAGCCATCACCACTGGCTCTACCAGGGTCTGAATAAGCAGGAAGCTGGAACTAGGAGCTAGAGCTGGGTATTGAACGTAGACACTTTGATGTGGAACCCAGATGCCCTAGCCGGCAGCTGAACTGCCAGGCCAAACCTCTGCTCCCCTAGTAGCTTTTTAATAGCCCCATCCAGACAAATAATTAGTGACCACGTCACTGACACATTGTCCCTGGAAGGAATTAGTGTTCTTGTAAGAGCAGATTATGATAAAAAGAGCAAGACTTGGGGGCAGGCCTTGTGGCGCAGCTGCTTAAATGACCAGCTGCAACGCCAGCATCCCACACCAGAGCGTCAGTTCCAGTCCCTGCCACTCCACTTCTGATCCAACTTCCTGCCACTGTACCTGGGAAGGCAGCAGAAAATGACTCAAGTGCTTGGGCCCCTGCACCAACGTGGGAGACCCAGATGGGGTTCCAGGATCCTGGCTTCAGTCTGGCCATGGTGGGCATTTGGGGAGTGAACCAGCAGATGGAAGATACCCCCCCAACCACCTCTGTCTCTCCCTCTCTGTCACTTTGTCTTTAAAACAAGCAAACTGAATCTTTGGAAAAAAGGGTGGGGGGCAAGATTGGCCTCTCCTTGCTCTCTGGCTTTTGGTCCCATCACATGATCTCCCTTCTCGCAGGCACTCCTGTCATAATACCATCCGCTGGGATGTGATACAGCCAAGGGAGCCCTCACCAGTGCCAGTGCTAGTGCCAGTGCCAGTGCCGTGCTGCTTGGACTTTCAGCTTCTAAAAATGCAGAGCTGAATAAACCTCCCTTCTGTGTATGTACTCAGCACCAAGTACTCCTTATAGCAACGGAAGATGGACTAGCACTATCGGGTTCCACTAGAAATTCTGGAGACTGTCCTTGGATGGGGAATGACCTCTTAGAATGACTCACATGCCCTGACTCTGGTGTAGACCCATGGCCAGGCTGGTGCCCTGACTGGGGGCAGGCGAGACTCCACAGGTGCCTTCCTGGAGGTGGGGCATGCACCTGGCTCATCCAACAGCTCTGTTCCACGCTCCAGAGCCTGGTCCACTTCTGTGTGACCCCGAGCGATTGAATAACCAGTGAGTCTTGCCTAGCCCAGCTGGTCTGAGCTGAAGCAATTCTATCTGCCCATTATACACAAGCCCTTGAGGCTGCCCGAGCACGTGGGCTCAGTAATACTGAAGCACGTGGCACCCTGCCAAGTGGCAGCTTTGCTCTCTGCTGGCCCCTTGCAGGGACACATGGCAGGAACTGCCATCTGGCAGGACCGAGGAGAGAGAAGTTGGGGAGAGAGGTTGGAGAAGTTGAAAAACAAAAACAAAAAAAACCCAAATTACCTTGCTGAAACCTTTGGTGACTAGATTGATGGCAAGCTCCCGGCTAATCCCGTCTATACAGCCAACATCCTTTTCTCCAATGGGTTCAGAGAGGAAGGCTCTGAGCTTGGGGGACATGTGAGCCATCTCCTGCAACAGCAGTGGGAGGGGAGCGGAAGGGATTAGCAGGTGCCTGACCGTGTACAGTGCGTGTGGGCACTGGGGAATTCCCTCAGCCAGCCAAGGGACCGGGGACAACAGATGGTAGACTCCCTTCCATCATGCAGCATTTGCTCAGGTCTTTTAAAGCAGCTGCAGTGCCTGCACTGCAAGCCTTTGCACACCCATTCCCACCTGGCTAGGGGAAGAGAAGGGTAATGATGACCGCAGATGAGCCCCATAAATCCACTGGCCCAGGGTGTGCTTGATGATAAGAACTGCAACGGGCTTCTCGCCAAGTCTTCCCACTACACGCTTAAAGACACAGCTTGCGGGCCCAGTGATGTGGCACAGCAGGTTAAACTCCCTCTCGGAACACCGGCTCCCCACATCAGAGTGCCAATTTGAGTCCTGGCTGCTCCACTTCCCATCCAGTTCCCTGCTAATGCATCTGGGAAGGATGGCCCAGGAACTTGGGCCCCTGCCACCCAGGATGGAGTTCTGGGCTCCTGGTTTCAGCCTGGCCTAGTTCTGCCATTGTGGCGATTTGGGGAGTGAAACATCAGATGGAAGATCTCTCTGTCTCGCCCTCTCTTTGTCACCCTGCCTTTCCAATAAATACATAAATCTTTAAAAAGAAAGAAAGACACAGTTTGCGTCTTAGCAAATTAACCTACCCTCCTCTCTTAGCCACCTGACACTTGTGCCATACTTTTTTTTTTGACTTGCGGAGTTAGACAGTGAGAGAGACAGAGAGAGAGTTACACAGTGAGAGAGACAGCGAGAAAGGTTTTCCTTCCATTGGTTCACCCCCTAAATGGCCGCTACAGCTGGCGCGCTGCGCTGATCTGAAGCCAGGAGTCAGGTGCTTCCTCCTGGTCTCCCATGCAGGTGCAGGGCCCAAGCACTTGGGCCATCCTCCACTGCCTTCCCCGGCCACAGCAGAGAGCTAGACTGGAAGAGGATCAACCGGGACAGAACCAGCGCCCCGACCGGGACTAGAACCCGGTGTGCCGGTGCCACAGGCAGAGGATTAGCATAATGAGCCGCAGCACTGGCCCATACTTTCGTTTTAAATAGTTGCCCTGTTCTGTAGTAGTTGGATGTCTGGTTGCAAGTAAGAGAAAACTCTTTAAACCAGCTCTGATACTAGGAAAGGCATTATATAACTCAAAAGCCCAGGGGAGAGGGTGGATATGGTATCATCCAGGTCCAGCTCCATGTGTCTGGGATTCTCAGTTCCCCTCATGGTGATAGAATAGCTGCTCCTGCACTCCTACGCTCCAACAACTGCACCCAGAAAGAAGGAAAAGAGAGAGCTCTGAGCAGATGCCTCATCTGGTTTCTTTTTTTTTTTTTTTTTAAAGGCAAGTCTGGCTCTTTCCAGCCCTCTCTTGCTTTGTTTCTTCTTCTTCTTCTTCTTTTTTTTTTTTAAGATTTATTCATTTATTTATTTGAAAGTCAGAGTTACACAGAGAGGAGAGGCAGAGAGAGAGAGAGAGAGAGGTCTTTCATCTGCTGGTTCACTCCCCAACTGGCTGCAACGGCCAGAGCTGCACCGGTCCGAAGCCAGGAGCCAGGAACTTCTTCCGGGTCTCCCAAGTGGGTGCAGGGGCCCAAGGACCTGGGCCATCTTCTACTGCTTTCCCAGGCCATAGCAGAGAGCTGGATCAGAAGAGGAGCAGCTGGGACTAGAACTGGCGCCCATATGGGATACCGGCGCTTCAGGCCAGGGCGTTAACCTGCTGCACCACAGCGCCGGCCCCTCATCTGGTTTCTAAGATGGAAGCACCCACTTGCTCGCTCGCTGTCCCTGATGCTCTTGAATTAAAGAACAACACCCATTTCCAGAAGTTTTTTAAAGTCCTCTGATATTCCCAGGAGACGGTGACAACCCTCAAGGGCCACTTTTACGCTCCAGCCCAGGCCCAGTGCCCCGTGAAGTGCCGGATGTTGCACAGCACCTGCCCCATCTCCTTTCCCCACTACCCCCACCCTCCTCCAGACCTGTGCCTGCAGGCCTGAGCTCCTCTTGTGAGTCTTCTTGCAGAGGGGACGATTGGTCATGCTCCGGAGGAAGGAAGTCTGCGAGCAAAGATGGACGCGAAGGCACGGAGTTTAGCAGTCAGGGGTCTCTTAAGGCAAGGGGCCTTCATGTGTTCTGTGATTCTAGGAGGGAAACAAGGCGAGAGAGCTTGCCCAGGTCCCTGACTCTGGGGGCTCCAATACACAAGAGGGTGTGAGCTGTGATATGTGGGACATCCGTCTCTGAGTTCAGTTTGAAGATACCTTTCCTAAACACAAAACAGTGTTTAATGCCAGTGCTAACTGTGGGACTTCTCGATGCCCGTGGCCTTCTAGGATGACCACCGGAACCCTGGTAAAAGTCCAGGACTCCTGAGCAAGGAATCACCCAGCGATCCCACAGCCCACACCAAGCTCTGCTGAGGGAAAATTCCACTTGCTCCCCTTGGTGGCCACCTGTTAAGTTAAACCTCTCTGCCTATGAAACCTTCTGAGAAAAAAAAAAAAAAAAATGGAAAATACAACATTGTTATCAGGGCCCCAGCAGCATCAAAGGCGGGGCCTGATTGGTAGCACCCTGTGTGTGTGTGTGTGTACGTGTGCACTTTTTCTCACACATCTCATCCAACGGGGATCCTTGAAACACCTGGGGTGGGGTGGGGGTTGGGCCGGCCAGGCAGTGATTTCTTACGCGGCTAAGGCCCTGCGGCAGCAGCAGCCACCAGTATAAGAAGGCTGTGCCCTTCTCGGGATAAGCTGGGTGGGCTGTGACAGTGGCTCCCAGCTGGGGGCAATGAGGCTCCCCAGGGAAGCTTTGGCAATGTCTGGAGACAGTTGTCCCGGCTGAGGGGAAGGGGCGGTGTCACTGGCATCTCGAGGCTGCTAAATATCCCACAATGCACAGAATGGCCCCACAACCAAGAACTAGCCAGCAACTTCTAGAAAATCCTGACTCACAGCCGGTGCCACGGCTCACTAGGCTAATCCTCCGCCTGTGGTGCCGGCACACCAGGTTCTAGTCCCGGTTGGGGTGCCGGATTCTGTCCCAGTTGCTCCTCTTCCAGGCCAGCTCTCTGCTGTGGCCCGAGAGGGCAGTGGAGGATGGCCCAGGTCTTTGGGCCCTGCACCCGCATGGGAGACCAGGAGGAAGCACCTGGCTCCTGGCTTTGGCTCGGCGCAGCGCGCCGACTGCAACACACCAGCTGCAGCATGCCGGCTGTAGCGGCCACTTGCGGGGGTGAACCAACGGAAAAAGCAAGACCTTTCTCTCTCTCTCTCTCTCTCTAACTCTGCCTGTCAAAAAAAAAAGAAAAAGAAAAAGAAAAAGAAAGAAAGAAAGAAAGAAAGAAAAGAAAGAAAATCCTGACTCACATGGTCAAACAACACAGCTAACCTGCTCATCTCACCTAGCAGAAACTTTGCAATGAGAAGGACTCAGGATTTGGGGACTCTGTGTTATCAAGGATGAGGCTGGCTGCCCCCAAGGTCCCAAGATACCTGCACAATTGGCTTCGATCCTATTCTGACATGAGAGTGTCCTGCGGAAGAGAAGTCATTTTTCGTGGGCGTCCTTAAGAAGCAAGATGTCTTGCAAGTTCTGCAGCAGAACTCCTTGTAGCGTCATGGGCAAGAACCAGGCAAGAAGCCCACCTGTAATCCGGTGCCTGGTGGGGCAGTGAGACCGGCGTGGCGGTGTGGATGAAGTCAGCCTTCCCGGAAGCACATGACTGCATGGGGACTGTTCAGCCTGAAAGAAGTAGGAAGAGAGGAAACGGATGCTGGGCAGGCCAGCAACAGACTCCATGTCTTCTAAACCCAACTGCTTGGGGAAAGTTTATTTGAAAGGTAGAGAGAGTGAATCAGGCCAGGCCAAAGCCAGGAGCCAGAAACTCAGTATGTTCTATTACAGCTAGCGCTTCTCAAAGTTTAGCAGGTGTAGGTACGGGTCTCTCTCTCTCTCTCTCTTTTTTTTTTTTTTTTGACAGGCAGAGTGGATAGTGAGAGAGAGAGAGAGTCAGAAAGGTCTTCCTTTTTGCCGTTGGTTCACCCTCCAGTGGCCGCCACGGCCGGCACACTGCAGCCGGCGCACCGTGCTGATCCGAAGCCAGGAGCCAGGTGCTTCTCCTGGTCTCCCATGCGGGTGCAGGGCCCAAGGACTTGGGCCATCCTCCACTGCCTTCCCGGGCCATAGCAGAGGGCTGGCCTGGAAGAGGGGCAACTGGGATAGAATCCGGGGCCCCAACTGGGACTAGAACCCGACGTGGCGGCGCCGCAAGGCAGAGGATTAACCTGTTGAGCCACGGCGCCGGCCAACTGGTCTCTTTTTTAAAAAAATAATGCAGGATCTGGTGTGAGTGTCATGGTACAGGAGGTTAAGGCCCCACAGATGTCCCATATCAAAGTGTCTGGGCTCAAGTCCCACTTCTGCTTCCCATCCAGCTTCCTGCTAATGCGCCTGAGAGGCAGCAGACGATGGCCCAAGTACTTGAGTTCCTGCCACCCATATGGGAGACTCAGTTGGATTTCCTGGCTCCTGGCTTTGGCCTGGTCCAGCCCAGGCTGATGCAGGCATTTGGGGAATGAAGCAGAAGATGGAAGATCTAGACAGAAGATATCTCTCTACGTATCACTCCATCTTTTAAAAAACATTTTAAAAAATGCAGGCTCTGACGCCACAGGTCTGGGATGAGCTCAGCTGCTGCATGTCTAACCAGCTCCTGGTCTACAGGCCTCCTCTTCAGACATAAGTCACTGATGGCACCACTTCTCTTTCCGTGTGATTTTATTAATTGTGGTCAAATACAATTTGCCATCTTGACTACTGCTAAGTTCACATGCAGTGGGTTAAGTACATTCACGTGGTGGTGCAGCCAATCTCCAGATTCTTGGTGTCAGACGGAAACTCTGTATCCATCACAGCAGCTCCTCCCAGACTGCTGTTTTCCATCTCTGTGAATCTGACTACCCAAGGCGCGTCTCGAAAGAGGACTCATTCAGTGTGTGTCCCTTTGTGTTGGCTGGCTTCTTGTAGCATAATGTCCTGCAGGTTCACCCATTGTCGCTGTATCAGGATTTCCTTCCTTTTCAATGCCAGAATTCTACCACATTTTATTTATGTTTCATCTGTTGATTGGCAACTGGACTTGCTCCCACCTTGACTGTTGTGAGTACAGATGTGCAAATCCAAGACCCAGCTTGCAGTTCTTGGGGTATCAACCCAACAGTGGAGTAGCCAGCTCATCTGCAACTTCTGGTTTGAATTTTTGGAGCAGCCATCACACTGTTTTCCGAGAGGCTGCACTAATGCCACTTATTCTTAAATTTGACAACACATTAGACTCATGTGGGGAGATTTACAAATGGCTGGTGCTTGGATTCCTCCTCCAGAGAGGGATTTAATTACCACGGAGTATGGTCAGGACATCAGAATTTTCTAAGCTCGCTACGTGACTCCAAAATGATGCAAAGTTTGAGAGCCATTCTGTTCATGTCATTTGCTTCTTTCTCACACACTCTGAGCAGGTTTGCTAGGGTGATGGGATTCCAGCCAAGAGGGACTTCCTGGTGGGACCGCATTGTCTTTGTCACCTTGTGGTGCAGGTCCCCCAGCTGCCAGGCAGTGTCTTACTCAGCCCCCAGCCCCAGGTGCATCCTATCCTCATTACCCATCCATAGGAAGACTTAACGATGACCCTGATGGCTTTGAAGTTGGAAAACTTCAGAGAAGGCAAGCTCCATAATAACCTGTTCTTTTCCCCCAAAATTAAAAAAAAAAAAAAAAAAAAAAAAAAAAAAAAAAAAAAAAAAGGACAGGGGGGGATCTTTACTTCAAAGGAAGTTTTACCTGCAATCCATTTATATAAAATAGATCAAAGCAGAGTTCCTCTGTTGACTTGGGAATGAGGTGAAGGTGCCAGAAGTCCCCCACCTTACAGGGAACAACCATTTGCACTGCACCCCTGTGCTCCCCAGCCCTTCCTGACTTAACCTAAATACTTTCTTTCCCACAACAGAACAAGTGAGGCCGAGAAGTTAAGCGATTTGCTCAAGACGTGCACCTAGTGGAGGATCACCCCTCTCAGATGAGCCTCAAGGCTGGCTATGTTCTCATCAGCCTAAGCATTTAGCCTCCCAGATGTCAGAAGTGTGGCAAACACCTCAACATAACCCCATCTGGTAAAAGGGTCTTGTATTACAGGCGTTCTCTCGATTACTTGACTTTGAACCACAAAGTACAGCTCAGGGAAGCCATGCTGGTGGGTAAGTGACCTCAATCAATTCTGGTTTGAGATGCTTACAGAGTCACCTATTTAAATAAGGAATAAATGAGTCAATATAATTTCATCACGATTCCTAAAGGAATGGCCTCCCAAATTCTGTTGTTTGACAGCCTTTAAAAGTCATTTGAAAGTTAAAAAAAAAAAAAGCTGTCTGCTAAGTCTATGAGAAGCTGGTTATAAATATGTGCTTTTCAGATAAATGGAGTGAGGGCAGGAGGACATAAAAATGGGTGTTCGGGGGCTGGCACTGTGGTTCAGTGGGCTAAAGCTCCAGTCAGCAGTGCCAGCATCCCATATAGGCACCGGTTCAAGAACTGGCTGCTCCACTTCTGATCCCACTCTCTGCTATGGCCTGGGAAAGCAGTAGAAGATGGCTCAAGTTCTTGGGCCCCTGCACCTGCATAGGAGGCCCAAAAGAAGCTCCTGGCTCCTGGTTTCAGATCTGCCCAGCTCTGGCCATTGTGGCCATCTGGGGAGTGAACCTGCGGATGGAAGACCTCTCTCTCTCTCTCTCTCTCTGCCTCTGCCTGGCTGTAACTGCCTTAAAAAAAAAAAAAAAAAAGAATGAGTGTTTGTCCCACGTGGGAGATCTGGAAGAACTCCTGACTTTGTCCTGGCCCAGCCCTGGCAATTGTGGCCTTTTGGGGAATGAGCCAGCAATGAAAGATCTCTCTCTCCCATTATTTCAAGAAAATAAATTAAATCTCTAAGAAAAAAAATGGGTGTTTGGGGTTAGGAATAACATTTCCAGCAGGGACATTATATGCAACTTCAAAAAGTGACATCTTTTAACAAGTGAAGCTGTGGGGGCCAGCACTGTGGTATAGCAGGTAAAGCAGCCGCCTGCAGTGCTGGCATCCCATATGGGCGCTGGTTCGAGTCCCGGCTGCTCCACTTCCGATCCAACTCTCTGCTGTGGCCTGGGATAGCAGTAGAAGATGGCCCAAGTCCTTGGGCCCCTGCACCCATGTGGGAGACCTGGAAGAAGCTTCTGGCTCCCGGCTTCAGATTGGCGCAGCTCCAGCCATTGTGATCATCTGGGGAGTGAACCAGCAAATGGAAGACCTCTCTGTGTGTCTCTACCTCTCTCTGTAACTCTGTCTTTCAAATAAATAAAATAAATCTTTTAAAAACACACACACACACACAAGTGAAGTTGTTAGTCTCTGAATACTGTGAGAGATGACACAAATGCCATTGTTGAAATATGAATGGGAAAAGGGCAATATTTATAAATATATTACTTTATTATATTATAGGTGATTTTAAATGTATGTGCTTATAAAACATTTTTTTTTAGTCTGTACGTCTTAAAGTGCACATAGTCAGGTGCTGGCATCGTGGTGCAGCGGGTAAGCCTCTACCTGAGAAGCCAGTGGCCTCCATGCACTCTGGTTCCAGTCCTGGCTGCTGCACTTCCAATCCAGCTCCCTGCAAATGTGCCTGGGAAGGCAGCAAAAGATGGCCCAAACACTTGGGCACCTGCCACCAGAGTGGGAGAGTAGGATGGAGTTCCTGGCTTCTGATTTCAGCCTGGCCCAGTCCCAGCTGTTGCAGTCATTTGAATAGTGAACCAGCGGATGGATGGTCTCCTTCTCTGTATGTCTCTCTATCTCTTTTTGTAACTCTGACTTTCAAATAAATAAGATCTTTAAAAAAATAAACTCATATATTCAAATGGCCAAAATCCATTTGGGAGACAATAGAGAAAATGAGGGTTACCTTTTTTGTTTATTTGCTTTTGTTTTAGAGAGAGAAAGAGCTCCCATTCACTGGTTCACTTCCCAGATACTCACAATAGCTGGGGCCGGAAGCCAGGAGCCAGGAACTCAATCCATGTCTCCTACGTGAGTGGCAGGAATCCAACTACTTGAGTCATCATTGCCTCCCTGGGCGCACATAGGCAGGAGGCTGGAATCAGGAGCTGGAGCCAGGAAGAATACCCAGTTGCCCCTAACCAGCATCCTAACCACCAACCCAAACACTTGTCCCAGGGCTACTTGACCTTCAAGTTTGCTTTATGTTTGGGCATGTGTGATGCTGCTCAGCCTAGGGAACTGAGATGTTAAAACTTAAACTTCATGTTTTCCTCCCTGCCCCCTCCCCCACTTTTTTAAAAAAGATTTATTTATTTGAAAGTCTGAGAGAGAGAGAGAAATGGAGAAGACAGAAAGATCATCCATCCATTGGTTCATTCTCTAGATGACTGCAAAGAGGGAAGGGCCAGGCCAAAGCCAAGAGTGTCTTCCAAGTCACCACGTGAGTGCAGGAGCCCAAGGACATGGGCCACCTTCTACTGCTTTCCCAGGTGCATTAGCAGAGAGCTGGATCAGAAGCAGAGCAGCTGGTATCTGAACTGGCACCTATATGGGATGCCAGCGCCACGGGCAGTGGCTGTACCCGCTATGCCACAGTGTTGGCCCCTTCTCACCCCTTTTTTGAGAGAGGTAACAAGAAACATCAGAAAGGGAAAATTCTGCATCTATAGTAACATTGAGAACACCATGACTCACATTTTGCTCTTTAAAATCTCCCACACGGTATATTTCTTTTGGCATTTTAATTCCAAGAAAAAGAAAACTTTCAAAATTAGTATATCTTAATGACAGAAAGAAGTTTTAAATATCCTATTTCCCTTTTCCCTCAGTCTATCAGGAAGCTCTGGGCTAAATATTCTAATTGTATGGAGATGAGAATGAAGGAACACCTCTTACTTTGTAGCGATATTTGCTAATTTTTTTTTGACAGGCAGAGTTAGACAGTGAGTTCACACACTGCCCATGTTCACACTGCCCATGTTCACACACTGCCCGTGTTCACACACTGCCCACGTTCACACTGGCCGTGCTCACACTGCCCGTGTTCACACACTGCCCATGTTCACACTGCCCGTGCTCACACTGCCCGTGTTCACACACTGCCCATGTTCACACTGTCCATGTTCACACTGTCCATGTTCATACTCTCCGTGCTCACACACTGCCCATGCTCACACTGCCCATGTTCACACACTGCCCATGTTCACACTGCCCGTGCTCACACTGCCCATGCTCACACTGCCCATGTTCACACACTGCCCATGTTCACACACTGCCCATGTTCACACTGCCCGTGCTCACACTGCCCATGTTCACACACTGCCCATGTTCACACTGCCCATGCTCACACTGCCCGTGTTCACACTGTCCATGTTCATACTCTCCGTGCTCACACACTGCCCATGCTCACACTGCCCATGTTCACACTGCCCACGCTCACACTGCCCATGCTCACACTGCCCACCCGCTGGGATAAAAAGGATCATTGTACAATTGTCAGTTCTGCTTTCTTGGCTCCCTGCACCTCTGTCCCCACTCCTAAACTTAAAGCTTCTCCCTCAAAGAACCAGCCCTTCAGGGAAAGACTAAAAAGAAGGGAGATGATGCTCCTTTAGTGGAGTTTGGCTCGTCGCCACACTGGCAAGGGTCTCAGGAGCGCCTGGAAGGATAAACGCATCTCCAGATGAAAGCTCTTGGCCTCACTGTGTGCAGTCAACTCCAGAGCTGCCTTCCAGGGGGCACCCAGGATCCCGCAGCTGGTAAGTGACCTCCGCTCACCGTCTCATGCCCTAGGAGCGGCTTCCCCTGCGAGGATGGCTTAGCTGGTGGGACCTGAGCCTGCCGCGACCATCTTTGCCCCACTGGAGAAGGAGGGGGATGGATCCCCAGGAATCATTTGCATGCCTGGGTCTAGCCCTGCCTGAAGGCAACTACCCTTGGGCTTTACATGTTAAACAACATAACAAAAGAGATGTTCTTGCTTAATTCAGTCTAAGTTGAGATTGCCCCCCCCTTTAAAAGATTTATTTATTTATGTATGTATTTATTTATTTAAAGGGCAGAGTTAGAAAGAGAGACTCTCCAATCTACTGGTCCACTCCCCAAATAGCCACAACAGCTAGACCTGGGCCAGGCCAAAGCCCGGAGCCAGGAGCTTCATCTGGGTCTCCCACACAGGTCCAAGGGCCCAAGCACTTGGGCCATCTCCAGCTGTTTTCCCAGGTGCATTAGCAGGGAGCTGATTGAAAGTAGAGCAGCCAGGACACAAACTGGCACCCTTATGTGATGCTGGTGTCGCAGGTGGAGGCTTAACCTGCTGCACCACAACACTGTCCCCATGCGATTGCCCTATTTGTACCAAAGGGTCCTAAGGAGTGGAGCCCCAGTAGTCACTCACTCACCCACTCAACAAGTTTTCATGGAGCATCCACTATGCCCCAAGCACTGTGCTAGACACAAAAGCATCCCATGTACTTAGATGCCTGGGGTAAGATGGTCCCATGGCCTAGGCATTGGAAAGAGAAGAAGTTAAGTTTCCTTGACTGTTGCGGGCCATCTTTCAAAAAGAAAGGTAGACTTCCCTTCCCTGCCCTTTGTTCCACTTCTACGATGACAACAAGTTCCTTCAATCCTCTGCTGCTTCATATGTTGTTGCTTTGGCTTGGGGCAGGTGGGAGGAGGAGCCTTATTTGGCAGCCAAACCCAGCCTGAATTGACATGAGCCTATTTATAGTCTTTATTATCCCACGTAGTCTGAATATGTATACATTTTGCCCCAGGAATATTAATGGATTTGTTTACAGGGAGCTTAGCTAGGCTCCACTGGGAATGTCTGTAACATACAAAACAGGCACCATGTTGCTTTTCTAAAAGTAAAAATAAATAAATAGATGAATAAAAATCCAAATTCCCCCCAGACTTTGGGCCCCAGCAGGTTTTGCCGGTCTTCCCACGAGACCACTGTGCCTGCGGCCAAGGTCACCTTGCAGCTCCTCACCCGGGAAGCTGCTGGCTCCCCAGCCAGCCCACATTCCACCATGCCAATCCGAGATTCCCAGCCCCCTTTCCCAATGTAATGGCCCCTTTGTGTAAAATCCTACGTAACCTGGATGTCCTTGTCTGGATGGTGATTCTAGCCAGGACAGCTCCTGGTTGCATCTTTCCTTCATGAAAATAGCGGGCAACTTCACAATGTTCATGGGAAATCTCATTAAAAGATAAGTATATTTGGGTGCAAAAAATGTTTGAAATCTAGGCTATCAGACCCACATTGTCTTCGGAGCACAGTCTGGAGTCCATGAAGTCCTTGCGTCCTGACCCCCTGGAAGAGGCAAGCCCTTCCCTTTGGGAATGTCCCCTTATAACGCATGCATTTTGGTGGGACTGGACATTGTGGCACAGAGGGTTAAGCCATCACCTGCCATGGCTGCAGCCCATGTGAGTGCAGGTTGCTACCCAGATGGAGATCTTGGCTCCTCCTGGCTTCAGTCTGGCCCAGTCCAGGTCACTGCACTGCTACGCCACAGTGCTGGTCCCTATTTCGAAGAGTTGGGAAGTGAACCAGTGGATGGAGATCTTTCTCTGTCTCTTCCCCTCTCTCTCTGTAATGCTGCCTTTCAGATAAATAAATCTTTTTAAAAACAATGATACATGCATATTATCATAGTAAAAGGCATATTATCAACAAACTATGCATCGATTTAAAAAATGTTTTGCATGGAAAGAAACACGTCTTTTAGTTCCGTTTTCCCCACAGCATTTGAAAAAGTATCCTTGTGTTCCCTTTCCTTTGTAGCTTCTGTTGCCTACAAGAGGTTGGGAGCTGATCTATAATAAGCTCTACAAAGAACAGATCCATGGTCAAGGCATGTTTGGCTCCGATGTCCTTTTTGTCACCTTTCACTGTTTTTTTTTGTTGTTGTTGTTTTTTGTTTTTTGTTTTTTACAGGCAGAGTTAGACAGTGAGAGAGAGAGAAACAGAGAGAAAAGTCTTCCTTTGCCATTGGTTCACCCCCCAAATGGCTGCTATGGCCTGTGCACTGCGCTGATCCAAAGCCAGGAGCCAGGTGCTTCTTCCTGGTCTCCCTTACAGGTGCAGGGCCCAAGCACTTGGGCCATCCTCCACTGCCTTCCCAGGCCACAGCAGAGAGCTGGCCTGGAAGAGGGGCAACCGGGACAGAATCCGGCACCCCAACCGGGACTAGAACCCCGGGTGCCAGTGCCGCAGGTGGAGGATTAGCCAAGTGAGTCACGGCGCCGGCCATCCTTTTACTTTTCATTGTGGCAAAATGCACAGCTCAAAATTCTCCACCTTAACCACTTTTATGTGTACAGCTTAACTGTGCTAAGTGCCTGCATGCGACTGTGCCGCCGACTTCCAGAACGCTTTCACACCTGGAAACCCCTCCCATGCCCCCTCCTCCAGGCCCCGGGTAACTACATGCTACTGTCCGTCTCCATGACAGTGGAGGGGGCTGCCACCTCATGTAGGTGGGATCAGACAGTATGTGTCTTTCAGTGACTGGCTGATTGCCCTTGCACAGTGTCCTCAGTGTTCACTCTTGTTGCAGCACAGGGCATGCATTTTTTTTTTTTTTTTTTTTTTTTGAGAGGCAGAGTGGACAGTGAAAGAGAGAGACAGAGAGAAAGGTCTTCTCTAATCCGAAGCCAGGAGCCAGGTGCTTCTGTCTCCCATGAGGTGCAGGGCCCAAGCACTTGGGCCATCCTCCACTGCACTCCCAGGCCACAGGAGAGAGCTGGCCTGGAAGAGGGGCAACCAGGACAGAATCCAGCACCCCAACTGGGACTAGAACCTGGGGTGCCGGCGCTGCAGGCGGAGGATTAGCCTAGTGAGCCACGGCGCCGGCCAGGGCATGCATTCTTTAAGACTGAGTAATATTCCATTTCATGTATACACAGTCGTCTCTCTGTATCCATGGCGGACTGGTTCCAGGATGCCCCACAGACACTAAAATCTGAAGACGCTCACATCCCTTATATTAACTGTATTTGCATCCAACCTACCTGCATACTCCCATCTCTAAATGACTTATAATACCTGATACAAGGGGGCGGCGCTATGGCGCCAGCATCTCATATGGGTCCCGGTTCGAGTCCTGGCTGCTCCACTTCCGATCTAGCTCCTTGATGATGGCCTGGGAAAGCAGTAGAAGATGGTCCAAGTCCTTGGGCCCCTGCACCCACATGGGAGACCCGGAAAAAGCTCCTGGCTCCCAGTTTCAGATCAGCTCAGCGCCAGCTGTTGTGGCCACTTGGGGAGTGAACCATCGAATGGAAGACCTCTCTCTCTGTCTATAACTATGCCTCTCAAGCAAATAAATAAATAAATATATATATTTTTTTTGACAGGCAGAGTGGACAGTGAGAGAGAGAGATAGAGAGAAAGGTCTTCCTTTTGCCGTTGGTTCACCCTCCAATGGCTGCCGTGGTAGGCGCACTGCGGCTGGCGCACCGCGCTGATCCGATGGCAGGAGCCAGGTGCTTCTCCTGGTCTCCCATGGGGTGCAGGGCCCAAGCACTTGGGCCATCCTCCACTGCACTCCCTGGCCACAGCAGAGAGCTGGCCTGGAAGAGGGGCAACCGGGACAGGATTGGTGCCCCGACCAGGACTAGAACCCGGCTGTGCTGGCGCCGCAAGGCGGAGGATTAGCCTAGTGAGCCGCGGTGCCGGCCAATAAATATTTTTTTTAAAAAATACTAGATACAAGGTAAATGATATGTAAATAGCTGTTATATCACATTGTTTGGGGAATACTGACCCAAAAATAGGAACTTATTCAGTACTGCTGCAAATTTTAAAAACTGTTTTTAATGCATGATTGTTTGTTGCAAACAATGCACAGATGTTGAGGGCCAGTCATGTCTTGCTTATCCAGTCACTCATCAATGGACTCCTTTTGGCTATTTGGAGTAATACTGCTGTGAACATGTGCGGACTGTAAATGGATTGCCTTTTAAACCTCTGAATTTATACTCGCTTGTAAGTAGAGTGTGGTTATTTTTTAAATGGATATTGGCTTATTTATCGAGAGGTAGAGAGTCAGAGAGAGAGACAGAGAGAAAGAGAGATCGAGCTCCCACCTGCTGATTCACTTCTCAAATCCCTGAAATGCCCTGGTCCAGGCAGAAGCCAGGAGCTGCGAACTCAACCCAGGTCTTCCACATGAGTGGTAGAGACCCACCTACAGGAGGCATCGTCTCTCGGAGTGTGCAATAGCAGGAACTGGGATCAATCGGGAGTGGAGCTGGGACTCAAACCTAGGCACTATGATGTGTATACAGGCGGTCTTCACCACCAGGACAAAGGCTGCTCCCAAGTACAGTGGTTCGAGTCCACTTGTTTTTGCCATTACAATCCTAAAGGCAATGCTGACTTGGGAAGGAGGGGTTTCTGCAGAAGAAAGGGGCAGCAGGTCCATGTTCCCTGTCCCGTGTCCGCACCACCCTCCCAGGGAAGGCAGAAGAAAATAATGTTTGGGAAGCAGGTAGTAGGGGCAGGGACTGGACCTTTCCTCTGTGGACAAACACTGGGCAGTGGGCAGATGCGTTAGATTCCAGAGACTGAGGCTGCAATGTTGGCCGGACTGTGGGAATGGTGCACAGGAAGCACAGGCCTGCTTCCCGGGGCTTATGGGGTGATGCCAAGAACAGGGCCATGTCCAAAAAGTTCCGGGGCAGTGCCACAAATGGTGGCGAGTCCGACGAGCCTGAGGGGGTGCCCTTGGCTTTGAGCAGCAAGGTGTTCACATGTCCAGGCCAGGATGAGGTGGAAGATACCTCAAGCCCTGACAGGGGAGCCAAAGCCTGGAGTCAGGGTGAAGAGAGATGACCAGGCCGCAGGCTCCAGCAGCGACCACCAACATATCCTCCACAGAGCGGAGGGGCTGGGCAGCCTGCAAGAAGACACAGCAAGGGCCTGCCCTCACCCACTCTCCTACAGCTGCATCAGTCCTTAGGGAGGGCGGGGGAGGGGCAGAGCGTCCCTAAGGAGACTGCATCCCTGAGCCGAGCAGCCTGCCCGGAAGCTGCCTGTTTGAAGAGACGGGGGGGGGGGGGGGGGGGGGTGTTGGTGCCACACCCATGTCCCCTTGGCCAGCCACAGTGCCCAGCCCAGCTGTGGCTGGTGTTGCAATTGTCCCTCACTGTGGCGATACAAGCTGCCACACCTGGAGACAGCTGGGTGGTTGGAGGCCAGCCCCTTGCCTAAGGCTAATGACCTATAGGTATGCAAGTCCCAAATCAGATCCCTAGTCTTAAGGTGGGGCCAGCTCTCTGGAACCTAGGGATCAGACAATAGGCCATCCACCTGACACAGCTCCCTGTCCTGCTTCCTCCTCCTGCTTCCCTCCCTGAGCCAGGAGCACCTGGTCTCAGGCTCTGCTTCTAGGGTGCACCACACAAGATATAAACATTTGTCTCATAGTCTACAGACTCCTGCTCCCCAGAGGGTGAAGGTGCCCAAGCATAAAGAAAGGGCATTTTCTTTCGGTAAGAGTGAGCCTGTGCCCCCTACTGCAGAGTTTAACAATGTCTTAAGGTCAAGGTGACTCCAAGGAGGCATTTACGCCCTGGAGTAGGGCCTCAGGGGAGACACTCCCAGGTGGCCACTCTGCCTCCCCTTTGCCTGCAGGCCCTCTGGGAGGTTGCTGTGCTGCTTTCCAACCCCAGTCTCCCCATCAAAAAGGTTCTCCTTTTGCCCAGATGAGCAAATTTAGGAAATACAACAAGATGCCCAGCTAAACTTGAATTTCAGATAAATGCTATATATTTTTTTCTTTAAAAAGAACTTTTGGGCTGGCGCCGCGGCTCACTAGGTTAATCCTCCGCCTTGCGGCGCCAGCACAGCAGGGTTCTAGTCCCGGTCGGGGCACCAATCCTGTCCCGGTTGCCCCTCTTCCAGGCCAGCTCTCTGCTGTGGCCAGGGAGTGCAGTGGAGGATGGCCCAAGTGCTTGGGCCCTGCACCCCATGGGAGACCAGGATAAGCACCTGGCTCCTGCCATCGGATCAGCGCGGTGCGCCGGCCGCAGTGTGCCTACCGCGGCAGCCATTGGAGGGTGAACCAACAGCAAAAGGAAGACCTTTCTCTCTGTCTCTCTCTCACTGTCCACTCTGCCTGTCAAAAAAAGAAAAAACCACTTTTGGCATGTGCCGCGGCTCAATAGGCTAATCCTCCGCCTTGCGGCGCCGGCACCCCAGGTTCTAGTCCTGGTTGGGGTACAGGATTCTGTCCCAGTTGCCCCTCTTCCAGGCCAGCTCTCTGCTATGGCCCGGGAGTGCAGTGGAGGATGGCCCAAGCGCTTGGGCCCTGCACCCCATGGGAGACCAGGAGAAGCACCTGGCTCCTGCCGTCAGATCAGCGCCGCACGGCCATTGGAGGATGAACCAACGGCAAAGGAAGACCTTTCTCTCTGTCTCTCTCTCTCATTGTCCACTCTGCCTGTCAAAAAAAAAAAAAAAGAACTTTTAACATATTTTGGGATTTTTTTGGGGGGGGTTTGTTTGTTTTTCTGAAAGAAAAAGTGGCAGAGGGAGAAGCAGAGAGAGCTTCCATGCACTGGTTTGCTCACCAAATGGCTGCAACAGCAAGGGCCTGGCCAGCCTGTAGCTAGGAGCCTGGGACTCTATCTGGGTCTCCCACCTGGGTGGCAGGGGCCCAAGTACTTGGACCATCTTTTGCTGCCTTCCCAGGTGCGTTAGCATTGAGCTGCATTGGAAGCGGAGCAGCCAGGGCTCTGATATGGGATGACAGTGTCCCAAGCAGAGGCTTAACCTGCTGTGCCACAATGGTGGTCACTAAATTTTTTTTTTATTTGACAGGTAGAGTTATAGACAGTGATAGAGAGACAGAGAGAAAGGTCTTCCTTCCGTTGGTTCACTCCCCTAATGGCCGCTATGGCCGGAGCTACACCAATCTGAAGCCAGGAGCCAGGAGGAATCCTGATCTCCCATGCAGGTGCAGGGACCCAAGCACTTGCGCCATCCTCTGCTGCCCTGCAGGGCCACAGCAGAGAGTTAGACTGGAAGAGGAGCAACTGGGATTAGTACCCGGCGCCCCGACAGGGACTAGAACCCGGCGTGCCGGCGCCGCAGTGGAGGATTAGCCAAGTGAGCCACGGCGCCGGCTAATATTTTAGTATAGTAAGATCCTAGATTTCCATAGGACATATTTATAGTTTAAAAAAAAAAAAAAAAGGTATTCAGGAGCAGAAATTGGCCTGGAGTGAAGCCATCCACTGGGACTCGGGTATAGCATGCTTGAGTGCCTTGATTTGAGTCCTGGCTCCACTTCTCATCCAGCTTCCTGCTAATGCTCACCCTGGGAGGCAGTAGGTGATAGTACTGGGAGCTGGATTCCTGCTGGCCCTGTGAAATACCTGGGTTGAGTTTCCTAGCTCCCAGCTTCAGTCCTCGGCCTGGCCTCACTGACACTGGAATTTGGGGAGTGAACCTGTGGATAAGAGATCTGTCTGTCTCTGTCTCTCAAGAAAATTAACTAAATATCTTACTCATGGTTTATCTGAAATTTAAGTTTAACTAGCCTTCCTGATTTCATCTGGTAACCCGGTCCCAGCTAGTGTAACCCAGTGTGGCTGCTGTTTGGGGAGTGAACTAGCAGATGGAAGATCTCTCCCTCTCTTTCTGTATCTCTGCCTTTCAAGTAAATAAATTTATCTTTTTTTAAAGATTTATTTATTTATTTGAAAGTCAGAGTTACAGAGAGAGAGAAAGAGGGGCAGAGAGAGAGAGGTCTTCCATCTACTGCTTCACTCCCCAGTTGGTCACAATGGCCAGAGCTGTGCTGATCCAAAGCCAGGAGCCAGGAGCTTCTTCCGGGTCTCCCATGCAGGTGCAGGGACCCACGCACTTGGGCCATCTTCTACTGCTTTCCCAGGCCATAGCAGAGAGCTAGATCAGAAGTGGAGCAGCAAGGACTTGGATCGGCTCCCATATGGGATGCCGGCACTGCAGGCAGTGGCCTTACCCGCTATGCCACAGCGCTGGCCCCCAAATAAATAAATATGTCTTAAAAGAAAAAAGCCACAGACTCATGCAGCTCAAACCTAGAGGAAACAATATGAGAATGTGCAGCTGGTGAGACCGCGTGGCAAGACATCCACCAAAAATCCACATTAGAGGCAAACCAAACATTGAGTGTGAGTGTTAGGGAGTCCCTAGCACTGGTCTGGGAAGACGCCCCAGTGTTGGTCTGGCTCCCAGAATGAGAATGGCGAGCAACCGGGAGAAATAAAACCCAAGGGCACTGGCCAGTAAGGGGGCTCGCATTGGTTGAGCTTCATGTTCAAAATTTGAACTTCATGTTCAAAATTAATTTGGCATCGCTGGAAGATAGATCCTGTTTTGAGATGTGGGGAACTGCGGCGCCGAGAGGCCAAGAGGCTCACCTTTGTGGCACAGTCAGGCATTGCAGAGAGCCGGCGGTGGGAGAGAACCTTCCATTAGTGACTTTACCCTTTATCACCTGGGTCACAGTTGCAAACGGCAGTGATGGGACGCAGCTCAGGTCTGGGGGGGCTGCGAGGCTGAGAGCTTTCCTCTCGGCCGTAGAAATCAGAACCACAACAACAATCTTATTTTTTTAAAAGATTTATTTATTTATTTGAAAGGCAGAGTTACAGAGAGAAAGGAGATCTTCCATGGGCTAGTTCACTCCCCAAATGGCCGCAAACAGCCAGGGCTGGGCCAGGCCAAAGCCAGGAGGTTGGAATTCCTTCCAGGTCTCTCAGGTGGGTGGCAGGAGCAATTGGAGCCATCATCCACTGCCTTCCCAGGTGCATTGGCAAGGAGCTGGATAGGAAGTGGAGCAGCCAGGACTCAAACAGGTGCTTAAACGGGATGCCGGTGTTGCAGGTAGTGGACTAGCCTGCCGCACCTCAATGCCTGCCACCTGCAGTGACAATTTTAGTATGCCCATGTCCTTTCATGGCTCCCTGGCTAGTACCTCTGACTCTTCACATGCAGACAGGCCAAGATGGGGTGCTGGGGTGCCAGACCCCTAGGGACGAATCCAGTCCTCACACCCTCTGCTGGAACAACTCTGAGCTGTGTTCTCCACCACTTCCCAGATGTCCCCAATGGGAGGAGCCACGATGGCTCACGGCAGCTATCTGTGCTGCAGGAGCATTGCTTCCACCCCATTGCAAAATCAGGAGATCCGAAGCTGGGGGCCATTTGCACTCACTCCTGGACAGTGGCCACCACTCACCGAGGCTTCCTGAGTGCTTTACTGAGCACTGCGTTAAGCTCTCCTTGTGTATCATCTCATTTAACTTGCCTGTCCACATGATGAGGTGTGTTCCATCCTTATCCCCACTTCAAAGATATGATACAGTCACTGGCCCAAGGCCTTGTCAGGTTCAAGCTCAGCATGCCTCAGACTAACCTCTGAGTCTTTAAGAAAGGCTCACGCTGGACTTATGGGTGCTCTTCCCCTCTGGACTGAGTTCCTCCACGTGGCACCCATGATGGTGCACAGAGGGCCGCAGCGGTTGGTTGTCAGCCAGCAGAGGGACGTCTTGTGGCATAGGTGGAACTGTGGGATCGTGTGGTGCTTTAAGCATTGCATTCATTTCATTCCTAAGATACTTAAGGCCCACATGCTATACTTCGCTCTGGGTCTCTGCCAGACAGAATGCTGCACGGACGTTTCCCCTTTGCTGTGCTGCTCTGCTCTCACAGTTTGTAGGCATTGCCTTTGCATGCTGGTGCTCAGCACAGCACTTCTGGTGCCTTCTAGGAGCCAGGCAGCTCTGGCTCTCCATTCCACCACTTGCACGTGTCTGCCTACCTTGTGAAGGTAATAAGCAGGTGTTTCTGTGAGTTTCAGTATAGAAATTGGCTCAGGGATGGGCATTTGGCCTAGTGGTTGACCCTAGTGTGATGCCTGGTTCCATATCAGAGTACCTAGGTTCCTAGTTCCAGCTTCCAATTCCAGCTGCCTGCCAATGCAGACTCTGAGAGGCAGCAAGCAATGGCTCAAGTTGTGGGGTCCCTATCACCCATGGGGAAGACTTGGATTGAGTTCCCAGGTCCTAGCTTCAACCCTGGCCCCGATCCCTATGGTTGTGGGCATTTGGGGAGGAAACGAGTGGAGGGGCTCTTTCTGTCTATCCTCTTCTTTAAAAAATTTATTTGAAAGGTAGAGTTATATATAGAGAGAATGGGAGACAGAGGGATATCTTCCATTGGCTGATTAACTCCCCAAATGGCCACAACCACTGGAGCTGGGCCAGGCTGAAGCCAGGAGCTTCCTCCAGATCTCCCATGTGGGATCAGGGGCCCAAGGATTTGGGCCATCTTCTGCTGCTTTCCCAGGCCATCATCAGGGAGCTGGATCAGAAGTACAGCAGCTGCGTCTCAAACTAGTGCCCATATGGGATGCCAGTGCTGAACCCACTGCACCACAACATCAACCCCAATAAAAACTTTTAAGAAAATAAAGAAATTGGGCCGGCGCCGCGGCACACCGGGTTCTAGTCCCGGTCGGGGCACCGATCCTGTCCCGGTTGCCCCTCTTCCAGGCCAGCTCTCTGCTGTGGCCAGGGAGTGCAGTGGAGGATGGCCCAAGCGCTTGGGCCCTGCACCCCATGGGAGACCAGGATAAGCACCTGGCTCCCGCCATCGGATCAGCGCGGTGCGCCGGCAGCAGCGCGCCTACCGTGGCGGCCATTGGAGGGTGAACCAACGGCAAAAAGGAAGACCTTTCTCTCTATCTCTCTCACTGTCCACTCTGCCTGTCAAAAATAAAAAAAAGAAAAGAAAAGAAAAGAAAGAAATTGGGGCTGGCGCTATGGTGCAGTGGGTAAAAAGCCGCCACCTCTGCCTACAATGCTGGCATCCCATATGGGTGCCAATTCTAGTCCTGGCTGCTCCACTTCCAATCCAGCTCTCTGCTATGGCCTGGGGAAGCAGTGGAAGATGGCCCAAGTCCTTGGGCCTCTGCACTCGTGTGGGAGACCCAGAAGAAGCTCCTGGCTCCTGCCTTTGTATCAACTCAGCTCTGGCTGTTGTGGCCAATTGGGAAGTGAACCAGCAGATGGAAGACCCCTCTCTCTCTCTCTGTCTCTCTCTCTGCCTCTCCTTCTCTCTCTGTTTAACGCTGACTTTCAAATAAATAAATAAATCTTTAAAAAAGAAAAAAGAAAGAAAGAAATCAGCTCAGAGTGCCTTGCCTGATTTTTCCAATGCAAGCACTTACTTGAGGCCCTTTCCAAAAAAAATCACTAGGCTGGTTGGCTCTGGCTTCGGAAAGGAGATATCAGCAAGAAAGTTCTTTCTGATTTGCTCCTTGCAAAGCCAAGTTCCCAAGGCTTTGTGAGAAGAAAAGATTCCCAAAGATTGCTGTCACTTTCACTCACTGCATTATCATCTGAGCAGTCTCTTTCAGAGGCTACAAGAACAAGTTTCAGGTTTTTTGTTGTTGTTGTTGCCGTCAAATGATAAGCTTGGCTGTTTGGGAACCCTTGGGTGAAGAGCGTAAACATATTCCTTAGGACGAAGGGAATCAGCATTTCCAGCATGGGTGGGTGATGTTCTGCTCCAGCGCCTGGGTTGAGCTGTGAGAAAGCTCAGTGTCAATGATATCTTTGGAACCAGACGCCCTCTTGAGCGCCTCTTAAGAGTTCAGATCAGGGGATCACAAATGTAAAAGCTGGAGGCACCAGGCAAATGCAAGACAGAAAGAAACCAATGTGGGGCCCAGGGCCCAGATCTTGTGAGCCTTTTAAGAGAAGTCCAACAGCTAGATTTTAATTTTTTAAAAAAATTTCTTTTCATTTATAAAGGAGAGCAAGAAAGAGGGACACAGAGATGACACAGAGAGAGAGAGAGAGAGAGAGAGAGAGAGAGACTGGTCTTCCACTTGCTGGTTCACTCCTCAAATGTCTGCAACAGCCGGGGCTGGGCCAGGCTGAAGCCAGGATCCAGGAGCTCCATCTGGCTCTCCCATGGGTGGCAGGGACCCAAGCACTTGAGTCATCCTCTGATGCCTTCCAGGATGAGCACTAGCAGGAGGCTGGTTTGGAAGCAGAGCCAGAACTCCAACACGAGATGGGAGCATCTCAGGTAGCACCTTAACCACTACGCCCAACACCTGCTGTCTACATGGACTCGGGATAGAGACCTGGGAAGGACCATAGAGATGCACCTGTCACCCTTCCTCCCTCTCCGAGAAGACTTGAGAAAGCCGTTGGTGCTGCTCTGTGCTCAGAGCTCAGCGACTACTACTTCTCTCTGAGTGGCAGTGTAGCGGCAGGATGATCCATACCTGGCCCCTGACTAACTGGACACCTGGCCCTGCTCCTACCTCTCCATCCCCTACCCCCCACATAAGGAGCCCTTGCTGCGGGATGGGCCAGCCATGCTGCTCTTTCACAGACATTATCTTATTTGATACTTATAACCAAGCCAGGAGACAGAAACTCATTTTAAGCCCATTTGCCAGATGAGAAGACAAAGGCTTGGCAAGTTTAACAATACACCCAGGATCATGTGTGTGCCAGGGTGAAGAGCCAGAGCTTGAATCCTGTGTGTTTAGCAAACACTCACTCCTGTGAGTTCAGCCAGCTAAACTGAAGGCTGCTTTTCTCTATTTTCTTTATGTAGGTCACAGGCAAAGTCTGTACCAGGTCACAGGGAGCCTTAAAACGAGTTCATTTTGAAGTACCCAAAGAGGTTCTCAAAAAAATGGGATTGTCACAGAGGCTGCCCTCACGTCAGCACGCCTCAGCCCTGACGCACAAGCTCTCTCTGGCTTTCAAGTGCGTGCGCGGCTCCAGGAATATTCCTTTCCCGCCCTCCCCTCCTGCCTGGCTCCCTCGGTGTCTGCCTGGCACGGACTCCCGCAGGTTCAGCCAAGCTTTGAGCCTATTCTGCCCCGTCCGTGCCGTCAGCTTGCTGGTTGGGTGGCTGTGTTTGCCTAAGTCCAGACCCGCAGGGCTCTGTCACTTCTCCACCCTTCCCTCGGCCTCCCGTTCCAGGCAGGGGTGACAGGCGCTCTGGGTGCCATCACTCCCCACGGGAGCTGTGCCATGGGAGCCCAGGGAGCCACTTGAGCTGTGTGTGTGTGAGAAAGGAGGACAAGTCCAGCTCTCTGCTGTGGCTCAGGAGTGCAGTGGAGAATGGCCCCAGTGTTTGGGCCCTGCACCCCATGGGAGACCAGGAGAAGCACCTGGCTCCTGGCTTTGGATCAGCGCGGTGCACCGGCCGCAGCGGCCATTGGAGGGTGAACCAACAGCAAAGGAAGACCTTTCTCTCTGTCTCTCTCTCTCTCACTGTCCACTCTGCCTGTCAAAAAAAAAAAAAAAAAAAGAAAGACAAATTCTGCCCAGACAGAACAAAATTATGGGGGAGGGGCAGGATGGATGGGTGGGGCTGCCCTGGGGTACAAGGAGACACTTCTGCTTGTCACCAGCACTGCATTAGGAGGTGCTCCCAGCACTAACTACTGTCATTGTGTCATTTGCCCTTGTCACCTTCCCTTCATCTCTACAACAAGTGGGGTGGAGTTAGGGTAGCTTGTCCACCCCAAATCCCTAGCCTTCCTCCCACTCCTGTTGGAAATTCACAGTGTACCCTTGCTGGCTTATTTAAGGCTCTGATCAGTCCTGCATAGCAAGGGAACTGCTGACTTAGGCTAATCTGTAGTCTCCTGAACTCTGTTGACCACCCGGCCTTTTAAGGAACATCAGTTGCTATGCTTCGAGCCAGTGTTCTGCAGAACATGCCTTGGCTATTTTTCAAGTTCCTTCTGGGGGCTAAAATTCTTCTTTGACAGCCCCTCTGAGTTTGTGGTGGGATCGGGAGACCTGCTTTGCTGTGGGCCCTCTGATTATTTGAGACCCCTGCCCTCTGCCTTCTCAGCCAGCATGAGGAAACACAAACACCTGCTTTCCTGGCCAACTGGGGTAATTTTCTGGCTGCCCACATCTCTCCCTCCTTTCTAGTTTTCAATGGAGAGTCGCCCCATTCCTGTTTTCATTCCATCTGGCATGGGTAGGACTCAGCTCCAGGCTCAGACATAACTCAGCCTCTTGGCCACCGTGGTCGCTTCCTTGTAGACATGTGACCCCGGCTGAGCCAACCAGAAAGAAGCCTGGAACTTTTGCTGGAAAGATCTGCAAAGAAGTGGTGCCTTTTCCTTGCTGGGGATGCCAAGAAGGGGGTCGTCACTTCCCCCACTTGGAGGAGATCCTGCCAGAGAGATGCTGGGGGAAGGCAGGACTGAAATAGGTGACAGACAGTTTCTTGACAACATCAGTGGTACCCCTGGGTATAGCCATTCCTGTAGCCATAACATGCTCCAACCAATTCTGTTCTTTGAAGCTATAGATGTTCCTGGATTTGTGACAAGTTTCTGTCCTAATAAGTCTACCATAAGTTGACGATATTGTTAAGTGGGAAAAAAATGCATTACGGGGCCAGTGCTGTGGCATAGTGGGTAAAGCCACCACTTGCAGTGCTGGCATCTCATATGGGTGCTGGTTCAAGTCCCTGCTGCTCCACTTCTGATCCTGCTCTCTGCTATGGCCTGGTAAAGCAGTAGAAGATGGCCCAAGTCCTTGGGCCCCTGCACTAGTGTGGGAGATCTAAAAGAAGCTCTTGGCTCCTGGCTTTGGATCGGTGCTGCAGCAATCTGGAGAGTGAACCAGTGGATGGAAGACCTCTCTCTCTCTCTTTCAAATAAATAAATAAATCTTTTTTTTTTAAATGCATTAAACACATCTAACCTACCAAACATCACAGTTTAGCCTTGCCTACCTTAAATGTGTTTTGGATACTCTGTTGGCCTACAGCTGGGCAAAACCATCTACAACAAAGCCTCATTTAAAATCAGGTGCAGCATGTCTCACATACTCTGCTGAATACAGTGCACTGTAGAGTTTTGGTTGTTTCCCCTCATGGTCACGTGGCTGACTTGGAGCTGGGTTGGTTGCTGTCTGTCCAGCCACTCAAGAACTTCCTATAGGGGCTAGTGCTGTGGTGTAGTAGGCTAAGTCTCTGCCGGCAGCCCCAGCATATCATACGGGTGCTGGTTCAAGTCCTGGCTGCTCCTCTTCTGATCCAGCTCCCTGTTAATGGCCTGACAGAGCAGTGGAGGATGGCCCAAGTGTTGGGGCCTCTGTACCTGTTTGGGAGACCTAGAAGAAGCTCCTGGCTCCTGGCTTCGGATTGGCTCAGCTCCAGCTGTTGCAGCCATTTGGGGAGTGAACCAGTGGTTGAAAGACTTTTCTTTCTGTCTTTCCCTCTCTCAGTCTGTAACTCTGCCTCTCAAAAAAATAAATAAATCTTAAAAAAAAAAAAAAAAGAATTTCGTACAGTGTACCACCAGCCTGGGAAAAGGTCAAAAGGCGAGTCTGGTCTCCACTGACCATGTACCACTTTACTCGCTCGTGAAGCTGGAAAATCATACATGGAACCACTGTGAATTGGGGACCTGTAGGGTTTGAACGCTGTAACTGAAAGGTGCCCATCTCACCATGCTGACAAGGTGATGAGAATTACATGTTAATGAAAAGAAGGAAGGGGCTCTAGAGTGGGTAAGGCCATGAGTTGGAGGAGTGGAGTCAGCAGTTACCCTGTGCTACAGCCCAGGTGCAGGGGAGAAGGAGCTAACCACGTGGGCCTCAGCCGGAGCGGGCAGTGCCTAACCGAACGCGGTGCACTGCAGTGCCAGACATGAGGTCAAGGCCGTGCTAAGCACAAGGTCAGACCTGGTGGGAGGCAGTCTTACCACAACCTAGCTGCCCCGAGGGCGGCCTGTGGATCTGCAGTCTTGGTGTCTCCTGGCTCCCTCCCAGGCCTACCGAGTCTGCATTTTAACTTGCCTGCATGCCCATTCATTTCGAGAAAGCACACCACAGATGTGTTTACAGTGACTGTGGCAGTGTAAAGGGTGCTGCCTGGGATTCTGCCTACTTTCTTTTTTATTATAAAGATTTATTTATTTATTTGAAAGTCAGAGTTACACAGAGAGGGAAGGAGAGGCAGAGAGAGAAAGAGAGGTCTTCCATCCCTGGTTCACTTCTCAAATGGCCACAATGGCCAGAGATTCACTGATCAGAAGCCAGGAGCCAAGAGCTTCTTCAGGTCTCCCACGTGGGTGCAGGGGCCCAAGGACTTGGGCCATCTTCCACTGCTTTCTCAGGCCATAGCAGAGAGCTGGATTGGAAGTGGAGCAGCTGGGAATTAAACTGGTGTCCATATGGGATGCCAGCACTACAGGTGGCAGTTTTCCTGCTATGCCACAGTGCTGGCTCCCTCTTGCTTTCCTTTTCTTTTCTTTTTTTTTTTTTTTTTTTTTTAAGATTTATTTATTTATATGAAAGGCACTGTTTGAGGGAGAAAGAAAATGCATATTTTATCTGCTGGTTCACTCCTCAAATGACCTCAACAATTGAGGGCTTGCCCAAGCTAAAGCCAGGAGCCAGGAACTCCAAATGGGTCTCCAAGGACTCAAGCCATCATCTGCTGCCTCCCAGGCACGTTAGCAGAAAGCTGGGTCAGAAATGCAGAGTAACTGGGGCTCAAACCAGCTGTCCCAATCCAGGATGCTGGTGTCCCAAGCAGTGACCTAACCCCCTGCACCACAACGCCTACCCCTCCTTCTTCCTTGCATGCATATGTGCCCCCCCAATCAGGAAGCGCCCAGCTCCTCAATCCCCTTCTATCTGGGCTCCCCTCATGGCTTGGCTGCACCAAGAGCATGTGAGGGAGATGGCTCCTGGCAGCTTCTGCTTCCTCTCACGGAAGCTGTCATAGCAGAAGTTGGATGGATCACTGGAGACCTCCGTGCTGTGAGGAAACCCAAGTTCCCCACCTAGGAGATGTCTGCTGGGGGGCTGAGAGTCCCAGGCCTGTTGGGTGTGAAGCCTTCTTGGGCTGCCTAGTCCAGTGTCCAGCTGATGGAGTTGAGACCAGCCCTCTTCTGTGTAGCTGGGCCAGCCCCACTCAAATTTCCGACCCAGAAAATCAGGGGGAAATAACTGATGCTCGCTGTGTGCTGTGGATATTTTTGTTACCCAGGAAAAAGGTTGCTGAAGGAGGTGGCTGAGGGACCACCTGCAGGTGTTCACCTGCTCTGCTGAGTTCTCTCCACCTGCCAGGTGCTGTTCCCAGCATGGGGATGGAGTGGGGCAGAGGACAGTCAGTGCCTCTTGCCCTAATGGGACCAATGTGCTTGTCCAGGAGACGGCAAAGAGAAGAAAATATCCCACCATGTGATTTCAGAGAGAGAGAGAGACAAAGAAGGGAACCCAATTAGATAAAATAGGGAAGATTTCACGGGGACTCCCTGGATCCAAGGCCCGCGTGCTGCACAGGGGCAGAGTGTAAAATGATCAGAGGAGAGCGCGGTGCCAGCAGAGGGAAGTGCACAGGCAAGAGTCACAAAGTACAGAAGGCCTGGGAGGTGAGAGCACTGGGTGGGGAGAAGCGGGGGTGCGGATGAGATCACAGATGAAGTCACAAAAGTTGGCAGGGCTTAGCGCTGCAGTGTCCAGCTCAGCAGCCCGAGCCACACGGGGCTGTGCAACCCAAACTTAAGCTGAAATTAAAATGCAGCTCCTCGGTCCCACTGGCTATGTTTCAAGCACTCAGTGGCCACACGTGGCCAGGAGCCGCCATGCTGGACAGTGCAGATATAGAACATTTCCATCACTGAGAAGAGTTCTATTGGCCAGTGCTGGCTCTAGAACAAACCAGAAGTAGACCAGGATCCAAGTTCAAGGTCAGACCACGTGCCCTTGGGCTTGATGTTTCAGTAAATTCCTTAAGATTCTGGTTCTCCCGCGGGGGTTAAAGGAGGAGCTTCCAGCCGGGCAGTGGGTCCCGATTACCCCCAGCTTTAAAAGGCCAAGTCCACCAGCAGTTTAACCCAGGTCTTAGGCGGAGAGCCAGATGGAGGCCTCATCTGCGGAAACTGGCAGCAAAGAGGTCCGTTTGACTGCCTTCTCTGCAGGCTCGTTTAAGCTGCCAATTTGGGGCTCCCTGATGTGAAAAAAGAACAGAGCATGGCTACTATTTCAGGGCAACACGCAGAAGGGAAATTGCCACAATTAGCTGAAGCTGATTTCGATTAGCATATTTTCTTCCGAGGCGCATAACATCTGCCGGTGTGCAAACAGTCGTTGGGTCTCGTCCCAGCAGCGCGAGAGGCCTGGGCAGCAAACCAGGTGGGCCCACAGGGAGCCCAACATCAGCCAGGACAAAGTCCAAAGGGGCCCTGAAACAGTGCTCGTGGAGCTGGACAAGGTAATGGCAGCTTGTCTTGGGGAAAGGGTGAGAAAGGACGCTGTTTCCCCAAGCAAGTTCCCCTGGGGGTCAAGGACATCTTGATATCTCCACAAATGCCCGAACCCTTAGGGCAGTCACTTAACCATCCTCATCTGAGAAACATGGACAATGACACCCACCTGATGAGGTAAGGAGAGGAATCTGAGAAATAATCCTGACAATGCACTTGGCATACAGGAGGTGCTCAATAAATGGTGGCTGACTAGTAATGTTTACAGGAGTCAGGTGAGGAAGACAAAAGGGCACAGGGCTGTTAGGTTAGCTCTCAAGTCCCCAGGGTTTCTCCTTCCCTCCCTCCATCCACCCCTCCCTCCCTCCCTCCCTCCATCCATCTAACTGCATTAACTCTGTGAATTGGCCCTGTGGTCCTGGACACCTCCTTAACCAGCCTGGGCTCCACCTGCCTACCTAGGGCCCTGCAGGGCAACAAAGCTGATCTCTACAGTTCCTTCCCACTCTAACACAGAGTTGGCTGCTGTCCCGGAAAGACCACCCCATCTAGGTTCAAACATGGAAGGTGAGAAAGGTATTGAGACCCAGAATCATTCAATCCCAGACTTGGAAACAACATTTAAGACCTTTTAGGGGGCTGGTGTTGTGGCATAGCAGGTAACACTGCCACCTGAAGCACCAGCATCCCATATGGGCACCGGTTCATGTCCCAAATGCTCAACTTCCGATCCAGCTCTGCTAATGGCCTGGGAAAAGCAGCTGAGGATGGCCCAAGTGCTTGGACCCCTGCCACCCACATGGGAGACCTGGATGAAGCTCCTGGCTCCTGGCTTCAGTCTGGCCCAGCTCTGGCCATTGCGGCCATCTGGGCAATGAACCAGAGGATGGAAGATCGATATCTACACCCCTCGCTCCATAATTCTTTCAAAATAAATAAGTACATCTTAAAGAAAAAAAAAAAAGACCATTTGGCCCTGCTCCTGAATGATCTCAAGAATCCCATTCCTGGGGCCAGTGTGGTACAACAGGCTAAGCTGCTACCTATGATACTAGCATCTTATAACGGAGCACCAGTTCAAATCCCAGCTGTTCCACTTCCAATACAGCTCTCTGCTAATGCACCTGGAAAAGCAGTGCAATATGGCCCAACTCCCTGGGCCTCTGCCACCCAGTGAGAGATGTAGATGGAGTTCCTGGCTCCTGGCTTCAGCCTGGCCCAATCCTGGCCATTTAGTGAACCAGTGGATGGAAGATCTCTCTCTACATTTGCCTTTTGAATAAATAAAAATAAAATCTTTTAAAAAATATTTATTTATTTGAAAGGCAGAGTTACACACACAGAGAGAGAGGATGAGACAGAAGGAGAGAGAGAGAGAGAGAGAGAGATCTTCCATCTGCTGGTTCACTACCCAAATAGCTGCAAAAGCCAGAGCTGGGCTGGTATGAAGTCAGGAGCCAAGAGCTTCTTCCCAGTCTCCCATGTGGGAGCAGGGGCCCAGGCACATTAGCAGGGGACTGGGTCGGAAGTGGAGCAGCCGGGACTCAAACTGGTGCCCATATGGGATGCCAGCACTGCAGGCAACAGCTTTTACCCACTATGCCACAGCACTGGCCCCAAAAATAAAATCTTAAAAAAGTAAATAAGAACCCCATCTCTGGTGGTGCTGATGGATGGTCCCTGGCTTGCCTGTGATCTTGCTGCCTTACAAAGCAGCCCACTGTATTTTCAGAGATCCTTGATTCAGGAGACAGTACAGAGTAAACTTGCATTCCAAGTTCATGTCCCTGTTTGTATGTGGCTCCCAGTGCAGAACAGAGTTCTCAGAGTTTGTATCTGAAACGAGCACCAGAACACCTGCTTGACAGAGCAGTGGCAAGAATTCGGAGCAATAATGTAGGTCAAGGGTCTGGCACACAGTAGGGGTGGTGTTTGCTGGCTCCGTCCTCTCCTGGCCACAGGCCCCTCTAGCTGTGGCCCCTGTTCTGTTCCCTTTCCGTGGGATGTCAGACAGAGCTAAAGTGTTCTCGGTACACATGGGCACTAGCGGTGTCTCAGAGTGGAGACTGGCTTCAGTCCATCACACGCACGAGACAAGGACGGACAGCTAAGCCACGTCCCCTTCTGCCTTACACACTCAGATTGATCCATGCAGTCCTGGGGAAAGCGAAGTCTGCTGCTGCTGTCTAGACCTGCTGGCAGTTGCAGATAGGAAAACGGTCCCTCCACGTGCAAGAACCCCACAGGCAGATGGTGGGAAGGCAGGAAGAGGCCACAGCTGGGAGGCTGCCTCAGCCAGCTGCTGGTGGCCCAGCTGTGACGAGCCCCAGCCTCCCAGAGATGGCTTCGGTCCCTGCCCCATCCCTGCCGTCTTCAACTCCCTCTCCTTTTCCAGTGCTCTCTAATCCTGTTCCCCTTGTATTGTCCTAAAGGGAAGGGAAGGGACTTGCTTCCCCGGAGGATCACGGGGAGCTGGATTGGGACACATGGTGGAGGAAGGGGGCTTCAGCCTCTGACCTCGATTACAGCTCAGAGTGATGCTCCAGTGGATCTGCCACCTGGGAGTCTGGATGCTCTGCCTATGAAAAATACAGGTGACCTGGGCCAGGGTGGGAGGAACTGGCTGGCGCAGGTGGCAAGCCGAGCCTTGGAGGTGATTACGCAGCAGGAAGAGGCTACGTCAGGGGAGAGTTCAGGGATTGTCTTGGTAACTCTCTCTGGCCCATCCACGCCTGTTGTAGGCCCATGACCCAAGTCGCTAGGCCAGCCAGCTATACCAGCTGTTGGCTCCATCTCCTTCCACAGGGCCAGGGTGTTCTGAATACCTACCGGGTGTACCTGGGATGTCAGTGGCAGCAGGCTAGCTCGTCTCCGTTGTGGTGGCTCTGTAACTGCAGGCCAGCCCTAGGAGGTTATACCTGGATGCCCTGGGCCCCAGCTCCTCACTGGCCTACATTGTGACGTCACACCACTAGGGTGGTCCCTCAGGCAGGCCTGCTGGGGCTGCTGGCATCAGAGGCTGGGGTGGGGTAGGGGCAGGAGTGGCAGAAATGGCCACTTCGGGGAGCTGTTCTCAGCCAGCACTGCTAAACCAGCCACGAGGTGTGACTGCCACACAGAGAGTGGCACGTGGTAGACACACAGCCTGGGAGACGCTGACGAAACCACCTCACTGCTCACTGCCATTTGCTACTACCGTTCCTGTCCTCTCTTGGCATAGGCTCACTCGATGAAACCCAGCCCATCTTTTTTTTTTTTTTTTTTTTTTAAATAAAATTTTCCTACTGACATTGACTCACAAGAGCGTTCCTAACTGCAGGTTTTCTGTGATTGACTTAAAATTCCAAAGCAGCTGTTTCTGGCATCTCCCTGACTTTTCCCCTACTGTGCACCTGGTGTGGCCTAAGGCAAACACAAGAACTTAAATATTAGCTCAGGAAGACAAACAGGAACATACATCAGACCTGCCCCTCTCCCCGCCAGTTCAAATCCCACACAGATGTCTCTTGGGTTATCTTCTACCTTACACATTCCCTGGGCTACTTTCCATTGTGGGCACTTGATAATTAGGTATGGTCCCTAGTTAATCAGTGTCAAAGAAGAGAAGAGGTCAGGAAAGGGGGCAAAGCCTCAGAGGTTTGTTTCTAGGGGTAGGGTGGGGTGGGGATGGGGTGAGGGGTCTTCTAACGGAAGTGCATAGGGCTCTGTTTGGTTGCCCTAGATTTCAGAGATGGGAACAGCAGGTCTCAAACTTCAGGATGTATCAGCATCACTGGAGGGCTGTTGAAATGCAAATTCCTGGGCCCCATGCCCACAGTTCCTGATTTGGTAGGTCTGGGGTAGGACCCACGAAATCCACACTTCCAACAAGTCACCAGGGGCTGCACTTGGGGAACAGGTGGGTGCTCGTCTCCTGAATTTGACTGTAAAATGGCACTGCCGGCTGGTGGCGGCGCTCATGCGCAGTGGGAGAAACAACTGGGAGCCAGAGCTCTGGGGCTAAAGCTGGCTGAGCTCTTTGGGATCTATTCACTGTCAGGACCGAGCCAGGTGCTGCGCAGACACGGCTGGCACCGGTCTCTTGGCCTCATGACTTCAGAGGGTCACCTGCTCCAGCTGCAGGCACCTGCGGCTCTTGGTTTGGGGGCCTTCTCCAGCGGTGGGAGCCTACACCCAGGGCAGCTGCAAGTGCCAGGAGCTGAAGCTTCCTAGGAATGTCCTCAACCACCAGCAGCTGTTGGCTGCACGCAGACACGTACCCCAGCTCCCTGCTACCCAGGTAGGACAACCTGCGGGCATGTTCTGTACACCTCCCAGAGGTCCCCCAGGACCTGTGCCTGCAGCGTGAACTAGCGAGAAAGCACGCCTGCACAGCTCCTTCCCCAGTCTCACCTCCCTGCTTCCCTGCTGCTGTTTCCTGGGACCGGCCCTCAAATAAACCACTTCTGCTCAAATCCTGGTCTCAGGGGAAGCCAAGCTAAGGGGAACCATGGATAAGGAACGGTGTTTGTCCTTGCTAAGTTCACGTTTAGAGAGGGACCAATGTGTATGCAGACTTGGGAGTTCCCATATCAAACGCCTCCTACATTCCCCCCGCCATCAACCCTCCTAGGGTCCCCCAAACAAACCCACAATCCAAGTGAAGACACTGAGCACAGCAAGAAAATCCTCTTCTGGTCCAGCTCCCAGCCCCCTGCGATGGGACATTGCATGTGCGGAAATTCCAGAATTGCCACGGATGGATTCAGTCACCGCCTGGCCGGTCACCTCACAGATCATTCTCAGGGGAGAAGGCACCCCGCAGTTCTCCTTTCCCCGCCTTTCAACTGGGCTCAAGGAAGAGCGGAGTCCAGTACATCATAGCATTGTGTCAACCACAGTATTCACCTTTTCAGCACCACCCAGGGCTCAAAAGACAGTCGACTGCACGCAGCCATTCGCTCTACCTGGGGACAGGAGGATCCGTTTTGTGAAAGGGGCCAATTCAGAGACCCCAGGATGGAGCTGGGAGACGGGAAAGGCCGTTGAGTTTCTGCTTTGATGACCCTGGGTCTCAATGTCCACCTCGTATTTTATGCTCTCACTGCCACGGACATGCCTTTGACCTGACAACTTCATAATCTACAATGCAGAGGGACACATAAGCATACATATAAATGTATAAATCTAAATTCTGGGCTGAGGAATATATGCATGAAAATGTTCACTCCAGTGTGATTCAGAATTGTGATCCAATGAAAGCGATTTAAATGTCTAGTAGAGAAAGGAGCAAACAAATGGTGAAGAATTCTCTCATTGGAATAGAGCAGTCATTAATATAATGGGTACGAAGATCATGGCTGTGATGGTGAAGTACTTTAATATGAAATATAAATTTAAAAAGCAGAGAACACCAAGAATTACACCTGCCTGTGAAAAACATTCAACACCATTAGTGAATGGGGAGGTGGGAATGGAAACCTCACCCGTTGGACCAGAAGAGGAGCAGCCAGGACTCAAACTGGCATCCCAGGATGCCAGGGTTTTAATCTACTGTGCCACAGCGCCAGCCCCAAGAGTGGCTAATATTAAAAAGAGCAACAACCCCAAGCGCTGACAAGAATGCAGAGTGGCTTTTGTTCTCCTCCAGTGTGAAATGGTCCAACCACTTGAGAAAGCTGGTAGTTTCCCGTGAAGTTCAATGTCAGACCTCCCCTCTGAGCCAAAAACGCTACCTGAGAGAACTGAGAACACGGCCACAGGCAGGCTGGTGTTCACAGGTGCTTCATGTATCACAGCCACAAGCTAGAAATAACCCAAATGCCCACGAACAGATAAGTGCATCAGCACGTCTTTGTGTATTCTTACAGCAGAACACTTGTCAGAGACAAAGAGGAACAAGCTGTCGATACAGGCACCGAACCACCAACAACTTCAGAAACGTTATGCTGTCCAACAGAGACTGGAAATAAAAGAGGGCCACATGTGATTAAATTGATATGATGCTCTGATACAGGCACACTGATCTAAGATCAGAAATCGGTTCAAGGGGAGCCAGAGTGTTGCGGGGTGGGGAAAGCTACCACCTGCGAAGTCGGCATCCTACATGGGAGCCGGCTCACGTCCAAACTCTCATGACACTTCTCATCCAGCACCCTGCTAATGGCCTGGGAAAGCAGTGGCAGATGGCCCAAGTCCTTGGGCCCCTGCACCCATGTGGGAGACCCAGAAGAAGCTCCTGGCTCCTGACTTTGGACCGGCCCAGCTCTGGCTGTTGTGGCCATTTGGAGAGTGAACCAGCAGATGGAAGAACCTTTCTCTGTCTCTCTCTCTCTCTCAGTAACTTTGACTTTCAAGTAAATAAATAAATATTTTACAAAAAAACAGAAGTCAGTTCCGTGGTTGTCTGTAATGGGGGGCTGGGAGGGATGGGCTAAAGGATGCAAGGCATCTTGGAAGGGTGAAGGAAATATTCTAGATCTTTCTTTGTTCAAGTGTATACATTTGTCAAAACTCATTTACTTATACGCTTAAAGTGCATGAGTTTTTTTTTTAAGATTTATTTATTTATTTGAAAGGCAAAGTTATGGAGAGGCAGAGGCAGAAAGAGAGAGAGAGAGGTTTTCCATCTGCTGGTTCGCCCTCCAGATAGCCAAAATGGCCGGAGCTGCGCCGATCCAAAGCCAGGAGCCAGAAGCCTCTTCCAGGTCTTCCATGCTGGTGCAGGGGCCCAAGGACTTGGGCCATCTTCTACTGCTTTCCCAGGCCATAGCAGAGAGCTGGATTGGAAGTGGAGCAGCCGAGACTCAAACTGGTGCTCATATGGGATGCCAGCACTGCAGGTGGCGGCTTTATCCACCATGTCACAGCACTGGCCCCAAAATGCATGAGTTTTAAAGCATGTAATTTATACCCATATAAGTGAATATCTACATACCACAAACATATACATATATACAGTAAGACATAGGCCAGAAGGAAATACACCAAAATGTAACAAGTAATTTTTTCATGGATGAGATTACAAATTATTTTTTTCTCATCTCAGATTTACCAGTTTTTCCTGTATGATTCTATTTTTTATATGATAGAATGACAAAGTTTCACTTTTTAAAAAATTACAAGCTGCTAGAGGCAAGTATTTATAGTGGTCTGCAATACACCACATTTTTAATGCGTGTTTGTGGGATGGAGACCTGTGAATTTTTTCCACGTATATCCACCAGTCTAAGTCTTCCAGGCAGGCTCAAATAAGCCAGGCTCAAATCTTACATCCCCAGCTAAGTCATCCACAGTGTCCTTGCCAGAAATAAACACTGTGTTTAATCATCCACTCTCTTTTCATACATTGTTTCTCTTTAACAACCTCATGTGCTTACCAAGAGCTGGGATAGTATCTTTATTCTTTGTATTCCCAACATCCCCTTGCACAGAAAAAGCACAGAATTTTGGAGAAAATAGATCCAAGCTGCCATGGGGATGCTATGTACGGTGGCACGGTGGCACAGGCTGTTCACTGCACAAACTAAGTAATGATACAAATGGCTACTGTGTGGCTAGTGCTCTCTAGCATCCGGCAGAGTCCTTGTTCCAAGTCCTTGTCCCACCACTTTTTGGTATGGTGATCTTGAGGAAGTTATCACCTGAACCTGAATTTCCTTATCTTTACACCGGGTTCGTTGGGATGGTTGGATGGAGGAAGTGTGTGTTCAATTCCCTCTGCAAACTATAAAACACTCTACAACGTTAGATGTGACGCTTTATGTATTAGAGCTAACCCGGGCCTTTCTTTCTAACCTGTTCATTATCTCTATTCACTGGCTTTCACTCGGTCCCCTGAAGTTGTCACTCACACACACACCCCTCAGGGTCTTTGTGCACACCGTTCCTGCCACACAGACTTCTGCTTCCGCATCTCCCTGCAGCTGGTCCCTTCAGATGACTCAGATTTCAGCTCCAGTGCACACTGAGGCTTTACCTAAGTCTCCCACAAACAGTCTCCGCCCCACTGTCATTTTCTGTCATTGTTTTATTAGTACTTGAAATTAATGTGTCTAGTGCTGATCATCCACCTCCCATGCCACTCCCCACGTGTCAAGGGTTCATGTCTGTTTTGTCTCTGCTGTCTCTGCAGCCCCCCAAGCATAGAAGGTGCTGAGAATCCATTTCCTGAATCAACCCACAGGCACTTAGGGACAATCAGGGCACACGCGGTGCGTCTGTAGTTTCGCCCGTTTTGGAGAAAGGACACACTGTAAGGCAAGCCCTATTTCTTCCCACCCCGGGGCCTGAGGACATTTGCCCCAAGACGTGCTCCCCGGCCCCGGGGCTGAAGGCTCGCACACACGTCAGCCACTGCCTGGAGAGCAGGGGACTGGGGAAATAAGGAAGGCATTGTGCTGCCTGCAAAGATGGATGTGCTCCGGGAACAGCTGGGAGAGCGCTGCTCCCACCGTGCACACCTTGGCAGCCAGCGGCTTTGTTCTGCGAGCAAGGGAACCAGACCGCTCTGCTTCCCCTCTGTCGCTGGTGGCTCTCAATGCGGGGTTTCTTTAAAGTTCTGGAGCCGGCGGAAGCCCTGCCAACGCCACGGCGGAATCTGCTAACCCGTGCCAGACACGGAGCTCATTAATTTTTTTGTGCGTCTGAAAGAAAGAAAACACTTCTTTTTAGGAGCTGTGTTCCCCTCTGCTGAAGAAGGGTGCGGTGTCCCTGCGGGAAGATTCATCTAGGTCTGGCGCGGGGCCATTCAGAGCGACACCAGCTCGTTGCAAAGCGCTTGGGCCACACTGCCGGCCCGCTGCCCATCGGTGACTGGAGCACAGGAAGGAACGCACAGCCCCTCCCCTCCTTCTCAAGTGTCCACCCAGTTCATTTCCAGAACATTCTTCTGTTTCTTCCCAAACGCCCATGGTTTGGAAGGGACACACTTGGGTGCCTCCTTTACAAACTGGATGAGTTGGATCACTGCCAAGGCCTGACACCCCCAAACAGCCAGGACCTGTCTGCACAGGGTAAGGAGGTAAGGAACTTAAAACAAGATGTGCATCTTTTTTTTTTTTTTTGACAGGCAAAGTTAGACAGTAAGAGAGAAAGAGAGAGAGAGAGGTCTTCCTTCCATTGGTATACCCCCCAAATGGCTGCTACGGCCAGCGCACTGCGCCAATCCGAAGCCAGGAGCCAAGTACTTCCTCTCAGTCTCCCATGCAGGTGCAGGGCCCAAGGACTTGGGCCATCCTCCACTGCACTCCCAGGCCACAGCAGAGAGCTGGACTGGAAGAGGAGCAACTGCGACAGAATCTAGCGCCCCAACCGGTACTAGAACCCGGAGTGCCGGCGCTGCAGGCAGAGGATTAGCCTAGTGAGCTGCGGCACCGGCCAAGATGTGCATCTTTATAAACAGAAAACAGTGTAGAAGGGGAAAATGTTGGAACGCCACAACAAGGAGCTGGGGCTTCAGGTGATTCCCTCCATTTTTCTTAATTCTTTCTCCTGTATTTTATGTATCCACATATATGATTTGTTGTATGTCATGCAGATAACAGTTTGAAAAAGCCTGCTTGTGTGGATATATTTTGGAGAAAAAAAGCAAAACTCCCATGAGATTGACATCAGTCTTTTTTTTTTTTTTTTGGACAGGCAGAGTTAGTGAGAGAGAGAGAGAGACAGAGAGAAAGGTCTTCCTTTTTCCGTTGGTTCACCCACCAAATGGCCGCTATGGCTGGCGCACCACACTGTTCCGAAGCCAGGAGCCAGGTGCTTCCTCCTGGTCTCCCATGCGGGTGCAGGGCCCAAGCACTTGGGCCATCCTCTACTGCACTCCCGGGCCACAGCAGAGAGCTGGACTGGAAGAGGAGCAACTGGGACAGAATCTGGCGCCCCAACCAGGACTAGAACCCGGAGTGCCGGCACCACAGGCGGAGGATTAGCCAAGTGAGCTGCAGCGCTGGCCTTGACATCAGTCTTAATACCTTCCTGGGATTAGATGGTTTAGCGGCCAGAGGGGCCCCTCCCCCTCCAATTTGGTGTCACCTTCACTCCGCAGTTTGCTAAAAATGCTGGAGAGGTGTAGCATGGAAAGTCAATAATACTTTAGTGTGAATTAGTTTGAGTTCTTTTTTTTTTCCCTCTCTCTCTCAAACACCAGCACCACCACCACCACAGAGGGTACCTGGAGCTCTGTGAGAATCTACAGACTTTGCAAGACATGAGACTAGAAGAAAGAATGAAAGGTGCCTATAGGAAAGCAGCCAGCCCTGGAGTTCTCTGTCCCCTAAGCCCACCCGCAGTCTGAGAAGAGCACTGGTGTGGCTGCAGGCGAAGCGTTGATCCCTCTACATCTAATTTTTCTGCAGCTTGCATTCAGATCAGGGGCTGGGCGGGCCCGGCCGAGTTGGGACAGACTGCTTAATATATTTATTGGCTGGTGGAGGGGCCCACCAGGCCAAAGGCAGAGAACTAAACTCAACCAGCCTTTCTGAATTTTATCATACTTTTTTTTTTTTTTTTTTTACTTCTGGTTTGAGGACCTTCTTCAAAACTCTCACTAATGATTAAAAAATAAAGAAAAAAGCTGATTAGCAGAGTTTGAGAAGAGCCATCCGATGATGAATTAGTTGGGGAAGGCAGGTCTCAGGAGCTGTGTCTGCAGAGAAGGGCCTGGAAGATTTGGGTAACGATGTTCAAGTCCCAGGCACTTACTAATCAACCGCCAGGCACTTCACGAACGCTGAGCAGACGCCCTGTGTTGAGTGGGTCGCCTGAGCACTGCTCTAAAGCCACGAAGAAGGTGACTTTAAGAAACAGTGAGGCTGGAGTGATTTAAGGCAGACATGAGAAAGGACTTCCCGAGGCTAACACAGCTCACTGTAGAAATGCAACCACAAGGAACTCAGACCTTTGGTCAGCTTTATTTATTTCAGATTTATTTATTTATTTGAAAGTCAGAGTTACAGAAAGAGAGGATGAGAATGAGAGTGAGAGAGATCTTCCATCTGCTGGTTTACACCCCAGATGGCTGCAATGGCCAGGGTGAGCCAGGCTGAAGCCAGCAGCCAGGAGCTTCTTCCAGGATTCCCACGTGGGTTTAGAGGCCCAAGGACTTGGGCCATCTTCCACTGCTTTCCCAGGCACACTGGCAGAGAGTTGGATTGGAAGTGGAGCAGCTGGAATAGGAACCAGCACCCAATATGGGACTGGTGTTGCAAGAGGTGGCTTTGCTTGCTATGCCACAATGCCAGATTTATCATGAAGAGCCATCTGGCTCTATCCTCACCGATGAGAGGAATCTGGCAAACACAGCACTGATTACAGAATGGAAGACTGAAAGATGAGTGGGTGGGGGTGGCACTCAGTTTGGGCAGTGGCACAGGGTAGGTACAGATGCAAATAGACAAGAGCTTGGCCCCATGGAAGTGGGCACTGGTAAACAGGGCTCCACAAAACTCAGGCACAGAAACAGACTGGACATGGTAGGGGTCATTTCTGGGCTCCTGAGTCAGGGAGCCAGGACAGAAGCAGTGGTTTGAGAGGGTTACGACTGCTCAGGGTGACAGCTTGGAAAGAGAAGGAGCTGGGGAGATGGCACGGTCCTTCAGGGTTCTGGTCTCCCACATCACCCATGGATGTACTACAGAGCCCGTAGCACAACTCGAGTGCTAGTCTACTGCAGTATTTTTTGCATGCAATCAGGCTCTATTTATTCTTCAAATACATGACACGTTGTAATTGTACATGTTTACGGGGTACGGTGTGACTTTTCAATTCAGTCTGTGGAATTATTGATTGCCTGCCCATCCCTCCCCCACACACTAAATTATAAACTCACTGTGGGGAGGGGTCCCATTTGTTTTGTTCTCTGTTGACATCTTATCAGCCAGTGTAGACTGGGGCATTCAGCAGTGCTCCACAAATACGTACCTTTTTTCTCTAGTACTTTATGGTTTTTTATTTTTATGTTTTGTTGAAGGTGGACTTTTTAGATTTATTTGAAAGGCAGAGTTACAGAAAGAGAGAGAGAGAGAGTGAGAGAGAGAGAGAGAGAGAGAGAGAGAGAGAACAAGAGAGATCTTCCATCTGCTGGTTAATCCCCAAATGGCTGCAACAGCAGGGGCTAGGATGGTCCGAAGCCAGGAAACAGGAGCTTCTTCCGGTTCTCCCACAGAGCTGGCAGGGGCTCAAGCACTTGGGTCATCTTCCATTGCTTTTCAAGGCACATTAGCAGGGAGTTGGATCAGTGGAGCAGCTGGGACTCGAACCGGCAACCCATATGAGATGGCAGCGTTGCAGGCAGCAGCTTAACCTGCTGTGCCACAATGTTGGCCCTGGTGCACATTATCTTTTAGCATGTTAGCCAGTTGTGATATTGTTTATTACATGACCTCTTTTCTCTCCACTGATTGGAAAGCCACTTTGAACAAACTAAATTCCTATACATTTCGGGGTGTGTTTCTGAATTTTTTTTTTTTATCTTATTGATCTGGAGAGCTAGCTACACATCTTTCCATGTGCCAGAATCCCACAGTTGTTGTTTTTAAATATTTATTTATTTATTTGGGAGGCAGAGTGACAGGGAGAAAGAGAAAGGGAGAGAGAAAGAGAGAGAGAGAGAGAGAAATATTTACTGCCCAAACAGCCACAATAGCCAGGTCTGAGCCAGGCTGGAGCCAGGAGCCAGGAACTCCATCTGGGTCTACCACCTGAGTATCAGGCCCAGGCACTTGGGCTATCTTCTGCTGCCTTCCCAAGCACATCAGCAGGGAGCTGGATTGTTAGCAGACTTGAACTGCCGTAATGCCAGCCTCCATGAGTGAATGTCAACGAGGAATAGAGTTCAAAGTCTGGTGTTTGGGGCTGGTGCCATGGCGCAGTAGGTTAATCCTCCACCTGCTGTGCCGGCATCCCATATGGGTGCCCGTTCTAGTCCCAGCTGCCCCTCTTCCAATCCAGCTCTCTGCTATGGCCTGGGAAAGTGGTGGAAGATGGCCCAGGTGCTTGGGCCCCTGTACCCACATGGGAGACCGGGAGGATGCATCTGGCTCCTGGCTTCAGAGCAGTGCAGCTCCACCTGTTGTGGCCATCTGGGAGTGACTCAGCGGAGGGAAGACCTTTCTCTCTGTTTCTCCCTCTCACTGTCTATAACTCTACCTCTCAAATAAATAAATAAAATCTTTAAAAAAAATTTTGCGTTCTTTGTTCCTGGTAATTTCAGAGAAGAGCCAACATGTGAAGCAGCTTTGCTAGTTAAGGATGCTTCTTGTTCAGGGTTAGAAAAATGAAGCCCCATTGTGCCTTCCAATCCAATGGTCCTTTGGGTTTTGTCCAGGATGTCCAACATGGGGCAAATGGCACCATCAGGCTGATCTTTTGGGTCACAAAGTATTTCTCCCAACTGGTATTTCCCATCTGAGATGGAGGGGAGTGGCTCCAGCATTCCTAGGACATCATGGCTGGACAGTACAAGTAGACAGCGTCTTTGGTTCAATGGAAAATTATTGACAGTACTGTGATCCAAGCGGTGGGCTGCAGTGGATATGCATGGAGCCCCAGAAGGCCAGTAGGGTTCTGCTAACTCATATAGCTCTGTCAGACCTATGCTGGTGTTTCCATGAGGGAAGCAGAGAGACATATCCTGGACAGATGTGTCTGGGGGAGGTGGGGAACAACTAGTCTTTAAGGCCTGTTTAGCTTTGTCAAAAGCGTGAAGCCTTGGGCAAGCTATTGATTGCACTTCTCTGAATCTCGGTCCTCATCTGTAAACAGACAATAGCAATAATACTGCTTCCTTCTCATGGTGATGGTAAGGGTCATTTGGAAAGCATTTTAGCAACAGAGAAGTACCACCTATTATTTTGTCTTCCCTTGTTTTCTCTGGGGACTCACAGCCAGCTACTGGGTCCTTCATTGTCACTTCTGCAAAAGCCCTTATTTCGAAGCTCATTGCCAGCATCACCTACACAACAAACCAAATATTCCTACCCGAGTTCTCTCTGTCACCACTAGCAACCACAAAACTTGGTAACTTGAGTTCACAGTTGCTAACTTTTTTCTTTGTGTATGTTTCATTCTCCTTCTGACAATTACTACAGTCCACAGACATTTCATGTGTATAACCACCGGGCTTTCTGATTTTGAGTTAACACTGTCAAAGGATTTACAGGGTCTCAGGTATCACCTAGGTCCTGTGCTCTAGACTATGTAGAGGTACAAGGCACACATGTTGACTCTGCAATGGAAGGGTCTCCAATCTGTTTTGAAAAACCCTGAATTTGTGTTTAAAGGAGTTCCAAGGGCACTGTATCTGTTCATTTGAAAAAAACACCGCTCAGTGTTGGAGCAGACACCGTGGGTGCTGGGCTCACTGCTCCTGGGCCATTCATTGTGTGCAGCAATGATTGCAAACATTGGCGACCTTCTTCCCAGTTTTCCTGGGACATGGGCTGGCAATGCTGAGAGTTTAATGCCTTCAGGAGCTGCCTGCAGCCAGAGACGGATCAGAGTTAGTGAGCGCGTACTCCAGCGCCCTTGCACTCTCGGATAATTCTGAGGCACATTCCACACTGTCTCCCAGAGTTCTTCCATGGGATTACATTTCAGCTGCCCACAGTTCAACTGGCTCCTGATTCCTTTCCAGTGGCTTGTTTCCTGCTTCCTTCCCTACTACTGATTCCTGGGATCGCCTTCCTAGTCAACTGCTTTCCCTCAAATCTTTTTCTTGGGGTCTACTTCTGGGGAGATCCAACCCAAAGTGAGTTCGTTCTTTTTTAACTTTTTTTTTAAAATTTATTTGAAAGGCATAATTACAGAGAGAGATAGAAAGTGAGTGAGAGAGACAGAGAGAGAGAGAGAGAGAGACAGAGAGAGACAGGGAGAGACAGAGAGAATCTTTCAATTGCTGGTTTGCTGCCCAGATGGCCACAATGGCTTGGGCTGGACCAGGCTGAAGCCAGGAGTCAAAATTCCATCCAGGTCTCCCACATGGATGACAGGGTCCCAAGCACTTGGGCCATCTTCTGCTGCTTTCCCAGAAGTTGCAGCAGCTGAAACATGAACCGGTGCTCAAATGGGATGCCAGCGTCGCAGGAGGTAGCTTAACACATTGTGCTACTACACCTACCAGAATCAAGCAATTGGGCTTAGGTGTTCAGTGCTACATCAGACAGAGCCACTGACCCCTGTGAGTCTCCAGGTCAGACAGGGAGATGAGATGGGTACAGAACTGTCAATGTGAATACGCACTGTATCTCATTTTCCTAACATTTAAAATGGCTGCTGGCTTGCACACGTGCTCGCTCTCTCACTCTTATACACATACACATACATACACACACACACACACACACTCCACTCTGGGCCAGATGAGCACTATACTCAGTTGTGTGGTAGAACCAGCTTGCTTATGAGAGCTGATTGTTATATTTTTAAGACTTTTTCAAGCAGTTCATTAAACACAGCTATTATTCAACAGGGAAATTACACAATCAAGATGAAATAGATTGTATTAAAAACGGAGGTAATAAACCCTCAAGCCCACCCGTTCCTCTGTGTTTTATGACATTTCACCATTACCTGTGCTCCCGAGATGACTGACGCCTGCAGTGTCTACAGTAGAGACCATATATAGTGGTATACTGCCGCAACTGTCCACCCACGTTTGCCTGCAGTGGAAATCAGTGGGCCCTGATGGGAGTGTTTATCTGGGAGAAACTGGTAAATGCTATAAAGCAGGGAGTGCCCCTCCTCACCCCTGTCTGGGAGAGCTGGTTGTTTAATACGTACTAGCACATCAACCCTATTTTGCCTGGAAGCTGGCAGTGGCCTCCTAACTTGTGTCTGTGAACTCTCCGATGCGCGGCCCAGGGCATCCAGCACACTGCTGCCAATGTGACCCTGCAGGAGGCGGATCCCATTGCACGACCTGCCCCAGGGAGGGTCCCTGGCAGCGTCCTGTCCCGTGCCACAGCCTCACAGATCTGGTCCCCTCCTGCCTGCAGATGCCCTGCCTTTCTCTCCCTTCCTCCTTGTGCCCCATACCACCTTGCTGTTCTCCGAGCCAGTTGCTAAGCTATCTACTGTCCCAGGATTTCTGCCCTTCCTCTTCCTCTGGCTGAGATGAATCCGCTTCTTCTCATCTTAAGTCTCACTCAATCATCAACCTCCCCAGGGAGGTTTTCTCGGACCATCTTCTTCACGTCCACTGCACTCCCTACTTCCAAACCCCCATCCTTCTCCATCCCGCGAGCCTGTCCTCCATTCTCTATTCTGCATTGCTCTTCAAACAACTTTAACACATCTTGCCTATTTACTGGTTGGCTTGTCTACTGTCTCTCTCTTCCCACTACCATGGGAGTGAGCTCCATGCAGGAAGACCATTTACCTGGCTCCTGGCTGTCTCCCCAGCAGCCAGGCCAGGGACTGACATGTGGTGAGTGTGCAGCTGGACGCACCTGTTGGACGAATGGATGCATAATAATGCTTCTACCTTCTCCCCTCCCACTCATTTTTTTTTTTAAGATTTTATTTGTTTATTTATTTGAGAGGTAGAGTTACAAACAGAGAGAAGGAGAGACAGAGAGAAAGGTCTCCCATCCACTGGTTCAATTCTCAACTCGCTGCAATGGTCTGAGCTGGGCTGATCTGAAGCCAGGAGCCAAGTGCCTCTTCTGGGTCTTCCACGCGGGTGCAGGGTCCCAAGCACTTGGGCCATCTTCCATTGCTTTCCCAGGCCACAGCAGAGAGCTGGATCGGAAGGAAAGCAGGCAGGACAAGAACTCGTGCCCATATGGGATGCTGGCACCACAGGAGGAGGCTTAGCCCACTACACCACAGCATTGCCCCCAGCCCCAACACATTCTTCATCCTTCTAGTCTGGTGGCCACCTCCCACCCACCCTCTCCCTCCTCTAAAGCTGCTGCTCCAAGGTCCCTGATGCTTTCTGAGTTGTCACAAGTAACACACTGCCTACTTTTTATCTTGCTGGACTTCTGGGCTACATGTAACTCTGCTTCCCATTTCCTACTTCTTGACACTCTCCCCTATGGTGAACGCACCTGCCCCCATCTACCTGTCCCCCCTTTCCTTCTCAGACTCAGTGGGAGACTGCATCGCCGGTGTCACCCCTTCACCCCTGCCTGAGTTTTTCTTCCTCTTGAATCTGAGCGCATCCTTGTGGTATGCTTTGGCCAGTGGGATGAGGTGGACACAACACCATTCTGAGCCCCATCCAAGAGACTTGTGTATTTCGGCTTGGTTTCTTTTATTTCAACCATCGCCACTGGAAGGGTATTCACTCCGACTAGCTCACTGATTCCTGGAAAAGGGGGTGAGGCAAGAGCTCAGGGGCAGGGTTTCTAAGGCACCCTAGTCAAGCCCAGGCTAGAGGCAGACCCTTGCTGACACAGAGCCACCTGAGTGAGATTGTCAAGGTCAGCCAAGCCTCAGCTGTGTGAGCTCTGGTAGGAAGCCCGATTCGTTGTAAGTTACCGAGTTTTGGAGAGGTTTGTTACGCAGCAACAGCTTTCTTGTGGGGTTTCTTTTCTCTCTCCAGGTCTCTACCACTGTCTTTCTCCTGTCCCCACCCACATGTGGATTCCAGCTCCGGATGCTACATCTGATCCTTGCTGTCCCTGGGGCTTTGAACTTCCACTGGCATGCCTAGGTTCCAAACGGTATGGCCAGCCCTAGCCTTAACCCTCGAGCTCCGCACCCACAGAAACAGTATAGCCATGTGCTGCAAACGACGCTTCGGCAACCACAGACTGCACATTTGATGGTGGTTCCAGTAACACTGCATTGCCCAAGGATGCCATAGCCCCCTGAGCGTGTGTGCCTGCTCTCTGATGCTGGCACTGCGACAACATTACCTGGTGGCCCATTTCTCAGAATGTATGCCTGTGAGGAAGTGACACATGACTACACCTTCACCTGGACTTCCCTCACGCTCCTGAACCTCAGCGTGCCAAAACGAAATACATTTCCCCCATTCCTGTCTCCTGCCAGTCCACTCTGTGGGTCCCGCCCTAATAGTGACACCACCATGCTCCTTGTCACTCCAGAGAGAAAAGAGGGCCTCCTTCTCCTGCTCCCTGTGGTCACTGAACCTCACCTACACCTAAGTAAGCACCCCTTATGAAGAACCCTTGCCATCCCCCGCTGCCTAGTTCAAGCTCTTGACACGTCTCACCTGAGCTACTGCCATGCATGGCCTGCCAACCCAGTGGGCCCCTGGGCCTAGCGGAGGAGAGCAGTCATCTAAAAGAATTCCAAGGGCTGTCACGGATCACAAATCCTTCCTCGAGTCGCCTCCACCAGGTTAGGCCCAGCTCCATCCCTCCCCATAGCTACACTGCTCCTTCCAAGATCTGACACAGAACACAGTGCTTACGTGGATGAACCCTGGGGCTAGCTGCACCCCCTGTGATGAGCCCTGTGACTCATCTCTAAAACAGAGATAATAATGGTACCTCCCTTACAGGGTTTTTCCAAGGGTTAAATAACTGAACATATTTGTAGGGCATCTCGGATGGTGACCAGCAATGGTGACGAACCTAAACATGTTATGGATTGTTATGACTTTTCTTCACATGACATTCTAGTCTGTCATTTACCGTCCTTTCACAGTAGTTGACAAAGCAAAATCTCTTTTGAAGCTGTAAGATAATATAGTCTCATCTTTCTGCCAGCCCTTAATAATAATTGTATTTGGTAATAGAAAATAAAGCACTGTCATGAAGTAATGGTCCATATTAGATAATTATTCTTGTATGTTTAATTTTTCCAAATGATTTATTTGTTTTTAATAATCAACTGAAATCTAAAATATCGGTTTTTTTTTTTTTTTAGTTATGTTCACTGAAATACAATTTGCTAATACAATAGGCTAATCCTCCACCTGCGGCACCGGCACCCTGGGTTCTATCCCGGTTGCTCCTCTTCCAGTCCAGCTCTCTGCTGTGGCCCAGGAAGGCAGTGGAGGATGGCTCAAGTGCTTGGGCCCTGCACCCGCATGGGAGACCAGGAGGAAGCACCTGGCTCCTGGCTTCGGATCGGCGCAGCACACCGGCCGTAGCGGCCATTTGTGGGGAGAACCAACGGAACGAAGATCTTTCTCTCTTTTTCTCACTGTCTATAACTCTCTCTCTGTCTCTCTCACTGTCTAACTCTGCCTGGCAAAAAAAAAAAAATACAATTTGCTTGCAAAATAAATTCACATTTTTTAGAGTGTACATATTGGGGCCGGAGCTGTGGAGCAGTGGGTTAAGCCATCGTCTGCAATACTGGTATCCCATATGGGTACCCATTCGACCAGGCTGCTCCACTTCCAGTCCAGCTCCCTGCTAATGCACCTGGGAAAGCAGCAGAAGCTGGTCCAAGTGCTTGGGCCCCTGTACCCACATGGGAGACCTGGATGAAGTTCCTGGCTTTTGGCTTCAGCCTGGCCCAGTCCTAGCTGTTGTAGCCATTTGGGGATTGAGCCAGCAGATGGAAGATCTTTCTCTGTCTCTGTGTCTCTGTCTTTCTCTCTCTCTCTCTGTAATTGTCCTTCAAACAAACAAATAAATAAATCTTAAAAAATAAACTCTCAGGCTATTAATGTAATAGCCTCTCAATACTTATTCATATTACAGAGTGATCTTTCTAAAACAAATAAAAGAGTGTACAATTTGTTGAGTTTTACCACAGCCACTGAATGATTACTGCAATCAAGATATGGGATGGGGAGGGGGGCTGGCATTGTGGTGCAGCAGGTTAAGCCACCTCTCACAATGCTGGCATCCCATAGTGGTCTGAGTGTTGACTATTCTGCATCTGATCCAGTTTCCTGATAATGCACCTGGCAAGGCAGCAGATGATGGTCCAAATATCTAGGCCCCTGCCACTCATGTGGGAGACCTAAATGGAGGTCAGGGCACTTGGCTTTGGCCTGGCCTATCCCTGGCTGTTGCAGGCATCTAGCAAGTGAATCAGCAATGGAAGATTATCTTTGTGTGTGTACCTTTCAAATAAATAAATAAATAAATCTTTAAAACAAAGATATGAGAGAACATATTATATGGGGGAACATATAACATTGAATCTGTCAGTTAATTTGCCCATGCCCCATGTCAGAGTGCCTGAGTTCGATTCCAGTCCCCAACTCCTGGCTCCAGCTTCCTGCTAATGAGGTCCCGGGAGGCAGCGGCAATGGCTCAGGTAGCTGGGTTCCTGCCACTCTTGTGGGAAAACTGGACTGCATTCAGGCTTGTCTAGCCCTTGCCATTGCAGACATTTGGGGAAGTGGATCAGCAGATGGGAATTCTTAATTTTTAAATAAAAATGCAAAAAAAAAAGGGCATCTGTATTAAACATGTGCAGACTTTTTTCCCTTGTCATTATTCCCTAAACAATTGTAGGATAATGACAGTTTGCAAAGCTTTCACATTGTATGAGGTATTAGGTACACAGAAAGATGTGAGTAGGTTATGTGTAAATACAAGGCCATTTCATAGAAGGGATTTGAGCATATGTGGACTTTGGTATCCACAGGAGGGAGGGGATAAGCCCCAGCCCTCCATGGATACTGAAGCACAAGTGTATTGGTACCAAATCCTCCTGCCAGGATCTGGTCCTTGGTACACTGAAACATGGATGGGCCCTGAGCAGACGGCTCCTTTCTGGATCTATGAGTCACCCTGTGCTGCTTACCCAGCTCGGTGGTGTATCTCAGGTACTCAACAAACACCAGGAACAAAGGAATGAATGTCAGAGCAGGGAGGGGCTGTCCTGGAGGTGTTCACCATGTCCAGAGAAGTTAACTGGCTCGTCCAAGGGGAAGGAGGACTAGCTGGTCGCCAGCGTCAGCCAGAAGCTAAGGTTCTTGACTTTTACGTCAAGCTGGCAGTCACTGCTGAAGAATGACTGGGTGCCGAGCGCTAATCCAGGTTAATTCCTGTTGATCAATCACTAAAGCGCTAAGGAACTGCTGAGATTAAAATTCCTAATGAATGGTTAATTTCAACCCAAGTCCTCTTTATTCCCTCATGAAGGCTTGTATTTCCCGATTTTCCTAACAATCAATACAGTCCCAATGACAAATGGGGGGAGGGGTGACAATGTCCAAGAAATAGATGTTAAGAATGGGATTCAGCAGCCACAGGGGCCGGCTCAGGCAGCCCGCGGCCCTTTTTGGCCTCTTGGAAACCTAAATTCAAAGAACCTGGCTTTGGCTCACGTTTAAAGGGTTCGTTTTAAGAGACATTATATGGTGAAAAACCAAGCCCCATACACCCATACACACCCATACACACACACACACTATTTGAAAGGAAGACATCTTCCATGCACCGGTTCACTCCCCAAATGCTGGCAAAGCCAGGGAGCCCAGAACTCAATCCAGGTCTCCCACGTGGACAGCAGGGACCCAGGGGCTGGGGCCATGGTCACCTGCTGCTCCTCAGTGTGCACAGGAGCTGGACTTCACCCAGGCGGCCATCCAGGGACTCCAAAATGGGCTGCGGGTATCCCAGGTGCCGTCTCAACTTTCAGGCTTAGGCGCATTGGTTAGTAAGAGCAGAAAGGCCTGTGATGAGGAAGCAGTGAGGAAGCGCAGGGTTCCGGGGTATGGGCGAACCCCCTTAGGCCACAGCCCATCACACGGGGCAGGGAGGGCGTCCTGAGGCGGACGGCGGCCCCAGACCCTCTGTGCCTCAGCGAGACCCTCCCCGACACTGCAATGCCGTCCACCTCCATTCCTCCTGCACCCTCTGGCCCTTCTACCCCGCGTCCTCCATTTGCTCAAGGAAAGTCCTTCCGGTGCCAACAGCAATCTCTCCGAAGGTAACGACTTACCCTCTTGGGCAAAACCCATCCTCTTTAGCCGGGGGACCCCAGGGGGCGCGGGCTGCTTCAGGGGCAATCAGCTGGCTCGCCAGAAAAGCATTTTCACTGGCCGCTCGCGGATCTCGCCGCCTCAGCCCCGCGGCGTCCCGGGCTGCCGGGATTCGAACATTCCGCAGCCCGCCCAGTCAGAGCCGGCCCGCACGTCAGCGACCGCATGAGGGCCGCGGGGCCTGGAGTGGGCCGGCCCGGCCGCTGACCTCCTCGATGTGGGCGGAGCGTGCCGGCCCCGCCCCGCCCCCGCGCACAGCCGAGCGCGGCGCAGCGCGGCCCCGCCCCTCACCGGCCCCGCCCCCTCGTGGCTCCCCGCAGCCCCTCCCCTCTTCCATTGGCCGAGGCGGAGACCCTCCCCTTTGTCCAATGGCCGCCGCCGCGGCTCGGCCGCCCGCGTCCTGACTGGCCGGAGACCGGCAGAGTGGCGGGGAGCGGGCCAATGGGGAGCGGCGGCTCGATGAATGGCTGGCCCGGGTGGGGAAGGCAGGAGGCGGCGATCCCGGCGGAGGGGGCCGTTCGCCAGCTCCGAGGCAGAAAGTGCCACGACTCCACACGCGCGCACGCAACCAGCGAGCGGCCGGAGCGGACGGCGGACGGGGCGGACGGCGTCGGGGTCGCGGCGCCTGCAGCTGTTCGAGGGCGGCTTCCCGGCGGAGGCTCAGTCGGCTCCTCTCTCCCGAGTCTGTGGCGGCGGCGGCGGCGGCGGCGGCTCCTGCGCTCTCCTTCTCCCTCCCGCGTCTCCGGCTGCAGGTAAGAAACTTGGCTGGGCCCTGCAGCGGCGGCTGCCGCGGCGGCGCGCGGGCCGGGCCGGGCCGTCGGGGCGCCGGGGCCGGCCGCGCAGCGCCGCGAGTGACACGTCTCCTTGGCGGCCCCTCCCCCGGCGGCGCCGGCCGGCCCGCCCGCCCGCCGTGGCCACGGCCGCCGACCCTCAGGGTCGCTCTCGGCCGGGAGGGCGTGTGGCGGGCCCGAAGCTCGTGCAGGGGCGGCGGCCGAGCGCGCCGGGCCGGGCGGACTCCCCCCTCAGCCCTGGCCGTCGGGGGCCCCGGCCGCGGCGGTGCGACGTGGCGACCCCTCCCTCTCAGGCCGGACCGTCGGGCCGGCCCGCGCGCTCCCAAGTTGGACGAAGAAAGTTGGCGGCGGGGCGGGGCGCGCACAGCTGGCGGAGGAAGGGGTTAAGTTTCGGGAAGCGGCGGGATGACGTTGCCGGGCTGGAGTCCGGGCCGGAGGGGTGTGGGGGGGGGGGGCGCGGGCGGAAGGCGGCGGAGGCCGGCCGAGGGGTAGGGGGTGGGGGGAGCGGAGAGCGGGATTGAATGAGGGGCCCGCGGGCCGAGCTCGCCCACCTGCGGCCCGCAGCCGGGGGGTCGCTCGGGGGGCTCGGGCGGGTCCCCGACGGGGCGGACCGGGGCCGCGGCGCTCGCCTTGCGCGCCCCCGGGGGCTGTCCGGGGCGCGGACGCCCGGGACAACTTCCCGGAGTGCGGGAGGCGGCTCCCTGCTCCCCCTGGCGGCGGGGCCGAGAGCACCGTTCCCCCCTCCAGCGGGGCCGCGCGGAGCCCGGCGCGAGGGCGCCCGGCCGGGGCTGGGGGGTGGGGGGACGGGGGCAACCCAGGCCCCGCCAGATGAATGGGCCGGCGGTGCCAGGCCCGGGCGGATGCGGGCACCTCCGGCCCGGCCGGCCAAGCGCTCTGGCAGCCGGCCTGACGTCCGCGCCGACGCACCGGGCTCTCCAGCCGAGCCCTGGGCAGGAGAGGGCGGCTGCGGCCGCCGCTTGCGGTGGGGGCGCCTGGGGATGCTTTAGGGCTCCCTTCGCGGATTATCTGCGGGACGTTGCCGCTCCGTGTGGTGCTGTGGCTCTCCACTTCCCCGTTTCTGCAAGACACAACTCCTGAAAACTCTTGTGCTGGAGGGAGCAGCTTGGAGAGCCGGTGCACGGTAGAAATAGCAACAAGTGAGGGCCACAGGAGTCCCCGCGCTGGCCAGGTCACACCCTAACCCCTGCGAGCCTTATCTGTAGCCTGGAGATAGGACCACCCGCCCAGAACAGGGTCAGGGGAGCTGCCTGCGGGGAAGTGCCCAGGCCTTGTGCAAACACGAGACAGTTTGGCAATAACTCCGGAGGTCAGAGGTCAGCGGAGACTGGGAGGCACCGAGGAAATGAAACTTTGGAGGCTCTCTGGAGCTTCCCAGGTCACTGTTGGCTCAGCATGTGCTGGAACCTTCCGGGTAGGGGGCGGCTGGCTGGCCTGCAGTGGGGCCTAGTGAGGCCTCCCATCCCGGGTCAGAACTGGGCCAGCACTCCTGGGAAGACACCGTGGGGCCGGGAGCATTCCCCCACCATCCCTGCCTCCCCTCCATAGGCGTTTCCAAGCGTCCCTGTGGCTCTTCTCCCGGGGAACCTGAACCCAGAAGCCCCTGTGGTCCCGCTGGGTGCTGCTGTGACCGGGGCTGGCTGACTCGCCGCTGACCTTTCCTGAGGTCAGCCCCGCTGTCCCTTGCAGAAGCTCCTGGAGGTGCCACTTCCCCTGCTCCTGACGCACGGAAGGGAAGCTGGGGGCTGCCGGGTCAGGTTTCCATGTCCGAGCCACGCAAACCTGACTTCGCAGGCACCTCTGCCAGTTGACCCCTGGAGGCCAGGATGGGGGGGGAGGGGCTCCTGAGGTGTAGGAGCAGAGGGGTCTGTGTGTGTGACAGAACTGTGCATGGCCATTGGCTGTCTACAGAGACTGAGAAGTCGGAGTTGGTACCCTAGCGTGTGAATGTTTTTGTTGATGGGAGAGTTTTAAATAAATCCCGAATCGAGTCACATTTGAGCAATTATGCTCTTTGCCGAAATGAGCCCTCACTCTACAGGCTGCAATAATTACATAGCACCAAGCTCAGGGTAAGTGGTTGCGTGCCAGTGATTTAATTGGAATATTGGTTTATTTTGTAGCAGTGACACCTTTTAAAGGTGTCAGAGCCCTGGACTCTTCCTCTCCCTGGGGAGAGGCAGAGGGTCAGCAGTTCTTCCGAGACACCAGAGTTCTCTGCTAAAATCTTATTTCTGAATACAGTCAGCCAGAGTGTTCAGGCCGAGGCTGGGCCATCCTTCGGCCCATCCTAGGCCTGCGGTGGCTAATAGTGATTGCGAGAGTACACGCCGTCCCTGTGAAGGGTTCCTAGTAGCTATCCAGATATCTCAAGGGAGACATGAAGCTGAGCCCAAACTGATCTTTAAGGTCTACTGTTTAGAATCGGGTTCCCAGTGCCATGGGGCAAGTGTGGTTGCTGCCCGCTGAGTGCCAGGCGACTGTCAGCTCTGCCCCTGTTGCCCTGTGGCTAGCACTAGTGAGGCGGTAAGGACCCTCCTGAAGATCCTGCAGGACGGTGTAGTTGCAGCTTCCTGGACAGCAGTGGCCTCCAGGAGGACAGAGGACGGAAGAGCAGCAGCAGGAAGATGGGCAGTGGATCAAAACGTGGCCCTGCCAGGAGGTGTTTGCGTTGCTGGACACTTAGGGAGTGACACCTGGCTCTCAAGACGCTGCTGTCTGGAATGGTGTTGTCCCCCACACATAAAGCTGTTTAAGTTTAATTTTGAAACAATTACAATTGAAAAATATTAGAAATTCTGTTTCTTAAGTCCATTAGCCCCATTTTCAAGTGCTCAGCTGTCACACCTTGGTCAATGTGAGTTTAGATCTTTTCCATCCACACAGGAAGTTCTTTTGGCCAGCACCTGTCAGTGGGTAGCTGGTGTTTTTGAAACGTTTAGGTCTCACTGTTCCATTTGATCATGGAGAACTTTGTGATGTTCAACCATATGAAACCGCTCATTTTGTAAGTAAAAAACGGCCAGCTGGCGACAGTTCATCCCCTTCAGCCCAGCAGGATGTTCCCTTTGGAAGGCATGGGTGCTGCTCCCGGTATACATGGTAAGCTGCACACCCAGAGAAAAGAGGGGAACAGGGGGAAGGCACAGATGGGCTCCGTCCCGCAGAGATGTTTACCCAAACCAGCAGCGTCAGAGTGGTCCAGTGTACCACACATGGAAAATAAATAGGTGTTAGGTAGAAAGCATATGGCCTGCAAGGAAAGTAAATATTTAATTCTACATGAGCGCGCTGGGTGAGGAAAGCCACTTTAGCATTTCAGAAAATTAACGCGGGACTTCCTAGAAGGGTGTTTTCTTAGGCAGACAGATGCTGAATAAACCTCCCAAAATGGGCATTTTGCCCCTACCCCCCCATTTAAAAATCAGACATCTCCACTGCCTTCCCTTTATTTTTTATTTTTCAAAAAGATGTATTTATTTATTTATTTGGAAGGCACAGTTACAGAGAGGTGTAGAGAGAGAGAGAGGTCTTCCATCCACTGGTTCATTCCCCAGATGGCTGCAATGGCCAGAATTGCGCTGATCCAAAGCCAGGAGCTTCCTCCTGATCTCCCACATGGGTGCAGGGGCCCCAAGGACTTGGGCCATCCTCTACTGCTTTCCCAGGCCATAGCAGAGAGCTGGATCGGAAGTGGAACAGCTGGGACTCAAACTAGCTCCCATGTGGGATGCCGGCCCTGCAGGCAGTGGCTCTACCCGCTATGCCACAGCGCCAGCTCCTGTCTTCCCTTTGAAGAATGTGCATCTCCCCACTCATCCAACCACAGGCAGCAACTTTGATTTAGAAAGAACATTTTGCAGTTTGTAAGTTATTATGGCAGAACCAAAATACCTGCTTAGTCCTCATAGCTCACATATTCGGATAGTACTGGAGTTTTCCGAACTGGCTGGTGCAAATCGTTGCCAGGTCAGGGAGTGCCTACAGGGCTCTGTTAATGCTCCTTATAACTTGGAAAGGATCTCTGGAGGAATTTGGGAATTCTCGGTTGTGCCAGTGGGCTTATTTTCGTGCTCTGCATCAAAAGACCTAAAACTGCAGTTTAAACAAAGAACCTCAAATGATGAGCAGCGAGTTAATCTCTTGTTGGCTGGAGAGGGGACCCACTGAGATTGTGCCAGAAGATAACCAGCTATTTATAGTGATTATGAGTATCAGCTGCTGACTCAAAAGTTGGACGAGAAAACTGTCTTGAACCCAAACTTTTGCCCCTGTGCCCTAACCCCGGGCAGGGTATAAACAGACAAGGTCAGTGTTGGCCATCTGGACTCAGAGGCCAAGCTGGTGTCCTGTGTGGACGGAACTGGGCCTGCCTAGGACATTTTTTGTTGTTGTTTTGCCAAGTCCACATTATTAAGCAGTTGAACCACCTTTTAAAAAAATGGAGAATTTCTTCCATTAAGACTAAGATTTGGGGGCTCTCCTGGGGAAAAGCGAGAATTTCTGGCTGCTCTGCGTCGGGCTTCTCAGGTGGTGACTGTGTACAGGATGCGCTCTGGGGTTGGCAGTCCCTGGGGGAGGTTTGGGGGCATCTGGTGTAACCTGGTGGGTCACCAGCATCTTGCACTGAGTCCCAGGCCAGGGGGTAGGGGTGGGATGGGGCGGGCAGTGAGACAGGCACTGGTGGAAGTCCTCATCCTAGAAGTGAGCGGTGTGGCCTTGGGGTGACGTCTCCTTGGGCTTCAGTATCCATGTGTAAAATGGAAGGAGACCAGATGGCCCCATCTTTGAGCCCACACACCTCAATTCCGGCTTGAAGCCTCGCCCTGTGAGCCCTGACTCTCAGCTCCGCCTTCCACAGAGAGCTAGAGGCTGGCCCTTCCCACCTCTGCTGGTACCTCCTGCTCCAGACTCCCCACTTGCCTGGTCACTGCACCTGCCTCTGAAGTGACCTCCTGGCTTCTGCCCTCGCCCCCTGCCCCCCTGAGCAGACCACATCACTCCTCTGTGAAAGACTGCCCTTGGCCAAAGTCCACGACGGCCTCCACGGCTCGACTTTTCGCCCTGGCTTCATTCCTACCACCCCTCTTGTTCCTCCAGCACACCCCTGCTTCCGCCTGCCCACAGGTGGCTGCGTGGCCACTTCCCAGGTCTGCAGGTCTGTTGCCCACCTTACTTAAGTGATAGCCCCACACGCCCTGCCCCTTAGCTCCTGCTCCCACTTCTCCCCAGCACCTCCTGACACATCCCGTTGTCTGACCGACCTTGTTGTCCCCCCGCTGCCACTGCAGCGGGCTCTCTGCCCAGGCAGGGACATCCCTGTCCTGCTTCCCGAGGCGGCCCCAGGGTTGAGACCGGAGCCTGGTGCGCGGTAGATGCCCCGTTCATGCTGAGCTGGTGGTGAGCTGGTTTCTAGCGCTTACGTGCCATGAGGATATTTAGCCTGAAGTAGCCTGGATTCCTAGAGCATCAAGTATAAACACAAAAACATATTCCAGAGCGAGTGATTTCTGGATTGCCTCCAGTCTGGCTGCAGTTGGGAAATGGGCAGGAAGGCGGTGGAGGGTGCTGTGGCATACCAGGAGAGGCAGGGGCCTCAGCGAGCCTCTGGGAAAGTGGGGGCGTGCTCTCTCCTGGGCACCTAAGCCCCCAGGGCTTCCTGCTGCTTCCCAGGTGCCCCCACTGACTGGGTGGGCCTGCAGAGTGACAAGCATGGCCCTGAGGACACACTGCCCGTGACACAGAGTGGTGCTTTGGGTTTGAACAGTGCGCTGGCTTGCGTGCGATTGTTCCTCAGCGGGTGGAGGGAGAATTCTTCTGGCCTTGGCCAGACTTGGTCAGGTGAAGGTGCGAGTCGTTGCCAGGAGGCCTCTCCTCTGAGGCCTTTTGTGTGGAAGTGGCTGCAGGGGAGGGCGAGGGCTGAGGTGGGGTAGGCTGGCAGCTAAGAGTGGATCCCAGGCCTGGCTTCCTCCCTCTTCCTCCTCCTCTGCCGCTTCTGATTTGAGGCAAAGAAGTGGAGAGTGGACCCAAGGCTCCCGAATTGCGGGCACGTCAGAGCCGTTCTGTGTGCGTGCAGCGGTGAGCCCCTTGTTCCCGCCCAGGTGGTATGGTTTTTCTGGAATTAAAGTGCACCTCTCAAGCACATCAGACAGTTTTGTTTTCAATTCAGACTGAGCCTGAAGAGGACTGAGATACTGCTTTATTTCTGTGGAATGTGTTTTTATTTTCCTGTTGGGTCTAGGTATTTATAGTAATTAGCAAAGTTGTAATTTCCAGAGCTTAATTGTAATCACAGTGAGTGAAAGAAGAACTCAAAGAATAAATGAGTTATTGACACTCCTAGTGAAAACTCTTAGGAGTGACGTGTCAAGAGACAGCCAGCCGGTCTGCTTCAGCCACGGCCCTGGAGCCCAGCCAGGGGCTTAACGTTTCAGCTGGGAGATCCTGCACCTTTTCCTGTCCAGCTTGTGAGACTGAGGAGGACAGTGCAGAGGGCCTGGCCGCAGGTCAGCTCAGGGTCTGGGGGCTCCAACCTGTCACTGCCCTCATCACACCAGGAGGTGATACCTGCCTTGGCTCTGGTCCCAGTGCTGCCTTTCGGAGGAACGGTGTTATGTGTACGTGAGAGTTGGGAAGGGCAGTAGGAACTGTGTCCTGGGACAGATTCTTCAGGCCCTGAAGGTGCCGCTCCTTCAAGATCCGCAGGGCACATTTTCCTGGCAAGGATGACGCACCTGTTGCACTCTTTACCGAAGTAAAATGTGGATGTACAGGCGAGTGCACTGTTGCTGCATCTGCTGCTCCGCACCCAGACTGAGCGCCCTTGTGTAGCCAGCGGATGCAGAAATAGGTGCTCTCGCCCCTCCCTCCGCTCTGGTTGCTGCCGTCCTGGACTTGAACTGGCTGCGAGTGGAATCCTGGGCCATGTGCTGTTTGTGGTGGGGATGGTCGTGCGTGCGGTCCTTCTCATGACCATGCCAGTGTGTGGCTATGTCACAGTTCCTCCATTGAGCGCTACGTGGGTACTTGGAGAGCTCCCAGCCAGGGGCCGTTATGGGCCACCCTGGCATAGACGGTCTTGCCCTGACTTTCAGGGAACATTTGTACACATGTCCGTCCAGTCTTTGTGTCTACAGTGGAATTGTGGGCCGTGGGAGGCAGGTGCTCAGCTTTAGATCACGGTGCTGACTTTTTTCCCAACATGCTTCTACTGATTCCTACTCCCACCCACAGTATATGGGAGTTTGGCGTGTATTATAAAATGGCTGACTTTAAAAAGGAGCCACAAAGAAGCTTGAGTTACAACTGATGATAAGTAAGAACCTTTCGGCTGGCACTGCAGCTCACTTGGCTAATCCTCCGCCTGCGGCACTGGCACCCCGGGTTCTAGTCCCGGGTGGGGTGCCAGATTCTGTCCCAGTTGCTCCTCTTCCAGTCCTCTGCTGTGGCCCAGGAAGGCAGTGGAGGATGGCTCAAGTGCTTGGGCCCTGCACCCGCCTGGGAGACCAGGAGGAAACACCTGGCTCCTGGCTTCAGATCGGTGCAGCTCGCCGGCCGAAGCAGCCATTTGGGGGGTGAACCAATGGAAAAAGGAAGACCTTTCTCTCTGTCTGTCTGTCTCTCTCTCTCACTAATCTGCCTGTCAAAAAAAAAAAAAAAAAGTAAGAACCTCAGGCATGCAGAGGTTCTCTACTGTCTGAGGTGGGACTGTTGGGCTGCAGAATTTGTTAATCGAAGCCCTTTGGAAAGGGCTTGTTTGAAGATCAAGATCTATTTGAAAGGCAGAGCAATAGAGAAGAGAAAGCACATACAAGAGATCTCCCATCCACTGGTTCACTCCCCAAATGGCTGCAACAGCCTGGGCTGGGCCAGGCCAAGCCAGGAGCCCAGGACTCCATCCATGTTCCCCACATGGATGGCATGGGACCAAGTACTCGGGCCGTCTTCTGCTGCCTTCCTGGGCACATTAGCAGGGAGCTGGATCAGAGTGTTAGCAGAGCAGCTAACGCTCAAACTGGTGCTCCTGTATGGGATGCTCACATCGGCAGCAGCAGCTGAACCACTGTGCCAGGACGCCGGCCCTGTGATAAGCTAGTTCTTAACCATAAATCTGAGTGGAAGGGTGTTAAAAGAAGGGTGTGCCACAGAGCTCTAATCTTGAGGTTGAGTTTTTCATCAGACACCGCCAGCCCCTAAGTTGATTTCTTCTTCTTCTTCTTCTTTTTTTTTTTTTTTTTTTTTTGACAGGCAGAGTTAGAGAGAGAGAGAGAAAGGTCTTCCTTTTTCCGTTGGTTCACCCCCCAAATGGCCACTATGGCCGGCGCGTTGCGCCAATCCAAAGCCAAGAGCCAGGTGGGCCCAAGAACCTGGGCCATCCTCCACTGCCTTCCTGGGCCACAGCAGAGAGCTGGACTGGAAGAGGAGCAACCAGGACAGAACTGGCGCCCCAACTGGGACTAGAACCCAGGGTGCTGGCACCGCAGGTGGAGGATTAGCCTATTGAGCTGTGGCGCGGGCCCCCTAAGTTGATTTCTTAAAAATAAGGAACCATCAGTGGGGGTCCCAGACTTCATTCTGCCTTGGCTGTCACATTTCTAACTGGAGCGTTGCCCACTCCCCTCCAGGGCTTGGTGGTGGCGAGGTTCTCCTGCCAGACTGCCTGTCACCTACCTCCCTATTTTCCCACCTGCCAACCTCCCCATCCTGGGACTGTGGCCTTTCCTGTGCATGTCAGATCTGTACAGCACAGCTGACCCTCCAGTCAACCAGCCACGGGGGCTCCCCCCCCCCCCCTTTTTTTTTTTTGACAGGCAGAGTGGATAGAGAGAGAGACAGAGAGAAAGGTCTTCCTTTTTGCCGTTGGTTCACCCTCCGATGGCTGCCGCGGCCGGCGTATCTTGCTGATCTGAAGCCAGGAGCCAGGTGCTTCTCCTGGTCTCCCATGCGGGTGCAGGGCCCAAGCACTTGGGCCATCCTCCACTGCCTTCCCGGGCCATAGCAGAGAGCTGGCCTGGAAGAGGGGCAACCGGGATAGAATCCGGCGCCCCAACCGGGACTAGAACCCGGTGTGCTGGCATCGCAAGGCAGAGGATTAGCCTGTTAAGCCACGGTGCCTGCCAGGGGGCTCCCTTTTCTTTAGGACTTGGTCCAAGGTGGGGCCGGCGCTTCGGCATAAAAGGTTAAGCCCCCACCTATGGCTCTGGCATCCCATATGGGTGCTGGTTTGAGTCTCAGCTGCTCCATTTCCAATCCAGCTCCCTGCTAATGCACCTGGGAAAGCAGTGGAAGATGGATCAAGTGCTTGGACCCCTGCACCCACGTGGGAGACCTGGAAGACACTCCTGGCTCCTGTTTTCAGATTGGCCCAGCCCTGGCCGTTGTGGCCAGGGGGGAGTGAACCAGCAGATGGAAGATGCCTTTCTCTCTCTCTCTCCTTCTCTCTCTGTATCTCTGGATTTCAAATATAAATTTTTTTTTTTTTTTAAAGGCAAAAAAAAAAAAAAAAAAAAAAAAGACTTGGTGATTGGGCTTTGGTTTGGCTGCGAGTGGCAGCAGTGCCTCGGACCAGTTAGTTTAAAGATAGAAGGGCACTGGTGATAGGTGGCGTCTGCTGACTTGGAGGTGAGCTGGGACAAGTTCTAGGTAACAGAGGAAAAACACCTTCTGATAAACATCGAATGGCCCAAGAGACAGAGACAGATGGTGAAAAGAATGCCCAAAAGGATAAACAGGACCTGAGGGCCTTGGCTAGGCTTTGATAGCATCTCCTGACACAGGGCACACTGATCAGAGAGGCAGCAGGATGGGAGATACCCCCTCCATACACACACACACCCATGAGCTGGGAGCCACAAGGAGGAGGTGGTTGGACGTAAGCACTTTTCATACCCTAGAGGTGGGATGGGTGGGAGGATGCGCCCTGGGCAGAGTGCTCCTGGCCCATCCTGCAACAGGCAGACCTTCATCCCAGGCTCAGCAAGTCCCCAGGTATAATTATGAGAGGAAGGCAAACTGTCCCTCCTAAGGAAGGATGCAAAGCATGGTGAACGATGACTGGCGGGAGCAGATCTGTGAAAACACAGATAACGGGGTTCACACAGATTTTAAACAGTGCCACTTACTAAAGTAATGGGTAAGATTGAAATTATCTAGAGGAACAGGAAACTATAAAATGAGCGCACCAGGTACAACTCCATAGACTTGACATTCAGTTAATTGTAAAAATCCAGAGGATGGATTTATCAGCAGATTAGACAGAAGTGAAGAGAACAAATGAACCGGAAGAGCAGAAGAAAACAGAATTTGTTTTAGAGAACCGAACAGAGGGTGAAAACCAATTAAGAATCCAAGAGAACAGACTGAGAAGTGTGTCTGATTGGGATTCCAGAAGAGGAGGAGGGCAGAGCCAGTGTTTGAAGAAACGCTAGCTGAGAAGTTTACAGAATGTGTAAGACCTGCCTCCCCACCCCCAAAAAAGAGCAAAACCAAGCCGCTGGGAACTGTAGATCGCTCAGTGATAGGGCAACTGCGAGGAAGCATTCAACCGTGAGGGTGAAGAGATCATTTAAACACAGACCCGCAGTTCCTGACAGGTCTGAGGAAAGGAGATTGGATATTCCTGGAAGGATGGTGTTGCCACAGAAAAAGTGAGCTATAACAAGGAGTAAGGAGGATGCTTCATATTCAGACGGTGCTGAACTAACACTGGGGAATCAGCATCAAAACAAACATGTAAGTCAGAAGAGGTAATGGGATTAATGCAGGGAGGGGTAAAGGTTTTGTTAATTTTGAATTTTGTAAATCCTGCATTTATTTTAAGGACAATTATTAGAGGGGAGAAACAGTACAGTAGAGTGGAAAAATGGAATATTCTAAACAATCCAAAAAAGATAAGAAAGGAGGCCCCCCCCCAAAAAAAAAAAAAAAAAAAACTCCCAGACGGGTGTGAAATGGCACAAAACAAAATTACAGATCTAAACCTAAATATATTAGTGTTCTTATTACATACAAGTTAACTAGATACTCAAGTGAAAGATATTCTGCTAGATTTTAAAACTCTTATTCTTGGGCTGTTTACAAGAAACGGGATAAAAATAAAAGAGTAGAAGAAGATATATGATAAAATACTATTTAAAGAAAACATGTTAATGTTACATAAAATCAAATTTAAGGTGAAAACAAGCATATTATAGAGGGTCACTCCAAAATGATAAAAAGTAAATGCATTTGGAAGATTTAGCAATTTGAACTTGGTATATTTATTAGCACAATCTCAGTTCATAAATTGATAAGAAGTAGACAAATCTATAATCATAGAGAATTTTGGTGCATCCTGTTAGTAATTGACAGCTAAACAGACAGCTCAAGGATTTTTGAACAAAACAGTAAAAGATGTGGTCTCTATGTAATCATATACAAATAAAACACTGTAGCTGTGCATACTCTAAAATTTTCAGGTTGGTCATACCTCTGCCTCAGTGTTAACTTTCAGCAAATGCTAAGGGATTGAGAGCATACAAAGCAGGTATCCTCCCTTTTTTTTTTTTTTTAAAGATTTATTTATTTATTTTAAAGATTTATTTATTTTACTTGAAAGAGTTACACAGAGAGAGAAGGAGAGGCAGAGAGAGAGAGAGAGAGAGGTCTTCCATCTGCTGGTTCACTCTCCAGATAGCCGCGACGGCCGGAGCTTGGAGCCAGGAGCCAGGAGCCAGGAGCTTCTTCCAGGTCTGCCATGCGGGTGCAGGGGCCCAAGGACTTGGGCCATTTTCTGCTGCTTTCCCAGGCCAGAGCAGGGAGCTGGATCAGAAGTGGAACCGCTGGGTCTCAAACCGGTGCCTGTATGGGATGCCGGCCTGCAGGCGGTGGCTTTTACTCGCTATGTCACAGCACTGGCCCCCTATTTATTTGAAAGTCAGAGTACACACAGAGGGAGAGGCAGAGAGAAACAGAGATTGCAGTTTTCAATCTGCTGATTGACTCCTCAATTGGCTGCAATGGCTGGAGCTGCACCAATCCAACGCCAGAATCTAGGAACCAGGAACTTCTTCCAGGTCTCCCATGCGGGTGCAGGGGCCCCAGGGACTTGGGCCATCTTCTGCTACTTTCCTAGGTCATAGTAAAGAGCTGTATTGGAAGTGGAGCAGCTGGGACACAAATCAGTACTCATATGAGATGCCGGTGCCACAGGTGATAGTTTTACCCACTATGCCTTAGTGCTGGCTCCAGCAGGTATCTTCTTAATTGAAGTAAGCAGAACTATAAATAGAGATAGAAAAGATGCATGTATTTGCAAATTTTAAAATGCTTCTCATTTATTTGTAGGTCAAAAAAGTAATGACAGAAAATGTTTTGAAATCAATGATAATGAAACTATGGCAAAACTTGTAGAATATAGTTAAAATATTATGTATTTTAAATACATTTAAAAAGAAAAAAAGATGAAAATTAATGAGCTTGGGCTGGTGTTGTGGCACAGCAGGTTAAGCCACTGCCTGTGATGCCTGCATCCCATGTAAGCACTGGTTTAAATCCTGGCTGCTCCATTTCCCATCCAGCTCCCTGCTAATAACCTTGGAAAGTAGTGGAGGATGGCCCAAGTGCTTGGGTCCCTGCAACCGTGTGGAAGATCTGGATGGAGTTCTAGGTTCCTGACTGCCTGGCTCCCCACTCCCTGAGGCTATTTGGGGGAGTGAACCAGCAGATGGATTGAAGATCTCTCCATCTCTCTCTCCTTCTCCCCCTCACCCCCTCTGCCTCCCCCTCTGCCTCTCTCTCCCTCTACATTTCCCTCTCACCCTCCCCCTCCTCTCTCCTTCCCTTTCTCCCTCTCCTCTGTAACTCTGCCTTTCTTTTTTTTTTTTTTGACAGGCAGAGTGGATAGTGAGAGAGAGAGAGAGAGAGAGAGAAACAGAGAGAGAGGTCTTCCTTTTTGCCGTTAGTTCACCCTCCAATGGCTGCTGCAGCCAGCACACTGCACTGATCCGAAGCCAGGAGCCAGGTGCTTCTCCTGGTCTCCCATGCGGGTGCAGGGCCCAAGGACTTGGGCCATCCTCCACTGCACTCCCGGGCCATAGCAGAGAGCTGGCCTGGAAGAGGAGCAACCAGGATAGAATCCGGCGCCCCAACAGGGACTAGAACCCGGTGTGCCGGCGCCGCAAGGCGGAGGATTAGCCTGTTAAGCCACGGAGCTGGCCATAACTCTGCCTTTCAAGTAAGTCTTTTTAAAAAATTAATGAGCTAAGTACCTATCTTGATATTACAAAAGGCAAAATAAATCTCAGTTGGAAGGAAGCAACAGTGGGAAAGAATTTATGAAACAGGAAACTAACATACAATAAGGAAGCCTAACAAAGCCAAAGCCAAAACTTCATTCTTAAAAAAGATGGATAATATTTAAAAATTTCAAGCAAAATTGATCTAAAAAAATGCATAGGTAGTATCAGGAATGTAAAATGGGACTTCATGACAGATGTTGTAGACATTAAATAAGTTATGTAGGAAATGTGCTAAAGAAAAATTAAAAATTAATGCCACTTTGTATAATTAAAAATATTTAAATGATTGAGAGGAGGAAGGCTATCCACATTTCATGCATAGAGAGCCTTGTTTTTTAAGTAATTTTTTTTGAAAGAGAGGAGAGACAGAAATCTTCCATCTGCTGGTTTACTCCCTAAATGGCTGCAACAACTGGGGCTGGGCCACGCCAAAGCCGGGAGCCTCTGGATCTCCCACACGGGTAGAAGGGGCCCAGGGACCTGGGCCATCTTCTGCTTTTCGAAGCTAAACATTAACAGGGAGCTGGATCGGAAGTGGAGCTACAGGGATATGAACTGGCGTCCATGTGGGATGCCGGCACTGCAGATGGTGGCTTAACCCATTGTGCCACAGCGCTGGCCCCAAGAACTTTTTTTGTACATCTCAGCCTGGTGAAAATTTTGCAAGGTCTGACCTTATACATTTCTAGAAAACTGTAACTACCAACACTGAGCCAAGCAGAGATAGGGAATCTGTATCGTCCTATAATTAAAGAAGTTAGTCCTGTGATTGTCTTCTCACAAAGACAATACCAGGCCCAAATGGCGTCACTGGTCAGCTCTGCTACGCATTTTTAGAATAAGCATTCTAGTTGTTCTCAACCTCTTCCAAAAACAAAACAAAACAAAAAAAAAAAAAAAAAAAAAAAAAAAAACCCACACTACCCTGTCTGCTGTGTTGATGCCAGCCAACCTTGTTGCAAAACCTAATATCAGTCAAATCTCATGCGAACTCCTGCAGCATGTCTAGAAACTAAATTGTATGTATCCTAGAAGTGCAGACTTGGTTTAACACTTAAAAATAAGTTTATGTTCATCTCCCACACTCATGAATTACAGGGGTGGAATAGTGTGATTATCTTCATAGATACAGAGAAAGTGTTTGATAAAATACAGCATCTGTTCATGCAAAGAATAAATGGCACTTCTTGAGCCTGATGAGGGATGTGGACAGCAAACACAGCACTGAATAACGAGACCCCTAAAACAGGAAAGGAAAAACAGGATGCCGCTGCCGTTCCTGCACTGCTGCTGGAGGCCCTGCCCTGTGCAGAAATTCAAGAAAAATGTAGAAGATAGAGAGACTGGAAAGAAAGGAAACTGTGAGTCACATGCTTATGCATGTTTGAAAAAACGTTTCAAAATCTACAGATGTGTTATTAGAATTAGGCAAGGTTGCTGGGGGAAGCAAGCTCACCCTAAAGGAATCAATTATACTTCTACAGACCAGCAACAAACAGAAAGTGACACTTAAGGGACACCATTTGCAAAGTGTAAAAAGTATGAAGAACCAAGAAATAACTGCAGGAATATGTCAGACACCATGGTGTGCCTCACTGTCCTCTGTGTAAATCTGACCCTTTAGCCACATAAACCAGGAGGCGCTGTCCTGATAGGACGTCTGGTAGGTGACGCATTCTGCAGACGCTGGCTGAGGTGTGACTCCGGTCAGGCTGATACCCGGCTTGTGGCAGTGGGTGTCTGGTGGGCCAGCACCACACATGTGTTCCTGCCAGGATTCTCAATTCCTATCTGTAGACCCGTTGTCTTCCTTAGTAAGGTGAAGCCTGTAGGTGTCTAGTACGCCGTCAGAAGACTTAGGTCTGCTTCAGCATTACTTTTCCAAAGACAATTGTTTCGGAGAAACAAAACCCTGTCAATTCTTTGTGTTCTCCCCCGCCCAGGCGTAGAGATTGAATCTGAAATGGCTGATGAATAAGCAAAGGCTTACAATAGAATACATTTCTATTTTTAGTGTTTCAACTCTTGAAAATAAGTAGCATTGTTTCTTTAAAGTAGGAAATTAGATATTTTTATCCTCTTAATGAAATGAATGATTTCACAGTCCATCTTCTACTTGCTGCATTTTTCTCTGGATTAAAAAATAATCATTACAGTTAAATTTTTAGATCAGATATTCTGAAGCCCTCTTAAAAATGTTAGATAAAGTGAATAAGTATTTAAAAAGCACAGCTGAACTTGGGAGGTAGCCATGCACTGAGTGCGGGGAGTGGCTTAGAGTTCATCTCTGTGCTGACTGGCATAGGGTGTTGTCCATCAAAGTCATCGGCTTTCACCTACAGGGGAGCAGGAATGTATTGTAGATGGGGAATGGGGTCTTAGCCTTTACTTACAGCCCTTGTGAAACCTGAGCCTTGAAAGGATGCACCTTTCAGAAAAACACTGGCCTGGTAGCAAAGGACAGATGACATGGGGTGGGGAGCTTATCTATCTTGTCCTGAGGTTTTGTACCAGCAGGCCCATCCCTCATAAAAGTGCGTCCTGTCTGCTGACTTCCAAGGCCCGGTGGGAGCAAAGAGAAAGCATCTCTTCCGAGAGAAGCCACAAACCACCCCTCCCCTGCAAGACAGAAATCACTATTCAGGTTGGAAAAGAAGGTGATGAAGAGCAAAAAGGGAAAACATGGCACTGTGCAAAAAGACCTGACAGAACAAACAGCAAACTCAAAAGGCTTTTTACCGAGCTGGTTGGATGTAGCTGAAGAGAGAATTGGAAAGTGGAGCACATGTTTGAGGAGTTTGCCCAAATGTAGCACACGGAGATCAAGGGCTCGTTGTGGACTTCTGACATGAAAGGTAAGAACATGGCAGTTTCCAGAGCACCAAGCGGACAAGGATTTTTCAGACTTGATGAAAAGGCCATGACTCCTCAAAGTCGGAAAGCACAGTGAAACTGATTAGAATAGATACGCTTATTTGGTTGACTCCTTAGAACCCCAGAGATGAATCCTTAAAGTGATGAGAGATAAGGGAGTGTGATAAAGGAGTGACAGGTTTACAGCATGGGTCTCAGTGGTACTCCTCCTGCTAAGAGAAAAAAAAAAAAACAAGACAAATACAATAGTATCTTCAAAGCAGTGAGAGAAAGCTGTCAGCATGAAACTGCCCAGTCCATTCATGAAGAATGAAGGTGAAGTCAATTTTTCAGAGCTGTAAGGACACACAGTTTGTCAAGGAGAAAGAACTCACCAGTGTGGTGCTTGGGCAAGACCCTGAAGGAGGAGGGGATACAAGAAGCAGTTGTGAGCAGATGGCAAACGTGTGCCAGCCTCAGCTACCTGGCTCCAGCAGCGTGTGGTGGGACAGGATGACTTCAAGTCTTCTAAGTCCTGTTGAGAAGGTGGCTGGTGACAACAGTGAACTTTTGGTCAAGTATATATGTTAGGAAAATGTAAGCATAAAAGAGGACTCTGAAAAAAATTGAAATAGAATGCTCAACTTCCAAACCATAAAGGAAAAAGGATAATGCGTGAATAACCCCAAGAAGAATACAAACAAGGAGGAAATTAACCAGAAAAAAAAAAAAGCATTGCAGAGAAGAAGCAGTAAATCAAAGTGCAGCTGAGTCCCATTACCTAGGGAACTCACAGAAGATGCTAGTTGACTAAACGCACCAGTTAGAAAGACAAATTACCACACTGATCTTAAAATAAAACCCAGCTATCTGCTATTTTTAAGGGCTCCTATTAAAACATAGCAACACAGGGGTTGGAAGTGAAAGAATAACAAAAGACTTCAGGCCAATGTTAACCCCCCAAAAAGTTAGCAAAACTTTCAAAATAATCATGCAAACTAGACTTTAGTGGGGAAAAATTCATTATGAGGATATTTAAAATGGTCATTATAGAATAGTGAGGAAAAATAACAGCCACTTTACTAGAATGATTTAACAATTCTGAGTCTTATGTTTACCTAACGAGATGGCCAGTAAGTCACAAACTGACAGATTTCAAAAAGAAATCAGAAACTCTGTGATCACAGTGGGAGAGTTAAGAGCTCCCAGAAGTTGCTAGAATAAGCAAGCAAAACACTGGCAAGGATCTGCGGAAGATCACTAGACTTGGATTAAGGATCCATGTAGAGCCCAGTGCTCCACAGACTACACGTCTCTTGATAAAAATTGACCACAGTCTAGCAAAATTCCCCGAATATGGTGTAGTCTAAATCAGTGTTTTATAGCTCTAGGCCCATCTTGTTGTGGGCCACAAAGTCAGTTTATTTGGTTGTGAAAAACCTTCTTAAATTTCTTGATGGTATAGAAAATACCAGTGCAGTGTGCATACTAAGACTTTGTTTTGTGAGGGTCTTGCTATTTACATGTGACAGTATACATATACGTGTGTGTGTGAGAGAGAGAGATCGATCGATCCATGTCCTGGAACATGTATAAATTTTTTTGATTCATGGTTAAAAATCTGAAAGCTGGGACAGACGCTGTGGTGCTGTGGGTTGAGCTGCCGCTTGGGATGCCCGCATCCTGTGTCAGTGCATAGATCGAGTCCCACCTCTGCTGCTGATCCAGCTCCCTACTGAGTGTGGATCCCGAGAGGCAGCAGATGATGGCTCAGAGGCTTGAGTGCTTACCACCCCTTCTGGGCTCCTGGTTTGGCTTGGCCCAGTCCTAGCTGTTGCAGGCATTTAGGAAGTAAGTAGCACTCTCTTTTGCTTGGCCTTTCAAATAAATACAGTAAACAAAAAAACCTGACAAGTTGGACCTGTATCACACATAATGTATTCCTCTGGTAGCATAGCAGCTGAATTAGGATTTATCAATGATAATTCCAAACCCTGTCATGTATTAGGAAACTTAAACATGCTGCCAACTCACAAATCAAAAAAGATAATATGGGAATTAGAAAATTAAAACTGGACAATAATGAGAACACTGTGTTGTAGGTTGTAGGATGAAGCTATAGCTGTATTCAGAGGGAAACTGTGTCTTAAATGTTTGGTGCAAGAAGAGAAGGGCTGAAAATTAATGGATATCTGTCAAGAAGTTAGGAAAAACTGAATAAACCAATAGAAGATGGAGCCAGCAACAGTGAAAATTAATAATATAGATTGGATTACCAACTCAAAGGCTGGCTCTAGAATTATCATTGAGATTGAATCCTCAGTTAAAAATCAGTGCTCTGGCCACCCTCCCCACTCCAGGGCAAAATCTGCAAACACGGATTCTGACGGTTTTGAAGGCGCATTCCTCCAAACCTACAAACAACAGAAAGCCCCATTGTTATACTAACTGTCCCAAAGAACAGGGGAAAAGGGATAAGCCTTAGCTCCTTGCTGGAACTTGAGTGGCCCTCACACCAGGACTGGAGGGCAGCCTGAGAATGCCCTGTGACCTTTGTCACTTACAGCACATGCAGAAACACCCCATAACATGGTGAACAAAGCTCTTTTCCATCAAGGAATGTTTATACCATAAAAGCCATCTGTGACTAAACCATAGAATATATATTACAGTTATTTTTGTTGATCTCTTGCTGGGCGTGATTTATAAATTGGACTTTTTCATTGGTATACACAAAGGGTCTTTAAAAAGCTCATGGAAAGTGTATTGTGGAAAGCTATGCAAGGACTTCAGAATTTTTCCTATCAAACTTACTGTATTGTATTTGAGAGGCACAGAGAGCTCTCATCTGTTGATTTATTTCCCAAATGCCCAACAGTAGCCAGGGCCCAAGTCAGGAGCTGGAAGTTCCCTGCAGGTATCCCACATGGGGTGGCAGTAACCCAGTGGCTTGAGCCATCACTGCTGCCTCTCAGACTCTGTATTAGCAGGAAGCTGGAATCAGGAGCCAGAGCTGGGAGTTAACCATGGGCAATTGGATGTGGGATGCAGTTGTCCCAACTAGTGTCTTAACTGCTGAGCTAAGCCCACTCTTATTATTTTTTTTTTAAAGATTTATTTAATTTATTTGAAAGAGTTACACAGAGAGAAGGAGAAGCAGAGAGAGAGAGGGAGGGAGAGAGGGAGAGAGAGGTCTATCTGTTGGTTCACTCCCCAGTTGGCTACAACGGTTGGATCTGTGCCAATCTGAAGCCAGGAGCCAGGAGCTTCTTCTGGGTCTTCCACATGGGTGCAGGGGCCCAAGGACTTGGGCCATCTTTTACTGCTTTCCTAGATCATAGCTGAGATCTGGACAGGAAGTGGAGCAGCCAGGTCTCAAACCGGAGCCCATATGGGATGCCGGCACTGCAGACAGCAGCTTAACCCACTACACCACAGCACCGGCCCCACTAAGCCCACTCTTTATCTTTTAACTGCATTTTTAAATCATGAACTTTCTGAAGTCCTCTCTTGAATATACTTTCAAAATAACACCTGTTGTGTTGAGTGTCATCTGCAATTTCAAGCATTCCCTGGGGGTCCCCTGGAGATGGGGGTCTACTATATTGTAACTCAACACATTTCAGATTAGAGGAGGAAATTGTCATGTGATAAAGAGAAACCATTGGCTGCACGTAAACACTGAATTGAAGAGTCTCTGTGTCACCCACAAAGAGGTTTCTTCCAAAACCCTGTGGTCAGCCTACCTGTGAGAGTGGCACATGGGCAGTGGGAACGGGCACGTGGAGGGAGGCTGCCCTCTGCCAGCTCTGTTAAGACAGGAGAGAGAAAGCAGAAACAGTAATACTGCCCCCTCCCCACACACGGGAGGGACCAGACAGGAAAAGGTGCTGGGTCATTCAGCCAATGAAGAAAGTCAGGTCACTTAATCCTTGTAAATTGAGGCTTGAAAATAAACCTAACTGCCAAAGGTATCACTGAAGCTTTCAGAAGAAAATAACTGACAGTAAAGGGACTCCCGCCACCATATTGGGCGTCCCCAGGAAGGGACTCTGCGGGGGGCTGGGGCCAAGGACACGGGGAGATTGTTCACTGTGGGGAAGACCTGCCACCCTACAGTTTTGTGTGAACAGCATAAACTTTAAAACCCAAATGTGTGGGTATGGATAATTGTGCTCTGGTTACGTGATATGTATAGGAGTTAAAATGAATGAACTGAAGAAAGCTATGACCGCCTATAGGAGGAAATCTCAAGAAAAAAATTAGAAAATTGTGCCAGGTCACACCCAGAATAGCGTTCCTCACAGCAGTTACCAGGTTTACAACGATGTCATTACATTTCATTTGTGGAGACGTAGGCGTAAATAATGTGGAAGTGCTAAGTGACCCATTCTGGGTATCAGAGAAGACCAGAGGCAAATACAGCGAAATGGTAGGATTTGAGAAACCTGGGTGATGGGTAAATGGGTGTTCATATGTTTCTCCTTAGCTCTTCAGTGTTTGAATTGTGTTATAATACTGGTTGGGTATTCCTCATCCGAAATGCTTGGGATCAGAAGGATTTCACATGGAGGAGTTCTTTGACGTGGGACTATTTGATATGAGACATGCGATAACTTAAGGAGGGGGCCCAGGTGTAGAGACAAGTTTGTTTGTATTTCACGCGCCGCTCGTACATGTAGCCGGAAGGTAACTTTGTGCAGTGTTTTTAGTGTGCCTGTGTTAGACTGCTATCACATCACATGAGATCCTATAGGAAATCTACTTTGGCATTGGATTGACGCTCATGATTTCAGGCTTGGGAGCATTTTGGATTTTCGGATAAGGCGTGCTCAATCCATATCATTGAAAATAGCGCTGAGGCAGCCGTACCTGTTAGTCTCTCTTCGTCACTATTGCATTTTAGCTCTGTTGCTCCCTGGTGAGTCACTTGATGCCCAGGAAAAGGACGTGGAAGCTGTTCTCTTGGATCACCCCTCCCCATGGCTTCAGCAGAGGTCCAAAAGTGATTTACGGTGGAGCAGCTGGGTAGAGAGGAGACCGAACCCCAGGGGTGCTGTTGGGGTCTTTGCCTAAAGCCTACCCAGATCCCAACTGCTAAATTGGACTTGACTGGCTTGCTCAGCCTTGTGACTTAGCAGGTGTACTCCATGTCTAAAGAATTTGGCACTTTCACTACTTTTATTCCCAAATTCTAAGAGCAGAAGAAAAGCCGTTGTTTTGGGATCCTGGAGGTAGGCAATGAGTTGAGCCTGCCAAGTCTGGGAGTGCCCCAGCCTCTGTGTGATCTCCTGCCTCCTCCTCTCCAGGGCCCTCATTTGTTTGCCCCATACTCAGTGCGTACTCAGAATAGTGAATCAGAGTGCCTTTTGCACAGAAGTTGCTGGAGTTGATGCAAGTAAGATTCCTTGTGGTCAGGCTGTAGAGGGTATGAGCAGGCACCCCTCGGGCGTAATTCCTTGCGTTCCTGGGCACGGTCCTGGGTGAAAGCCCCGGGTCCTCTTGCCACGGTGTGGATTTCAGAGCAGAGAGCATCTTTGGGAGGCATCCCTGCTCTATCACTCCTGCAAGTTGGGGAGCTCCCTGGTGATGTGTCTGCCCTGCCACGCCAGCCCTGCCGAGCAGCAGAGAGCTAGCTGGTTTTCATTTTGACTTCTCTGCTCTCTGTGGTTACACTGCCTGAGCTGTGAATGTCTCTGTGTGTTAGCGCTTAAGACTAGGGCTTTTCATTTTGCTGTGAAAGATTTCTTTTACTCAAGTCTAACTCGGGAATTAGTGGTGAGTATGTAATTTCTTTTTAAAGCGACTCATTCTGCAGAAGTTGGGAAGCCACGTTGGTGCTGCTCTAAAACATACATTTGTACGTGCTGTGGAAGAAAATAGTCTCCCCAAGTTTGCCTTGCTCGATTCTGTGTTCCCCGCCGAGAATGCATTTTTGTATGCCATGTTTGCCTGCGTGGAGTGAGATTAAAGGCTGAGTTTCCAGCCCTGGCCTCCCGGCTGGAGTTTCAGACATTGGAAACCACGAGGCTGCACAGAACTCCACAGTCCTTGGCGGCAAACAGGCCCTGCCTTGTGGATGGCCATTGACTGGTCAGGGTCTGGAGACTGCCCAGTGCCAGCTACAGCTGCCCAGGGACCACCCCTCCAAGCACGTGGTTGTTGGGAAACCCTTTGTGGGTACAGAGCCTCAGCCAGGGCGCCTGGCCGGGAAAGGGCAGGTATTTTAGAGGTTTGTTTTTGTTTTTTGTCAGATGAATAGGATGAGTAGGGTGAGTATAATGTGGTTTTTGTCCTGAACACTTCCTTGATGGCAAGGTTCTCAGAGGTCCCTGTGTGACGTGGAGTGGCTCCGCGTGGTTCCCTGCCCTCCTCCCTATAGGGCCACCACAAAACACAGCGAACACCAGAGGTAAAGGGAAGGCTTATTGTCGGGTGGGGGAAACCCGACAGGCTGGAGGGAGAGGACAAGAGAGAGAGAACACATGTGTGGGGAAGCAGGTCCTATTAGACTCTTGCAGGGGGGTAGGGACATGGGAGCCGCGAGTCCTGCTAGGGTGGGGGTGGAGCAGACTTGTGGTTGGGCCATTTGGTCACCTGACTTCTAGCAAGCTAGACTGGGTTCTGGAGAGGCCGAGCTTAGAGTACAGGGTGGTGGCTGGGCCAGAGCCTAAAACGGTGTCTGGGCCTTGAGATGGCGCTTTTAGATAAGATGGCACTGTTCAGCGAACACTCCCCACTGGATCAGTCCAAGGCTAAGTAGGTGAATTCCCTCTTCAGCACCTCGGCTTGGGCTCAGCCTTTGCATGAGGGTCACACCCATGGCCACCCAGGGCCAGGGGTCAGAATCCACCTGGAATGTAAATGCCACCTGGTGTGGCATCCAGAGGCCTCTGTGCCTGCGTCGGGCTTCATTTGCAGTGGTGACAGCCAAAATGGACGGCGGGACCTCGGCCCCGCCCACGCCAGAGAGGCATCTGTGGGCAAAGTGAAGGGCACAGCTGCAGCCGATGGGGTGATGCTACACAGCACAGGCTGGGAAGCTAGTCTGGAGCACATTACACCCTCTTGCCACAAGGGTTTTACTTCTTAGAAAGGTGCGGTGAGAGCCTGCGTTGGGTGTTCAATGGGAGTGATCTCTTCTTGGAACAGAATGCCCACTGAAACAGGCTCATTTCTCATTCACGCCTACAGAGTGCCCTGAGGTCAAGTCTGGGATTCCTGGGTTGTTGAGGACTCCCCCGCCCCCGGCTTTTCCAGGCTGGTTCATACTTGGCATCATGCATGTTTGAGAGAACAGCATTTCATTTGTAATAAGATCTGAATATTTGGAACTCTTAAAGAAAGAGGAGTGGGAATCTCAGTGTCTGTGCCACCAACCAGCTGTGACTCACCTACCCCAGCACCTGGTGACTCCCTTTCTCCGCCCCACTCCTTGGCTCATTAAGATCCCTGCAGACCCTGTTTGTGTCTCACTGCAGTCCAGGGGCCTGGGACGGGTGATGGCACCCACAATAATTGAGTGTATCCAAATAAATAAGTCTCCTGGAGTTCCCAGTGAAGTGGAAGTAGCCTGTGCCTCCAGCATGGAAGGTGTGGACCGCATGCCTCTGCCGCTGTGGACTTTGCAGGCAGAGTGGTTTGCAGGGTGTTGTCCAGCGTAGGACCTAGTGACTGTGAAAATCTCCACCTGGCTTGTTTCCCAGCGTGCAGATCACGGCTCCATGATTTCAGGAGCTAATGCTGGCCAAAGCAAAGTGCGTGAGCTTTCAGGGTTGGAATGCACAGGTTTTTCTCTCTGACTCCAGGTAGCTGTGTGTATTGGTGCTGGGAAAAGGGGAGGCAACATAGAAGAGATGGCACGTGCACCAGGGTTCTGCTGCCAGAGCACGTGGCTGAAAGTGCAGGCATGTTTGGTGTGGCCCACTTGGTGTTTTTTGAATGAATTGATTTCACATTGAGAGAAGAAACAAAAGATTTCTGGCCCGATGTGAAAAATCAGACTTTCAACTCGGTGCTCACATTTCTGTGGTGGTCAGCTAAGACAGAGGGCTCCTACTGCCCACTTTAGGTGGGGCATTTTGTCCTCCCACCCATGCACACACACCCACCCACTCCATTGTCTCACACCTTGTTTGTGCATTACCCTTTCGTGTGTCTTTGAGCCTTACGGTGGGGCTGTCTTGTGCTATATCTTGTCTGAGCATTGTGTACTCAACGTGTAGACCTGCGCTCTGCCCCTTGCCCGCTAATAGGGACTGCTCCTGTCGTGGCCAGCCACTGCTCACTTTAAATGGGGCAGGCAAGAACGTGTGGCCTCAAAGCTTGCCTGAGTGTGTCTCTTCTCATGACCCCTTAAGTTTGGTGGCCCGGGCAGGGGTGGAAACTGTCAAATGCCTCAGTTTCTACAAAAAAAATAAATAAATAATCTCCCTGTGTGTTTGGCAGGTGAAAGGAAAGCCAGCCAGGATGGATATTTACGACACTCAGACCTTGGGGGTTGTGGTCTTTGGCGGGTTCATGGTGGTTTCCGCCATTGGCATCTTCCTGGTGTCCACCTTCTCCATGAAGGAGACGTCATATGAAGAAGCCCTCGCCAACCAGCGCAAAGAGATGGCGAAAACTCACCACCAGAAAGTAGAGAAGAAAAAGAAAGAGAAGACAGTGGAGAAGAAAGGAAAGACCAAGAAAAAGGAAGAGAAACCCAACGGGAAGATCCCGGACCACGAACTGGGCCCCAACGTGACCATTCTCCTCAAAGACCCAGTGCGGGCACCTGCTATGGCTGTGGCCCCAACTCCAGTCCAGTCCCCTGTGGTCATTGCTCCTGTAGCCACCGTAACAGCCATGCCCCAAGAGAAGCCAGCCTCCTCCCCTAAGGACAAAAAGAAGAAGGAGAAAAAAGTAGCAAAGGTGGAACCAGCAGTCAGTTCTGTAGTGAATTCCGTCCAGGTTCTCACCTCCAAAGCTGCCATCTTGGAAGCCGCTCCTAAGGAGGTGCCTATGGTTGTTGTGCCCCCTGTGGGTGCCAAGGCCAGTGCCCCAGGCACTGGCACTGCCCAGGGCAAGAAGGCAGAGGGTGCCCAGAGCCAGGGCAAAAAGGGGGAGGGAACCCCAAACCAAGGGAAAAAGGGGGATGGAGCTCAGAACCAGGGCAAGAAAGGGGAGGGGGCCCCAAACCAGGGCAAGAAGGGGGAGGGAGCCCAAAACCAGGGTAAGAAGGGGGAGGGAACCCCAAACCAGGGTAAGAAGGGGGAGGGTGCCCCAAGCCAGAGCAAGAAGGGGGAGGGAACCCCAAACCAGGGCAAGAAGACTGAGGGGTCCCCAAAACAGGGCAAGAAGGCAGAAGGGTCCCCAAACCAGGGTAAGATGGCAGAAGGAACACTAACCCAGGGTAAAAAGGCCGAGGGGGCCCCAAATCAAGGCAAGAAGGCAGAGGGGGCCCAGAACCAGAGTAAGAAGGGAGAAGGGGCCCAGAACCAGGGTAAGAAGGGGGAGGGGGCCCAGAACCAGGGTAAGAAGGCGGAGGGGGCCCAGAACCAGGGTAAGAAGGGGGAGGGGGCCCAGAACCAGGGTAAGAAGGCGGAGGGGGCCCAGAACCAGGGTAAGAAGGCAGAGGGGCCCCAGAACCAGGGTAAGAAGGCGGAGGGGGCCCAGAACCAGGGTAAGAAGGGGGAGGGGGCCCAGAACCAGAGTAAGAAGGGGGAGGGGGCCCAGAACCAGAGTAAGAAGGGAGAAGGAGCCCAGAACCAGGGTAAGAAGGCAGAGGGGGCTCAGAACCAGGGTAATAAGACAGAGGGGGCCCAGAACCAGGGTAAGAAGGGAGAAGGAGCCCAGAACCAGAGTAAGAAGGGAGAGGGGGCCCAGAACCAGGGTAAGAAGGGAGAGGGGGCCCAGAACCAGGGTAAGAAGGGAGAGGGGGCCCAGAACCAGGGTAAGAAGGGAGATGGGGCCCAGAACCAGGGTAAGAAGGCAGAGGGAAGCCCAAACCAGGGCAAAAAAGCAGAAGGGGCTCCCAACCAGGGCAAAAAAGGGGAAGGGGCTCCCAACCAGGGCAAAAATGTAGAGGGAACTCCAAACCAGGGCAAGAAGGCAGAGGGGACCCAGAACCAGGGCAAAAGGGGGGAGGGGGCCCAGAACCAGGGCAAGAAGGGGGAGGGGGCCCAGAATCAAGGCAAAAAGGGGGAGGGGGCTCCTAACCAGAGCAAAAAGGCAGATTCTGTTGCTAATCAGGGCACAAAGGCAGAGACGAACCAGGGCAAGAAGGGGGAGGGGGCCCCCAATCAAGGCAAAAAGTCAGAGGGAACCCCCAACCAGGGCAAAAAGGCAGAAGGTTCCCCCAACCAGGGCAAAAAGGGGGATGGGGCTGCCAATCAAGGTAAAAAGACAGAGCCAGCTCCTATCCAAGGCAAAAATACAGACGTAGTCCAGAGCCAAGAGGCACCAAAGCAAGAGGCGCCTGCAAAGAAGAAGTCTGGTTCAAAGAAAAAAGGTGAGCCTGGTAAGTGACTGGTTTCTTTGTGAACTTGGAGGGAAAAGCTATCTTTAAATGGATTGTGGATTTCCTTTTGGGGTGTTGTCTGTACCAGTCAGGTGCTGCCTCAGCAAGGCTGCATGACAAACACTGCAGAAGTCGGTGGCCTGCGCTGGTAAGTGTTTATCCTAGTGCTTTTGTGCCGTGGCTGGCCTGCTGATCCTGGACTGTCTGAAGGTGTGATCCAACTGGGTCAGCTCCTCACTTGCACTTGTGTGCCTGTGATCGCCCGGGACCTAGCCTGAGGCTGCAGAGACTCATGGGGGTGCTTCAGGCAGGTGCGTTTCACTCCAGCAGCCCATTGGCCAGGGCAGGTCACGCAACAGCCGGCCTGCTGCCAGAGGCTGGGAGTCTACCATGGCTGAGTGAGAGGGACTTCTGAGTGACATGGGACAGGCGCTGTGAGGCTAGCAGAGTATCTGTACAGGGGGGCTTTCGGCACATCTGTCTTGAATGTCAACCTTTTGAGTGTTCTCACCTGCTGCTGTGGTGTAGACTGACCGTTTTTTGTGCTTGTTGAGTGAATAACCGCTGGAGGCTGTTTCCAAGGAGCAGTTGTGTCCCTCTGTGCTGTCCGTCTTGCCCTCCTCCCTGCTGCCACCAGTCGTCTCATGAAGCATTGTAGACGTTCATGTAGGTACATGGCACTTCCAAACCTTCAGGCAGAGTGCCAGTAAACGTATTTTGGTGCAAAAAAATTTCAGAAATCTAAGTGTAGTTTTTTAATAATAGCATTTCAATGAATTTTTTGGAGAATGCTCATATGCACGGATTTCAAATTTTTTTACACCAAAATAAACTTACCTTTTAATTCTATTTGCTGTGAAATTCTGAAAGTACCTTTGTATTATATCAGCTAGACGTTAAATAGCACAGAGCCTTGATTTGCCATTATGTTTTTAGTGCATGTTACAATAGAATTTAGGCCAGGGAATTTTCTTTCATGTTCCATCATTCATTTGAGTCCACTTTTTTTAATTTTTAATTTTTAATTTTAAATCTTTGAATAACCATTGGCCAATCTGGAGCATCTTAGGGATTCGACGGTGTTGGGTGGTGCAGGGCCCTGTGGCTTTAGCCGAGCTTTCCCTAGCTTGCCCTCTGTTGAACCATGTTACTTTTTCTCAGATTTCCTCCTCCCCTGAATCCACCCCCAACTTTTGATGGGACATTTGCTTAGGCAGCAGCCTGCCCCACATAAGGGGACCCAACCCAGGTGAGCCGCTATGGGCTCCCAGGAATCAGTGACCAGCCTGCCTGGCCCCAGCGAAGGTGTCTGAGGTTGTGGTCCACCGGCACACTGCTCTCTCTCTAACCAGCTGGACCCGAGACAATGATGGGCCTGAGAGCCGGCTGGTACCCGGGTCTCCCACCTCAAGTGTGTCCAGTGCTCCCTGTGTCCGGTGGTCAGCATTGCCTTGGGTGATTTTACACATTGGAAATGAGATGTGTGACAGACTTGGGACGAGAATATTGGAAAGGAAAGTGAAATTGACCCAATAAAGAAACTGGTTAGAAATGCCACCTCCATGGGACCAGGCAGCTTGCTAGAGGTGTTAAAAGAGAAAGCAGTTAAGCACCCCATTCCAGAGTACGGATGATGAAATGCAGGTTATCATTCCCAGCTTAGCCTAGTGGTCTACTCTTGTTCCAGCCAAACTTCCAATGGGATCCCCCACCCTCACCCCACTAACTTGACCAAATGACTCTAAAAGTGCCATCTGCAGTAAGAACGTTGAGGTGGTGTTTTAAAGTGGCTGGAAAGCCAGCCCTACCTGGTGTGTGACCGTGTTCTCAGCTGTTGTGATTACAAATGAGGAGACAGAAAGCTCTGGAATAGACTGTGTTGGCCCCAAGGACGTAAGGGTGAGAATCATGGTACTTCTATAGGGAAAGAGAGTTCCCCCAAGGATCCTGGGCAGTGTGCTCATCATCTGGAGCACCTGCTTAGAGCCCCAAGCACTCACCTCTGTCTCAAAATGTAAGGCTGGCAGGAAACGCATTTAGGTTTCTTTTTTTTTTTTTTTTTTTTTTTTTTTTAAGATTTACTTTATTTATTTGAAAAACAGTTACAGAGAGAGGTAAAGACAGAGAGAGAGGTCTTCCATCCGCTGGTTCACTCTCCAGATGGCTGCAACAGCCGGAGCTGAGCCGATCTGAAATCAGGAACCAGGAGCTTCTTCCAGGTCTCCCACAAGGGTGCAGGGGCCCAAAGACTTAGGCTGTCTTCTGCTACTTTCCCAGGCCATAGCAGAGAGCTGGACCGAAGAGGAGCAGCCGGGACTCGAACTGGTGCCCATGTGGGATGCCGGTGCTTCAGGCCAGGGCTTTAACCTGCTGCGCCACAGCGCCAGCCCTGAAACGCATTTAGGTGTTAAGTATCTGTCAGCCAGATGGTAGAAGAAGGTCACTCAGAGGCTGCAGTCAACCGAGGCCATTGTGGGTAGGGAAACCTAACCACCCTGCCAGCCCCAGGGGACTTGGGGACCCAAATGAAGAGCCAAAGGTGTCGGCAGTGCGTGTGGCAGGTGTGACACCTGAGCAGCGGATTTCTTCGTTCACCAGTGTGTCTCAAAGTCTGTGAGAATGGGAAGAGTACTCTTGTGCTCTCTTGTTTTCCTGCCTTGGCACCGCACAGCCGCAGCCCTGTTTTCCCATGGCTGATGTGTGAAGGCGTCTTCCAGGCTCACTGTGGTGGTCGTAGGCCACCCACAGCCCCATAAAGATCTCAGCGATTACTCTGTTTCAGTGCTTCTCCAACTTCGACATACAGGTTAATCCCTTAGGAATGTGTTAAGATAAAGATTCCAGGGGCCGGCGCTGTGGTGCAGCAGGTTAACGCCCTGGCCTGAAGCGCTGGCATCCCCTATGGGCACTGGTTCTATTCCCAGCTGCTCCTCTTCCGATCCAGCTCTCTGCTATGGCCTGGGAAAGCGGAAGAGGATGGCCCCAAGTCCTTGGGCCCCTACATCCGGGTAGGATACCTGGAGGAAGCTCCTAGCTCCTGGCTTTGGACTGGCTCAGCTCCGGCCATTGCAGCCATCTGGGGAGTGGACCAGCAGATGGAAGACCTCTCTCTCTACCTCTACCTCTCTCTGTAACTCTGTCTTTCAAATAAATAAAATAAATCTTAAAAAAAAAAAAAAAAAAAAAAAAGATTCTGACTCTGCAGATTTAGCTGGGCCTGAGGTTCTGCATTCTAACCATCTGCCAGGGGATTCTGATGTTGCTGGTCCCAGGGTATGGACCTTGGAGACATTTTCCTAAAACCAGCAAACAATTCCAGAAATTCTTGTGAAAACAAATAAGCCTTATTAAACATGGTTAGTGTACACAAAACCATGAACTTGATTGAAAGTGGCATCACGTTCAGCGATGTGACCCTTTTGAAAAGCAGTTTTGCAGGCTGTGGAGAGAACCTGAAAGGGGCTGGTGGTGGTCCTTTGACTCTCGAAGTGCTCTCTGGACACATGGTGCCCACTGAGTCAGCAGGTCTTGGCTTAGCAGCCATGCTGTCAGGGGGACCTGGTGCTCCTGCCCCACCAGGCACCATGCAACCCCTGGCAGAGATGGTTGAGAAGCTGCCGCCATAGTGTGCAGAGATGTGGGCACCGGGTGATTTTTCAATTGGAAAAAAGGAAGATAACCCGATCCTCCACATGCTGCGGAAGCCTAAGATCTTAAGTGAGCAGTGACAATTGAGACAGGAACCTCAGGACATAGGCACTGCTCACTGTCCACATGCAGTGGATACCAAAACCCCACAGCTGCTCAGATCCCTCCAAAGAATTGTGGCACGGTATTTGTACACTGTCCCGTTTGCCTTCAACCGTGACTAAGCCATTGCTACGCCGGGTCGATCAGGGAAGAAGAGCAGGGCAGCCGGCCTGCAGTAGAGATGCAGTTTTTTCCTCGAATATTTCCGACCCTGGGTTGAGGGACTCTGGCTGTGGAACCGACAGACACAGAGGCCGACGGGCCCGCAGTGACACCGTGGCAGTTGTATTTTTCTTCAGGGTGCTTAACAGTCTGTCCTTCAAAAGTCAAAAAACAGCCCTGAAGAAGGCCCTGTACCTTGTGGCTATGACAGTGCCCCCTGGAGTTGGCAGTGCCTGTTAAGGCCTGAGCGCTTTTTGGTGCAGCAAAGCTATGGGCAGGAATCCGGGCAAGCTGTTGGTGTAGATAATTTTGTATTAAAACCCTTCTTGGCCAGCACCGCGGCTCACTAGGCTAATCCTCTGCCTGTGGCGCCGGCACCCTGGGTTCTAGTCCTGGTTGGGGCACTGGATTCTGTCCCAGTTGCTCCTCTTCCAGTCCAGCTCTCTGCTGTGGCCTGGGAAGGCAGTGGAGGATGGCCCAAGTGCTTGGGCCCTGCACCTGCATGGGAGACCAGGAGGAAGCACCTGGCTCCTGGCTTTGGATTGGCGCAGTGTGCCGGCCGCAGCAGCCATTTGGGGGGTGAACCAACAGAAGGAAGACCTTTCTCTCTGTCTCTCTCTCTCTCTCTTTCACTGTCTAACTCTGCTTGTCAAAAAAAAAAAAAAAAAAACAAAAAACAAAAAAAACCCTTCTTATGTAATGGCCTTTAAAAGTTATTTTTAGGGCTGTGCAGCTGGATCCTGACATATTATTTTAAATGCTGTAGTCATCATTCCAGAAAATAAAGCAATAATGACACTTCCAGGTCCTAAAACAGCCCAGAGATTCCTAGAGGGCAGGAGCCCATGAGGCTCCCCGGATGTAGCTCAGTGTGTCAGTCTTCTGCTAGGAAGGGTCTCGCAGCACAGTCAGTAAGGGACCTGGTGACAAAGCCCAGAGCTCCAGCCCTGGGAAAGATACCCTCTGGTTTTCAAGCAGTGTGCACTCCAGACAGAGGAAAGGAAGCAGTTGTGAACATGGAAGGGAGTCACTGACCAGCATACACATTGTTGGTGGTCGGGCCCAAATGCCCAGGTGCTGTCTAGGTGACCAGTGCAGGTGTGCCATCAGCTCTTTGTCCATAGTCATAGTGCGTGCTGAGAGGCTAGCCACAGAAAACTTGCACATCCTTACTGTGAGGCTCTGGGCCCACAGGCGGAGGTCTTCTCCCCGGAGCAGAGTGTCTTCAGGGAAAAGATATTCAGAATCCTTGCCCTGGGTGCTCAGCACCCAGCCCCTGCCGCAGTCCTGGCTCAGAGAGCCAGCTCAGCGCCAGGCAGTGGGGCCATGCTTGCAATGTGAAATCTGCACAGGGGCTTTTTCACCGTGCAAGTTTCCATGAGCTTCTTGATAAGCCCTGTAGCTGCTGGGACGCCTGGAGGTCAGGCATGCATCTCTCGGAGTCATCCTCAGCCTGTCCGCCTGCCTGGCCACAAGAGGGGAGAAACGCATCCTCTCCTCATCTCCTTCTCTGCAGCAGGTACACCCCCAACCCCCCATGTGGCCGCTGTCAGACCAGAGCAGACAAGGCTGTGTCTGTGACTTGCTGTGTGTTTAATTGCACAGTGTGCTTGTCCCTTGTCTGTCTGTGCAGGTGTGTGTCAGCAGAGGCTGAGGCTGTGTGTGTGTGTGCACATGTGTACGTATAGTGCTCTCTCTGGTTTCATCAGAGCCAGGCTGTCCTTGGCCAGGTGGCCGTTTGGATTTGTCTCATCTGGACTCTGTCACAGTCTGCTTGTTCCCCAGCACAAATGTATTTTCCGCTCTTTCTTAACTGACAGGCTCCCGGGACATCTCTCGATGTCCTTGTGGCTGCTATTATCCTGCTGATAGAATAAACGGGGGACAGGGCGGGGGCACACAGTCGCTGGGCCACTGCCCAGCAGCCCAGGAGGAAGGGTGAGGTGAGGTGTGTGCGGAGCACCTGCAGCTTGGCAGGTCTGTGTGTACAGGACAGGTCCCGGGGGTGGCCTCAGGGCAGTGTGCGCCTGTCTCCTCAGCCCCTTTGCTGATCCCCAGTGAGGGGGATGCAGAAGTAGAAGACTTGTCTGAGGGCTCACTGTATACCACCAAGCTCCCCCTTGCAGACCTACCCCAAAGCCAGCCATATTTTGGATTACTAGCCATTTTGCAACATGAAGTCCCCTTGTCAGTTCCCTCTGTCAGCCACTTGCCACAGTACTCCCACCTTGTCCATCATTCCCTTGTACTTTGTTCAATTCAGCAGTAGCTGCATTAGCCACGGGCTGTGGTGCCTGAGGCTTTGAGGCACAAAACTGTGAATTGATGGCATGGATTTTCCACCAGGGGATCATGAAATTGACCTCACACGTCCTTGCAGCTATGTCTTGTGTGAAGGGTCTTGTTCCAGAATTAATCTGAGTCACACTCATCATCAGTGGCTGTGACCCTGCAGCCGAGTGAGGCAGGCTCCATGTTTTGTGCAGGTCAGCTGTGTTCCTCCCTTGGTTGGCGAGGCTTCCGATGACCCCAACTGCCGCTGCCCCCGGCCTCCTTACCCTTCTGCAGGCCTGAGGTTCTCTGTGTCTCCGGCTTCTCTGGGGGGCTTGTGTGCCCAGTCTGGGCATGTGGGAACAGTGGGCGTGACTCCAGGTAGGCTGACTGCCCCTGTGCCTCCAGAAATCAGGACCCTGGAGGGTGTGAGCATTGGGGTGAGGTAGCCTGGTGACCATGCTGCAGGGGTCAAGGAGATGTTTGTGGCAGGAGTTGGGAGCTGCTCCTACAAATCTCTTCCTGGGGCACAGGAGCATTCTTCACAACAGCCAGCCAGGAGTGAGGCCTAGGGCTGTGCTGCCCAGCGTGGGAGCCACCAGTAAGGGGCCCTTAAAAATCATGCCAAAGTGAGTAAAATTAAAGATCCAGTTCCTCATTTGTGCCAGCCACATTCCAGCACTCCGTGATCATGTGGCCAGTGGCTGCCTTTGGACAGTGCAGGCAAAGGACATCTCCAGCATCACGGAGTGTGTTGCATGGCACGGTTCTAATTAGAAGCCGTTTGGAGGGAAGTGTTCCCTTGGTCCCCTTGCAGGTGACGCTGAAGACTGGCCTGTCTCGGAGCCCCATGTTGACGTCACACACAGCCCCTTCGCCTTGCTTGTGCTGGGTGCCTGCTCCCAACGTCTGGGTGGCATGAGCAGCCTGCTGCCCTCCACGTCACTGAGCCGCTTCAAGTGAGGGCACAGGACCCAAGATGCCTGGTCCACGACACACAGCAGATTGACAGCAAAGCCAGCACTGGAGCTCGGGTCCTCCAGAGACAGGAGGTGCCTCCTCAGACTTCCGGGCTGTCCCTGTCATCTGGTCAGTGCAGGGCCCATGTGGCTGACAGGTGTCCCCACACTGGCAGGTGTGGAGGCTGGCTCAGGACGTGGTTCTGCAGGCCCAGGTTGGAACTCTTCCAGACCTTCAGCTCTGATTTTCCTACAAGAGCAAATTGGGGCCATGTGACAGGTTTTTACCCCTTGTGCATGCTGTGTTTAACAGGGAACACCTGCCTTCCTCATCCTTGCTTTTTCAAATTTATTGTGGAATAAATACATGTGTTCAGCAAACAGAATCGGAGAGTACAGAAGCCTGGAGAGTGAAAACTGAAAATCCTTTCTCCCTATCCCACCTCCATCACTCCTCACTCTCCAGGGGCCCTGGGGACACTCTGCTTGTCACATGGGTACCACACACGGGAGCTGTAATGCCCTCCGCCCAGGAATTGCTCTCTCTGCTTAACAGTGTGTTGGTGACATCTTTCCAGATTGCACTTGCAAAGCTCCCAGTTCAGCCGCATAATATTCAGTAGCGTGAAAGTATCATAATTTATTCAAATTGCATTTAAGTAGTATGCAGACTCTCTGTGTGTGTGTGTGTAGTTTTTTTTTTTTTAAATCAGTGCAGTAATGTGCATATATCATTGAGTGAGTGTCTATAAGTTCCTAGAAGGGTGATTGCCGAGTCAGAAGTGGGCTGCATGTTTAAGACAGTGCTAAAAAACACATCACAGCGGACAGCCAGTGGCCCATGTGATGGTGTTCTGACTTAGTCACTGTCTCTGCAGTCCCATGGCCCTGGAAATGGTGATAAGTTTAAGGGGGAGCATCATATACCCAGGTGTGGAATAAGGAGAAATACTTGCTTTTAATAAGAGGGCCGGGAATTCTCTTCAAAATGTTTGGAGAAGGAGAAATGGGTGGAATCACAGAGAAGGGGCAGTTTCCCAGAACTGAAGCTGCACTGTGCTTGGCGTCTGGCCCTTAGCCGGTTCCTTCTGCAGTGGTTAACTCAGCGTTCGGGCACAGGGTCTAATAAGAAAGCATGTGTGCTTGATGGGGGCTGTTTGTTAAAAACCTGCTTTTATCCTTGGATTTGGTCTTTGCCCTTGTAATGATGCTGGCTTGCCTCCCGCCCCCAGCCCTGTCCCGTGTCGGTGGTGTGGCCGTTGCATCTTGGTTTTAAGCCATCAGGAGAGCTGTTCCGCCCTGGCACCTGGAGCTGAGTCCCAGTCAGTAGGATGTGGGCCTGTGCCCTAAACCTTGGGCACGGGATGTGATTGTGGGACCCCAGAGTTAGCTGAGCTCCAGGACAGTCTGCTGTCAGCTGGAGGTGGGGCCACTCTGTGCTGCTGTTGGTTGAGGCCAAGGCCAGCTCAGGCATTGCCTTCTTGACGTTCCCCTGCACACCAGGGAGCATGCAGGCACCAGAGGACCCGGCGTTCTGCCTCACAAGGGCAACTCCGCTTTGCTCTGAGAATGGGGGTTGGCTTTTTTTTTTTAAGATTCATTTACTTATTTGAGAGGTAGAGTTACAGATAGAGGGGTGGAGAGAGGTTTTCCATCTGCTGGTTCACTCCCCAGATGGCTGTAACAGCCAGAGCTAGGCAGTTCCGAAGTCAGGAGTCAGGAGCTTCTTCCAGGTCTCCCACGTGGGTGTAGAGAGCTAAGGACTTGGATCGTCTTCCACTGCTTTCCAAGGCCATTAGCAGGGAGCTGGGTTGGAAGTGGAGCAGCTGGAACTCAACTCGGCACCCAAAAGGGATGCTAGTGTTGCAGGTGGAGGCTTAGCCTACTATGCCTCAGTGCCGGCCCCTGTAGGTTGGTTTCTGCAAGACCTCCGCTCCTGGCTTGCCTCAGGAGTCACAAGGCCCAGGAGAGCCTAACCTGCTTCCACAAGGTAGAAAGCACCTATGGCCACCCCCCACGCCACCTTGTTAAGTCTGGGGGAGCAAGAGACCCCCTTTGGGAGGTAGTATCATGGGTAACTTTGAGTATCTTGCACCCTTCTGCATTTGCATTTTCCAGCTTTTCCTTTTTTTTTTTTTTCCCAAGATTTATTTATTTATTTGAAAGGCAGAGTTACAGAGAGGCAGAGAGAGAGAGAGTCTTCCATCTATCTGTTGATTCATTCCCCTAATGGCTGCAACAGCTGGAACTGTGCCAATCCGAAGCCAGGAGCTTCTTCCGGGTCTCCCACGTGGGTGCAGGGGCCCAAGAACTTGGACCATCTTCTTTTTTTTTTTTTTTTTTTTTTCCGATAGGCAGAGTTAGACACTGAGAAAGAGAGACAAAGAGAAAGGTCTTCCTTTTTTCCGTTGGTTTACCCCCCAAGTGGTTGCCACTGCCAGTGCACTGCGCCAATGCAAAGCCAGGAACCAGGTGCTTCCTCCTGGTCTCCCAGGCAGACTGCCCTCCCAGGCCACAGCAGAGAGCTGGACTGGAAGAGGGGCAACCGGGACAGAATCTGGCGCCCCGACCAGGACTAGAACTCGGGGTGCCGGCGCCGCAGGCGGAGGATTAGCCTAGTGAGCCGCGGCGCTGGCCATTAGGCCATTTTCTACTATCCCAGGCCATAGCAGAGAGCTGGATCAGAAGTGGAGCAGCCAGGACTCGAACCGGTGCCCATATGGAACTCTTTCCATGTGGAACGCCAGCACCGCAGGCAGCGGCTTCACTGCTACATCACAGTGCCAGCCCCGCATTTCCCAGCTTTTCTGTACCATGTGTTGTTTTTTAAGTGGAGAAGAAACAAAAACTCCACTGTGCTCTCTGAATTAAGTAAACCTTCCAGCACAGCTGATGGAATGCTGTCCTTTGGTGTTTCTCGGGCATCCTGTGAGCCTTGGAGGGGAGGGTCTCGCTCCGTTGGGCTGGGATGAGGAAAGATGATGGCCGGTGGCCAGCCCAGCCCTTGGCACACAGGTGTTCTGTTCAGGGTGGCTCCCACACTCTGGAACTTGGCAGTGTCTTGGGGGGCAGGTTATGTGAGCTCCACATTATGTGCAGCCTTAGTGGGTGCCTGCTCCAGCTCTGGAAATAGAATTTAAAATCAGACTTTGTAACCCAGTGTGGGCAAGGGTCACGGGGCTGGGGGAAGACAGCACGCTTGCCAGGAAAACTGCGTTCAAGGTGTCTGTAGCGTAGTAGGGCTGTTGGACTTCTGATAGCGACACTCCTTCCTCCCCACCGTGCCCATGTATGCCCACCTGGACCTGCCGTGACCTAGGCCGGCGCTGGCCACCACACACTGGGTTGCTTCTCAGCCAGGCATCTGGGGAGCTGTGTGGTTTAGGAAGCTCTGTTCTGTGCATTTATTCCCCATGCTGTTCTGCCGGGTGGATGTGCCCTGAAGCCTGAAGGGATCGTCTTTTTGTGTTGCAGAAGCAGGAAGCAGGGCTCAAACTTGGCGGAAGTGACTTGGCCAGCAGATGGCAGCGTGGGATCTCTCCTGGGAAGCCCCCTCTCGGGCCCACCCTCCCTTGCCCAGGTGCAGAGATGGGGAGGAGAGGAAGTCTGCCCTATTCCTTCGCTTTGTCGTGGTCTGAAGCTCTGAAGGAAACTCCTGGGGGCTGGGGACCTGTATTCACTTTCTGCATTAGTTTTTTAAACCCAGCCTTGCCTTTCCCTCTGCCTTATTTATTTATTTATTTATGTTACTTGAAAGTCTGAGTTATAGGGAGAGAGGAGAGACAGGGAGATCTTTCATCCGCTGGTTCACTCCCCAGATGGCTGCAACCGCCAGAACTGGAGCCAGGAGCTTCTTCACTATCTACCACATGGGTGCAAGGGCCTAACGACTTGGGCCATCTTCTTTCCATGACCTGCTTTCCCAGGCCATTAGCAAGGAGTTGGATTGGAAGCAGAGAGCCAGGACTCGAACCCACGCCCATGTGGGATCCCGGCACTGCAGACACAGCTTAACCTGCTATACCACAGCACCGGCCCCCATCCCTCTGCTCCTTTTAAAAGGAGAACACAAAGTCCCCTAGAGAAGTGAGCCAAGCATCAGTGTGAGCGGCCACTAGATGATTCTTCTAGAAGCCTTCCTTCAGCCACCTGAATACAGCAACGCCAGAGCCCCATGGCAGCCCCAGGCCCTGGGGATCAGGGAGCCTAGGGCTGTCTATCTCGGGTCCCCACGTGCCTGAGAAGGAAGGGTCTCACCCCCTGTTCCTCCAGAGATTGTCTTTTTGTAAAAAACAAACAAACCTGGGACATGAGTTTCCCCTGGGCATGCATTTGTTTTTGTTGGAACTGAGGGAAGCAACAAAGCAGTGAAGTCATTCACTCCGCTCGGCACTTTTAAACTCCATGAGACGCTGTCAACGTGCAGCCACCCAGTTCTGCACACTGTGTTCTTTGTGCAGCCAGAGGAGCCAGACACGGGTTGTTGTAGACGTGATTTGTACTTAGTTCCAGCACACTTACAACTCCAGGGGGGATGGCTGTGGCAGTCGGGGGTCAAGGGCAGCCATGCCTCCCAGCTCCAAGTGGGCTGGACTTCATAGCCTGGGCTGGGTTTGGAGGTGGCCATTGGCGTGCTGCCCTGGGCCTGCCTGGGTTGCCGGCAGGTGAGCGGTGAGAGGAGGATGGAGTGGGGAGGACTCACGATGCCTCCCGGCACATTTGGCAGCTCTGCTACCTGCCAGGACTTTGTACAGGTTGCTGTCCTCATGGCTTGGGACCCTTCACAGCCACAGACCGCAGAGGTGCAGTCGGGGCGAGGCTGGCCGTGATGTTGGCCAGAGCCCCTTGGTCCTGCAGACAGGAACCCTGAAGGGAGCTGCTTCTGACACAGGAGGAAAGCCGTCGGAACTTGGGCTCAGCAGGAGTAGGGGCCTTGTCTTACATTTCTGAATCTCCAGCTGTAGACGCTGGTGGTTACCTGTGCAGCGCTGGGCTTCTAGGAGCACAGGGAGCCCCTCCCGGGGGTCCTGGCCCTTTGCCTTTTTGCAGCAGACTGTGTTTGGCTGGGTGACTGGGGATGGCAGGCCGTGGAAGCTGTTTGAGTCTGGGTTCAGATTCCTTTCTGTGGGGACCCACGCTCTCCAGGGTGGCCCCTTCACCCTAGGAAGATGAGTGAAGACCAGGCGCTGCCTCAGCTTCCGCTGTCAGAGTCCCTGGCTTGACCCCTGCACCTTTCCTACCACCTTGGCCTCCTGAATACTCCGGCCTGGCCCATGGTCCTGGCCTCCTGCCTGGAGTGCTGCCTCTGGCCTCATCCCTCTGGGTGTCCTGAAACCACGTTCCCCTAAATGCAAACCTCGCTCCCTCCTAGGCATCGCTCTTCACCTACAGGATGAAATCAGGATGCCTGGGACCTACTCCATTGCCTGTGGGAGTCTGACCAGCCAGTCCTGCGAGCTTCGACTCCTTTCCTGTACCACGTCCCTTCCCGAAGCCCATTCGCTGCCTCCTTCCATGGCTATGTGTGTGGCTCCTGCTTAAAGCCCTTGTGCTGCTTGCCTGGACTCCCTCCGTATAGCTCTATTGTCCTGTGTCCTCTGCGTCTCTCAACTGCAGTCCTGCCTTCCTAGCTTACCTTTCCAGGCTTAGCATTTTGCAGACTCCCAGGTACACAGTAGGTGCATACTACTGTGGAGACCCGCTAGACCTGCCTGCTCCAAGCATGGCTGCTGGGCACATTGAGTGGCAGCTGCTGTGGAGCTGGAGCTTTTCCATGGGCCCATCCTGGGCCCGAGGCGATAATCCCCACTGTTCACCAGTAGCTGTCCACGGACATCGGAGCAGTCCTGGCACGGTTCCGATGCCTGCGCTGCTGGCTGAGTGAGCCAGGCCTTCAGTAGCTGGACACTGTCGGGGCAGCTGCTGAGCCAGTGCTGGGCTGCAGAGCCTCCTACGTCCCTTACGGTTGAGACCTTCCTCTTAGGGCTGAGAGCTGGCCATTGGGAACCTGATAATTATGTAGGCGGAGAGCACATTCTCTCTGAAGGGCCCCATGGTTAACAGTGAGAAGGAAACACACTCCTGCATGCCTCTTTGCGTGGCAAGTTTAATTTTAGGGTTAAGCTTCCAGCGTGCTTGCAAAAGGGAGCATAGCATCATTTTGAAATTTGGGGCATAATGCACATTACCCGAGCCACTGTGTAATTTTGGGCTGGGAGTCCTAGGAGCCACAGGGCTTCTCTTAGCTAAAGAGCTGCCTGTTGAGCATCTTGAGTGAGGACAGTGGTGTCCAGGCCAGAGCAAGAGGCTCGCAGGCTCCAGTGCTCTGTCCTGGCCACAGCCCTGGGCAGACTTTGCTCTGGAGTGCCAGCCTTGCCTGCCTTTTCCATTCCATCTGTGAGAGCAGGGAAAGCGCCTAGCTGTCCATCCTGAGGGGTCAGGGTCTGGGCCTTTCCTCTTGTTGGGCCTTGAAGGCTGGCCCCGTTGCTTCCTTCTGCCGTGCGTTGTCCCAAGCGTGTTGCAGTTTAATCTCTGCAGCTAGGATGTGAGGGGGGACAGGTGACACCTCCACTTCACAGACAAGGGAACTGAGACCAAAGACGGTTAATAAGCCCCTTGTCCAGCGGCATGCAGGTGGAAAGCCACAGAGCCCAGGCCACCTGCCGACCAGACCAGACACCATCCATGGGGTGTGTGTTCACAGCCCCTCAGTTTTATTCATTTCTTTAGTTTTTTGATGGAATTAGCTGACAGCACTAAAGGTCAGAGATGCACATAAAACTCATTCCCAGTCTCATGGACAAGTCCGCAGAACTGAGGATTCTGGCTCAACTTCCCCCATGGGAATGTTGCCTGGGAATGAAATAATGTGTCCAGGGCCCCTCTGGGTGTCACCGTGCCCTCTTTGGGGTGGGGGTCTGCACGACGCTGTCACGGTGAGACTCAGCCCCTGTCTCTCCTGCATTGTCTGCTCCTGCAGTGAGCTGACCTGTGGGATTTACTGCCCTGGGCTCTTTTCGGTCTGTGGTTTTACAGATTAGATGTTGAGTGTTGACAAATCTTAGTACCTTAAGGGTTCACAGTACCAGGGATTACGGAGCTGCCGGTATGCCTCCTGGTATGCATGAGACATGTGAGCAGGTGTTGCTGTTACTGCCTTATTTAAATGTGACTTACCCAGGGGCCCAGGAGTTCTGCTTCCTGCTTGTGAGCACTTTTCTTTTTTATTTTGGTTTCATAGTCCATGATTTGGGGACAGTAAAGGTGACACAGTCATTACCTAAATGATTCCATGAAAAATACTTTTGTAGAGTTATGGGTTGGTTTTTTCTTTAAGAATTTATTTATTTATTTGTGAGATAGAGTTACAGACAGAAGGAGAGAGAAGGAGAGAGGTCTTCCATCCACTGGTTCACTCCCCAGATGGCCACAGTAGCCAGAGCTGGGCTGATCCAAAGCCAGGAGCCAAGAGCTTCCTCCAGGTCTCCCACACAGGTGCAGGGACCCAAAGACTTGGGCCCAAAGCCAGGAGCCAAGAGCTTCCTCCAGGTCTCCCACACAGGTGCAGGGACCCAAAGACTTGGGCCATCTTCTACTGCTTTCCCAGGCCACAGCAGAGATCTGGATCAAAAGAGGAGCAGCCAGGACTCAATCTGGCACCCACATGGGATGCCAGCACTGCAGGAGGAGGCTTAGCCTACTACGCCACAATGCCAGCTCCGAAGTTACGGTTCTTAAAAAGTAATTTTAAAGATAAGTGTAGGCAGTAGCATGGAGAAGGTTCTGCAAGTTTATGTGGGGGGTGTTGAGTGGGCAGAGGGGAATTAAACTTTATGTAGTTTTGAGTACAATTTTTTTGTTTTTAAATTAAAATATTAATGAAGTTTAATTAAATTAGCAAGCTTTAATAAAGATGTCTAAAAATGCCACTCTCAGAGAAAACCCTGGAAACACTGGACAGCGGATGCTGGAGGAAGCATACAGCTGTGGAGGCACCACAGAGAGCAGTGGGCCAGGTGGTACTTGTGCAGGAAGCCAAGTCGAATAAGGCCTGGAAGGGGCACCTTGTGGGGAGAGCGTGAGAGAGGCCAGAGCCCTCCACCGCCTGTGGCCCCTGCAGGGACAGGTGCCACCAGGATTTCAGCAGGGTTGGGAGGGGGTAGAGCAGCCTGTGGTTGCAGTGTACCATCTCAGCCACGTGAACCAGGGCTGCCAGAAACAAATGGAGTCCATTTTAATGCCGTGTTTTTGCCTAAGCCAATTGATCAGAAGTACTGTTGCAGCATGCAGTCAGTATATGACATCACTACAGAGAGTTTATTCTTTGACCAAGCCTTTGAGTGCATCCTACCTGTAGCACTGCAGTCCCAGCAGCCTTGCTGTGGGCTCGGTGACCTTTGCAGGCGTCAGCAGGCCACAGGCCACGCGCTCTTCCTGTCCAGGCTGCGTTTCCGGTGGTGTCTCCGACACAAGGCTCCCTCTCCTGGAAGCCTGTGGGCAGGAGGGAAGGCCATGGGGCTGCTTCCAGGGTGAGTGCCCGCGTGGGCTTTCCTCGTGGCGGGCTGTGCTCAGACTCTCCTGCAGAGAGCAGACGCTTACCACGAACCGTTTTATATCAGAACGTGGACAGGATGCCACAACGAGAAAGAAGGGGGGCTTCCTCCATCCCCTGCCCGCGACGCCTGCAGTGTCAGCGCGGCTGTTTAATCCGCCGAACTTCTCCGAGTTCTGTTACAGAGGTGCTCATAGCAGGCAGCTCGCCCATGCCCCACACTCCCCTTGCCGAGGTATCATGCTAAATGCTTCAACTTGCCATGAAAATATTGTGACGAGGCAGTGGAAATATTGTGACAAGCCAGAGAACTCGGGGTTGCTATGGAAACTGCCCCCCCAGTCCTTGCCCTTCTGAGGTGGGCTTAGCTGAAGGGGCAGGCCGGTCTGTTTGCTTTGTCTCCACTTGTTTTGGGCCCTGTCATTCAGCCATGATGCAAATGTGGCCTGGACAGAGATGACTGCCTGGGCGTTCATTTCATCAGTCTGCCCTGTCGCACCCTCAAGGCTTCCTGAGAGCCACAGTGAGGGCAGAACTGGCTGGGGGTGGGGGAGGTGGGGGGAGGTTTTCAGAGGAGGCTGTTGGTGGTTGGCAAATGGCTGTGTCCTCCAGGCAGTCACTGGCCCAGGCTTCCCCTTCCCCAGACCTGTGCTTGAACTTGCCCCAGGGGGGTTGGGAATAGGGAGTTTGGGCCAGGATGTGCAGGAAGCAGCTTCCCCTTGCCTTCTGTTCTTCTCCAATGACTCTGCACGTGTGTGGTGAGTGATGGATTTGGGGGGTCAGGCAGGGCCCACAGGGCCGTGGGGCTTGGTCATGGCCAGGTTGGGGGAACCTTGCTGAGCCAGGCAGGGGAGAACTGGGCCCAGGCATTGCTGGGAAAAGAAGGAGAGAGAAGCCATCTCGGGGAAATGTGCCTCGCGGAGTTCTACTCTGTGATTAACAAAGGAGGTTGGTTGCTCTCAGCCCAGGCTGAGACCTCTCTGGGCAAGATCAGAGGCTGGTGCAGGGGCCCCTTAAGAGCAAGAGGCCCCCAGAGCCTGCCTACGCACCCAGCCTGCTGCTCCAGCCAGGCAGAGTCCTCCTCCTCGGCCCTACGGGGCAGTGAGGGAGGGGCTTCAAAGCTGTGGCGGGCATTTTCATGTGGGTGTTAAGTCCCTGCTCTTCTGCTCTCACGGCACAGGGCCCCCGGACTCTGACAGCCCTCTCTACCTGCCCTATAAGACACTGGTCTCCACGGTTGGAAGCATGGTGTTCAACGAGGGCGAGGCCCAGCGGCTCATCGAGATCCTGTCCGAGAAGGCAGGCATCATTCAGGACACCTGGCATAAGGTGGGCCCCCTCCCCTGGTCATGCTGTGAGGCCCCTGCAGCTGGTCAAGGCAGTCTAGCCCTCCCTTCCTCTGCCTCCCTGGCCCTGGAGCCCCAACTCCCCAGCGGGGGATGCTTGTTGGGCTGGCCATACCCACCTGCTAGGCTGTGGAGAGAATGTTCACAGAACAGCCTGCACTTCTTCTGGGCAGGGTCCTGAGAGGCTGTGAAGGAGCCGCTGCAGACTGTTACAGGGGCCTCTGGGGAGGTAGCAGGGGTAGTACACAGGAACTGGGGCCCCATTGGTTTGCAGCCAGAGCTCCAGGAGCAGTGAGGAAGTTGTGGGGCATAGCATATGTGAGGGAACCCTTTGATGAGCCCAAAAGCACCCCTGCTGTCAGATGCAAATCCAGAGGCTAGCTCCATCCCTGGCCCTCCGGCCAGTGAAGCCAGGAAGTCCTGTGTACCTGTTTGTTCCTTAAACCCAGAGTCAGGATGCAGAGTAATTTTGCTGGAGAATTTTGTGCTGGGGAGCCCTGCCCTGAGGCATGACTCCAATCGTGATTACTGTCAGCCCTGCTGGGGGTTCCTTGCCCAGGGAGCGGGGGCCTCCTGGACATGAGTGCAGGAAGAGGTAGGCTCAGCTCAGGCCACCAACCCAGGGACCATCTCCCTTACCTTCAGGCTGCTCACACCAGCTCAGGGGTGACTCCGAGCCAGAAACGAAGTCTAGATGTCCCTCGGAGGGGCTGGAAATGGCCACACTTGCAAGAACTGCCCAGGGACATGTCTACCTGCGTGGCTGGGGCAGCTTCCAGAGTCAGGCGGGACGCCCGTGTTGAAGCATGCACTCCCCCTCCAGCCGGCACTCGGGCTCTGCCCTTGTCTGATGGCTGAGGTGGGGGGCCGAGCCCAGGGTCTCTCTGTCTCCTCTGTTTATAAAGCTCTGGTGGGCATTTCCAGGCCACTCAGAAGGGCGACCCCGTGGCTATTCTGAAACGACAGCTGGAAGAGAAGGAGAAACTGCTGGCCACGGAGCAGGAAGACGCGGCCGTCGCCAAGAGCAAACTGAGGGAGCTCAACAAGGTACAGGCCCTGCTGTCCCTTGTTAAGTCTTGTTTCCCTATCTTTGTGAACAAAGAGCCTTGTGAAAATGTGACCCCACAAAGTCTGCTCGAGGGTCACGCCTGTCTGCCCCTCCTGCGCAGAGTGGCCTCTGGCGGTGACGCGTGGCCCTCTGTAAGGTGTAAGGGGGGGGACGTCCCCTCTAGAAGGAAGCCCAGGAGACGGGGCCCCCATGCTGGTCACCGGGCGCCTGTGCTCAGAATTGACCGTGTGGTTTGATTTCCAAAACCAAGATGGCAGCAAACACAGACAGCTCACCAGGCCAGCAGCCCCGCCCTGTCTGTGCGGGGCAGTAGGAGACATCACGGGCTATGAGCTCTGGAGCGAAGCCTTTGCTTTCCACTGCCTCCCGCATTCCAGCGCCAGGTCGTGGCTCCAAGGCGAGCAAAGGTTTAAAGGCCTGTGCAGCCAGGGCCCTCTGCACTCTTGCCACAGCTTCCTCCCAGCAGCCTGAGGACGTCCACACTCTCGGAGGCTGCTGTGGCCCTGCGAGGACCCCTTCCAGCTCTGCTCAGCTCCCAGGCCTCAGCCCCGCCTCCCCGCCTGCCCGCCCGCTCTGCCTCTGGCCTTTCCCCCGTGCCCATGCTGCTGTCTGCAGACAAGCAGCGCCCATTCTCACTTCCCTGGGCCTTGTCTCCTGCCCTTCTCTTGCCCTCGGGTGCCCTCCTCTGCTGGGCTCTGCACATTGCCTTCTTACTCTGGAGCCTTCTGGAGCTCCCTAGGCTCTTCCCACACGGAGGTCCTCATTCCCATCAGGCATGCTGTATGTGGCTCCTGTTGGGCCGTGGACCCCATGCAGCAAGCCTTCTCTGGCCTCTTGGCCCAGCCCAGCCTGCCAGGCCATCCATGAGCAAGTGGTGACCGGGGCCCACGGCTGCCCCCAGCTAAGGGAACAGGCCTTCACTGGCATTTCCTGGGAGTAGCTGGCATCCATTGTGCTCCTGGGATTTGTGCACCGTGGGCCGTGGCAGCTTTCTGTTGAGAGCCCTGAGCAGAACCAGCGTGTTCTCACTGTAGTGCCCTGTCCCCAGCCCAGCACTCTGGAGGGAAGTTGACGCGTGACAAGGGCCATGTTCCTCTGGCCTTAATCCCCAGCAGGAGCTGGTGAGAGGGCCAGGACCTTTCACAGGCTTGCTGGGTCCCAGTAGCAAAGTTGTGTAGTTGAACTGGAGGGGTTTGGTTAATTCTGTTTCGTGGGGCCGTCATCTGATAGTTCGGTGCTTCCCACATGAAGTCCTAGCAAATGAGGCTCAAAGACCAGTCCAGGTCCCATCCGCTGGGGGTAATGGGCTCGGGCATCCCGAGAGCTCTGTCTAGGCCCCGTGAGCGTCTGCAGGACCCAGAGCTTGGATGCTGTGAATCCTGGCAAGGGCTCCCGCCACATCACCAAGGAGGCTCAGCCTTCTTGGAAGCCTTTGCAATAATCATCTTCCTGGGCACTGCAGTCCACGTCGCCAGGGCCTCTGTCCTGAGCCACACGTGGATGCTGGGCTTTAGGGAGCGCGCCTAAGGAGCCCTGGGGCTCCAGGACCCTTGGGGAGGAGGTATTCAGGGTAGGATGGGAGGAGCTCCAGTTGTCAGGCCTCTGGGTAGAGGTTACCTGCAGGCTATGCCTCTACCCACCCTTGCTTAGTCGAACGGCCAAGGCCCTGGGCCTGAAGCTTGCACCAGGCAGAGCCCTGCCAAGCTGGGAACGTGCCCGAGAGAAAGCGGAGGCAGAGTCATTGCTCAGTGATGGTGCCAGGCCTCATCACCATGCCCAGCCAAGGAAGACTGGGCTCCATGTGGAGGCTCCCACTCCTCCACCACCAGGACAGCTTTTTGGGAAACCAGTCCAAACCTTGTTACCAAAGTCAGAATTTCACAGGAGGGGCCGGGGTGGAGGGGCGGGGTGTGCAACGAGAGTCCTGGAATTCTGAGGTCTTAAAAGAGGCCACAGAACTAAACAAACGTGCTGAAGATGAAGTGACTTCTCTCTGCCCTCCACAAAACAGCCAACAGCCAACCTAGGAGGGGGAAAATCACACTGGATTCTGGTAGTCTCAGGACCCTGAACCCCAGGAGGTTAGGACACACATGCCTTGAGCCTGGTGGATACCAAGAACCACATGAGTCCTGCCCAGGCTGGGAAAGGGTGTCTGGTGTAGAGAACAGAGGTGGGCAGAGGACACCCCTCCCTCTATGTGGCCATTGGCGTGCTGGGGCTCTCCAGGTTTGGTTTCTTCTTTCTTGAGGCTGGGCCAGGTACTTGAAGGGGCTGGTGTGGGGGAACCTGGAACAGAGAGGAGCCCTCCCACTTTGGTGGTGCGTGAAGGCTTCGCCTTCCGCATTGCACCTGCTCTGCCCACGCTGGGCCTGCTTTGAAGGAGGCCCCTGTCACCTCCCTGGACGGAGGAGGGTATTGGCCTTCCTTGCCCCTCCTGAGACCTCTTGGACTGCACCTTCCCAGGTCCGGCTGTTCCCCAGGCCTGGTCTCGTCTGTCCTCTCCGAAGCCCAGCGGCCTCCGCTTGCAGTGGAGACTGTAGTCCTCATGTGAGAAAGAATCCGCTGAATATGGTTTGTCCGCAGTGGGCGCAATGCTGGTGATGCCCTCCCACTGCTGGAGAGGGCGGACCTGCAGGCTCACCTGAGCACAGCCGGAAGGAGGGCTGCCTTTGAAAAGCGGGGTGGCGGCTGCCAGCTGGTCCTGGGAGTGCCAGTGCACAGAACCACACCAGTACCAGCGCCAGCCCGATCAGCCCCACCCTCCCCGGGCCCTGCTGTCTGAGGAAGGGGCGCATCTGCTTGGGGATGGGCCTCCCTCGCAGCCTGGTCCCTCTCCTCTGCTCCTCTGACTGGGCAGGGAAGGGGCGCCCTGGATCTCGTGGGACGCTGGCTTCCCGGTTGCCCAGAGGAGCTGTGCCCGTGGTGTGTGCACACCAGGCAGGTGTCAGCTTGGTCAGAGACAGGGAGCACGTTCACTGTCCCTCCTCAGATTGTCACCCCTGCTGTCCCTCGAGCTTTGTGCAGTGCTGCAGCTCTGGGGTGACTCAAACCGCGGCCAACCCTGCTGCCCCTGTGCTCTGCTCCCCAGACTGGGCATGTGGCACTGACTGGAGCACACGTTCCCTTGGGCTGAGGTGGAAGAATGACAGCTCTAGTGTCTAGGCCCTGCAGTCATGGGGCTGGCCCTGAGCAATGATGTCTTCATCCCCATCCCAGCCACCAAGGTTCACTGCCTCTCAGGCCCGACAGAAGCGCTGAGGGGACGTGGGCTATGGGAGCCTGGACTGAGGCACACTGGGGTGCTGTCAGCAGAGAGGGGCTGAGCTGATGCCCGAGGGCCCAAGGATGGTGCGGGTCTATACGGTTCCACTGCAGCCAAGGCCTGGCATCAGCCCACACCCAGCCAGCAGGATTTCCCAGGATCCCTTGTCTCTTGGTGTTCTCCTGTAGCTGTAGCTGGTGGGTCCCTTGGTGGCTCTGGCCGGCAGGAGGGATGTCAAGCCTCCTCCCAACCCTGGGGGTGCCTCTACTTCTACCCCCGCGGGCCTGACTGGCTCCTTTGCTATTCTCTTCCCAGGAGATGGCAGCAGAAAAGGCCAAGGCAGCAGCCGGGGAGGCCAAGGTGAAGAAGCAGCTGGTGGCCCGGGAGCAGGAGATCGCAGCTGTCCAGGCGCGCATGCAGGCCAGCTACCGTGAGCACGTGAAGGAGGTGCAGCAGCTGCAGGGCAAGGTGGGTAGTGGCCTCGGGCCCCCAGGGAAGGGAGTCTCAGGTCCTGGCAAGGCGCGGCCTGCACTTGAGATAAGGATGCCCTTGGTGGGGTCTGTGTAGTGTGTGGAGGGGCCAGGGGTTGTCACATCTGGCTGGACTGTGTCAGCCCACTAGGCGTATGTTTCTTAATTTTTTTTAAAGATTTATTTTATTTATTTGAAAGAGTTACAGAGAGAGGGAGGGAGAGACAGAGAGAGAGGTCTTCCATCTGCTGGTTCACTCCCCAAATGACTGCAACGGCCAGAGCTGGGCTAATTTGAAGCCAGGAGCCAGGTGCTTCCTTACAGTCTCCCACATGGGTACAGGGGCCCAAGGACTCGGGCCATCTTCTACTGCTTTCCCAGGCCATAGCAGAGAGCTGGATTGGAGGTGGAGCAGTAGGGACTCGAACTGGCGCCTATATGGGATGCCGGCACTTCAGGCTGGGGCTTTAACCCACTATGCCACAGCACCGGCCCCAGTGTGTTTGTGTGTGTGACATTAATAACCAGGAAAGTGTAAATTACAATTTAAAGAGCACTTTCTCCTAAAGAGCGAAACTTCCAGCAGGCCAGTTCCGTGTCCCCACCTCCTGGGCGCCTGTGCAGTGGGAATCCTGACTTGTGGTTTCAGCCTGGCCCTGACCTGGCCGTATGAGGAGTGAACCAGTGGGCGTTCACTTTGTATGTATGTGTATGTGTGTGTCCATGTCCTTCTCTGTCATCCTGCCTTTCAAATAAATAAATAAGTATCTTTAAAAAAGAGTCCCAGTGCTGCAGCGAGGGGCCCCAGGCCAGCGCCAGGCAGCTGCCTGTCCAGACCAGCTGGCTCTGTAGTCAGAGCCTGATCCTTATCTCACAGAACCCGAGCTCTCCTCGCTGTGGCCGTGCCTCTGCCCTGCTGCTCGGCTCAGGAGGCTCATGGGAGGTCAGAGGGCAGGAAGGGAGTGTTCCTCGGGGCAGCTACAGGCTGTGACTTGTGGTCGTGTGCTTCATCTCAGCACAGTCAACCCTGGGTGACAGACGTCACGGGGCGTGTCAGGCTGTGGCCTCAGCAGTGAACCCCAGGCAGGCCGTGAGCAGTGAGAGGAGAGGAGGCGAGTGGCTGGGGGTGGGTCACACTTGGCCTCAAGCCCCTGCCACTGGCGTTCGGGCCTCTTGCTGCACGGCACCCTCCCAGCCTGCCTGGGGTGCAGGGGGCTCCTTCTGGGGGGAGGTCTCTCTATCGTGTGACCTCCCCCCTCCCCATCCAGAACCCAGTTCTCTGCAAGGCCAGGCAGTGTTCTGATGCCCCCCCTACCCCGATGCCTTTCCAGATCCGAACTCTTCAGGAGCAGCTGGAGAACGGCCCCAACACGCAGCTGGCCCGGCTGCAGCAGGAGAACTCCATCCTGAGGGACGCCCTGAACCAGGCCACCAGCCAGGTGGAGAGCAAGTGAGCCACGTGTGCTGCATGACACGGCGGGGGTGCGCTCCAGCTTCCTGCTGGATGTGTGGTCGGTGTGGTGGCCGTGCCCAGGCCCCACGCGGCTCTGCCGCCTACCCGTGCAGAGCCCTGTCCTGGGCTTTCCTCTCCTGTCTGGGTTCTGAGCTGCTGCCTTCTGCCGGGTGGCCTGGTGTCCCCTCAGTGCTCCGGCCTGCAGCGCCCCCTGGCTGGAGCTGGCACCTTGCTCTGCTGGACGCATGGTGCTCGCCCCAGGCCCCACGTCTTGGAGGCGTTCAGAACTCCTGGGTGGCGGCCCGCAGTGCTGAGGCCGTCTCTGTCTTGCAGGCAGAACGCGGAGCTGGCCAAGCTCCGGCAGGAGCTCAGCAAGGTCAGCAAGGAGCTGGTGGAGAAGTCGGAGGCCGGGCGGCAGGAGGAGCAGCAGCGGAAGGCCCTGGAGGCCAAGGCAGCTGCCTTCGAGAAGCAGGTCCTGCAGCTGCAGGTGAGTGAGGCTGGCCAGCTCCGTGCCCTACTCGCTGCCCCGCCAGCCACACTGGGTCATCGCTCGCCAGTGCAGCGCAGGGCCGTGACCTCTGCCTTGTTGGTAACAGTGCCCGCTGGCACAAGTGGGTGCTCCCCACGTGCTGAGCGGCATTCAGAGCGTTCTGTGGGCGTGAACTCAGCCAGTTCCCGCTGTAACCCTGTGAGGGAGGTGAACTGGGGTCTGCATTTGCCCCAGAGGGACGTTTGAGGCCCAGAGGCTAAGCGACTACCCGGGCCCACACGGCCAGGACGTGGCAGAGGCAGGACCTGAGCGGCAGCGTGCGGCCGCAGAGCTGCGTGTCCTCCCAACTCGCCGCCACCGTGGCGCTGCAGGTCCGCAGTAGCCGCACACACAGCCTGCGGCCGGCCTCTGGACCAGGCCTGGAAGCCTGTTCTCGAGGGACAGTCCCCTTTCTCCTTCAGAGGCGGGAGCGTTGTCCCCCGTCCCACGGTGCGCTGGGCAGCGTCCTCAGCCCCCGCCTTGCCGCCTACCAGCCTGGTGACCTCCCACCCCCACTGCTGTCGGGCCCTCTCTGGGGTAATTTTTTTTAAAGATTGATTTATATGAGGGGCCAGTGCTGTGACGTAGAGGGTAAAGCTGCCATCTGCAGTGCCAGCATCTCGTATGGCCACTGGCTCGTGTCCTGACTGCTCCACTTCCAATCCAGCTCTCTGCTGTGGCCTGGGAAAGACAGAAATCTTCCATCCATTGGTTCACTCCTCAAATGGCTACAGCAGCCGGGGCTGGTTCAAGCTAAAGCCAGGAGCCAGGAGCTTCTGGATCTCCCGTGTTGGTGCAGGGGCCCAAGGACTTGGGCCAGCCTCTGCTGCTTTCCCAAGCACATTTGCAGGGAGCTGGATTGAAAGTGGAGCAGCTGGGTCTTGAACTGGCGCCAGTATGGGGTGCTGGCATCGCAGGCAGTGGCTTTACCTGCTGTGCCACAGCACAGGCCCCTGGGGTAATTTTTAGGGAAGCAAAGAAATCCTGGTGATGCCAGGGACTTCCAACCCTTTTTCTATTCCCATTACTGAAAGGCTGTAGGACGTGCTGGGGACACTGGGGCTGTCCTGTGGAAGGGACCAGGACTCCAGACACAGAACACTCAGCCTGACGTGTGAGCGTACACTGGGAAGTAGAGAAGGCGGACGTAAACGCAGCTGGGGCTTGGGTGGAAGAGAGATGGCTGCTGGGAGTCGTCTTGTGTGTACATGAAGCAGACAGAGCCAGACCAGCGCACTGGGAACCAGTGGGGTGAGCCTGGCCTGGTTAGGTGTTAAAGGTGTCCGGGGCTGGAGCTGGAGCTTCCAGCCCTGCCACCTCCTAATAGGTTGTTTCAGAGTCCCAGTTTCTCTGCCTGTGGTGTGGGTGTGACAGTAACAACCGTCTCGTAGGGCAGCTGTGGAGAAAAGGAGGCCAGGAACATGGACTTGACCAGTCCCCGTCAGGAAAGCCTCAGGAGAGACTGAGCTTTGGGTGGGAAGTGCCACCCTCTGGGCTATGCCCGAGAGAAGTTCCAGGACTATCCTTCCTTCACCTGCAGCCCTGTCGCTGTGGGCCAGCCAGACGTGGCCAGACGTGGCCGCCAGCACCCAGGGAGTGGCCCTGGGCCCTCACGTGACTTGGCAGGGCCTGCCTGGAAGAAAGCGTCCGTGGAGACTGAGTGCCGACAGCCTGTCCCCGGCTCGCTGCTTCGGGGGATGAGCTGTGTGTCGGAAATCTGGGAGCATTCTGTAAACGTCCCCAGCTGGCCTAGCTGGCCTGCCTGGCCATGCTGTAGCCCTGGCATTCAGTGTGACTGGCGGGGCTAGCCACGTTCTCCTCCCACTCAAATTGAGATCTCAGGTCCCGTGTTGTGGGCGTGAGGTTTCCTTTTAAGTTGGGTTTAAGTCCCAAAGGCAGGAGGGGTTCTCCATGCTTGTTTTTTGCTGGAACCCGTGTCCTCATCGAGGCCAGTGACGAGTGGAAAAACACGTGTGGTCAGTCTCCCTGCTGCCCGAGCTAGCCGCGGTCCTTCTTAAAGAAAAAGAGGGAGGAAGCAACCGGGGGATCTTGCACGTGCGGGGCACCCCTGCCCTGTCTCCACCATGGCACAGCTGTGAGGCCCTGGAGCCAGGGAGACAAGAGGTGGGGGCTGCTGCAGGGCCCGTGCTACATGCTGGTGCAGAAACTCGGCACGGCCTAACGCGCCCCTAGGGCCACGGCACTGTTCGCTGTATCCTCGGCCTTGAGCTGCCGGTGGCCTCTCAGGTGCCGGAGCCACCCCCGCCTCGACACCACTCGTCAGAATGCCAGCTGAGGTGTGGCAAGGAGCCCGTGAGGTCGCGAGGGCTGAGGGGCAGCTCCTCTGTTGACCGCCTTGGACAACGTGTTGTTTACTCAGGCAGTCTTTGGACTCCCAGAGCATGCACACATTCCCCGGTCACCTGACCAGAGAAACACTGAAACCCAGAATGGAAGTGAGAAAGGAGCGTAGGCCCTTGGCAGCTCTTCTCGCACAGAGAGGATGCTGGCAGGGAGAAAGGTGCAGGGTTCTGGGGCATTTGGGAAGGGTGCTCTTCTGCCTGGACACACCAGAGACTGCAGCGGGCTCTGCTGGTGCAGGGGTGGCCCGGGTGAGAGCTGTGCCCTGGTCTGTGTGCCACTCCCCAGGTGTCTCACAAGGAGAGCGAGGAGGCCCTGCAGAAGCGCCTGGACGAGGTCAGCCGGGAGCTGTGCCGCGTGCAGACCAGCCACGCCAGCCTGCGGGCAGATGCCGAGAAGGCCCAGGAGCAGCAGCAGCGGGTGGCTGGTGAGGGCAGTGCCCTGGCGGCACCCCACTTGGGCTGGGGTCCGGGCTGGGGTTCTGTGCAGGAAAGAAGCCCTGCCGGAACCCAGTGGGCCAGTCGTGGGCCCTGTGAAGTGTGGGGCCTGGGGCCAGGGAAAGGAACGCTGGGATGTGCACTCTGGTCACTCTGGCGCTGGTGGGAAGTCGACCGAAGGGGTGCAGGGGCCGGGGGACTCCCAGGAGGAGGCTCCTGTGGTCACCCAGGCCCCAGTGACAGGGTTGGCTCAAGGCCATCAAAGCAGTGCTGGAGAGGACGGGACCGGCCTGGCAGGCGGTGATGGTGGGAAGCAGAGCAGCCAGGAGCAGGCCGGGGAGGCCGGGATCCGGGTTGGAGTCACCTGGGCAGAGCTGCGTTGGGAGGTGGCCGGCGGCAGAGCCTGAGGCGGGGCTGGGAGGAGGACGAGGCTGCTGGATTCCACAGAGCGCTTTTTAGGGGCCTCTGGCCAGGGTGCTCACCACTGCCCCGGCTGTGCGGTTGCAAGCCATCATTTAAGTCAGTGAGACCCCGTCCATGGTCTGAGGGTCTCGGGACAGCGCTGCTGGTGGCTTTCTGTATCAGCTGATGAGGCCGGGTGCTCCCAAGTCTGTCTCGCCCCCTCCGCAGCCTGCTGCAGCACACACAGGAGCGGGGGACTGAGCCCCTGGGGGCAGTGCTCCGTGTGTCCAGCCCTTGACCCTCGCTCACTTCCCTGTCCTGTGACAGAGCTGCACAGCAAACTGCAGTCCTCTGAAGCAGAGGTGAAGAGCAAGTGTGAGGAGCTGAGCGGCCTCCACGGGCAGCTCCAGGAGGCCAGGGCGGAGAACTCCCAGCTCACGGAGAGGATCCAGTCCATCGAGGCCCTGCTGGAAGCGGGACAGGCTCGGGACGCCCAGGTCAGCTGCTCCCCTGGGTGCCCAGACGGCCCCCGCTCCCCCTGCCTCCCCAGTCCCTCTGTCAGTGAGTCTCATGGAGACCAAGGAGCTGTCTGCCTCTCGTTCCAGGCCAGCCGAGCAGAAGCGGAGCAGCAGCAGGCCCGGTAAGCCGGCGAGGGGAGGCGCTCGGGGCTCCTGTCCACCTGTTTCCATCTCAGCTGCAGGGCAGAGGGCCCTGGCAGACGGGGCCTCTAGGGTCCCCTGGCAGAAGAGCCCCTTCCAGGGGTGGCACAGGTCTGGGCGGGGACATGGCAGCCTGCAGAGAAGAGCCCCTTGCAAGGAGTGGAACTCAGCCGAGCCTCTGGCTGCCCGGCCGCCGCTGGCTGCCCGGCCGCCGTCTCCTGGTAGGGAAGGGGGGCTGGCCAGTCAAGTCCCTCCCCCTCCACAAGGCAAGGGGTCCACGGACTGAGCTCAGTGACCCAAGCAGGAACGTAGTTGCACAACCAGAGGGGAGACCTTGGGAGGCGCCCGTGCTGCTTGCTGCACCAGACGTTTGGGACACGCGAGTAGGCGGAGCGAGCACACCACACAGCGACTGCTCTGCTGGCCAGGCCGTGTTTCCCTTCCTGTCAGCTGCCCCAGCTGTTCCTGGGGACTTCCTGGTTGCCCACACCTGAGTGCCTGTTGTGGCGGCCATCCCCTCTGGGGCTCGCTTCCCTGGGTAGCTGCCCACAGGCCTGGACGCAGGCCCTGGTAGTCCGCAGGGCAGTCGCAGGGAGTCAGGGGTGTCTTGGGTCTCGAGCAGTGTTGCTCAGGGTCCCTGTGGGGTGGTGACTGCGTCGTGAGTCTTCTGAGGGCCAGCTGGCCTGTGCTGTGGTCCCCAGCAGGCCCAGAGCTAGCAGGAGCCACACACCAGGCGGCAGGGCTCGGCTCAAGGGGCAAGAATGTCCTGGGAATCTAGCTGCCCGGGGCTTATCCGGTGCTGGCCGCTGTGGCAGGAGGGGCAGGGTGGCAGCTGGAGGGACTGTCCCTGGCTGACTGGCCCCGCCTCACAGGTGCTCCTTGCCTGTGCTGGGTGGCCTGGGCTGAGGAAGGGGGCGTGCCCGAGGCAGGACCGTGCGGGCCGTGGACACTTGGAGCCGTGGCAGTGACCTCAGCGTGTCCCCGTAGCCTCAAGGAGCTGGAGGCCCAGGTGTCTTGTCTGGAGAAGGAGGCCACGGAGCTGAAGGAGGCCGTGGAGCAGCAGAAAGGAAAGAACAACGTGAGTGGGGGCTGCTGAGCTGGGCTGGGCCGGCAGAGAGAGGCTGCGATCAGCCTCGGGAGGCTGCTGGGTGCCCCCCCCACCCCACTGCCCAGTGACTCCGCCCAAGCGTGGCGCCGTCCCTGTGCTGATGGGCCTGGCCTGGGACGTGGCCTGGGAGTAGGGGATGTAGCAGCCAGGCAGGTGACACAGCTGCTGCTCGCACTGCTACAGAGGGCCTCAGCCACAGACTGCCCACCTGCTCTTCCCACGGGTCTTCTCTGTGCAGCCATGGCAGCTTCCCAGGGAGGCCCCCAGGCTGCGTGGTGGCCGGAGCCCCCTCCCCCAGAGCCTTCCTGAAGGGGTGCTCTGCCTGGGGCCCGACTCGCACCACAGCCGCTGGAACGTGAACATGCTGTCCCTTTGAGGGTCCCTCTTGGGGCCCGGAGCGCTGCTGGGCAATTCTGGCCACGCCAGTGACTGAGCCGTGCTGGCCGCTGACTTTCTCCGTGTCTCCCTCCCAGGACCTCCGAGAGAAGAACTGGAAGGCGATGGAGGCGCTGGCCTCGGCCGAGAGGGCCTGCGAGGAGAAGCTGCGCTCCCTGACCCAGGCCAAGGTCAGAGGCTGGCCTGCCCATCAAACCCACGCTCGCCCAGCAGCACCGCCTGCCACGGGCAGACACACAGAGCAGGCGGCCTGCGTACAGGGCAGGGTAGCCTTGGAGCATCATGTAGATCTGCCCTGGGCCCCGGCCCCTCTGTCTCCTCCTCTTCACTTCTCCCACCCGTCTGTCCCCTCTTTACATTGTTCTTCGGGTGAAGGGGCAAGATACCCACCCTTGTGTGACTGTCAGCTGAGCCTTCTGCCGTGAGGGTGCGAGGGCGGAGACAGAGGCCGTGGGCTGGGAGCCCAGTGCCCGCACTGCCCGAGCGAGCCTGCTGTTGAGCCGTCTCCGACGCCTCGCCTTTTGTCCTGTGACACTTGGTAATCCTGCTTCTTCCCTGGGCCCTCTGCAATCACGGCGCAGAAGTCCCATCAGTGACTCGGTCAGCTTTCAGTAAGCCACAGGCGCTGGGAAGTCGCCTTGGTCCCTCGCTCCGTGCTGCCCGGGAGGGGAGACTGGCTGTCTCCCGGTGTCGGCCCTGGGCTGCACAGGAGCCAGCATGCAGGGCATGTAGCCAGCAGCAGTGGCCGCTGCGGCCCTCGCCTGCCCCTCTTTGTCACCCGTGCCCATCCTTTCTGAAGGACACCCTTCCTAGTGCTGCCTGAAACAGGAGCTTTGCAGTGTTCCCCAGGAAGCCGGAGTCCAGGCAGGATGGAAGGGCAGCCTTGGGCTGGGCCACTAGGGCTGTTAGCCCCTAGGTGACCTCAGGGAGCAGCTGGCAAGACCAGAAGCCGTGGCCACAGTGTCACCTGCCTGACTTGCAGTCACACGGGCAGCAGCAGCCCCAAATGGGCCTCCAGGTTGTCTGCAGATTGCCTGGACTGCTGCGACTGCAGGGCCTCGTGGGGGTCCCGAGGGCAGGGGTGCACAGCAGGCTGCCCACGATACCTGTGGACGGTGACTGAGGCGGGCAGGGTGTACCCCCGGGGTGTGAGTCCAGACCAGCGGTGCCAGGTGGGGCTGGGCTGCCCTTGGCGCCCGCTGCACGCTGCTTTCCCGATCACTGCACGGTGGGTTTAGCCTCCATCACCCCCACTCCACTTGGAGTTCCTGGTGCTGCTCCTGGGTCCCTGGCTGTGCCCGGGTGGTGACAGGGCCAGTGGTGGGTTCCGTCTGCTGGGGGCAGGTTATTAGATAAAGCTGCCTGTTAGGCAGAAACCCCCACCCCTGGGAGGGGGGCCGCCGATTTCTGTCCATAGGATGCTGCCATCCCGGTCTGTGCCCTGTGGCCCCTTCAGTGCTGCTTCTGCTCCTTTCCCTTACACCTGTGTGGGAGGGGAGGGCTTTTCCCTGGGGAGGCCATGGGGCTCTGGGCCGGCCGGTTCCCCTCACCCTGTGGCTCCTGGCAGACTGCCATTCTCTGCTCTGACCCTACACCGTCCCAGCTCTTCAAGACATTGTGGACTGTGGCTGTTCTCCTGCCCTTCTTTGTAAAAACAAAAACATCCATGTTGTTTGAAAGGCAGAGACAGAGATGCACAAAGATCTTCCATCCACTGGTACACTCCCCAAATGTCCCCAGCCAGCCCAGTGGGGCCAGGCTGGAGCCCGGAGCCTGGAACTTAAACCAGGACTCCCTCGTGGGTAGTAGGGACCCAAGCGCCTGAGCCACCACCTGCTGCTCCCAGGCTGTATGTTAGCAGGAAGCTGGAGTCGGAAGCAGAGCTGGGACTCAACCCCAGGCGCTCCATGTGGGTGCCGGCGTCCCAAGCTCCATCTTAGTTGCTGCACCAACCGCCCATTCCCTCTTCCGTTCTGTCCCCCTCTGTCAACCCTGACACCCGTGACTCCACCCCGTCATGGGGAACTCAGAAAACCCTCATGCACTGAACCTGGGCACCAGCACTTGTTGCCCCCCACTGGTTAGCACTTAGTCTTGCTTAAATGGATCCAGTACAGGCCGGGGCTTAAACAGCGCTGCCCCGGTCATCCCTGCAGAGCCACCTTGGCTTCTCCTTGGATTCTCGTCCCTCTCCTGAGGCTGCTGAAGTCAGCCCAGGTGGCCAGCAGCCCCACCGCCACCCCTGCCCAGGTGCCCTGACCCTCGGGCTGAGCGCCACCCTCCACTCCCGCAGGAGGAATCGGAGAAGCAGCTTCGCCTGACTGAGGCCCAGACCAAGGAGGCCCTGCTTGCGCTGGTGCCAGAGCTGTCGGGCTCAGCACACCAGGTAGGAGGGCGGCTGGCCCCCGGTCCCCTGTGCCCAGGGAACGCCCCCAGGCCCACCTTGTGCGTTTCGTTGCAGAGTTACACTGAGTGGCTGCAGGAACTCCGAGAGAGAGGCCCTGGGTTGCTGAAGCAGCCTCCTGCTGCCACGGAGCCCTCCTCGGTAAGCAAGGCCCTCCCCTGGTCGCAGGAGGGGAGGGTGCTGCGGCGGTGCGGCAGCTCACCGGGCCCTGCACCGCCCCCCCTTCCCCCCCAGGACCTGGCCTCTAAGCTGCGGGAGGCCGAGGAGACGCAGAACACACTGCAGGCCGAGTGCGACCAGTACCGCACCATCCTGGCAGAGACGGTGAGTGGCTGACGAGGCCACTGTGAATGGGGGGCTTTTCCCTGGGGAGGCCATTGGGCTCCCCTTACATCCTGTGGCTCCTGGAAGACTGCCATTCTCTGCTCTGACCCCACCCCTGTCTGGGCCCTGCAGGGTGGAAGGCAGCGTGGTGTCAGGCTGGCTCTAGGCATGCCCTTCCCCTCTCCAGCCCCATGGCTGTTGCTGGTACTCTCTGAGGGCCTGAGCTGAAGCTTTGGGGCTGATCTTGCGGAAGAGAGACTTGGTTACGGGAAGCAATTAGCAGCCGGCTGTTGGCTGGAACCCTGCTCCTCGGGACTTCAGGAGCTGTACAAGGGCCAGCCCTTCACTCTGCCCAGCCTGTCCTGGGCCCCTGGTGGGGCTGGCACCAATGGCAAAGCCTCAGGGCCCCATGCAGTCACGGCCCTGTAGGCAGCATCTGCACGGTGGCCAGGACTGAGGCCTTGTCCCTCCCCGAGTTAACACCAAGGCGCCAGAGCAGGGCAGTGCCAGCCCCTTCAACAGGAGCTGGGGGCACGGTGTGGGGTGGGGCCGAGGAGGAGAGGGCCCTGCCTCAGCGCGATCCCCTCCCCACCCAGGAGGGCATGCTCAAAGACCTGCAGAAGAGTGTCGAGGAGGAGGAGCAGGTGTGGAAGGCGAAGGTGGGCGCCACAGAGGAGGAGCTGCAGAAGGTAGGCAGAAGTCACACGTGACCTACCCAGGACACCGGCAGGCCCAGATTCCGGAGGCCCAGGGGAATGTTGATAAGAGACTTGGGTGTCACCGTTGCCCTCTGTCAGGGCATAGAACACGGCACTGCCATCCCCAAGGGCCCCCGCTGCCCGGGGGTTGGCTGTTGGGCAGCCAGGGCCCGTGCTTGTCTTGGGGTCCCCTGGGAGCCTGCCAACCCGGGCGAGGCGCCTGTGTGTGACAGGCGTTTTCCCTGGCTTTGCAGTCGCGGGTCACCGTGAGACATCTCGAAGAAGTTGTGGAGAAGCTCAAAGCAGAACTTGAAAGTTCAGATCAGGTAGGTGGGAGCCGTGCCCAGCAAGCGGCTCCATCTCGAGAGAGAGCCATGGGGCCACGGCAGGTGTCTGCCCCCAGGGACCACGAGTCGTGAGACTTTGTCCTCAGTGTGTGCGTGGCCATTGGAATGGGGGCACCCAAGGGGGCCCCTCTGCTCTTTCAGCCACCCAGGGAGCGCCCGCTTTGTCTCCGTGGGTCCTGAGGCCGGCTGCACCCACACTCGGCAGTCCTGGGGCTTGGGGTGCCGTTTCCAGGAGAGGGCCTCTCGCCACGGCCTTGTTGCTTGCTGGCCTCGGTGGAATCAATAGCTGATGGGCCCCAAGCTTTCCTCACGACCGGCTAGGGTTGGTCCAGAGCGGCCCTAACGTCGGCTTGTATCTGTCCAGGTGCGGGAGCACACCTCGCATCTGGAGGCGGAGCTGGAGAAGCACATGGCGGCTGCCAGCGCCGAGTGCCAGAACTACGCCAGGGAAGTGGCCGGGGTGAGTCTGCCCGCCCGCCAGCAGCCCCTGGCCCCTGGGCTCTGGGCCCTCCCTGGCCCCTGGGTGCGGCTCTTGGCCCGAGCTTCCAGGGTTGGGTTTTGAGGCGTTTGCCTCTGGCCCTGCACATACCTGGCTGGACCACGAGAGCTGCAGAAAGGCATCCTGAAGCCAGGGCCGGGCACCGTGCCAGCCTTGCCCCCGAGGGAGGCACAGCCCTTCCAGGTGCCCCCTCTGTGGGAGCAAGCCTGGCTTGCTAATGTTTCCGGTGGGAAGTGGGTTTAAATTGGTCGGTGCTTTCCGACTGTTCAGAGGCGGGAAGCAGAAACAGGCACACTCACTCTGGGTTAGTCTCAGCCCCATGGCCTGAGCCTGGGAGCGGGTGGGCCCGGGGCAGGCGGTAGGTGTGCTGGCTTGGTGTCTGGATGCCGACTGCCTCCTCTCCCCACAAGTTGAGGCAGCTGCTGCTGGACTCTCAGTCCCAGCTGGACGCGGCCAAGAGTGAAGCACAGAAGCAGAGCGACGAACTCGCCCTGGTGAGTGGCCTTGGGGACCCCCTCGCCGCACAGCCAGGACAGCCAGGGGGTAGGTGTGCGTGAGACGTCTGCCACCTGCCAGAAGCTAGCGCAGCTCAGCAGAGGGGGCGCCACCGACGTAGCTGCCGGGGCTGGTGGGTGCTTCTCCCCTGGCAGCGTGCAAGGAGCTCCCCTCTTGTGAGCGCACTCCTGTGGTCACCCCATGGCTCTCAGCAAGTCCCTTGCCCTATGGGGGTTTTCCTCATCTTGGCAGCAGCTCAGTCCGAGTGAGCCACACCACGGGTGTGCAGGGAACACCCTGCCGTGCCAGCCGAGTTGAGCCCATTTTTCAGTCATGGCATCTGATCCCACGACCCAGCTTTCTGGGGCCTCGCCGCACCCAGCATGGACGCAGCTGTGTTGAGTCCAGTCTGAAAATCTTTAGCTCCAGCTTTCTGCGAGGAGGGGTTTGGTGCGTGGGGCCGGCCTCCCGAGCAGCATCCCCGCCTGGGCTCCCCAGGCTCATCCTGAGTCGAAGGACACTTGTCGCACACGCTGGCCACACAGGGTCAGGCTGAGTCCTGGGAAATGGCTCATGCCATCTCCTCTACAGCTTCTTGGCCTTGAGCTGGCCAGTCGGGCTTTTGCTTTTGGGGGTGCTGGGAGGGAGGGGAGGCTGTTGAGGTTGCCCCTTGAGGCAGGACCTTGTGGATGGGGCTCAAGACCAAAGGCTCAAGGCTAAAGGCCTTGTCCAGGGCTCCCACAGGAACTGGGCCCTAGCCGCTTAAGTGACACTGCCCTTCGGATCAGAGGCCCCACCCCAGTGAGCCCAGGATGTCACCCAGTCTCCTGCAGCCCAGGAATGGGCGCCCTGAGCAGAGGACCGTGGTTTTTTGTTTTTGTTTTTGTTTTTAAGATTTATTTATTTAAAGAATTACAGAGAAAAGGTGAGACAGAGGTCTTCCATCTGCTATCTCACTCCCCGAATGGCCGCAACGGCCAGGGCTGAGCCAGGCTGAGGTCAGGAGCTTCTGGGTCGTCCTTCGGTTTGGCTCACAGTGGAGGTTCTGTTTCTGGCCCCACCCCTCCGCACATGCCTGGTGGGGTGGGGACTTGCACACAGGTCCCAGGTACCAGACCAGGCCCCTCCAGGAGCCTCAGCCCTCCGTGGGCCTTGAGTGTGTGCGCGCGAGGTGGGCGCGAGACCGGCCGTCTTTGCACAAACCCGCCCCTCCCTGTTTCAGGTCAGGCAGCAGTTGAGTGAGATGAAGAGCCACGTAGAGGATGGTGACGTAGCTGGGTCCCCAGCTGCTCCCTCAGAGGACCCTGTGCAGGTTAGGGCGGTGAGCTGGCCCCGAGATGTGTCACTAACCCCAGGTGGAACCTATTCTCACCTAACCCTGCACCATGGTCCCCAGCCCGCTTTGCCCAGAGCACCCAGGGTCTGAGAGACGCAGAGCGAGGGCAGGGCAGGAGCCAGGTGGAGAGGCCCTGAGCCATGAGGGAGGGACTCGAGGATGCGGTGTGGCCACCACCGGGCAGGGGAGGTGCCTTGGGCAGGGGCTGCTGCTGCTGCTGAAGGGAGTCGGTCTGCCCTTGGGGTCCAAGGGAAACATCTGCTCTCCGGAGTTTCGGCCCAAGTACCAGCTAGGCCTCACAGGCAGGGTTCAGGGAGCTGTCACCGGGAAGGCTGTGGCCTGGCTGTCCTCAGGTGTCTCGTCCTGTGGTCTCTGAGGTCACAGACACACCCCCCCATCCCAACGTCTCTGCAGAGGGGAGCGCCGGGAACCACTTAGGTGGGCGGAAGCCAAGGGAGCGCAGAGGCCATTGGAGGGGGCCCCACGGTCTCGGCCTGCCCAGGAGCCCTGGGTTCCAAAGGGTCCTTCACTGGGTTCCCACGGTCCTTGTGTTCCCACACAGCTGAAGATGCAGCTGGAGCGGACAGAAGCCATCCTGGAGGACGAGCAGTCTCGGCGGCAGAAGCTCACAGTCGAGTTTGAAGAGGTGAGGCCCTGCTCATGGACCTCAGCCCATTCCCCGGGGAACCAGCAGTCACCACCCTGCCTCGCTGTGGCTGCTGCTGGGCCTTGCGCACACAGGGGGTGGACGCGCAGTGGGTCCCAAGGCTGCCTGACTGCTGGTGCTCCGTACCACTCTGCTGCCTTCTTTGCCTTGGGGCCCCACTACCCATCCTGGCCACGGGCTGGGTGCTTATGTCCCCAGGGGCCAGGGGGTGTGCCTGCTGGTGCCAGTGAGGCCTCACCCTGTCTGGCTCCCCTCCCCAACAAGGCTCAGACAGCAGCGTGTCAGCTACAGGAGGAGCTGGAAAAGCTCCGCGCCACCAGCCCCCTGGAGTCCCCGGGCACAGAGGAAGCCGTGCAGCTGAAGGTAGGGGCTGGCTGGGGTGTGTGCCAAGGCCGGGGCCCTTCGTGGCCTCGGAGGGGTCAGCAGGGGAGAGCCAACCCCACCTGGGCCAGCTCAGGCACCACCTGCATGGGGGCTGGGAGCCATGCTGAGGCCCCTGAAGCAGGTCCGGCCTTGCAGGGAATGTGGGGGGCCAGGCCCTTCCTCTCTGGGGGACAGAAACTGCCCCCCAGCACTCCAGTCCCCAGAGGGTTGGGACCTGTGGGCATGGCTCTGTACACGTGACCTCCTGTCCTGCAGGAGCGACTAGACAAAGAGAAGAAGTTAACAAGTGACCTGGGGCGCGCTGCCACCAAACTGCAGGAGCTTTTGAAGACAACCCAGGAGCAGCTGGCAAAGGAGAAAGACACAGTGAAGAAACTGCAGGAGCAGCTGGCAAAAACAGTGAGTGCCTGCTCACGCGGGGCCGCCATGCTGGCCTCCAGAGGGGCTGTGGGAGATGCTGGGAGCCCCGGAAGGCAGGACAAGTAGGACCGACCACCCTGGGGGGGTGGTGGTGAGGACAGACTTGTTACCTGGCCAGCAGCCCATAAGGCCTGGTCCTTACTCCACACCTGCACGGACCCTTCTGTCCTCAAGCCCCACGGGCCGAGTCTGATGACCCAGCCTCCCCTTCACACTGCTCTCCACTGTCCACAGGATGGGAATGGCGCCAAGGAGGGTACCTCCGTCTGAGTCTCCTCTGCCGAAGACCCTACTGTTAACTTTACCAAAATGCCTTACACATTCCTTTTACAAGTAAATCAGCCAACCGCCACAGCGTTCACCAGGCCCACCCTCCAGGGGCTCCGGGAGAAGCCATCGGAGACGAAGCTTGCAGACTGCCATTCGTCAAAGAACCTTTGTCACGGTGGATAAACACTATGCCCGCGAGCCCAGCAGCCCTGGATGAGGGCTGCGCAACTCGGGCGGATCCTGGGGGGTTAGCTGGGAGGCCGGGAGCTCAGATCTCCATGGCAATCAGTGCAATTGTTGTGTCTCTGCAGTGGGGCAGAAGGCAGCCAGCCCGGGCCGAGTGCTCAGAAGCTGCAGGGCAAACTGGAGGGCCGCAGCCCAGCCCCGCTCAGCCTGGCTGCAGCCCCTGACCCCTGCGAGTTGCCAACCGGAACTGGTGTTACCTCCTGGATGTTAATGCCATTAAAACCAACGTTGCTGCCCAGTGCAGAAGTGTCGTCTGGTGCTGGGGCGCCCTCTGGGGGAGAGAGCAAGCTTGGGTCTCAGTTCCCTTGAGGGGATGAAACTTGCTGCTTCCTGCCCCTCCCAGGCTGTGGGTGGCCTGTGTGAAGTGAGCCCAGCAATGCACAGGGGGCTTGGCTGGCAATGTCCATACCTCAGGAGGGGGTGGTACTGGCCAGAGAAGCCCCTGCCTACCCTCTGGAAGCGGAGCCTCACAGGTGGAAGACCCGGTGTCCTTGGGAACCCACAGCCAGGGCTCCTGGTTCCTGAGGGAAAGCAACAGGAGCAGCAACTGAGGCAAAGAGGCTCAGTCAGCGCAGTGCCTGGACCAAGCCAGGAAAGGGAGGTGGGCCTGAGTGGCAGGTGGCAGGTGGCAGGCAGTTGTCAAGGAGCTGCCTCCCAGAGCTGCTCCACTCTCCCCCCCACCCCCACCCCCCGCCAAGCCTCACAAGCCTAGGGAGGTGCTGACTGGCCAAGCTTGGCTGAGCAAAGCTGGGCACTCGGATAGCACTTGCAGGAGTGGGGAGTGGCGGGCCTACAGCCAGAACTGCCCTGGACTTCTGCAGCCCGACAGCCCCTCCAGTGGTAGGTGCAACTCTTCTGGGAGTGTCCTCACCCCCACAACGCCCAATGCAGCACCCGCCAGGGGCTGCACTGCTGAGCCTGGGTGTGGCCCCTTGCTAGCCTGTGTTGGAAACAGGGTGCTAGGAATCTGGGAAGTACCTCCCGCCAAAAGTGGGCTTACACTGGAGCTCACCAGAAGAGGTGGCACTTGTTGGGAACCGCAGGCAGAGGTTCAGGTATGCTCGGGGGTGAGGCAGGGAGGGGAAAGCACCAAGGAGCCAAAGGCAGGAGGTGTCACAGAGGGTTTCTCAGCAAGGGGAGACAGCACCTGCAGAACTCTTGAGGCGGCAGAAGGGGCCGGAGCGCCGACCCCATGGTTTCTGGCCAGGAGACAGTGGGAGGAAGTGACCAGTGCCCAAACCTGATGCCTGTACCTGCCCAGACCAAACCCCATGGAAATGAAGGGACCTCACCTGGTAACAGGGCAGGTTTCAAATCTACCTCCACACTTAACACTGGGCAGTGCATCAGCAACCTGGGTGAGTCAGGATGGGAGGGGAAGACACTGGTTTTAGACTGCCATGAATAGCAGCCGCCGAGCCCTACAGTGCCTCAAAACGGATCCTACTGTGTACCCAGTGCAGGAGGGCAGGCTTGTGGCGGGAGCCCAGCGTACCAGTGGCTTTGGGCAAGGTCAGTTGTTTGGGGCCCTGATGAGTGGCTGGGGAGCGGGCCAGACCTGCGCCTGCATCGGGACTCTTGGATTACCACAGTGGGCCTGGGAGCCTACGTTCCCAAGGAGCTCCTCCCTACCACACTGCAGACTTGGAGGCTTTGCTGAGATGCCCTCAAGGCCCAGCCCAGGACTGCAGAGGGAAAGGGAGACCTTGGAGAGAGACGAGGATCCTGGGGGTGCCAAGCTCTGCCTTTGGGCAGTGACCGCACCCTGGATTCTGGCCACGGCCCCCCTCCCCAGCACAGTGAGAGCCCAGCGTCTACCTGTAGGGCAGGAGAGGACAAAAGCAGGTGCAGTACATGTTGTGTGGGGCCCCTACCCGGCTGGCCTGGGAAATTCAGTTAAGACACCACTGAGGGAAACTTCCGCCTGTAGCCTGCACTCCTACTAGAGTCCAAGGTTCTGCCCGCCTGCCTCCGCGGCCCTGAGGCCCAGCAGTGGCACCTCCCAGGCCAGCAGAGGGAGCCTGAATCTGCCAGGCATCAGGCAGGCCTTGCCACCACACCTTCCAGGACAAAGTTCCACTCCAGCAGACAGCAGAGTACGTACAAGAGTCAGCATGCTACAGATTCCACAGGAGCCTGGCTCGTGGCCTGTCCCACAGTGTGGTGCTTGGGCAGCCCTGGACAGCTGGCTTCCAATGGGAAACGCTGGTCTTCCAAGGCCAGAGCCAGAGCCAGAGCCTGGAGCTGCTACACTATAGTGGGGAGAGCACACCCAGCCAAAAAAGCCTCCCTTTAGGGTGAATCCAACCAAGATCCCCAGAGATGAGCCAATACTTCATGGAGGCCCACACGCTCCGGAAACAGCACCGCGACTGCTGGAAGCCCGTCGCCCGTCGCGCAGACAGGGCTCATAAGCCAGCTGACTGCTCACCTGTGGGCGACTCCCCGTAACGCACAGGCCCAGGGTCTACAGGCAGCAGTTGGAGGAGGGAGCAGCACAGGGCAGGCAGATGCATAGGCCAGCTCCCGTCAGGTTTTGGTCTAACTGGAGCCCAGGGAACAGAAGAAATGTCTTCTTTCTTGTCCCTTTCACATCTCCTTTGGTAGCTCTGAGTTCCAGATGTTAGAAATGAACTCACCAGAGGTGGGAAGGGAATGGCTCAGGATGAGAAACCAGCTTTTGTCCCAGCTGTCACAAGTCAAGTGACCTGTGGCAATTACTTTACCTCTGGGCTGGCTACTAAGGGGACTGGCCAGAGTCCAAGGAGAGCCCTGGGCAGCCAGCCAGAGCACTGCAAGTTAGAAGCCTGGCTTCCGGAACACCCTCTCATCACTCTGCCACCATGCAATCCATGTCCCTTTTTCCAGCTGCAGCCCAACTGGGACCCAGTCCAGGGCCTATTACATTTCAGAAACGGCCCCGATCACAAAGCAGTATGTCCTTGGCACATCCAGGCTCCGATGGCCCAGAGGGCAAGGCACCTGTTAAGAAGGAGAAGCTGCCTTCCCAGGTGTGGAGCAGCCAGCACTCTGGGCAGTTTCACGTGAAGGAGCCCACGAGACTGGACTGACTTCTGCTATCCACGTCAATGTGTTCGCTGTGTCCTCAGAGACTACATTCTCTGGAACAACAAACAGCATGGGCAAGCTCTGAATTGTTAGCACTGGCTTTACTCGCCTGTCTAAAGGCCAAAGAGCAGCCACTAGGTATCTGAACCCTAAGTCAGCTTCCCATGCATACGTTTTTGTAACGTGTTTGCTGGAAGCAGAGTATACCTGCAGTTTTACTTCTAACAATTGTCAACTGAGGTCTAAATCCCCGTTTTGTTTTGGCCCCAACCTCAGTTCCCCCAGGAGTGGGTGTTTGGCCTAGCAGCCGAGACACAGATTAAGGCACCTGCATCCCACCTGGGAATGCCTGGAGTCAGATTTCTAGCTTCAGCTCCTGATTCCAACTTCCCGCCAATGCTGATCACGCAAATAACTGGGTTCTGGCCATGCCGAGAAACTTGGAATGAAATCCCAGCTCCTGGCTCTAGTCCCAGCCTCAGCTAATGTGGGCACCTGGGGAGTAAACCAGCATGTAGAAGCTCTCTGAAATTACTTAAAAAGAAAAAAACACCACTCCCCCAGGTGCGTATCTATCAGCATCTTCCAAACTTCTGGACTAAGAGCAAAGTGCTGTGGGAGATGTCTGCGTCACATTACGTCCCCAGCAGCCTGCACTGCTGCCGCACAGAATGGCAGCTACTGTAGCAGGGTCACACTCCATAGCAGAAACCACAAAATGGACTCATCTGACCCAAAACACATCTGACCCAAAACCTGGCTCTACCTACAGACTGCCAAGTAGGGCAGCCTTGGGCCTGCACGGATTCCCTGGAGGCCTATTAATATACGGTCACTCACTCAAAACACTGCTTTGCAGTAAACAAATTCGGGATTAAAGAATGACAATCAGCCAGTACTATTTTCTAGTAAACTCTTGAAAAAGATAAAGTGTTTAACCTTCTTGCGTCCGCAAAGCTTGGCATTTTGGGGAAATATTTGGAATAAAAACTCCTGTCACAAATACTCAAGCCTTGATGTCTCACCCCACATGGAAGGCAAATTCACACGTGAATAATTACACAAGAGATTAAGTTATAAATGCTTCCTTTATTACATAAAGCCAGTAACTGCTACTTCTAAGTTTGACTGTTTGTGCACCTCTATGTTGTTCAAAGTGTTTTATGCCTGTGATGTTTAATGACAATCACTTCCAATGTCATCCGTGGCACCCGCTCCCCATTTCACAGCTGAGCAACAGCTCCCAGGCGCGAGCAAACGCACACTCAATGTTCTTCCACACTGTACTGTCCCAGAAACAGCAATGCTCCGACAGAGACGCAATTTTTAAAAAAAAAATCACAGGTGTCCTAGCTCATCAATATATCATTTTATCATTTTCATTAACAAAGCGCATTACAATGGAGCCCTAATTTGCATTGAAATTAGTTGTTACAAGACACTGCACATTCTCCTGAGGACACACCACCACTTCCAAGATGCAAGGTCACTCTCCAAACAGTCTCCCCACCTGCAAGTAGCAAGCGCACCGCAGGGACAGGAGCTGCTTCCATCGGCATGCCTGAAACAGTGCTTTTGCAAGATCAGCGTGGATCCAAAGTGGACACAATTTTGAGGCAGTCTTCATTACACACTGGGTAGGATTAAAAGACTGCCCAACTTAATCTGTTATGTTAGTATATTAGTATTGTTATATGTTATGGGGAGAATTATATTCCATTATTCTGTTTAGTTTCAGGAAGAATAAAGAATTTGAACCAAAATTATAACCAGATTATGACCAATTCTCTAAGCAAAGAAACAAATTAACTGAGGTCAACACAGATGTAATAATTCTCTTCACATGGCCTTGCCCCATTTTGTGAACTGCATTATTAAAACTCCTGAGCTTAACAAAAATCTTTATAAGGCAACTCATCAAAACAAGCATGAGGCCAGTAAGAATTTAATTTCACACCAACAGAACTGCAGATCTAGATTTATTTAGGGCCATGATTGCACGTTTATAGAATATTTAGTTTACTCTAAAAGATTACAAGACAGCTCCCTCTCAGCAAGACCCTGGCCTAAATATATTTGCTTTACTTATATAGCAAGAAGAAGATAACATTACACATGGAAGCTTTCCATTTGTGGCACTGAATGATGAGCTACACAGGGCATCCTTCAAAAGCTACAATTAAGGATCCACCTAGCTTCTCTGCAATGCTAGCCCGATTGAGGTCTTCTGGCCCATTTGCTTGACATTCATGTTTTATCCCTAGGGAGGAAAAACAACAATTTTATTTAGAATTCAGTAGCAGCTTATCTATTTCTATATGACAAAGACCAGTTCCAGCAGGCATACTGTGGCATTCACGAACTGTGGTATACATTGATCTGTAACTAGGGGCCAGCGTTGTGGCACAACAGGTTAAACTACCACTCATGACGCTGGCGTCCTGGGCCAGAGTGCAGGTTTGAATGCCAGCTACTCTGTTTCTGATCCAGCTCCTTGCTAATGAGCCTAAGAAGACAGCAGAGGATGGCCCAACCACTTGGGCCCCTACATGTCACATGGGACACCCAGATGGAGTTCCTGGCTCCTGGCTTTGGCCCAGCCCAGTTATGGCTGTTGTAGTGGTTTGAGGAGTAAAAACAGCAGATAGGTCTCTTGTCTGTCTCTTGCTGCCTTTCAAATGAATAAAACATGCTTTGAAAAGAAATGTAGCACCATGAAAACTATGTAAAATGTGTTACAAATTGCTTTCTCAGAAAAATTTCATTGCCACCCTGGAAAACGAGCTCAACTGCACAAGAATGCCGTGGCCTCTCTGTGAAGAGCACATTCTAGGTCCATTTCTCAAGCTCTGCTGAAAGCACAGCAGGTCAGCTTTTGGGTCACTCAGTGATGCTTAAATATAAAAAAGACAACAAACGATCTTTTAATATCACCAAATCAAGTCTATGCAGAAAGTCCCTTTAGGAAAGGCAATGCATCACTCATCTGATGAGGAATCCCCTCTGAATCTTTTTGGTTTCACTGTGGAAATGTTGAAGTTTAAGGAGTCATTTAAAACACTGGTTAATAGAACACACTTCTAGGGAACACTCCAACATCCAGCCAAATGCAAGAGGAGCCTGACGCAGCACTGAACTATGCAGCAGCAGGGCTTGGGGAAGGAAGCAAGAATTTTGTTTTCCTAAGTCAAACCAGGGAAAACCTGTTCTGCTATGAGAACACAAAAACCAGTCACAGTAAAACAAACAAAACTAGTGCTGGACCAAGCCCTTGTGACCCTGGCTCAATCAGATGTTTGAAAATAGTCATGGCAGGAAGGCAGTGGGGCAAACCCTTAAACTAATGCTTACTTTTGACCCCAACCACACCTTCCATTCTACAGCTGAGAGAACGACGGCCCATGGAGGTTAAGTGATGTTGGCCAAGGTCACACAGCAGTTAGACGACAAGCTTAGCCCCCACTGCAGGCCTCTGGGCAATCACCCCATGCACTCTGCATCATACCCACGTTTCCTCTTGGCTGGAGTCTGGCTGGAGACCACATCAGGATCCTAATCCCCTAGTGGCAAGTCAAATTTAACTGCCAGCTCGAGGAGTGAGTGCACTCGCCAGTGGACGGAGATGAATCAATTACCTAAAATCATACCGTTCAACAGTAAAGCTACAGGTAAGTTCTCCAAAGAAAATGAGGTGCTGCTGAGAAGAGCTGCAGCTCTCCTCCGTTCCAGGGACTCACCACACTCTAAATGTGGAAGTCAAGTCTAGAACATACCTTGGAACTTCTTTTTGATTGCATCCTTGGAGCTTGCATAGATCATTTTACTTTTCAGAGGTGCTAGTTCTGGTGCCCTAGAAAGGAAGACACCAAAAATGAAGAAAGCCAGTTTAGAGAAAGCACAACGTACACCTTGTTAAACAGCCTCCACAGGGAGGAAGGGGTGCTTGCCTCTCCTGAAAGCATTTCCCTAACAAGTAAAATTGCTTGTTTCCCTGCCTCTTCCCAGAGTCATGTTATGGGTAGGCACACACAGTTACTCGGGGTGATAGCACAGTTTGTAAAAAGCCAGAGAGAGGCTGGCATGGCGGCACAGCACACTGATCCCCTGCAACACCAGCATTCCCTAATGTGCCAGTTCAAGTCCCGGCCACTGCACTTCCAACCCAGCTCCCTGCTAATATGCCTGGATAGGCAGAGGAAGATGGCCCAAGTACTTGGTCCTCTGCTACCCAGCTGAAGCTCCTGGCTCCTGCCTGGCCCAGCCCCGGCTACTGAAGCTGTTTGGGGAGCAGACTAGTGCATGGAATGGCAATCTCTTTCTCCCCCTCTAACTCTGCCTTCCAAAATAAATAAATAAATAAATCTTTTAAGAAAAGAAATTTTTTGAAAAAGCAAAGTACCCTGATTTAAAAACATTATCAGTAATGTAGTTCTTTTTAATTTTTTTTATCTGCTATGTTCGCCTAACAACCACATATATTCAAGTTCTGAAAGTTTTTCTAGTTAGAAGAAGTTTCAGAACATAGAAGAAATACAGAGAATAAATGGTATCTGCCATCCAGAATCAAGTATTTGGGCTTTTTGCTGTAAAATGTTTACTAAAGAACAATAAACTGCAAATAAAGCAAAAGTCTCCTTCTCCTGAGTTCCTTCACTTCTATCTATTCCAACAGCAGTCTCTCACAAACTAATAATCAAAATCTGAGTGTTAACAATTTTCTGGAAAAAATACTAAGTCCATATGTATAATCATAACTCCATGGTACAGGGCACTTCAGCAATAACTACATATTGTCAGTATCACCATCTTGTATTTTCCAAGTTTTAGTGCCTTCCGCCTGGTGAACAGAAGCACACACACGCTTCACAACACTTTCCTCAGCAGCGCTGGAGAACCACGCAGTGCGTAACAGACTGCAACCCTTCATCCCACTCAGACTGTTTATACGTCACTGTCGTCTTCCCTCTAGACCAAGCAGACCTCAGGCCTGGCTCTGTGCCACAGTCCCCACACGGAGCAGAGTGAAATGCTTGGGCATGTAAGGATTCCATTTAGCGGCCATGATCCGGGACGCTCTACAGTCAGCAGCATCACAGTGTGGCCCTCGCCTCACCTGCTCCCACCCTGTGTGCAGCCTCTGTCCCTCTGATGCTCACAGGCTCCAGACCCACAGCCCAGTGAGGGGTCAAAGCCACAGCCGCCTTAGGACCAGCACATGTGTGAGCTACAAAGGTAAGTGGGTACTTTTCTTACACAAATAGGCCAGGGACATGAAAAAGCAATCACTGAGCTGAGTTCATGTAGCCAGATGGTTAAACAGCTTCTTACAGAAAACGCCTGTAATAAACTTTTATTCTTCCTTAAAAATTAATACTGCAAAATAAATCATTGCATTAACAATGATTTTCCCTTTCTTTTTTCTACTTTTCTTTTCCAAGTATTTTTCAGTAATCATGTATAGCTCTCATAATGAAGAAATTCATTAAAACCAGGAAAAAAATCTTTAAGTGAAGGAAATAGCAATTTAAGTGTATGTGCTTTTAGCTGGCTCATGTGACACTCCGCCGTAACACCCAGAACGGCAAGGACTCCGCCTATGTATTCAGAGCTACTTTCTCAGGCTCCCACGCAATACAATGCATTTAATGAATGCACCTTCATTCAAATCAAAATCATACTTATTTTAAATCTTACCAACTATTATCTTTACGGAGCAGCCACAGTAAAGGTGAGTTCCAATACATGCACCCGGACTTCACAGCTGTGGTCCATACAGCACCCTAGTTTGTTACCCTTCTTTGAACTCCGATTCTTTTGGCCTCTTAGCCCCACATCCCTTACACCTCAAGCTGCTGAGGGCACATGGCTAAAGGCTAAGTCCCCCTCTTCCTTGCCCTGGCTCAGGACAAAGTATTGGAAAAAGTGTTCCCTCCTAAAAACTGGAGGGTGTCACCACCTCTTACACTTGGAGTATTTTCATTAGGTGGCTACCTGACCCTAACAAGGAATGTTGTATGATGTCATTAAATGAGGATACAAGTGTGATTTTTATCTATAGCTTCTATAGCTTAAATTCAAATACTGATTTTACCTGAAAAACCCAAATAATTCCAGAAGAAGGCCATCCCAAACACTTTATAGCACCTTTTCATCATCTGGAGCAGGGGTTGTGGGGAACCTTTTTTCTGCCAAGGGCCATCTAGATATTTGTTACATTTGTGGGCCATAAAAAATTATCAACTTAGGGGCCGGTGCTATGGCGTAGCAGGTAAAGCTGCCGCCTGCAATGCTGGCATCCCTTATGGGCGCCAATTTGAGGCCCGGCTGTTCCACTTTTGATCTAGCTCTTTGCTATAGCCTGGGAAAGCAGAAGATGGCCCAAGTCCTTGGGCCCCTGCACCAGTGTGAGGGACCCAGAAGAAGCTCCTGGCAGTTCCAGCCGTTGCGGTCAATTGGGGAGTGAACCAGCGGATGGAAGACCTCTGCCTCTCCTTCTCTCTCTGTGTTAACTCTTTCAAATAATAAATCTTAAAAAAAAAAAATCAACTTAAAAATCTGCAGAGCCAGCCCAGCACTATGGTAAAGCCGCCGCCTGCAGTGCCGACATCCCATATGGGTGCCGGTTCAAGTCCTAGATGCTCCACTTCCGATCCAGCTCTCTGTATGGCCTGGGAAAGCAGTAGAAGATGGCCTAAGTCCTTCGGGCCCCTGCACCCACATGGGAGACCTGGAAGAAGCTCCTGGTTCCTGGCTTTGGATTAGCACAGCTTCAGCAGTTACAGCCACTTGGGGAGTGAACCAGTGGATGCAAGACTCTCTCTCTGTAACTCTTTCAAATAAATAAATAAACCTTTTTAAAAAAAATCTGCATACTTTAGATTTATTGAATTTCGAGTCCCACCTGTGGTTGCCTGGGCAGAATCAGGTCAAATGATTTCAAAGGCCTTACACAGGCCCATGGGCTGAACATTTCCTACCCGATCCAGAGCAACACTGTCCAACAAAGCTTTCTACGATGGAAAATTCTACAACTGCATTACTCAATAAGGCAGCCTCTAGTCACGTGACTAGTGAGCACTTGAAATGTGGTAGTTTATTCAAATAAGAAACTGAATTTTAATTTAAATGAACTTAAAATACACATGACTAGTGGCTGCCCTACTGTATAGTGTGCAATGTAGAGCAAATCACAGTGAAGAGGCAACAGTGACAACTTCTGCCAAAGTGGCACACCATACAGGACAAGTAAGTTCAATTCTTGGCACGGCATGTTGGAGAGGTAGGATTCTGGCTTACAGAAAATGTTAGTAGAAGTTGGAATCTTTAGCTTATAATCAGTAAATTCAGAGCAAAAAGAGAAATCCACCTTCTCTGCCCTTGCCTCACCAAAAAACAAAACAACACAAAACACAATTATTGAAAAGTCACATTCTTTCAAGTAGATACAATAGTGATAATTCGAGTCCCAAAAGCTAAGCCCTTACAAAACCTTATAAACAAAAATTAGATTATAGTAACTGCAAATAGCTTGAATAAAAATGACTGGTCCTAGAACCAGTTCTCTAAGAGCTGACAATAAGGGATTAATTCAAGTTTCCCTGAGGTCAATATTTCTAACACACTTACCACAAGAAAAACATCAACTCTTCTTTTCTGGATTCCTTGGTTTCAAAGCTGGCATCATACAAAGCATAGCGACAATCTTTTTCAGGAAGCATTCCTACAAAATGCTTGAAAGGATCGGTTATGGTCACACCAACATCTCCAACCAAGATCTCCTTGCCTTCTTCTACAATGATGCACTTTTTGTCTGCACTGAGACAAAAAATGACAGCCTTCTTTCTCTTCTTGATTTCTTCTGGTGTGGAGCATTTCCGAACTTTCATGTCATAAAATATGCGACATACTTCATCAGCAACTTGTACTCCTGAGGCCTATCATGAGAAAACAGATGAGGCTTAGAGTTTTTATCATGCAAATACAAAACACTAACTTTTAGTTATAGACTGGCATATACTTAAAATGTTTCACATATACTTACTAGTCAATAAGAAAATGAGAAAATATGAATTGAAACCACTAATTTCAGAAATCAAACTTTGTTAAAAATTACACACATAAGGCATTCATCAGTACTGGGGGACGGGGGGAGCAGGCATGTGGGAAGATTCGGCTACAGCAGCCTCTTGGACCCTAAACCTAGAAAGCAATGCTTCATAGGGTGCTGCTTTATTTTATTATACCAATTGCTCAGAACAATCACCAGAGACAAAGCATCTCTCCAGTTTGCACAGCAGTGCTATCCAAAATTCCTTTCACAATGCACAGATGCTCAGCGTTGCTGGGTTTGGAAAATTCCATTTCTATAGCATCTCTTTCTCTAGAAAAAGTATTAAAAGTTCTGAACCTTGTTGTACTTACATTTCAAAATTATGTGATCAATATTCACTAACATGTTAGTCACCTTCCAATAAAATTCTACTTAACAAAACAATCTCCAAGTTTTAAATTAAGATTATATAAGAAAATATTTACTGCTTTAACAAAGAGATGGCTAAATTTGAGATCTGCATGTTAGAATATTAATTGTACCCATAATTAACACCAGGTAATTTAAGAAATAAAAATACAGGTGAGGTAAAGACATAACTCACAGAATGGGAGAAAATACTTGTAATCAGATTCAGAATATATAAAGAACCCTTACAATTCAACAATAAAAAAAAGACAGGGGTGGGTGTTTAGCCCTGCACATCTCATTTCAGAGTGCCTGGGTTCAAACCTAGCTCTGCTTCTAATCCCAGCTTCCTACTAATGCACACCATGGGAGGCACAAAGTGAGTGGAGACTGAACCAGTGGACAGAAGATCTCTCAATAAATCTGAAAAAGGCAATAAGTCAATTAAAAAATGGTCAAAAGATCTGAACAGATGTTTTTGCAGAAAACAAACATGAAGGCCAATAAGCACATGAAAAGAAAATGATCACTAGGGAAATGCAAACCAAAATCACAATGAGACATCTATCACTTCACAGCAGCCCAGATAGCTAAATAAAAGTGATGGACAGTAACAAACGTTGGTGAGGCTGCAGAGAACCTGGACCCCTTATACACCACTGTGCAGTAAGGCAGCCATTTTAGCAATGTGCTAGCCCTTCATAAAGTTAAACATGGAGTCACATATAACCTAAGAATTCCATACAAATACATGTACACAAATGTTCACAGCAGCATTATTCATTATAGACCCCAAACAGGAAAAACTCAACTTCAATCAAGGGGTCAACAGACTTTTAAAATGTGGTATATCCATACAATGGAATATTATTTGGCCATACACAATGAGGTAGGTGTGGATACATGCTACAACACAGATGAACCCTGAAAAGCAGGCTAAACAAACAGGACCCAGAGGAGCCAGTCTGGTACGGCAAGTTAAGCTGCTACTTGGCAATAACAGCATCCCATATTGGAATGCTGGTTCAAGTCCCAGCTACTCTGCTTCTCATCTAGCTCCCTGCTGGGAAGGCAGTAAAAGATGGTCAAGTACTTGAGCCCCTGATAACCATGTGAGAAACCACCTGGTTCCTGGCTTCAGCCTAGCCCCAGCCCTGGTTGTTGAGGGCACTTCGGGAGAGAACCAGAAAACTAGGAGGAGTTTGTGTCTCTATCACTTCACCTTTCAAATAAAATTTTTTATTAAAGATTTATTTATTTATTTGAAAGGCAGAGTTACAAAGAGGCAGAGAGAGAGAGAGAGAGAGAGAGAGAGAGGTCTTGCCATCCATTGGTTCACTCCTAAATGGCCACAACGGTCGGCCCATCCAAAGCTAGGGGCTTCTTATAGGTCTCCCACACGGGTGCAGAGGCCCAAAGACTTGGGCCATCCTCTACTGCTTTCCCAGGCCATAGCAGAGAGCTGGATCAGAACTGGAGCAGCCCTGCTGGATCTTAACCTGACGCCCATATGGGATGCTGGTACTGCAAGCAGTGGCTTTACCCACTATGCCACAGCACTGGCCCCTTTTTTTCTGTTTTAAAGATTTGGTTTTTTTATTTATTTGAAAGGCAAAGTTAGAGAGAGAGAGAGAGATCTTCCATCTGCTGGTTCACTCACCAAAAATGGATGCAAGAGGCAGGGGCCCAAGCACTGCTTTCTCCAGGTGTATTAGCAGGGAGCTGAATTGGAAGTGGAGCAGCCAGGCTGAGCCTTAAACCAGCATCCATATGGGATGCCAGTGTCTCAGGCGGCAGTTTAACTTACTATGCCACAACACCAGCCCCTCAAATAAATAAATCTTAAGCAAAACAAAACAAAGAACACAGGCAGAGAAGGCTACATATCACATGATTCTATTTTTATGAAATGTCCAAAATAGGCTAATCAGCAGATTTCAGGGGCTACAGGAAAAGGAGGAATAAGGAGTGACTGCTAATGGGTATTGGATTTCTTTATGGAGTGATGAGTATGTTCTGGAATTTAATTGGAGTGACAGATGACACAACTGTGAATATAATGAAACTGAGTTATTCTTTATTTTATGTGAATAGATCTCAATATTTTTTTTTCTTTTTTTTTTTTTTTTTGACAGGTAGAGTGGACAGTGAGAGAGAGAGAGAGACAGAGAGAAAGGTCTTCCTTTGCCGTTGGTTCACCCTCCAATGGCCGCCGCGGTAGCGCGCTGCGGCCGGCGCACCGCGCTGTTCCAATGGCAGGAGCCAGGTGCTTATCCTGGTCTCCCATGGGGTGCAGAGCCCAAACACTTGGGCCATCCTCCACTGCACTCCCTGGCCACAGCAGAGAGCTGGCCTGGAAGAGGGGCAACCGGGACAGGATCGGTGCCCCGACCGGGACTAGAACCCGGTGTGCCGGCGCCGCAAGGCGGAGGATTAGCCTGTTGAGCCACGGCGCCGGCAGATCTCAATATTTTTATCTAAAAATAAAAATGTATGTAAGTGGAGGGGAGTACTTTAAGATCGTAAGCATTTACTTAAGCCCCAAGTTTTCAATTCTGAAAATATTTCAGTGTTATAGTATTTATTTCAAAGTTACTGTAAGTGGTATATTTACTGCTCAAAGTTTTTATCGGTGTCTTAAATATGGGACAATGGGATCGAAAGGGTTAAGATAAAGAGGCCATCTGATCATTTGATTCATTCGAGGAATACCTACATACAATATATTTCAATATCATCTAATTCATATCTAATCATAAGCCAATTCAATCCTATCTAATCTACATTTTCAGCTTATAAATGAATATTTCAATGTAAATTAATGAAGTGATCCAGAAAATTAACATTAGAAAACACAAAAACTACACAATTCTATTACAATCTTTTAAAAAAAGAACTTTTCTTAATCCTTTTTATTGCTTTAAGGATAGTAATTTTCTAACCTTTAAAAATTTATCTACGTTAACAATGTTTATTTTGCAGATAATTAAGATGTTCAAAATAACAAAAATAAAAGACTAGAAACTGACCAAATTCCTCTAACTTCCTAGTTTGCAATACTGATGTGTAAGCCACATTTGACCCAACAATGACTGTAAAATACCACAACATGTGAAACCTTATATTCAACCAGTATCTGACTATATCTTCTTAATATCTAAGAATCTCAAAGGACATTCTAAATTGATTTCAAAGTTAAAAATCTAATTAAACATGTACTGAAAACTGAAAACAGAAAGTACCTGTAACTTGTGCAATTATAATGCAGCTAAATCTGGTAATTTACAGACATCTTAAAAGCCTCAACACAGAGAGCTTGGGCTTTTTTCTATCAGAAATGAGGTCTGGAGGTTTCTGATGAGGGAAGACCATTAGACACTTGTACTTAACGACATGAACACCGTGCATGAGGAAAGTGCCTCAGAAACTGAAAGCAGGAAGAGCAATATTGAGGAGAGAACTCAGAACTACAGATGTAAAGCTGAAAACAAAAAACAAACACAAGGACATGTCAAAGCCAAACCAATACAACTGAGTAAAACAGGAAGGAGCAGCATCAGGTAAGAGCCACAGTGCTCTGGACTTGTGACTTAATGTATGAGCAGATGGGTGGAGCTATCGCAGTATGACACGTCAGCCTGAAGACTGTACAAGACACACAGGTGGAGATGACAAGTCAGCAACGCAAGAGTGAGCATGAGACTTACAGGAAGGCTGCACCTAATACACATCCTGGATAGCTCACACAGCACGGACACCAGCATCAACTACAAGAGAACTCAATCAAGGAAATCAAGAGTGAAGAAGAAAATCAGAAAACAGCATCCTAGAAGCCAAAGGAGAGTGTTTCCAGGAGAGCGATTGCTAGTAACAAAAAACTTCAGAATTTGAGGGAGAAAGACTGAAAAGAAATCTCTAGGCTTGGGGGCCGGTGCTGTAGCACACCAGCCCCACTGCCAGACATTTCTAAATCACATTAATTCTATGAAACAGCTGTCATTATTTGTATCTTACAGATGGGGAAACTGAGACACAGAAAAGTAACTTGCCCATAGTCAAACAGGAAATGACAGAGTGATATTTGGAATCAGGGAATTTAGCTCCAGAAGATATTCTTAACCACTCACATAATTAAAGCAAGAGATCTAAGAGACTGATAGGAACCAGGGGTACGGATGGGCAGTTAGTCTTAGCTAAAGACATAGCTAACTTTTTTTTCCTTTAAAATGGGAAGGAGAGGAAGACAGTTTGGAAGGAAGATGAACTGCCAAAAGCTATGCCAGAAAGGACCTGTTTTCTCTACACAGTGTAAGCCAGGAGGAGTCAGGAGGGATTTGAGGGCACACTATGAAAGGGTTCAGAATTGCTATTCTGGGGCATTCCAAAAGGAATCACCTGAGGATAAGGAAAAGGGCTCTGCGGCCTTCTAAGGGTTCAGGTGGGATCAGAGGAGGCAGCGGGACAAAAAGCAGACGCGATGACAGTGCAGGTGGAGAGGAAGGACTACACATTCTTCTCACTTTCTTCCAAGCTCAGGCTTTCAACTCTAATATAAATGACGCAAATGCTGTTCAGACTTCTGCCTTCCTGAGCTCCTAGCCTTTACACGCAGTCTAACACATACCTCCAATTGAAGTCTCAGCATATCCAAAATGTCCCCTGCTAATCAAATCAATCTTCCTTTCTAGTACCTATCACCATCTTTTTAATCGCACAAGGCCAAGTCTAAAAGACATTCTCAATTCCTTCTCTCTCGCCCTACTTAATTCTGGATTTTCATCTTTTTCCCAGTCATTTCATGCCACTGTCCTAGTCCAAGTTCCCAATGCCTCCTACCTGATCTGCTACAATAACATCCCAATTGCTTGCTGAGTAGAACCACACTGTTCTCTTCCTAGGCAAACAGGAAGACCGCACTCCCCAGTTTTTCTTTCCAGTTCATTTGGGGTCATATGTCTGAATTCTGCACAGCAAAGGTGGGCATGGTGGTATAAATCATTTCTAGTCTTAGCCCTTTAAAAATGATCTTTTAAACTTTAAGTACAGGGTTGGCATCGTGGCTCAGCAGGTTAAGCCGCACCTACAATGCCAGCAAACCCAAACGGATTGGCAGTTCAAGCTCCAGCTGCTGCACTTCCAATCCAGCTCCCTGCTAATGTGCCTTGGAAAGGAGAAGATGGCCCAAACACCTGGGCCCCTGCCAAATCACCTGGAAGATCCAGATGGAGTTTCAAACTCCTGGCTTTGACCTGGCCCAGCCCTGGCCACTGCAGCCATTCGGAGAATGAGGAGGCAGATGGAAGATTTCTCCTCTCTCCATCTCCTTCTCTTATCCCCCTCTCTCTGTAACTCTAAGCAAAAAATAATCTTTAAAAAATATATAAATATGTACATGTCAATCATAACTCATAAAAACGGTTTTAAATAAAAATGATCTTAAGCTTTGTCCTCCCTTGCCATGATGACACTGCTGGACATACTTTACAACAGAAGACAGCTGCCAACCCTGCTGGACTCTGCAGTATAGAGACAAATATTCATTGTATTAAGCCACTGAGATTTGAAGTTCAATTTGTTATCAGCTGTTCCAATACATCAAAGTTGCTCATGATCACAGCTGATTCTCTCTACTCTTTAATTCATTCTCTGTTGCAGCTCAAGATCTGAAACACTATTCAACCACCATACTGAATTGAAAACACTGGGAGTCTGGCCTGGCAGTTAAGGCACTGGCTTGGGACAACTGCATCCCATATCAAAAGTGTCTGGGGGCCGGCGCTGTAGCATAGCAGGTAAAGCCGCCGCCTGCAGTGCTGGCATACCATATGGGCGCCGGTTCAAGTCCCGGCTGTTCCACTTCTGATCTAGCTCTCTGCTATGGCCTGGGAAAGCAGTGGAAGATGGTCCAATGCTTGGGGGGTGGGTACCCCTGCACCCGAGTGGGAGACCCAGAAAAAGATCCTGGCTCCTGCCTTTGGATTGGCACAGCTCCAGCCGTTCAGTCATCTGGGAAGTGAACTAGCAGACAGAAGACCTGTCTCTCTCTGCCTCTGACTCTGCCACTCCACCTTTAAAAAAAATAAACAGATCTTTTAAAAAAAAGGAAAATAAGTGCCCGGGTTAGAGTCCCAACTTGGCTCCTGATTCCAGCTTTCTGCCAGTGCCATCCTGGGAGGCAGGAGGCAATATACCTATACCTCAGATAGTTGAGTTCCACCACCTACGTGTAAGACCTAGACTGAGACCGTGGCTCCTAGCTTCGATCTGGCTGGGCTCTGTTGCGGGCATTTGGTGTGTGAATTAGCAAATGGAAGATCAATCTCTGTATACCTCTCTGCCTTTCAAATAAGTTATTAAAAATTTCAGGGGCCGGTGCTGTGGTGCAGATTAATCCTCCTCCTGTGGCGCCGGCATCCCATCTGGGTGGGCACCACTTCTAGTCCCAGCTGCTCCTCTTTCAACCCAGCTCTCTGCTATGGCCTGGGAAAGCAGCAGAATATGGCCCAAGTGCTTGGGCCACTGCACCCACACGGAAGACTGGGAGGAAGCATCTGGCTCCTGGCTTCGAATCGGAACAGCTCCAGCCGATGTGGCCATCTGGGGAGTGAACCAACAGAAAGAAGACCTTTCTGTCTCTCCCTCTCACTGTCTGTAACTCTACCTCTCAAATAAATAAAATCTAAAAAAAAAAAAAAAAAATTTTTCAAAGCCTTCTAACTGATCTGAGGATAGAAAAAGCAGTAATTTTATAATGCCCATGATCTGACCCTACCTACCTCTGTAGTCTTGCCTTGTTGCACTCCCTCTGCAATCTTACTAGCCCCTGGTCTTCTTTCAATCAGGTAAAAGTATTTGCTATGCTCTCTCCCACCTCAGTGCCTTTGCCAGCCCTGTACATTCTGCCTGGATGGCACCTCCCTACCCTTTCCCTAATTCACTCTTTAGATCTCAGATCAAGTCAAACCTTGTAGAAAAGCTGAAATTCATGCACAGTTTTTTCATAATATATATTTCCCACAAACTTTCTGAAGACAACGCAGGATAAGCACAGCTGTGCTTTTGGGAAATATATTAAGCCATACACAGAACTAGAACAGGAAGAGAACGGTAGCAGGAAAATCAGTGCAAAGGCCTTGATTAAGTTAGAGGCAGTAGTACTGGAGAGGAGGGAATGGGTACCAATACTGCTGAAGTCCCTCTCAGCGGCACTTGGCAGTCACAGGACTGGAGAGGGAAGGTAGAAAAGGACTGGGGATCAGTAGGCCGATTAATATTGCCAAATGCCAGCTTTCTCTCATCCTTCCACAGGGGTGGCTTTAGAGGCTTTGGCATTAGAACTCAGTTTGGCATTAGAACTGGTTCTTCCTATTAATATTATAATACAAAATTTTGTCAGTAGAAATAATAAGAACTCTAGCAGGTAAAGTGCATGTTACATTCAACAAATATATATACATTTGTTATACCCCTTGGTTCACTTAGTACATCCTTGAAATAGCCATGATATGGCAGAAATGAAGATTAAAAAAATGGTCCCTGATTCTTGATAATGATTATACTGTAAAACTAAAGCCATGAGGACAGACTCAGAAACCAGCAAACTGGGACCGGTGCTGTGGCGTAGTGGACTAAGCCTCCGCCTGCAGTGCCAGTATCCCATATGGGCACCTGTTTAAGTCCCAGCTGCTGCACTTCCAATCTAGCTCCCCACTAATATGCCTGAGAAAGCAGCAGAAGATGGCCCAAACAATTGGGCCCCTGTACCCACATGGGAAGACCCAACAGAAGCTCCTGGCTCCTGTCTTCAGCCTGGCACATTCCCAGCCATTGCAGCCATCTGAGGAAAACCTCAGATGGAAAACCTTTCTCTCTCTCCCCCACTCCCTCAGTATTTCTGCCTCTCAAAAATAAATCTTAAAAAAAGTAAGAAAGCAGCAAACACCACCCATAACTAAAGACTGGTCCAGCACTGCCCAGGCTCCTCCCTTCCTCCACGCGCCATTCTCCCAGTGCCAGAGTATCCCCTTCTCAACAAGCTGGGAGCTCTTTTACCTTGGATTCTGTCAGGGGCACTGGAAAGCTGGTGTAAAGATTAATGGGGAGGTCGGCACTGTGGCACAGCTGGTAAAGCCGCTTCCTGCAGTGCTGGCATCCCATATGGGCACTGGTTCAAGTCCTGGTTGCTCCACTTCCAATCCAGCTCTCTGCTATGGCCTAGGAAATCAGTAGAAGATGGCCCAAGTCCTTGGGCCCCTGCACCCACGTGGGAGACCCAGAAGCAGCTCTTGGCTCCTGCCTTCAGATTGGCACAGCTCCGGTCATTGCAGCCAATTGGGGAGTGAACCAGCAGATGGAAGACCTCTCTCTCTCCCTCTGACTCTCCTCCCTCTGTGTAACTCTGACTTTCAAGTAAATAAATCTTTAAAAAAAAGATTAATGGGACTGAAAGAAGATAAAAGAATCCTCAAGTAACTGCAGTTGGTTAACATCTTGGAAACCAAAAGAGAACTTGAAATTAAAGTACCAAAACTATGTCAAGAGTCCACCCAAGTTCCTCTATTAACTAGCTGCGTCACCTTGGGCAAGACATTCAACAGCTCTAAATAAAATCAGTTCTTTAACTGTAATGTAGGGTATTGCACTAGATCAGCTATTATCAAACTTTGGCATCACCTGCAATTTTGCAGAGTTCCATTTAGATTATCTAGAGTAGAATCTAAGAGTTTTCACTCACAATAATTAGCTCCTGGTAAGGATCACTAAAATTTAATATTAAAATTTCAATAAATTTGGGTAGGCGTTTAGCCCAGAGGTTAAGATGCCAGATAAGAAGCTCACATGTCATATCAGGAGGAGAGTTTGAGACCCAGCTCTAGCATCTGACTCCAGCTTCCTGATAATGTAACCCCTTGAGCCCCTGCCAACCACACAGGACACCTGGATTGAGTTCCTAGAACCCGGCTTCGTCTTGCCCAGCCCCAGCTGTTCTGAGGATGGACCATCTTTTTTTTTTTTTTTTTAATTTGACTTCACTCCCCTAATGGCCGCTATGGCCGGCACTGAGCCGATCTGAAGCCAGGAGCCAGGTGTTTCTTCCTGGTTTCCCATGTGGGTGCTGGGGCCCAAGCACCTGGACAATCCTCCACTGCCTTCCCAGGCCACAGCAGAGAGCTGGACTGGAAGAGGAGCAGACTAGAACCCGGTGCCCATATGGGATGCTGGTGCCGCAGCCAGAGGATTAACCAAGTGAGCCACAGCAGCAACCCCTAGAGTGAACGAGAGGATGGACCATCTCTTTCCACCTGTCTCCCTCTTTTTTTTTTTTTTTAAAAAAAAAGATCTATTCATTTGAAAGTCTGAGTTACACAGAGAGATGGAGAGGCAGAGAGAGGCGTCTTCCATCTGCTGCTTCACTCCCCAATTGGCCTCAACTGTCAGAGCTGTGCCGATCCGAAGCCAGGAGCTTCTTCCAAGTCTCCCATGCGGGTACAGGGACCCAAGGACTTGGGCCATCTTCTACTGTTTTCCTAGGCCACAGCATAGAGTTGGATCGGAAGTGGAACAACCGGGACTTGAACTGACACCATAGGGGATACCAGCACTGCAGGAAGCGGCTTTACCTGCTATGCCACAGTGCCAGCCCCTCCACCTGTCTCTTTTCAAATAAAATGAAAATAAATTTTTAAATTTTTTTAAAAAGCATCACACAATGGTGTTAAAAAATTTTAAAATAAATGCAATTGTGAAATTTCACTCAGTATACTAAAATCTTAGCTCACTGCAATATTTACTTCCTTGCCCATGTGTCTTATTTTTATCCTGAAGCTGCAGTGGCAAGGGTACTTTACAAATACTAATAAGGCCAAGCTCAAAGCTTTTCTTCCCCATGAACTCCCAACAAAATCTACTGGGCCCTTTCTCCAAATCATATTTCAAATAAAACACACAGGAATTCGAAAGAAGCCACATATATCGAAATATAGTTTATCTATGATGACAGTTCAACAATTACTGTATTAATTTTGGTGGATGTGTTATCACAAAGTGACATCATGGGAATTTAGAAATAACGCTGTTATCAGCTGTAACACCGACACATGCAATCACTCTGCATGATACCAAGCTGGTTCTACCTAATAGGCTCTCCACCAGTCTTGTGTTTTGGTAGTTCTCTAAACACAGCTATCGAGAAACCTAAGTTTCATTTTATAAAGTAAAATCAGATTGTTTTGATTTTAATTTTTAGAGGTTGACTGATATACAAATGTACAGTTGACAATGAAGACTATTAAGGGATACTCTGAACACAGCACCAAAATTCGCTGTGCAGTTGGGAAGGAAAACATTGAGAACAAAAGTAGATTGTTAACACAAGAGCTTTTTGACTACTGTAAAAAAGTTACAACTTGTTTCTCCCTGTCTTATACTATTGACCACTGGAGAGTAACTGTTAATCTTAAAGCCCCACCCCCCACATCAAAATAGATGCTGTTAAAGAAATACTCCCTGCATCTCACCTGACAAATACCGGATTGTGATCTTGTGAAGTGTAATGATCGTAAACCTGAGTCTCCTCTCAGAGAAATGCTATAAAATATTACAGTCCCCCTTCATCCTTGAGGTAAGTTCTAAGAGCCACAGAGAAGGTCTGAAATCATGTGTACTGCAGAATGTTATAACTTAATCCCTTTTCCATCTTAACCAAGCACATCACACAATGAAGCTGCCAAAAGTAAAGTCTGAAGTGCCAAAGTAAAACTAGCACGAATCTTTCTCTCTTCAATTTCATGTATATAACGGTCGTTCTTACCACAGACCTTAGTTATCTCATGCAATTTTTTCCCTTCCCTTATAAACAGAATTTTCACCCTCTCACTAAGAGAAAGCACCGTACAGGGTTTCTCTTAGCATATTTGCCAGCATCATCACTCTTCACTCTTGCACTTTGTGGCCACTACTACTTACTAAGTAAAACAAGGGTCCCTTGAACACAAGCACTGTCACATCCTGACAGCCCATCTGATAAGGCAATCAGCCACCGCATGACTAACAGGTGAGTGCAGTGTATAACGCAGTTACTACATGACTAACTGGTGAGTACAGTATACAGCATGGACATGTTCGACAAATATTATGCACAAGATGGCAACACAAGACTTCATTATTCAGTACACTGTACAATCTGAACTTATCTATTGCTTATTTCTGGAATTTTCCATTTTATACTTTCCTTTTTAAAAATATTTATTTATTTGAAAAGCAGAATTACACAGAAAGATTGATCTTCCATTTGCTGGTTCACTCTCCAAATGGCTGCAATGGCCAGGGCTGGGCCAGGTTGAAGCCAGGAGTTTCTTCCAGGTCTTCAACCTGGGTGCAGGGTCCCAAGCACTTGGACCATCTTCTGCTGCTTTCCCAGGTGCATTAGCAGGGAGCTGGATCTGAAGTAGAGCAGCCAGGACTCAAATCAGCACCCATATGGAATACCAGTGCAGTAGGCAGAGACTTTACCTGCTGTGCTCTTTAACATTTCCAGACTACAGTTGGCCACAGGTAGGTGAAATATCAGAAAGCACCAACCATGATACTAATTAAGTCAATATGTCCAAGGCAGCCTTTGTATTCAAGATGCAATGCACACTTCTTTAAATGATGTTACTCCTCACACACAGGGAAGTCCACTAAAGAGCATACACAACACAGAATTTTATAGCTGCAAATGACAGAACACAAAACATCAATTCTGGGGTCAGCGCTGTGGCTTAGCGAGTAAAGCCACAGCCTGCAGCGCTGGCATCCCATAAGGATGTGGGTTTGAGACCCAGCTGTTCCACTTCCAATCCAGCTCCCTGCTAATGCACCTAGGAAAACAGCGGAGGACAGCCCAGGTATTTGGGCCTTTGCGCCATGTTGGAGGCCCTGAAAAAGCTCCCAGCTCCTGACTTTGGATCAGCCCAGCTCTGGCTGTTGCAGCCATCTGGAGAGTGAACCAGTGAATGAAAGATACCCTTCTCTAACTGTGCCTTTCAAATAAATAAATCTTTAAAAAAAAATAAAAAGAAAAAAGAGGTACTCATTTTTTAAAAATCAGTTTTTTACAATTTTAGCTAAGAGTGGTAATCTTTGAAGCTTTTCTCATTCTATTTCTGTGAACAAGTGAACCAGTTGAAAAACTAAATGCAATGAATGACATCTTATAGCAGTCCACCCTGAAACAAAGTGTCAGAAATGGCAGTCTGTGCCTATACTATTAAACTCAAGCAGGACACCTGATCTTGGCTGCGTAAAATTAATGTCAATGACATTTACCCCATCTTCATTAGAGAAAAGACAGGAATGAAAGAGACTTCACTGGCTGGCACTGTGGCTCAACAGGCTAATCCTCTGCCTAGCGGCACCGGCACACGGGGTTCTAGTCCCAGTTGGGGCGCCGGATTCTGTCCCGGTTGCCCCTCTTCCAGGCCAGCTCTCTGCTGTGGCCCGGGAGTGCAGTGGAGGATGGCCCAAGTCGTTGGGCCCTGCATCCCATGGGAGACCAGGAGAAGCACCTGGCTCCTGGCTTCAGATCAGCGCGGTGCACCGGCTACAGTGCACCGGCCGCGGCGGCCATTGGAGGGTGAACCAACAGCAAAGGAAGACTTCTCTCTGTCTCTCTCTTTCACTCTCCACTCTGTCAAAAAAAAAAAGAGAGAGACTTCACATCAGAAAATTAGTAATTTTTAAAATATTTTCTAAGAGAGTGAAATATTTGAAAGCAGGATATTGCACAGTAGACTAACATAAAACAGTCATCGGTTCCTTTTTCAACCTACTCACTTTGACCCAACTTCCCAAAGGAGCTTGGGGGGGGGGGGGGTGACAGGGTGGAGAATGGCTCAAAATTGTGTTAATTCTCCTTTATTTACATCACGGCTTGCACAAGGATCAACAGAAAATAGAATGACGGACAACAAAATATTTGGGGGTTTTGGCTACAACTGATATCCTGAGAAATGATGTAGAGACAACAAAATGAAATGACAAGTGCTTGGGTACATTTTTACATACAAATATTAAGAGAAGAGCCTCACAGGTCCTGTGTTAAGATGAGGAGTGAGGGGGAAGGTACTGAACACACACATAACTCCCTAGCAAAATCCAGACAGTATAAATTTTAAAAAGAAAAAAAAAATGAACATAAACACATAATAGGACAAGAACAGAAGAAATGTGGAAGCCTCAATAAGGAGAACGAATGGAATTAGTGTGAGAAGTACTCAGGTCTCTATTATCTCTTCCAGAACTCCACCCAGACTCTAGCCATCCCAGGCCACTCCCCTCCTCCTGCATCGCCAGGTTTATGTTCTGGAGAGGGTAAACAGGTCTTTCTGGCCTGGTCTTCATATTGAAAAGAGGAAGAATGCTAAAGCACTCTCTCCACCACCACTACCTTGAAGCATGACCATGAATTACTGAGTCTTCAGTTTCCCTGTACTAGAGAACCCTACTGCCCAACAGAATTTCATGTTCCTTTCCTGCACTAATACACAATCCTACACATGGCTCTTAGGCACTCCATGTAGCTAATTAAAATTGAGAACTAGAGCCCGGCTCCATGGTATAACAGGTAAAGCTGCCACCTGCAATGCTAGAATCCCATGTGGGAGCTGGTTCAAGTCCCGGCTGGTCCACTTCCGATCCAGCTCTCTGCTGTGGCCTGGGAAAGCAGCAGAAGATGGCCCAAGTCCTTGTGCACCTGTACCCACATGGGAGACCCAGAAGCTGCTCCTGGCTGCAGATCAGTGCAGCTCCACCTGTTGCAGCCATCTGGAGAGTGAACCAGTGGATGGAAGACTTCTGTCTCTGCCTCTCTGTAATTCTGCCTTTCAAATAAATAAATCTTTTTAAAAAAAAAAAACTAAATTTTTATTATATGTTAAATACTTTAACATAAATATTAACACATAAATTATCTTCATACTAAAACAGTATGTTTTGTGTAAACAAACATGTTTCTTGTCTTGGAAAAATGACACAGTATTTTGCTTTACTGATGATCTTTGTCATCAGAGGCCTCAGTTGTTAATACTCTATAATGATGGAATAATGCATCCAAGGGCAAGGATCTTAACTCAGGTTTTCTGTAATTATGGTCAACTACTGCTGGGGGTAAGGATTAGCAATCTTGGGGTAAATTCAAATAGCATTTTTAAAAACTACTTATTATAAGTGTTAATTTGGAAGAATCAAAACAAAGTGAAAAATGGGCATAAAGTTTCATATAAAATGACCTAACCTCAAGCAAAGGCTTTAATTCTTACAGATGGTATTACAAACAAGTTTTCTTTAATTCCTTGAGGGGAGGAGAAACAACCCTGGTTACCAGGAAAAAACTGAAGTAATAAAATTAAAATACAGTGCTTCTATAAAAGCAACAGAGGTAATTTCATTTTATGTAATATCACACACAGGGCTATTCCAGATGAATTTTACAATTAACTAAGAACGCACTTTAAAAAAAAAAAATTAAAAAAAAAAAAAAAAAAAAAAAAGGCAGGCGCCGTGGCTCAACAGGCTAATCCTCTGCCTTGCGGCGCCGGCACACGGGTTCTAGTCCCGGTCGGGGCACCAATCCTGTCCCGGTTGCCCTTCTTCCAGGCCAGCTCTCTGCTGTGGCCAGGGAGTGCAGTGGAGGATGGCCCAAGTGCTTGGGCCCTGCACCCCATGGGAGACCAGGAGAAGCACCTGGCTCCTGCCATCGGAACAGCGCGGTGTGCCGGCCGCAGCGCGCTACCGCGGCAGCCATTGGAGGGTGAACCAACGGCAAAAGGAAGACCTTTCTCTCTGTCTCTCTCACTGTCCACTCTGCCTGTCAAAAATAAAAAAAAATAAATAAATAAAAATAAAAAAAGACTTATTTATTTATTTGAAAGTCAGAGTTACAGAGAGGCAGAGGCAGATGCAGAGAGAGGGGCCTTTTTTTTTTTTTTTTTGACAGGCAGAGAGGACAGAGAGAGAGACAGAGAAAGGTCTTCCTTTGCCGTTGGTTCACCCTCCAATGGCCGTTACGGCTGGCGCACCACGCTGATCCAAAGGCAGGAGCCAGGTGCTTCTCCTGGTCTCCCATGGGGTGCAGGGCCCAAGCACTTGGGCCATCCTCCACTGCACTCCCGGGCCACAGCAGAGAGCTGGCCTGGAAGAGGGGCAACTGGGACAGAATCCGGTGTGCCAGCGCCGCAGGTGGAGGATTAGCCTATTGAGCCGTGGCACCGGCCGAGAGGTCTTACATCTACTGGTTCACTCCCCAATTGGCCACAATGGCTGGAGCTGCGCCAATCCGAAGCCAGGAGCTTCTAGGTCTCCCACTTGGGTACAGGGGCCCAAGGACTTGGGCCATCTTCCACTGCTTTCCTAGGCCATAGCAGAGAGCGGGATTGGAAGTAGAGCAGCCGGGACTCGAACCAGCACCCATATGGGATGCCAGCACTTCAGGTTGAGGCTTTACCTACTACACCACAGCGCTGGCCTCAAGAATACACTCTGAACTAAGTTGAGAAAGTTAGTGAATATTAAAACAAAAAAAACCCTGTTTTTCTTCTCCCATAATTTGGAACATTATCCTTTTGGGGACCCTTTTAACCATAGGAAGAGAGCATACTACAGAGTTGAACAATACTCTTTCAAATCTTGCAACTTAAGTAAATTGCCCAACTTCCAGTAAGCCTCAATTTCATCATCTGTAAACTGCGAATTATGATGCTGCCAACTCAACAAGTTAAAGCACCACATGTAAAGCACCTGAACTCAGGGCCCAGCAATCATACCATTCAGTAAGTGAAGATTTTTATGTCACTATTAACCAGAAAACCTGGTTGGAGCTTCCTCAACTCATTCTAGACACCAAATTTTTAGTAATGGAAATCATAGAAATTTAAAACTAATTTTTGAAACACTGATTTCTGTTTATTCTGATAAGAATCAAGAATTAAAAACCAAACCTTGGGGCTGGTGCTGTGGGGTAGCAGGCTAAGCCTCAGCCTGTGGCACCAGCATCCCATATTGGCACCAGTTCATGTCCCAGCTGCTCCTCTTCCAATCCAGCTCTCTGCTATGGCCTGGGGAAGCAGTGGAAGATGGCCCAAGCCCTTGGGCCCCTGCATGCACATGAGACCTGGAAGAAGCTCCTGGCTTTGGATCAGCCCAGCTCTGACTGTCATGGCCACTTGGGGAGTGAACTAGTGGATAAATGACCTTTCTCTATGTCTCTCCCTCTTTAACTATGCCTCAAATAAATAAATAAAAATCTTACACACACACACACACACACATACACCTGACCTCTTCTTTCACCCCACAACTATTAAGTGGACAAACAGCAAAGATATCCACAGAGAATGGTAACAGTTCTTTTAACACAGTAGATTCAATTGCACTACTACCTATGAGACACAACCATCACCTGTAACCATAAATTAAAACCTACAGTGATGAAAGCTGGGGGCCTACGTAGGTGAATCAATACATCTTGTCCTAAAGTCTTCCTTTTGGGGTAGACATCTGGCCTAGTAGTTAAGATACCCATTAGATGCTCCACATCCCATACCAAAACGCCTAGGTCTGATACTCCCGTCTGACTCCAGCTTCCTGCTAATGGAGACTCTGGGAGGCAGCAATGATGGCTCAAGTTGTTGGTTTCCTGTTGCCTACATGGAAAACCTCAATATCCGTCTCCTTCTCTGCCTCTCAAATAAATAAATTTTAAGAACAAATCTTATTATATATTAGTGTAGCAAGCACACAGCAAATCCCTAATCTTTTGACAAGTTCAAAATGGGCTGAAAGCTGCTGTATGCATATTTATAGGGTGTACCTTGCCTAAGGGAGCATGGCCAAGGGGGCAAGTCAGCACTGAATTAAAGTTCCTGGTTCACTAGCCATGCTAACTGCCTGCAGGGCTGCAGCCTGCTGGAAGAGTGCCATCTGCTTGTCTTCTGAAGCCGCATCACCCTGTGAAAACAACACTATTTTTCATAGTCACTACATAGTCTATCAGTGATCCAGAAAACATTCCCATTTAATACCCTGCCTTAACACCAGTGTATTTTGGTTCATTCTAAATAGCCAAGGTGAACAGTGTTAAATTTATCACAAATCTCCAATTATAGAAATCCTCATTCTCCTTACAGCATAGTATAACATCCTTGAGATAATAGCTTACACAAACTAAATAGCAATTCTACTTGCTATGTTAATTAGTTCCATTAAAACATTTCTTGGTTAAACCTTTCTTAAGGGAAAGAATGTATTTAATAACCTAAATTCTCTGAATCATTGCTTCACTCCACCAAAGAAGGACAAAACCACCTCAACCATGAAAGTAGATTGGCTTCAATAAAGCCCAGTGACGAAAAATAATCTCACTAGCAGTGTAAGCACTATTATCTTATAGACAACCCTAACACAATCTGTTAATGGGTTGCCCTCTCAACTGAGAGGCAGGAAATCACAAAGGTTAAGTAAGAACAATAAATAAGTAATTGTATAAGCCTGATAATAAAGAGTATTTCTTATTTGTCTTCCTCACTCCCCTCCCCTCCCAAAAACAAAACTATACAGAGAGAGGCAAAAAAGCAACCTAGAGATGGTAAGGGCACTGGCAAATAATCCTATACTATTATGGTTTTCTTTCAATAATTTCCAGTTTCCTTCAGGATAAAAACCAGACCCCTCAGCATGCCATTTCAGACCCTTACGCCCTACCTCTCTGGCCTCCTTCCCCACTACCTGGATAAGCAGCTCTTAATTCTAATCACACACAGCTCTTTGAGATTCTCTGAGTACACCAAGGTCTCTTGTCATACTTGACCTTCCCCTCCTCTTCACTTGGTTATCCAAGTCCTTCAAGGGCTCGTACATCACCTCCTTTGGAAAGGCAACTAGTACTTGGCCCCTGCCATCCCTCTCTCTAACTGAGACGATCTGTACACATACTTAAACGAAATGCAATTAATTCTGTCACAGTTATTACCTAAGTACTCTGGTTAGCTGTTTGTTGGCTGAAACCAACAACGCATACAATTCCTTATCTATCCAGAACTGTGAAGCTAATTGTTTAATCAATAAAACTTCTATACTTAGCATTTGTTTAAAAATGTGGATGTGGGGGCCAGCGCTGTGGCGAAGCAGGTTAACATCCTGGCCTGAAGCGCCAGCATTCCATATGGGTGCTGGTTCTACTAGTCCCAGCTGCTCCTCTTCCAATCCAGCTCTCTCCCATGGCCTGGGACAGCGGTAGAAGATGGCCCAAGTCCTTGGGCCCTGCACCCACGTGGGAGACCCGGAAGAAGCTCCTGGCTCCGGCCGTTGTAGCCATCTGGGGAGTGAATCAACGGATGGAAGACCTCTCTCTGTGTCTCTACCTCTCTCTGTAACTCTTTCAAATAAATAAAATAAATTTAAAAAAATAAAATTGTGGATGTGTACTTTTTATATTTTAAATACCTAATATGTAAGCATCACTTAATTTCAGAGACAATGATGTATGTATTTATTAATATGCAAAGAACATGACCTTAAAGAAATCAGTATCCCATAAAACAGACTGACACATTTCAAAATCCCTGTAATCTACCACCTAGTCATTTGATTTTGCAGTTAAAAAAAAATTAAAGGCACTTCTGGATATGGTATAGCTACTAGTAATTTTATCCAAGGTACATAGAATGAACATTTCAAGGATTTATCAATATTAGAAAAAAAATCTTGGCTGCAGTGGCTGCAGCTCACTTGGCTAATCCTCGGCCTGCGGCGCCGGCACCCCGGGTTCTCGTCCCGGTTGGGGCGCCAGATTCTGTCCTGGTTGCTCCTCTTCCAGTCCAGCTCTCTGCTGTGGCCCGAGAAGGCAATGGAGGATGGCCCACGTGCTTGGGCCCTGCACCGCATGGGAGACCAGGAGGAAGCACCTGGCTCAGAATTGGCGCAGCGCATCGGCCATAGAGGCCATTTGAGGGGTGAACCAACGGAAGGAAGACCTTTCTGTCTACTCTGCCTGTCAAGAAAAAAAAAAAAAGAAAGAAAGAAAAAAAGAAAAAAAATCTTTACAATATTCTGCCTCATATCATTCACTAAGACAGGAAACAAAATTTGCCCCCCCCCCCTGCAGTGGCGAATGGAATACTTGCAGCAATAAAAAGGAACAAACGCTGATGTACAAATGCCTTATGCTAAAAGAAAAAAAGCCAAACTCAAAGCATATAACAGCATGATTCCATTTATATGACATTCTTGTAACAGTAAAACACCAGGGATAAGAACTGGGTGAGTGGTTTGGGGGGGATGGAGGAAGAATTAACAAAGATTTTGGGGAATGAACTCTTCTGTATTTTGCTTGAAGTAATAATTACACAACTGCATAATCTGTCAAAACTTGCAGGGTGAATTCTGCTTTATGTAAATATTAGTATACGCCTAATCTTCACTTGAAGGGAAACAATATAAAAAATATTCTATTCCTCTTTAAGAAAAAGCATAGTAAACAAATCAAAAGCTACAGTAAAAAGATTTCTCCTTGGTTTAACAATGAGTCCTAGTTCTCTCTGGATGGTTAGCTAGCAGTGTCAATGAATCTAAGATACAAAAGAGACCTGATGGTGTTGGTTAACTGATAAACTTCTCTTTCACCATTACACTCAGTTTCAACTCCTCCTTAAATGTGCACTTTTAATCTATTGCCTCTCACCTGTCTGTTCTCATGATATCATATTGGGCATGAGTGTGGCACAGCAGGTTAAGCCAGCATCCCCTACTGCAGTGCCTGGGATCAAGTCCCACCTCTGCTTCTGATCCAGCTTCCTGATAATGCACACCCTGGGAGGCAGCAGAAAATGGCTCAAGTACTTGGGTTCCTGCCACCCACATGGGAAACCTGGATGGAGTTCCTGGCTCATGGTTTCCACCTGGCCCAGCCCCGGTTCTTGCTGGCATTTAGAAAGAACCATCATATGAAAAATCTCTCTTCCCTCTCCCTCTCTGTTGCTATGCCTCTCAAATAAACATTTTTAAAAAGGTCTCACATTACTTCCAAAATTAAAAACCTTTCACAATCCCCAATACCTCTAAGATAAAGTCCATATTTATTAACATCATATGTCCTGTATTGTCCGAACCAATTTCTTTCCCAGATTCATCTTCCACCACAAGCAACCCTATTAATCTCTAAATTTTTCATAAAGTGAGTTGGTCACTTATATCAAGACCCTTAAAATAATCCATACTTTTGATCATGCACCCCAGAAATTCCATTTCTAGGAATTTACTGTGGAATTTTTTATGTAACACTAAAACACAGTCCAAATAAACAGGAAAACTGCAAACTAAATTTTAATATATCCGTAAGAAACATTTCTGATACAGACATTTGTGGAAAATTTCTAATGACACTGGGAGAATATTTCTTAGTTATTTTAAGTGAAAGGAAGTTGGATATAAAGTTATATGCACAGTATAATCTCAACTATGTAAAAACAGTCTGGAGAAAAATTCTACAGTTTTATCTCTAACAGTGGGAATGTAAGTGATTTTTATATTCTTCCGTGTTTTGTATTTTCCAAGGTTTCTCTGATGAGCGTATTTTTTAAGTCAGACACACACACACACAAGGGAATACATCTGCCACTTGGAATGCCTGGATCCCATACAGGAGTGCCCAGCTCGTCTCAGCTACTCTACACTTCAAATCCAGCTTTCTACTGTTGTGCTGGCAGGGAGGGGCGGGAGTTCCTGCCACCCACGTGGGAAACTGAGATGAAGTTCCTGGCTCCTGGCTTCAGCTTAGCCCAGTTTGGAAGATGTTAAGGACATCTGGGGAGTACACCATCAAATGGGAGGTATTTCTCACTCATCAAAATAATGTAAAAATAAAAGTTGAACTGTGCTTTAAAGGTGAAATATATACAGGATTCCAAATAATTTCTATGAAAAAAAGAATGTAAAATTACTCAATTTTCATACTGATTAAACTCTGATAAAATATTTTAGATAATGGCTTAAATAAATTTCACTTTTTCCCTTTTTTCAAAAAATACTACTAGAAAATTTAAAAGTCCACAGCTTGCATTTCTGTTTGACAAAACTGGTCTAAAGATTCCTTAAATATTCTTACTACAAAGCTCCAAGGACTTGAGAATCCCTCAAAGCTCCTGAACTTCAAGAACTGACTTAAAAGATGCCTCCACAACAAGCTCCAGCTTACACACGCCTGGGCTTCCCCTTTGCTAGATTACACTATGAAAATACTGCCACCAACAATAAAAACGTGAAAATGTTCTAAAATAAATATTAATTTACAAGTTGGCTACTTTCTACAAGTAAGCCTATGACATGAATAAGGGTAGCAAATTCATCTTTGCTTTCTTTGAGCAATCTATAAAATAACAATAAAAACACTGAGAAGAATAATCTTTCTTTGATGTGATCCAATAGCAGAGACAAACGACCTCCCAGCTGGAGGACTACGAAATGAAGCTTCTTTCAAGTGCTCATCTATGCTCTGCTGCAACAGAATGCATTCTCAGTCTTCTCACATTTTCAACTGAGATAAAATTCTTAATTTAAAAAATCTGGTGGTGGGCATTTGGCCATGTGGTTAAGATGCCCACAGTCCCAGACTGGAGTCCTGGTTTATAGCCCACCTCTGGCTTGATTCTAGCTTCCTCCTAATGCAGACCTTGAGAAGCAACAGGTAATGGCTCAAGTGGTTGGAAGACATAGACCGGGATCCTGGCTCAGTCTGGGGAGGAGGATGTTGGGGATATTTGAGGATGGAATTCTCTCTGCCTTTCAAATAAAAAAGAAAGTTTAAAAAACTGCACTTTTTGGGGCTGGCGCTTTGGCATAGCAGGTAAAGCCACCGCCTGCAGTGTCAGCATCCCATCTGGAAGCAGGTTTGAGTCCTGGCTGCTCCACTTCCAATCCAGCTCTCTACTATGGCCTGGGAAAACAGTAGAAGATGGCCCAAGCCCTTGGGCCCCTGCACCAGCTGGGGGTCCTGGAAGAAGCTGCTGGCTTCAGATCAGCATAGCTCCGGCCATTGCGGCCATCTGGGGAGTGAACCAGTGGATGGAAGACCTCTCTCTCTGTCTCTCTGTCTCTCCTCTCTCTGCCTCTCCTTCTCTCTCTGTGTAACTGTGACTTTAAAATAAATAAATCTTTAAAATATATATATATATAAATCTTTTTAAAAAGGCACTTTTTACTTAAATCAGGAATGTCTTAAAAATCTAAAGAACATAAAACTAATCAGTGGAGCCAACGCTGTGGCTTAGAGGGTAAAGCTGCCACCTGCAGTGCTTGTATCTCATATGGGTGCTGACTCAAGTTCTGGCTGCTCCACTTCAAATCCAGCTCTCTGCTAAGGCCTGGGAAAGCAGTGGAGGGTGGTTGAAGTCCTTGGGCCCCCTGTGCCCAGGTGGGAGACCCAGAAGAAGCTCCAGGCTCCGGATCGGTGCAGCTCCAGCTGTTGCGACCACCTAGGGAATGAACCAGTGGATGGAAGACCTCTCTCTCTGCAACTCTGCCTTTCAAATAAATAAATAAATCTTTTAAAAAAGAAAATCAGTGTAAGTAGCACATAAGCATGATAATGTAAACTACTAGAAAACAGCAACAGTTAGAAATCACTAGACTTAAAAAAAATAACTCAATGAAGGTCCTTGCACAGCAAACTCTGATGTACGTAATAAATCTGTCCAGGGCCGGAGCCGTGGCACAGTGTGTTAATCTTCCGCCTGTGGCGCCGGCACCCCATATGGGCACCAGTTCTAGTCCCGGCTGCTCCTCTTCTGATCCACCTCTCTGCTGTGGCCTGGGAAAGCAGTAGAAGATGGCCCAAGTGCTTGGGCCCCTGCACCCGCATGGGAGACCCGGAAGCAGTACCTGGCTCCTGGCTTCAGATGCGGCCACTTGGGGAGTGAACCAACGGAAGGAAGACCTTTCTCTTTGTCTCTCCCTCTCACTGTCTGTAATTCTACCTCTCAAATAAATAAATACGCCGGCGCCGTGGCTCAACAGGCTAATCCTCCGCCTTGCGGCGCCGGCACACCGGGTTCTAGTCCCGGTCGGGGCACCGATCCTGTCCCGGTTGCCCCTCTTCCAGGCCAGCTCTCTGCTGTGGCCAGGGAGTGCAGTGGAGGATGGCCCAAGTTCTTGGGCTCTGCACCCCATGGGAGACCAGGATAAGCACCTGGCTCCTGCCATCGGAACAGCGCGGTGCGCCGGCCGCAGCGCGCTACCTCGGCGGCCACTGGAGGGTGAACCAACGGCAAAGGAAGACCTTTCTCTCTGTCTCTCTCTCTCTCTCACTGTCCACTCTGCCTGTCAAAAATTAAAAAAAAAAATAAAAAAAAAAAATAAATAAATAAATAAATAAATAAAATATTTAAAAAATAAATAAATCTGTCCAAAGTTATTACTGAGATGAATGAACTTGATGTTTATTTTTCTAAAGTCATACTTTTCCCTAAATAATTTCAAGGAAAATCAGAGCACAGAAGCACTTCAGGTAAAGCATTCTCACATATCATAACATTGAGTCAAGGAAGAAAAATTGTGATTAAAATATTTCTGAAGTGTTAAAAGTAAGTCTTTTTTGTCTTCTTAAAGATTTATTTATTTATTTCGTACGCAGAGTTACAGACAGGCAGAGGTAAAGACAGATCTTCCATTTGCTGGTTCACTCTTCAAATCGTCACAATGGCTAGGGCTGGGCCAATCTGGAGCCAGGCCGAAGCAGGGGCCCAAGGACTTGAGCCATCTTCTACTGCTTTCCTAGACCATAGCAGAGAGCTGGATCAGAAGTGGAGCAGCTGGGACTCAAACCAGCGCCCATATGGGATGCCAACACTGCACGTGGTGGCTTTACCCATTAGGCCACAGTGTGGTCCCTAAACATAAATCTGTTCAGAGTGTAGCTTTGACACACAATCCAGAAAAGAATATTATGCCACAAAGAAAGTTCAAGATGCTTTAATAATCTTCCACTTTTCTTATTTTTCTTTGTGGCTTATGTATACAAACAGTACAATAAAAATCTAATTACCTGCTGATAAAAACAATGTTGAAATTTGAAAAACTAAATTTAAATAATTTTTCAAATTTCAAGTATGATGTGCTTCACCTCAAAGTATTTACAATGTATGTTCTTTCACCAGTAATTAAAGTTACATTAACATAACACACAAGCATTTGGAGTCTCCCTGTTTATTAAGTTAAACAGGATTTTGATTTAAAACAACTATTTATGAAAATGTCATGGTTATTGTTTGCATGACTTTTTTTAAAAAGACTATTTTTGGAGACGTTTTAGTTCACATCATATTTGAGTGGAAACTAGAGTCCTCATATGTACCTATATTTGTTTTTAACATTTTGGCTACATAAAATGCCTAGGAAAAATACAGAGGAGTAAAAGGAAAAGAGGAAGATGTTAACCTCTTGGGCTCTTGGCAAAGAAGGAGCTCTGTCTTGAGCAACTCCAGAGTCTACCATATCAGAAGCCTGAAAATGGCAGGTGTCTAGAATTAGGAATATTGAGACCTAGAAAGAAACTTACATACAAAAAGAAAGGAATATTAGTCTTCAATATGAGGTTCTGGCATTGACAATCATGTTCTTGCTTGATTGTCTGCAATGCTTAATTTACTTAATGACTTCAACTAAGCAAACAAGCTCAGCTGAAGTCAAGTTCACAAGATGTGGCATGCATGTAAAAACATAAGATGCAATAAAATATGAAAGGACAGCTCACTACTAATCAGAACCATGTAAATTAACATAATGAGAAACAATTTCACAGTCATTGAAAGTTTTTAAGTCTCACAGTTCGAAGCGGTAAAAGGAAACAGAGAAACAGGCTCCAGATGATGAAATGTAAAAGTACAGCAAATTGGTAGAGCAGAAAACACACACGCATGCCCTCAAACACAGGTCTTCCACTTCTACATATATTGCGAGGAAGACACATCCACCGGGCCCGGAAGTAATTCAGAATAATTACACAGAAATTGCCTATTTTAAAAACAATTTAAATAGACCAAAAAAAGCAAACCATTAGAAACCTAAGACTGTCCACCAAGCAGGGGTATGAGAACTAAAACTACAGCTAAAACCAAACTTCATCCCCACAAAAACCCACGTTTAATTTTTTTAAAAAAAGCTGCAAGTGACATGAAGCATAACATTCACATAAATTTTAAACACGCATCAATGCAGATTATCAAAGACTAGTAATGTATTTATTAGGCATAGCTAAAAGTATGAAAATGCCAGTGAGGATGAAACATCAATTACAGGCGACTATGTTGAATTTTACCTAAGATCTTGTGCCTGGAAAGCAGTGCTGGGTAGGATGTGCACACACTATTTTCTGTTCTGGAAAGCCAGTCGCTGGCCACTGAGTAAGAGCCATCCCCTCCTTTCTCAAGACTTGCTGGTTTACCAGTCCCTGGTCCCCTTTTTCTTTGAAACGTTTCTCCTTAATGAATGTTCTCCTAATGCAACAGCCTGAAGAAAATCATTTCCCTATCCGGTCAGCACATTATGTCTTTGAGGAACAGAAGCAGTTATCCCTGGGGAGGGAAAGGAATGGGATGAGGAAGATGCATACTTAGCCATAACATAAACACCAGAAATACGGTGTAGTGAACCTGTTGTTTGGTTTGTTTTTTGGAAAAAGGAACTTGTTATTCTGTATACTTTTCTGCTTCAAATGCCTCAACATTAATTTTAACGTATTTTAAGGCTTGATGTGCAGATAAAATGATTTGTCACCTGTTAATCCTTTACACTATTTTCTAACACATTAGACAAATGAACACAATCCCAACCTATTTTGCTGGATTGTCATAAAAATAAGAGTGTCTTTTGCAAATCACGAAGTAGTAGAATACATCTGTAATTCAGCTTAAGCCAATTAGATTAGTTTGTTAGTGCAGAGTTCTGATTAGGGTATGGTTAAAGGTCTGATGACCGTACAGACCTTAACTCAGTTTCAGGGACATCATCACACTTCTAAGTTGAAGTAGCCAGATAGCTACCCTGCAAATGCAAATTTGGGTTACAAGAGAAAGTAGGCAAGTCTGCAAGTGATGTCTTGATCTATACTGAATAGATGTACTGAGAAAATAACACTAACAACTCTGCAGTGGGCCAGAAACTATCTCTGACAAGTAAGGAAACCCGCACATGAAGTACACACATTCGAGTTTTGTGAGGTGTAAATGGTTCATGGGGCCATGTGCATCTGTTTTTGGCACTGTAAAGTAAGAGGTTTTAAAACATGAAATCTCATCTTAAAGTGCTCAGGATGATCTTTTGAGTTGGTTTCAAATTGTTTTATTCCAAGTGCGACCAGAAAAGCTAGTGAGTACCAGGAAGTGATTCCGTTAATTTAGAGCAAACACATCAGCAGTTAAAATTTAATCATTCATACACACACACACACAAAAGCAACTTGGAACCGAGTTGTCTAACCAACAGATTTAAACAATTTAAAATACAAAGGAAAGTGCTAGAATCTGATAAAATAAAAGAATTCTCCATCTTCAGAACAGTTTCTAATAGCTGGACACACATTCTCTAATATCTTGCAGACTAAATTCCGGCCAAGCCAAACTGTTTTTACAGGTAAAAGAAAATTTCAGCTGGAATGAGTGGAGCTACACGGTGCTCATAACGCCAAAAAAGTAACCTTTAAAAACGGCTGGGCTATATTTTAACTCTTACTCCTTACAATCGTCCAAAAACAGGTCTTGACCACACTGAATACAAAAGTTTGAAATATACTTGGAATTGATCCCTCTTTAATTTCTCCTCTCCTCCTTCTGCATTTTAATGTACAGAAGAACAGAATGTAATATTTAAGACCAAGCATTTAACATAAGCATTTAACTAAAGTTAAAACATCTGATTCTATTTGCAAACACAAAAATCAATTATATTGGTAAAAAAAAAAAAAAAAAAAAACAGACCATCAAACCAGAAAACACAAGGGTAGGCTCCACTTAATAACACTTTCATCATGGGTGGATGGTCTTAAATTGATCAGAAATCAAACCCTTCGGTTAAAAGTATTTTAGTATGAAATTAAAGGCATTCTGATATACACTAATAGACACACTGGATAACAGGTCAGAAAGTTTCAGATGCTGATCCTCTGTAGTTTACAGCGGTAAGCCAAAGAACCAAAAACTAGGTATCAAATCTCTCTTACATATCTTCAGTCACCAACAAACTACCGATTCCTCTATTTTTCTTTTATGAGTCCTCATAAAAGCTGCAGCACTTCAAGAAAACCGAAATTGTTATTCAGTGAGAAGGCTCTGTATGCAGATAAACCGGTACCAACTGCTTCCAGGCCGACAGATGGGGTAACAATGTAACAAGCCTAGCGAAGTCCGCGAAGGCTTCTGCCCGCAAATCATTGACCAAAAATGGTAACAGTGTGTGCAGACTGGAGAAAAATGGCAAAATGTTCTACCTGCCTGTCCAGCCGAGAGCGTTATTTACAGCAGCTCAGAGTGACAGTTCAGAGCGGCAGGGGAAAAAATATGTGAGTTAATAAGAAAAATGCCCACGTATCCAGAATATACTGATGAGCACCTGTTTATAAGGACTCGATCAATTTAACTGACTTTTAAAAATTCGAGTTACATTGGCTTTCCAGCACTATGCCCACACCTTGCACGCTAAATTCCGGCCGAGCCAGGCTTTTAAAAAAAAATGTAAAAAAACAACAAGAAAAAAAAAAAAAAAAAACCAGCTTCTAGCCATACACGAGCAGGTCGGGCAGGGGAGGGTTAAAACAGATACTGCCAAGCCTGACAAGCACAACGAGACTGCTGTTGGAAGCTGATTGCCAGATACGACGAACAAAGCGGCTGCACGGCCACCCGGTTCTTAATCATGCCAGGGTCACGCTCGTTAGCGCGCGTCCCGCCTCTCAGGGTCGTTCAATAAAGGCCTTTATTTTCCCGTCCCGAGGCGCACGGAACCCAAGGGCCCAAAAGCGCACGAGCCTCCGGCCGCCTCCGCGCCGGTGTGGGGCAGGCTGGAGCCCACAAGGGGCCGTCGGCGGGATTCCCAGGCTCCAGTGGACCCCCGAGGCCGCGGTCGACGGACCCCTAGACCCGACCTCACCGCGGGGGCTTGGGGCGCTCGACCCCGCTTGAGGCGTCCCAACGCCCAGCTAGGAACCGCCGACCCGGGGCGGCGGCCTCGCAGCAGCTGGGAGCCGCCCTGAGGCGCGGGGCCCAGCCAGGCGGCGGAGGCCCGGAGACGCTCTTCCGCCGGGAGCACTGCAGCCGGGCCCGGGTTCCTCCTCAGGCCCGGGCGCGGCCCGGCGCCGCGGCGCGCCTCCTACCCCCTAGAGACCCGTGCCACCCCACCCCCAACACCTCCGGCACCCTCAGCCCACGCTTCGGGATCCCTTCCCTCTCACCATCTTCGCCGCGGCGGTCGCAGGAACGCGGGGGTGGGAGCCGGACGGGCGCCGAGGCTGCGGAGCGTAGTCCTCACGGAAGCGAGACCGGGAGACCGAGCACGGAGCCGACGCGGCGGCGCGAGCCTTCTAGGGGGCGGACGCGCGCCTCGAGCCTTAACGCGCCTGCGCACGTAAGGCACCGCCCGTCGTTGCTACGCAACCAGGCCGGTCTGGCCGCGCCACGCCCGAATGGCCGGCGGACACTCCCAGCGGGGCGGAGGGCGCCTCACCTGCTTGAGGCCGGAGGGGCGGGGGTTCCCCCCTCAGCAGCTATTCACGGGGCGGGGAGTGGGTCTTCCTTCTGCTAGGGGCTAGGAGGCAGAGCCTGGGCTGGCTCCCGCCGACGCTGGACGGGCCAAGGGAGAGCCTGGGAGGGGCGTCTCCGGCCGGCCTTCCCCTCCCCCGTCGCCGCAGGACGCCCGCCCACTGCGCAGTGGTTGCCCGTATAAGGAAGTAGCCACCTGGCCAGGTGTGCGCCGCTACTGGGGGCGGAGTCTGCGGCGGGAGTGGGTCGGCGAACTCGCGGAGGGTGCGGGGTCGCGGGCCGAGGCCGCAGGGCCGCGTCCCGCATTTTTTTACCTACTTTGGTGCGATTCCCGCCGCGCGGCCCTGATTGGCCGGGCCGGCCCGTCGGCCCCTCGCGTGAGGGGAAAAGCTCTGGACTTTTTTTTTTTTTTTTCCTCTTTCCCGAGGCGACCGTGGCCGTTCAAAGTGCTCTGTGAGTCACCGCTAATTTCAGGTCTGGAAAACAAGGAGTGATTTATTTATCTTTGGGTCCAGCCCGGGGGGGGAGAGAGGCCCGGCGGCCCGCAGGGGTGTGGCTGGGAAACGGCGGCTGCGTTGCCTCGGGACGATGGCGCCGGGCCCGCCGCTCCGGTGTTTTTTTTTTGTTTTTTTTTTTTAATTTTAATTTGGGATTGTGTTTTTCTAGTGGGCAGTTGCATCAGAAACACAGCTTTTAGAAGGAATCCCAACTTTTTTTTTTCCCCCGTGGGGAATACAGGGAACAGAAAGAATTGACTACTGGGATAATTAACTTTTTTTTTTTTTTAAGTTTTACAGAGAACTTCGTGGTCTCTACCAAAACTATTTTAATTCTCCAAGTATGAGGCTTGTGGACAAGATGGGCAGGTGGCTTGTACTGCCCGCTCAACATAGAAGGCCTTTTCTCCGTACTTTTTTTTTTTTTTTTTTTTAAGACAGCAAGCAAGTTGTGGCAATTTTAAGCCCATATCAAAAGATTTCTACCTGGCTCGGAGAGCGACATCAGAATTCACCTGGAGAACCTGTGCGGCCGCGGGGTTTGCCTCGCCCCTAGATTTTCTGTGCTCCTCTGAGGTGAGATCTGAGAGCTGGCTTTTCTCACAGCTCCCTGGTGAGCCGTCGGTGCTGCTTGGAGAAGAGCCCACCGGTGTGGAGCTGCGGCTGAAATCCTTAGTTTTTCCGTCTGCTTAGGACTGGGTGGCCCCGACCTCCCTCCGACTCCTTTCTCATCCACAGTTAAATCCTGCTCGCTTAAGGACACGTGTCGGCCTGCTCCAGCCTCTCGCCTTTGCATTTCAGTCCCGAGTTGTGTCCAAGCATAACAATGATCGAGTGATTTTCCTGCTGAAGATTCGCTGTGGCTTCCTCAGCAAGCCAGCCTGGGCCCTTTGCCTCCAGCCTACCTTTCCTGTCCTGTCTGCCCAAGCTCCTGCTGTTTATCCCGGGCCGAACTTCTCATTCCAGAAGGCTTCTTGTTCTTACTGATGTCATGATCGTGGGCCTGCTCGCTTCTCAGCCTGGAATATTCCCGTCACCCCTCTAGACTGTAGGCAATCCTAGTGGTTCCTCCTCCTCACAGCCCATGGCTCATCACCTCTCAAATTTTAGTAAATGCCAGAGTCACCTAGGCTTGGGGTCCTCAGATGCTCCCAGGAGCTGCAGATGCTGCTCTTACCCAGGCCACACTTTGAGTATGAGCTTTGATGGGTTTTCCGCGCTGTTACTGTAGCTCTGTAATGTTTTTGTTCATACATAGGCACATGTGTGGATTTCAAAAAAAAATTTGCACCAAAATAAATGAATCTCTTAATTTTGTTTCCCATGAACTTTTTGAAGTACCCTCAGCTTTGCCACTAGCACCATAAGTTCCTTGAAGCCAAGGGATTTGTAGAACACATCTTCTAACCCCTGATACATAGTAGGTGTTTAATAAACATTTGCTAAGCAAGTGACTCAAGATCTGAAGATACTTTACAACTTATAAGGCAAACTTCTCTATGTGTTCATTGTAGCCTAGGGTGAATCCCCATTTTTCTTAAAGTCCCATTGAATTTTAGCCTCTGCATTTATACTCAAGTTTTCCAGATATTTTCATTCTTCCTCATTTCACAGAGGTAAAAGCTTTAAAAAAATGAAATTGACTGTTTCATTGTCTCTCCTCCAGATTGAAATGTTGGACCCTTTTTCCAAATGTGGTATTTGGAGAGTGATTAACACAGGGCAGAGTCCCTTTGACTGGGTTTAATGCTCTCAGAAAAGAGACCCAAAGACTCCTTCACCCCTTCCAGCACTGTAAAGACCCAGGAGCAGCCATCCATGAACCAGCAAGCGGGCCCTCTCCACACCCTGATTTTGCTGGTTGCCTCAGTCTGGGACTTCCCAGCGTCCAGACTGTGAGAAACAGCGTTTGTGTTGATACACACCCAGTCTGTGGCATGGTGTTGTGTTAGCCCAAACAAACTAAAACACATGAGGTCTCTTTAAATGTGATATGGATGGCTTCCGTTTCTCATTTAGAATTGCATACTTAATCTGTGATCATACAAGCACATTTAAAAGCATTAATGTGAGTGGCAGAAAACAATACATTATGTATTAATGAGGAACTTGGAGAGAGTGTGTGTTAATACATAATCTGGAGGAAAGCTGTTCTCTATCCCTTATTTATGTCTGTGGCCTTTTTTTTTTTTTTTTTTTTTTTTTTTTTTATTTGAAAGGCATAGTTACAGAGAGATCTTCAACCCACTGGCTCACTCCCCACAAAGGCCAGGGCTGAGTCAAACCAAAGCCAGGAGCTCAGAACTTCTTCCGGGCCCCCACATGAGTGAAGGGGCCCAAGCAGGACTTGAACCTGCGCCCATATGGTATTCCAGTGTCACAGATGGTCACTTTACCCACTATGCCACAATGCTTATTTTATTTACTTATTTGAGAGAGAAAGGTCTTCATCTTCTGTTTCACTCCCCAAAAGTCTGCAACAGCTGGTGCTGGGCCAGTCCAAAGCCAGGAGCTAGGAATTTCTTCCAGCTCTCCCACATGGGTGCAGGGGCCCAAGCACTTGAGCTGAAGCACTTGGGCCATCTCCAGCTGCTTTCCCAGGCACGTTAGCAGAGAGCTGCATCAGAAGTAGAACAGCCAGGACTTCAATCAGCACCCATGTAGGATGCTGGCATAGCAGGCGGTGGCTTTACTAGCTACATTGCAACACAGGCCCCAATCTGTGATCTTAAAATAATAAAATAAAATTAGTGTAAGTCAGACAGATATTATTATTTTAACAACTCAAAACCGTATAATCAAGGGAAGCCCTTTTCCTTAATCTCTAGAGGTAGCCACTGATGCCAGTGTCATGTGTGGCTTAACAAATATACCTTGTGTATTTGTGTTCAGTACTTTATTTTGCTTTTGTGGTGTTTTATATGCACGTTTTATGCTGTAGTGTCCACCAACTTGCTTTCATTTTGTGATTGTCTGAAAGGTCTTGCCATAGCAATGAATCATTCCTTGTAGTTGCAGCAAAATATGATTGTGTATTTACTTAAACTTCCTCTACTGATAGCCATTCGGGTTATTTCCAATTCTTAATTATCGTGCACAATGATCAAGTGAACAGTGCTATGACCAGCCTCTTTGCATTTACGAGTTAGTACACTTCTCAGAAAATTGCTCTGATTGAAATGACTAGGTCTAAAGGAATGAATATATTCTATTTTAATAATTACATGTTGCCAGAGTACCTTCTAAAAAGGCTCTACCAGTTTTTAATTTCATAGTATTTGAGAAGATGTTTATTCTCTTCTGTGTTGTTATTAAAAGTTTCAAGCATTTTAGAA